>NC_134375.1:21426999-22057333 GCF_035582795.1 Mycteria americana | reverse complement strand
TTGCAAACTCTATCTAAACCCTCCCTTCCTCATCCCCCCCCCATCAAGTGCCTACTAAAAATAAATAATTAAAGAAACAAACCATGGCTGTTGCTATATGAAGTCGCATTCAGACTTCTGAGTCGCAGAGTGTCAGTGTCACGCAGCCGACGTGGGGCGAGTCCACCACGGACTTGCCCCCCAGCGAGGGGCTCAGGGGGCAAGTGCCCACCCTGCCAGGTTGGCCCTGGGGTTCAGAGCAAGGGTTGGGAGCTGCTGGGGAGCTGTCAGAGCACCAGGGATGCAAAAAACAAGTGAGAACAGCCTCACTTTGATACGTCCATGTGTGCGCACATAGACAATGTAAATAATGATTATATTAGAATGTATAATAGAATTATTGCAAATAATTGACATATTTAGAGGTGATAAGACATGCATTAGATGTAATATGTATATGTGTATAAACTATGTATTACAAGAATAATTAAACAGCATTTATTATACTTACGTACTATATGTTGAGTGATTATATTTGTGTATGATTGTAATACTTAGCCATTTGGTTTATGTATGTCTACATATGCGTGTGTGTACAACATCACGTTTATTATATAAACACACACATACCCCCAACATAAAAGAGGGAGCACCTTCCCTTCCTGCAACGTTGAGCTTTGCCACCGTCCAACGTGGCTTTAGCAGCTAATGGCGAGCCGGCCCGTTCCTCCGAGCGCTGCCGACAGCTTTGCTGGCTCCAGCCTTCGGCGCGTGGCGGGCACTTTGCCTGTGCTGTGGGTATTTCGTGCTATGGGCCGCATGCTATGGGCCCTGCTGGCCCATGTGAAGCTGTTGAGTTTCTCCTTCCAGTGGAACAAAACTGAGCTTCAGTGATAGGGAGGTTTCCTTCCAGAGCTTGCTGTGCACCACAGATTGGGTTGTTTACCAGCTGGAGGATTAAATAGACTTCCATTGAAGGGAAAAAAAAAATATGTAAGTGTTTTCAAGTATGTCTTGGAAGCGGTGTCTTGCTTGAAGGAGGCTTTTCAGACTTGCTTGTGTTTGCTGGCTGGCACTTCACTTGCCCCGGTAAGGATGCTGCAGCTCGCACAAAGTAGAGTTTCTGGAAAAATACTGTATTAGGATGGAGGCAGCGAGTGGAATCGGGGTGGGGGGAGAAAAATAAATGCTCTGACTATCCCTGAAAGCAAACCCCTGCTCCCGTCTCTCTCTACGGCTGGTGACAGCCCCTTCTTTGCGTGCAAAGAGAAACCCTTCTGCACCCAGGAACGAGGGAGGCCCTGACCGACCTTCTTCCCCGATGGGGCTGGGATCTCCCCGAGGTCCCAGCAGCCACCCCAGCACCCCAACACGCTGGCCTTGCGGTGGTGCAGGGCGGGCACCCACCCCCTCCCAAACTCCGATGCCCTTCCTCAGCCCCCATCCCACAACACGGACACGAACCTCAGATTTAGTTTATTGGGGGACAACTAGTGGCTGATCTCAGGAGTGAGCCTAAACTGCACTGCCAATACAGTGTGAAGCAAAAACAAGGGAGATAAAACCCCCCACATTTTACATTATTTCACTGCCTCCCCTGCGCCTGGATCAGCTGGCCGATGGCTGCACAGGGCTTGGGGGATCCAGCACAAAGCACTGCTTTTTTTTTAAATCTCTGCTTTATTCAAAACCAGCCAGTCTCATTCTTCTGCTGACACTCCACATTTGCCTTTATTCCCCCTAGAGATTAAAACAAGGTAAGCCTTCCCCTGGATCTCGTAGCATTTGATGGGTTTCTCAGGGCAAGTGCTGAGCCCAAACGGGCAGGTCAGCAGCCAAGGACTAAAGAGCAGCAAGAAAGGAGCTCTCTTCTCCCACCTCCTCCTTTTTAAGGATGTTGCTTATTTGGGAGCTGTGAAGACTAAATACAAATAGAAGTCCCTGTCAGCTCAAACGGAGGTGCTGGTGACTGTGGTGGGGTGGTTACAATCCAGTGAAAAGCTGGGCACAGGAATGACACAGACATCGCAGTAGAGAAGCCAGGCCCACCGCTGGCAGTGACTTTCCTGCTGGGTTGAAGACAGAAATCACTATGAGATGTCCACACCCTGTCTGGGCTCTGCTACCCACACAGGTTTGCTCTGAAACCACATGAATTTTGTGAAGGAAAAGTGAGGAAACCACCCCCTCCCCAAATCTCCTCCCCAATAAAATCACTCCAATATACCACCACAGGGAGCATAAAACCAGGTAGGGCCTGCTGTCACGTACTGAAAGCTCTTAAAAGCTGAGGATCCTGCAGGCATTTAAACACCCAGTCTCTGCTTTTAAGGGGGACGATGCCTGGACAACTCGGCGGCTTCTCGCCCTGCTGGGGCAGGGGCCGTGCTCGGTGCCACCGAGGCAGCCGGTGCCAGGGTGACGGAGCAGGGCTGGGGGTGCTTTCTCGGAGGAGCAGGTTCAGATGGAGTTACAGGAACGCTGATCCAAGCCGTGCTGCAGGGTTACATATAACCTTTGTTAGCAAAGGCCCTTTCTCATTTGCACAGGGAAAGAAAGAAAAGGAGGAAAGAGAAAAAGTAAACAGGCTGAACAGCCAAATAACTAGCCTTTCGCTGCCCTTAAAGAAAAGGAGAAAAAAAATCCCCTTTTATTGAAACCATTTCCTTTGGTTATATCATTTCTCTTGAGGCTGGAAGCAATTTTCAGTCTTAAGTGCGTTCCCTGCACTAAGTGCACGGGCACGAGGCTGATGCTTGGCGGCCCACCAAGGGGTACCCTGGAGAACAGCACATCTTGCCGTGCCCTTTGTAATGTCCCCTCACCAGCTCATAGCCCCAACGCCTCCTGCAAGGGGGGAACCCCCGAGCCCAGCGCGGGCAAGGTGCAGCATAGGTCACCCCGGCCCAGCTGGGTCCCACAAGTAGGACACAGATGGCATCCATTACGTGTTCCCATCCGTGTTCTCTGTCAACAGTGACAACCAGAACAAGCCGAGCTCTGCCCAGAAATCCCCTGATGAAGGGACGCACCAGTGCCAGGGCTTTGCTGCAGTCATGTGGCAGAGGAGCAGCCACGTGTTGGGCACTGGGAATTGATGCTGGAGGAGCGTGACTGCGCTCCCTTGTAGTCCGCACCAGCCACGGGCTCCAGTCTGGGCCTTTCGGGGGATTGGAGGGAGCAGGGGCAAAGCTGTGCTATTAGGAGCTTCACACGCCTGCGACCCTGCAGAGGGCTGGGGTGTCCTCAGTAGCTTGGCCTTAGGACCAGCCTTACCTGATTCACGCCAGCAGCAAAAGCATCAAGGTCCGGAGGGGACCTCTCCAAGGCAGTGGGGACATGCAGCAAGGAGGAGAAAAGACGGTGCTGAGGCAGGAGGAGTTATTTGCCAGGGCTGCTCAAGCCAGTACCAAACTGGAGCTGATAAAGGTTTACAAAATAAAACGCTAAGCTCAAGTTATTAAAATACATATGTACGTATCTCCTAATGCAGCCCCCTCAAACCGGGACCAGCAATCAGACGCTTGCTTTGCTTTCCCCGCAAGCCCCCTCAGCTGCCGCTGCTGCAATTATCACACGTGGGTGCTCGGGGCCGACGGCGGCGCAGCCGAGCAGAGCTGACAGCACGCAGGCTGCAGCGAGAGATAAAGCAGCGAGGCCCAAGACGGGGGGAACATGTGCCTCGAATGCCGAAATCTCCCCCACCATGAAGCCTGTGTGCGCATACTCTCTAGCTCAGCCAGCATACTCTCTAGCTCAGCCAGCATGGGGTGATTTATCCTTCGTAACAAAAAAAGGAAGAGGAGGCTCAGAGAGGGGGGAGGCGACAGTTTATTTCTTTTCAGGGAGGGCTTTTCCCCACGCCTGGCAGCCCAGAGCTGAACAGCTTTTGCTGTTAGGGACCTTCAGCCACATGCTGATCCCGTGCAGGGGCCTCAGCTTTGCAGCGGCTCTGGGAGATCGGAGCAACACCGGGAGCAAAGAAACACCCAAGGCCAGTAGGCACCCAACACAGCTCAAATTTAAGTGTTTCAGAGCTGGCACATCCTTGAACAAGGCATCTGTCTGCCAGCAGGGTGGGGGACTTGACCTCCCTCTTTCCCTCCTCCAACACATACAAAGACAGATTATTATTAAAGTTGAGGCCTAGTGGTGTTTTTCAACGGTTTGATCTCTGTCCTCAACTCCTGACTCTGGGGCATCTTACTATCTCGAGGACCCTACCGGTTCTTCGATTTCAGTGAGAATTGGCTGCTTTCAGCCCCACAAGCCTCCCTGACATGTTCCTGGTAGCACGAGACAGCCATCCTGGAGCGAGAACCTAAGGAGTCATTTGCCAAATCCTCGTGCCAAATCCTCACCCAGCCCAACACGTTCCTTATGCACACACGCAGATTCTAGACTCGTTGCAGAGCAATTGTTAATGAGTGGATGGCGACTGTGGGAGAGGGGATGGGCTTTAATTCCAACCTGAAACATGGGGGCTGCAAAAGGCTGCTCTTGGTTAGGAAACACCAATCTTCCTGAAGCCCTATTAAAATTGTGTTGTCCAACCCTGAATGGATTAGAAAGAAGCGAGCAAGAAGTTCTACCTGACAAGTTTGAACTAGAAACAGGCAGAGCCATGGCAAGAAAAAAACAACCCCTGAATCCACAGCATTACCTTTTTTTAACCGCTTTATTTGTGTGTTTCTAGAAACATTTTAACTACTGGGCATTTTGTAAACCGTAAAAACAAACCTTCCTACCCCCAAAATGCAATCAATCCAGCTTGTCGGTCAGACAACAGTGACGCTGCCAGGGCAGGTAGGTGGTATCCCTAGATAACCTCCTGCTGGGCGCGAGCCAGCGAGGAGCTCACTGCGTCAGATCCTGAGCGTCTGAGCGATGGAGAGGAGACAAGTTTAAAGACCTGGTTGCTCTCTTCCTCCGGGACGGGAGAGAAAAGGGGGGTGAATAAAGAATTTCCCTTGATGGAAAGTCAGAGTCCGATGGAGAGGTTGTGACATCCACTTGCAGGATCGGACGCAGTGGCCTCGGCAGGCTTTGGAGGCGGGCTGCGTCAGTGCTAGGGACTGAAACCGATCAAAATGCTTATCATTACAAATGGCCCAAATGCTCCTTAACGCCTTGTTTGCTGGGCGTGGCTGTGAGCAGCGGGCGCTGCTTAAACCCAGCTTTCTCACTTGCGAGGATGCAAGTCTGGGGTGCTGATTCCTCAGGGCGGGCGAGTCCAGCTGTAAGGCACGATGGGGAGGGCAGATGGGGTGTCGGGGGTGGCAGGGGAGGCCCAATCCAGCCGGGTGACCCAGCGCTCATCGCCAAGTACCCCTTTGTCCCAGAGGAAAGCACCGTGTCGCACAAGTGATGCGGAGCAGCGCCTGGTCTCTCAGTTCCCCAGGTTCATGTCTGTGCCGTGGACAAGCCAAACCAGGCGGAAACAGACAGCCAGGAATCCGGTGCCCAGGAGATCGCCCAGGGCAGTGAGGTAGGGGATGGAGAAATTATCCGGATCCAGCGCCTTCCTCCACATCAGGCGCACAATTAGGTCAGCCACGTAGAGCAGGATTCCCACCTGAGGAGAGGCAAGACAAGGCTTTGCTGTGAGGCAGCAAGAAGGTAGCGCACAGCCTCCCTCAGCTCACAGCCAAAATGACGTGGCCATGGCTAACACCAGAGCTAACAGGGGCTGCCGAGAGTTAACACCTTCCACAGAGAACCGCTGTTTCTCTGCAGGATGGAGCTGCGCTGGGATGGGTGTAGCTGGCTCATACCTGTGGGCACTGCATTGCCCGGTGTTGCCCATGGTGCCACGGCCCCGTGCTGCCAGCCACAAGTGTGGGGACCACGCTTGAGCTGCTCACCAGCATTGCGTGGCCCAAAACGGGAGTCTGGCCACACCAAAAGCATCTCCCAAAGGTACAGTTCCCACTTCCCACATCATGAATGGGAGCGGTCCTGTTCACTCCACCAGAAACAGGGCTGCTGCGAGTACGCAGGCAGGCCCAAAGGATAAGTTTGTAGCCAGATCTTTTCTCTTCATCCTTCTTTTTTCCATTAGAAATTCAGATCGCGTCTACTTTGTTTTTCCTAAAAGTCTCAGTGGACAACTGGAGTTTGAGGCAGTTTTTACATCAAAGTTATCCCAAGCAGCACTAACATGTTAAAAAAATAATATAATTTCTTTTTTTTTCATCTCAATAGTTTTAAAATCTTTGTTGTGATTTCTTTTAATTCCTATTTCATTCCTGATTCTGATAAACAGATGGAGCAAAAAAACATACTTTGGTTAAAGATTAAAGACTGTCTAGTTAATTGAATTAAGAAGGGAGAGAGAGTTTGCACCCCACATCTGTGGTCCCTCCATGGGAGACTGCAGCACAACAGGAACCAAAGCCAGAGGCGGCATTTCTAAAGGTGAAAACTGCAAGCTGGGTGGGGGGAGAGGGAGGAGGAGAGATGGGGGAAGCAAATTAAATAACAGAATCACAGAAACTAAAGCTGGATGGAAACTCAAGAGTTTTATATAGACCATTCCTCTGCCTCAATACAGGATCAAATATGCTCACATCTTTTCCGATGGTCGTTTAACCTCTGCTAAACAACCCTCAAAGATGGAGATGCCACACTCTAAGCAATCAGTCCCATGGCTCTTCTTTTTTTCTGTTTTTCTTTTTTCCCCAGTTCTAACATAAATCTGCCTTTTTCCATTTGAAACCCATGATTTCATGTTTCATCCCTAGTGACCACAGAGAAAATGTTATTCTGTCCCTCCCTACAGAAACTTGGTAGTTTAAAGACTGTTAACCAGATTTTTCTCAAGCCTCTCTTCTTTGGACTAGCTAACCCTAGTGCATTCAATCATTCCTCTGTGGTCATGTTTCCTAGGCCTCTGATCTTTCTGTTTGGGCTTCTTCCAGCTGACCCAAACTTCCCCCTCTCCTTCTTTCTGCCTTTCTTTATAAAGTATAATGGAGGGGAAGAAAGAACCAGGCTGAGCATACTCTCCTCCTCTGGCCTCCATGGGAATCTTTCAGGGTCAGTGGTGTTGCTGGGATTCTGCTCTTTACGCTGTCATTTATTCTGCGTATTTTCATGCTTGGCTTTGGTTGAGGAGTTACCTTGATGCATAAAGAGAAGAATAAATATTTTCCTTTACAACTATGGCTGTGCTGCTGGCTTAGGGTTGTGCAAAGGTCGAGAAAAAACGATTGTTTACACATGCAAGGAATTCACCCGCAGACACGAGGCTGCTTGTAAGGCAAAGCGAGAAGTCAGCTAACTCACCCTGCAAATTAATGAATCACTGATTTAAAAAGGGCAAGTGAAGTCAGAGCCTCTGTGAGTTTAAGCAACAGCCACATGCATTTCTGAGTGAGACGACAAAGTTTACAGGGCAGGCAAAACAGTGAAAGGGAACAGGCAGAACACATTGGATGACCTGCCCGTTGCCTACCCAGAACTCTTACTTTTGAAGATGAACTTCTCAGGCCTGGGTTTTCCCTTCACTTTTGACCCCTATGGCCCTGCCCAGAGGGATCCCTAGGTCTTCATCATGATATGTGAAACTGGTTTCCAAAATGAGTGGGGAAACCTGCTGGCTGGGGTTCACAGCCTCTCACTTGCCCCTTACTGGGATAACCAGTGGCAGTCTATAAATACTTGGGGCTTAGAGACTCAAGGAGTAGACATGGTAAAACAAGGTACCACCTACAGCAAGAGGTATCTCCTTGCTAAGTGTGTGTCTGCACACTTACTGCAGCTCAGCAGATGATGAGAACTTGTTCCTCATCTCATGTTTGACCCCTCACTCACCCTTAAGGGCAGTCATGCTTATGTGGGAAACCAGACTCTGGCAATTTGGGTGAAGTATTACTGGATCCGCAGAAGATACATGATGCCTGGTAGGAAGCACACCTGAAATGATTGGAAATGTGGGCTGCTGACAGAAGTTTTACCGTGACTCTTGTTTAGCCTGGAGACTTTTGTTTTCACAGTATCTGAGAGGTTCCCTCTGGATGAGAGGTTGGGGTTTACCTGCAGCAAAGCAGCAGTCAGATAGAACATCACAAAGGTGAAGGACAGAGACGTGTGGCCTCCCTGCAGCAGATGGATGGTGTAGAGGAACACAAGGTGCCCTGGGACAACCAGGAGGAACAGGACTCGAGCTGACTTGGAATTCACCTCTGCAGAGGACAGAGACAAACAGAGACGACAGCGGCTGCAGACGGTGGGGGGAGGACAGGACGCAGCTGCATGTTTTAATGCTGGTACATAGACTTGGGGCTGTCTCCTCCCACCAACCACATTGCTAATGCCTTTTCTAGATCACACAGCAATCTGGGCTGATCTAGCTGCTGGGTTGATCTGCAGTATCAACCCAGCAGCTTTGTCTAACACTGAAACTATGTGCCAAAGATATGCTCCATGCTGATCCACTCCACTTCTTCCAAACATTCCTCTCAGCTGCTCTCTGCCTCCCACTGCTTCTGCTCTGCCTTGCTGCAACCCACTTCCCCAGTTTTTAGTTTGCTTTAGCAGTAACTCCCAACCTAGCAGTGAAAATCAAGAGGAACCTGCAACCTAAAAAGACAACAGACCCAAATCCAGTTTTGCTGATGCTTAGGTTTATCCATTGCTGAAGATGGAGGAATTGCTGATTTTCAGCATGGTTATGCTCTGTTCACCCCTCTGTCCGCAGGTGATGGCTCTAGGCTGGCCATGGTTAAAATTACTTTCTATTAGATCAAATCTGAGATTCTTTTTCAATTGCTTTCTGTAGTGCTCCTCGAAGGCCAGTTTCTTTGCACGCCAGTGAGCAAGTATACCACAAGCTTTTTTTCAAGCTGCCCACTGCAAAGATGCTTCCTCTCCAATCTGAGTATCTTCCCTGTAAGGGGGAAAGGTATTTCTGCCTTTGAAACCCACCTAGTCCTTCGCCAACCAGGCTAGGTGCTATCTGTGATGACAGGCCTTGAGACAGGGACACCTAGGGTTCAAGGTCTACCTGATGAGAAGAATGTGGTGCATGGGTTGGGCCAATTCTGCCTCATCTTGTATGGCAAAACTCCAGGCATGCTCCAGAAGTGCAGGAATGTGGAAATACGGCTGGCCTGGATGGCAACCAGATTCCCTCCAACACCTATGAGGACAAAACACAGTAAACCTGTAAAGCACCCTCACTGAAGCAGTAAACATCAGTCTAAAACCTAGCCCAAGGTGAGTCGATCTGTATTCACTTACACGCTCACTGAGAGCAGTAGTGAGAGAAAGAGAAAACCTGATCCCGCATGTCATGGTGATGCTGCACTATTCACTTGGCAGGAACAGCTCTTAAAAATCAGGAAGGCTCCAGTGATCGTCTCCTTCTGACTGCTTTATTGGAAACATTTTCCCTTGCTTCCCAGCACCGGCTGTAAATGCCACGTGGCCTCTGAAGATGACGTAATTGCACCTGGTTTGACGCAGTCTGTGAGCAACACCTGGGAAAAGCAGTGCAGGCAATGGTAGATGCTGCTCACGGCCACTTCTTGGATTTACTCACCCAGAGAGCCATTATTGTTTAAAAGACAACAAACGCCACAGACAGTGATTATATGTCTGTCTGAAGGCATCTAACGCACTTGTTAAATGAGAAGGAATCATATGAGCATGAATCAGAGCCCAAATATGTTAGGTAATTAAAAGGCAATTAATTCCTTCCAAACTGATTAATTCTAGCAAACACGAAAAAGCAGCTACGTTTTCCAGCAGAAAATAGAGGGATGATAATCTATGGAGCAAACCTCCACCACCCTGAGTATTTGCAGGGTAGAAATGCCACAGAAGAGATAACAGTGAGCCAGATCCTACAGGCTTCTCATGTTTTCCCTTCCTTGAAGAAGGAAATGCTCCATCTTAAACGTGAGATTTGCCAGAGCAGAATCAAAGTGAAAATACTAAGACTAGCTCAACATAGCTCAAGATGGGAGCTTTCCAAATCGTGCGCTGCCACACTTTGCAGGACTCCCGTGCAAATGCAAAGTGAAGAGCTATCTGTGCAAAGACATGGAGCACTGCATAACTCTGCCACCAGCTCTGCCAAACAGGTCGCCCGCCCCCACAGAGCGATGTCTGGGTCAATCATTGTTCAACTAAATTGCTGTTGACGTACTTTCCTAATCAGGCTCTTTGGCTAACCATGCTGGAAAGAGTTTGTCAGCAAGGTGGCTGTCTTTATGCAGATCCAGTAAGGTGACAGCTGGGTGACACCCTCTGACACTGCAAGAGGACACCACGCTTTGAGGGTGGCATGAGGCCAAGCCTGCACTAGGAACGTGGGTTTCCCCTGGAATGGGCCTGGCCTGCAAGAACATTACAATAGCAAAAAAACAACCCAGAGGATCCTCAGCGATGCCAGGATCCCCAGCAGTTTGTACTGGTACGTGTGTGTATAAAAGTACACAATGTGAGGCTTCAAACAAATATAAACATACATACAAAAAGTGTTGATATATATATTAAAAATCCCTATATATAATCCATACATGTAATCTTTTATATATATATACACATATATGTAATCTTAATATATTAACCTTTATCAACAATCTGCATAGGGGATGATTGCACAGCTCAAATTGCAGAGTGGAGAGAGACAGGGAAAATGGATTTATTGTGACATCCTTAGCAGGTTTGATGTTACGAAAGTAAAGGTGTCAACGTAGCTCTCAGAGACAACTATCAGATGCTGTTAACCTTTCCCACAGCTCTGCCAGTATTTTTCAGCCCTGCCTGCTATTTTGCTCCAGAGACACTTCAAGATATGAGTAAGCAGGGATGTAATGGGGACCAGTAGCTTCACTTCCACCCATGATGGGAGCAGGGACTTGAACACAGACCTCTGTGTAGGGGCAACAGTGGATGCCATAACCCTTGGGGAGGAGGGGGAGGTATAAATAAAAGCATGCATATAACCCCCCCTGCCCAACCTACCATTAATCACAGGTGTGAAAACTGCCATGCCTTCAAAGTTTGGGTCAGTTACAGTTTTGTCCAAGATGAGCCCACCAATGCTGTTAAAAAATGGACAGGCAATGAGGGTGGATCAATCTCTCTTCCCAGGGCAATTCCTACACTGTGAAAATAGCACACTGAGATGAGTTACTGCTTCTTCCCCATTGCCAGGGCTGGACTATTCCCCATTTACTCCTTTTACAGCTCAGCTTTCACCAACAGATAGCCTTACAGTTTTTGATAATGGCATAATGAGATCAGGAAGACCCCCTTGCCCACCCTTGAGCAAAACTGATAGTAGCCAGGGAAGCTTTATCATCCTCCCCAAAAGTTTTGCTACACTTCTATACTGGTCTTAGCATTTTTTTTAAATTCTCTCCCAGATCTCAGCTGGGTCTGAAAGCACAGGGGGAATGAACTACCTGGCTCTACATTCACCAGTCTTTGTCTTTACAGCTGGATAAAAATGAGGTTCAAGTCTGACTATCTGTGATGGTCATCATGTCCCTTTTTGTTTCCTGGCTTGCACGCGCATGGTGCATGGACGTGCGAGTGAGACTTAAAATGATGACTTGCTTTTTCCAGTCATTTGGGGGCTCTTTATCTGCTGTCTCACAGCCTGCTGGAGGGCCACCAATGGCTGAGAAACACCGGACAAATACCCTTCTGCTGTCCCTTCCAGTTTCACTTTTGATGGCTTTCTAAACGAGCACGGGGTCTCTCTGCAGCGTGCATACGCGTGTGGGCTCAGGAGCAGTTCCTCAGTTTACCTGCTGATGCTCATTGCAACAATGACCGGCTGCCATCCAGATTTCAGGACTTCAGCAAGGGAAGGACTTTGCTTGGCGATAGCAACCCAGAGAGGGATCATGACAATGAAGACAGCACAGATCAGAGGAGAAAGGTATTTCATATCTGGCAAGGAAAAGAATCTCAAATTAAATGTCCATGGCTTCACAGGTTGCCAAAATCATATTGCACAAAGTCTGGAAGAAAGGCAGCAGGGTTCTCGCTCAGACTGAGTTACGTTAGCAGAAAAATCACGTGAATCAAGATATTCCCCACACAACCACCTCACTCCACCACAGAAATCCATAATTAATCCCTGAAACTCACTGCTAGAGGATGTTATTTGAAAATCAGCAGGATTCAAAGCAAGTTATATTTGAAGATGAGCAAGCCTCCAATTCCATCTCCAGCTAAGCAAGACAAAAAGTTACAAAATTTCTGGCTTCAGGGTACAAATCAAACAGCAGGGCAAGGGGGAAACTCCTGTGTGCAAGCTGTATCACACTTACGACAGACACCTCACGCCTTCACCTAAAACAATAGGTAATAGGTACTTTTGGTGGCAAGCTAGCAGAATTGCTGAGCAGCTGGTCTGCTCTATGGGAACAAATGCCCTCTTGCACATAACAGCCAGTTAAGATCCAGGGTTTCTTTTGTCCTAGCTTACATATGTTTCCATTAGGTGCTTCTTGTATTTGGTAGGGGCATAACCTTGAAGTGACCTTTAGAAGCAAAGGAATTAAAAAATAAGTAGATGTGCAGCACTAAAAGAAAATAAACATGACTCAGAAGCATGAGAAACACCTTCAAGCAATAGGGATGATGCCAATCCTTTTGATATAAAAATGCTTCTTCAACAAAGCTCTCCATCTGGTCTCTGTGTTGGGGCCAAAGCCAGTGGGTTGTAACGCAGACTGTGCAGGTAATCTGGGAGATGAGGCAGGCTCAAAGTGTGCATTTTTCAAAATGACATTGCCAGGGCCTCAGGCTACCTGGATGAGATAGCACTGATGTGATGATATCTTCCATGAATCAAGGGCTCTTACACAAAGAGGTGCACTTCTTACGTGTGGCTTTAGTCAGCACTGAAATACAACCACTTCTGGGGTGTAAATAGCTGCTGTTTTGTCAGTGCACTTTACCACCTGGAGTCATTTAGGACAGGTGGGTTGTATGACAGACTTAGCTGCTGTACTGGATCTCCCCCCACCCTTGTTGTTTCGGGCAATTAATTCCTTCTTAAATAATGCAGACACAGAGCACTGGAGTCTATCAAACCTTATCAAAGCCACAGAAAGGCTCCTGGTAGGATGAATGGACTTCAGACTCCACATTCCAGTTCTGCCACATTCTCTCACACACAGCCCATAAGCAAGCTGCAACCCTTTGGCACAGTTTGTATCTCCATTATGCAGGACTGGGAAGGACCACGGTTGATTTTTAAAACACTGAAAATCTTCACTGGCAAAAGGTTATTCCACATAAGAAGATGGTGCTGCATCAGGTGGCACATAGTACTCCAAACTTTACAGACTCACCAGTATTTTTGAAGGATATATTTTGGTAGGATCCAAAAGTTGTCACAGCATGACCCATCCCTTACTACACATTGGGGAGGGAAATGGATTTATTCATCCACGATCAACAATGGCTTCCTCCTCCCTGCTTCACTTCATGCTCCCAATGACTAGGTGTCTGTGTGCTGTGTATTTTCCATCTCAAGAGGCTATTTAAACTACTCTGAAAACATCACAAATGCTCTCTTGGTCACAGCCATAGAGGTTCTCATGTTCTGCCATGTGCTCCCTGAGAGATATTATCTGAGGCGTAGCGATTGAAAGACAAACTAGCTTTACAGAGGCAGGTGTGATGGCGTCATGGAAAAAGCCTATTAAAAAAAAGCACCTCTGAAGCTCAAGGAGGACTGGACCGAAGCTATTTGTGGGCCTCTCCCTGCAACGTTCTCCTTCACTCCCTCACTTGCTGGCATATGGAACGAGTTATGCAAACTGAGAACAGCTGCCTTGCTGCTTCTGCTCACAGTCTGAAGCAACAGTTTGGGTTTCAAATGGTATTGCGTTTGCTGGATCTTTTTATTTTCCTGTTTCTATTCCAGGTTAGGCTCACGGTAAATAGCCTAGCACTTTACAAACAATAGTCGGGCCTATATCACCAAGTTGCAATATGTTTTGAGCTTTTCAGTGTCAACAGGTGCCCAAGTCTTTGCTAACCAGCAGCACAGCTAACCCCATAGCCACAACTATGCCACAGGACTGAGAGTCCTGTGAGCATAAAACAATGCAGCACTGCCTCCCTCCCTCCAAGATGATATCTTGTTCATCCACGACTCTCCACATGAGAAGATACACGAATATTTTACAAATGCCAAAACCCTGAAATAGCTTTGTGAGGAAGGACCTGCTATTACCCATGCACAGAAAGTAGTTATGCTTGGCTAGCAACAGATGCAGGAACAGAGTCAGTGTCACATATGTCAACCTGCTGTTCCAAAGCTATGGTCATTTCTTTGACAAATCCCAGATGTGTTTCTTCGGCTCTCCCTTCCAGTTTGCTACTAAAAGAGAGCCCTGGAAAAAGCCTCTTTGGTCATTTTTCTGCCCCAGTGGTATGACAGCCTCCATTCTGAAACATCCCAGAAATGGGTAAGCACCCTGCAGTAATTTCACAAGGATTCATCCCTCCCTTGCTGAGCTGCAAATCCCTGCTAAACACTGTACCTATGTATTTGAAGAGTGTACTGCTGATTCCCGCCAGCAGGGAAAGGGTTATCAAGTCTCCAAGGCTTGCTGCTATGGGTGTGGCGACATTGTCTGGATTGATCCCAACTTTCCTTGCTCCGATGATCACGCCAATCATCACCAGACCTAGAGAAGACACAGAGCAGGCATCAGAGAATGCATCCTGCTGCGTTTCACCCCAGAGCTGCTGTTCTGGTTCCCAGAGGGACGTAGGGTCTGGGAAAAGCAAGAAGCAGATTGCCTGTAGCGGTACCACACAGCTGGACATTGGACATCCCCAGGAATTTGTCCTCTTGCTTTCACCAACCTGAAGGACACGACTCTGCCTTTATGAACTGCACCAAAGGCCCAGAGGCACACAAGCAAGTTCCAGGGATCAAAGGAGATACCAGCAGGCAGCCCAAATGTAGAAGCTCCCCTCCTGAGCAGCCTAATCTTTGCTGCCTTGAAGCAGGACCAGGCACGAAGCACACCCATAGATAAGCACACAGCAGGCACGCGGTTGCCTCCTGGTGCCATCCCCTGCTCTGGATTCCACAGCACAAAGATATTTTCCATATTAGACCAAAATTTATCTGAGTTTGAATCACCAAGGAGCAACGAGCTTCCTTACAGTAGCCTGAATTAGCCTTTCGGCCCAGCCATCAGACTGACCCCTCATGTCCCAGAGTCTTTGGAGCTGCTTTAATTTGCACTGGGTGGATGTTGACACTGTGAGCAGCTCCATAGTCAAGGGGTTATGGAGGTGGCCCCACATCACTTCTCTTCCCCTGTCCTCTGAGCTGCACCTGGAAAATTCAGCTGCTTTTCCGCATTGTTGGAGAGGAGGGAAGTTTTGCTTGCCCAGGCTCATTAACATGAGCACAAACCCCAAACCCTGATAAACATGTGGGAATCCCTCATCCATCAGATCTCTTGCAGGCCTGTGGAAGAGCCACCTGGAATAAACCCTGCCTGGCCAGCCTCTACTGCTGTGGGACTAGCAAGGGCAGCCGTGAGACAAGACACAAGACATCTCTTCACAGTCCTTCCATGGCTGACAGGATGCATCAAAGGAAGCCTGAGAAATGGTGGTTCCCTTCAGCTCACAACCTCTCTGTGCCTGTTCGCACAGGCCCACCAAAGCTGAGCGTGCACAGGAGCATCGGCTCTCCCCTAAGAAATGCCACATGTGCACCTTCCCTGGTACAACATCCCTTACACAGAAACACGTGCTCACACGACATGGCATTCTCCACAAAAGCCCTCCCAGACACCCACGCTCCCCTCCCCACAGCACATTTCATGCTGCTTCCCTCCCTGGTCATAAAAATAGCAGCTTCCCATCATGCACACCCACACAGGCTGCCTGTGACCATGGCCAGGGAAGAAACTAATGCTAGCTGAAAGCCTGCGTTGGTACGGCAGCAAAGCCTCTCTGTATCACACTGAGCAGGGAGACTGAAGAGAAGAGTTTAATGAAAGCTGGGCTGCTGTTTTTCTCTTTTAACAACTGCCTCATCCCATGTTTTTCATCAAAGGCATCTACAATCACCCTTTGACTCCAGCTTCAGGATATGCACTTGCTCTAACTTGTCCCTTTCATTTAGAAAACTTGCTGTATCTAGCTCTGCCAGCTCGGTCTATTCAGGGTATCATGCTGCCCTCGTATGGCAGACCTACAAACTGATCATCTTCAGGCGACACAGAGCAGCTCCTACCCATCCACCCCGTCACGTTTCCCTCGCAAGGGGAATAGCCAGGGGAGTGGACTGCCTGGGTCAGAGCTCACAGCAGGCATGCCGCAGGGCTGGCCACAATCCTCCGCAGGATACTGGGTGACCCAAGTCCATCTCGAGCGTGGTGTGGAGTTGTCTGCTAACGGACTCTCAATATCCTGCTTTGTGCATGGCATTCGTTCACTCTCCCCTAGGAAAGGGCCAGTGTAGATGGCTAACGTGTCATCCAAGACACATGGAGAAAGTGTGTGCACGTGTGTGTACACCCACGCATAGCATGTTGCATTTTTCGTGTGTCAGGTAAAGGGGGACATTTTGATTGCTGCTATGGATGCCGAGGGCCCAGCGAACAACAGATCCTGGGAGAAAAGAAGCAAAGGCAGGATGCAGAGGGGGTGAAAGCAGCAGACATAGGACTAATGCTTCCTGCATTCCTCCTCCTCGTGCCAGACCAAAGGGATGTCAACCGGGCCTCCTGGCAGAAGGGACAGTTTTTTCCACACCTGAGTGCTACATGTTTGATCTGAGGAACCAAAACAACTCACCAAGAGAAAGTGCAGCTATGAAGGCCGTGGTCACACTGCTGGCACACAGCACAGCAGCCTGGCTCAGCTCCACAGAGCCCTTGGAGATGGCTCCCAGGATCACAGCAGCAACAGCAGCCAGAAGTCCCACCACGGTGGCCTGGACCTGGGGGCCAAAAGACAGCTGGTGAGCCATCACCCGCATCTGCTCCCAGGCAGTCCTGGTTCCATGTGACTGCAGCATTTCCACACGGCTAAGCCTTGCAGAGATGGTGATTGCTTATGTATTTAAGCAGCATCCCTTTAAGGCTCCACTACGTTCAAAAAAAATCCTGACAAAGTTTGGAGAAAAACTCTGGAGGACTGCAAAGCGCAGATAACATTTCAGCAAAGGACACTGAGTCCATCAGCAAAGGAATAGCCCTGGTCAACACAAAAATGGGCTCCCCATCAACACAGCACTCCTAGCAAGCTGAAAGCTGTGGAAGGAGATAAGGGAAAGCACACAGACACATGTTGCAAGCCCTGTGGCCTTGCCATGTGCAACCTCTAGGCTGGTTGCTGGATTTTAACAGGCAGAAAGAGCTACAAGAGTCACATTTCTCCCATCTCTCCCCTCCTGCCCAAGGCTGATTCCAAACACTGCCAGTAAACGACAAGCTTTATCTAGGGGCTGTTGTGAAACAGGGATTGTGCTGCAGCTCCCCCTGCAAAAGGAGGTTTTTTCATTATTTCAGTTTGTCCACAAAGGCAATGAATGTCTAGATGTGTTTTGCAGCTAAACTACAAGCTCTGCGGCCACACAGAGCTTTATTGGAGGTCAAGTCCTGGGCTCTGCTTGGCTCTGTTCAGAATACCTGCCCCAAATCAACAGCTCAGGATTCAGCACTGCTGGGAACAGATGCTGTTGGGCTGCAGCACAGCAAGAGAAAAGGGCCTTTTTCCTCTCCCAGCTGAAGTGACTCACCTGGATAAGGGCTAAATTGCAGGTGGCCATTTTCCATTGCTTCTGGGCATCATCCATCTGTCCAGTGTTAGCCTAGGAGCCAAGAGAGACACCCTGAAAACCTGTTCCTGTGGCACAGGTGGCTGCTGAAGGCAGTTTCACCTGGTCCCCGTGGGAAAGGGGCTGCTAAAGCCAGAGAGAGGCGAGCACAGGTCGGCATCTCCCAGCCTTCCCTGCACTTTCTTCTTGACACATCTCCATCGTGCTCCAATCCCAGTGTCCCAGGGGTATCAGAGGCTCACATGGAGGTGCAGAGGCATTGCAGGGCACCCAGCTAAAGGCAGAGTGGGCACATCCACCACATCCCGTGCAGACCAAAAGCTGAATAAATTAAACCATTTTTCCTCTTTTATTCCCCCTAAAGTGCTCTTTTAAGCTCCAATTTCTACCAAGACATGCAATACAAACAGCCCAAAATAAACAAAACTGCTTAGGAAGATAGGAGAAATCAAATCCAGAGTAGTGAAAGCCACTGCAGGTCCCAAGATGCCTCAGTCTGCTCCCCCAAAGGTAAGAGTGCTGGGAAGCCCTGGGTCTCTCAAGGATCAATACCCACAGAAAGGCAATCCAATACTGAAGCTGACAGCTGTGGAGCCCTGGCTTTGTCTCCTTTATGCGTCACAGGGCCCCAAATGTCAGCAACTGGCCACCCAGGGATTAATTCACCTTCAAAGCGCAGATGGAAATTCTCTGTTCCAGTTGCAAAATGAGGGCAAATACATTATTTTAACACTCACACACCACTAGTTTCTACTTAGCAGAAAAGGGCACGTCTTATACACACAGTGTGGTTATATAAAAGCAGAATCTCCTGATGTCTCCTGCTAATCGCCCGCCGCTCCCCACACACACGCCACCACCACCTTGTTAACACTCACAGCAGTAGACAGCCTGGATGCCAGCGTCATCTCAAGATTACCCTTCAGGCCAACCAAGGCAGGAACCAGGATAAAAACTTCCGTAATTGTCCGAAACACATCCCAGTGCTGGAAGAAAACAAAGGCAATGACCTCAGTTTGTGATGCTGACCAGCCCAATGCTGTTGCTTCAAAGAGGAGTGGGTTCCCACCTCACCACCTGCTCTACAGGTGTCTGCTGTGCACGTGGGGACAGATGCTGCTCTGGGCTGCTTGCATTTTGGGAGTGAAGGAAGCAATTTTTAGCTTGCAATATTCTTTCTGTTCTCATGCACAGCAAAGCACTATCCTAACAGGGAAGGAACTTTCTTCCTGAGGGCAGCAGAAGATTTTGGAAAGCCACAAATTAAAATGTGCCTTTAGCATTAGCCAAGAACAACATGAAAAATAATTAGGGTTCACAAGCCAAATGAAATACAGCATGCTCTCCATCCTTTGTACTGATACTAGATACAGGAACACCTATTGCTCTCCAGACTCATAAGAATAAATGCAAAGATCTGGAAACAATCTAACAACAAGAAGTTGTGTCTGTCTTTTTTTACTGAACTTCTAACTAAGCATCTAAGACTGGTGGTGGGAGGGAAGGAGATTTTTGTAGCTCTTCTCCACAGGCAGTTCCTAAATCTTCCTGTTACCAAGCATGCTCCCAGCAGAGCTGGAAAGAGGATTTTGAATTAAGATATCCCATAAGCTCAAACTGCTGGGCCAATATTTTGATTATTATTGCTCCTCTGAAGCTGAACTGTACAAAACTGATGAATCAGCTGCAACACTAGAAATGATTTGAAACCTTAAGAAACTTTGTTGATTAGCACATGTCTTCTCTAATTTATCTACCATACAGTGCCTTCAAACATAATTCATTCATGCCCTGTGCATTCAAGGATGTTGGCAAAGTCCCACTGTAGCCAGAGAGGTTCACATCAGGATGAAATCAGAACGGAGCAGCTCACCATGGAGCAGCAAACCAACTAGCCCAACATCTAAGAGCAGAATACAAGGAAAAAAAAGAGCAGCTGCAATGAGTCAGACCAAAGGTCCATCCAACCTATCCTTATCTCCACCAGTAGTCAAATTCAGGTATATAAAACAAGAATCTAACATGTATGACAAGTAGATGGGATGATTCTCCTGTGTATTTTCTAGCCTATGACTATCCGCCACAGGGTACTGAGCTGGTGGGGTTTTTCAGCACACTTACCAGTGTTCAAAGGATTTCTCTTTCAGGTACTCATCCAATCTCCCCCCTCCAACCCACGTGCCATCCTGAGGCAAAAATTTTCATAGTTTAGCTACACTTCATGTCAAGGATCAACTTGTTCATTAATTCTAACTTGTCACTGGCTAGTATCATACGACGGTCCCGAATTCTGGCACTAGAGGACAAAATGAACAACAGATCCCTGCCCACTTTCTCCACATCCATTGGGATTCTATAAACCTGAAAATCCAGGAGGCTGAACAGACTCGGTAAATGTCGACACATTCAACTGTCAGCCTGTTGGGAAATATATACAGGGTGTAACGGCTTGGTGTTTTGCTCTGGCTGTGCCGTGGGAAGCTGTGGGAAGGCGGTGGTGTGGCTGTCTGCTGGGAAGACCTCACAGCTTCCTTCTGAGTCAGGATGGATGAAAGTGGGGCTGAGCCAGCCCTGAGCACGTGGTGCAAGACACCCCTCAGAGGTGCAGATAACAGGCAAAACATTATTATCAATATAAAAAGGCACATTTCCTGGCAGTAGTGACCTGGAAACAGGCACATTTCAAAATGTTAAAGGTAAGTTACTGTCGAGTAAATAACAGACAACATGAGAACAGTCACCTGATTTGACACACTACAATTTTGTTGGAATTTGTTAACATGGAACTTAAATACCTGAGAAAAGCTAGGGGCGGACATCTCTTTTAAAGATTCAAATCCCCCTCTCTCCTCTCTCTTTAATTAAGAATAAAGATCCAAACACATCTTTGACACCTTCAAAAGAAACAGGAGAAAAAACAGACTTCATAGTCGCAATGTAAAAAAACCCCAATCATTTAAAATACACAGGCGTGCAGACATTCATATGAATGTCATTCATAAGACCTTGCATATTTTGCATGTAAAAAGACATATAAATAAAAAGCAACAAAAAACCTCAACTGTTTGTATTTTCTGTGCGTGTCACCTTTGGGAAATATGACTTTTTTATATCAATGTAAGCTCCAATCCTTGGGTTCATCATGAATTTTGCAGGTCTCAAGCCATCATAACAGAAGTTTCAGCATATGAGGTATGACTTTTTGGGACTCTGCCTTACATATAATTACACTGAAAGGCTTTGAACAATTAATAATCACACAACTTTACCAATAAAAAAGCTGACTTAATTGCCTCCATTTGAGTCTCATTAGAGACTCACCAAGAGCCTAAGGACAGATTCATAATGATTTATACCACAGTAGCCAGGACTCCATTGTGTTAGAGACTGCAGAAATACAGAATAAGTAATGATCCCTGTGCCATCGCGCTGCAGGGCTGTCAGCTAGAGGAGTAGGTGAATGTGGCAGGTTAGAGCTGTGCAGGCAAGGAGCTGCCTGAATGAAGACAGCTGGATTAAGTCTAGGAAGCGTCTCTGTCCTTCAAGATGAAAACTGAAACATTTGAGAAGGAACAGAAACATTCCCTGCAGCACTGGAAACCCACACAGGGACACAAAGCCAGAAAGAGACTCTTTCCCACCTCACGTCCCCATAATGGAGTTACAGCCCTAAAGCTCAGCTCTGAAGAAACTTGGTTATGCCACTATCCACTGCCGCTGGTCCCCGTGCCAGCTGGATCTGCTCATGGGGTCCCATAGAGGAAAAGAGGCTATGAGGTACTGAGACAGTGTCCCCAGCTGCAGTCCAGCCCCACTGTCCCTCCTTACACTGTCCTCATGGTCCCAACCATGTCCTGTTACCTCTCCAGGGCATCCATACTCCCATGGCAGCAGCTAAGAAACCTCAGAAGTTTTCCATTGCCCTGAACAAGTCAACAGAAAGATCAAAAGATCCTGGACTATAAAACGCAAGCCAATTCAAAATCCTTTTCAATGCTAATCATCTCATGGGCTTTTATCAGCAAAGGACAGGGATATCTTATGTCTGTGACTTTTATTTGGACTGTGGCCCACTGCAGTAATGTGGAATGGGAGAATGAAAGAGAAGCTTTCCTCCTGATTTCTTTGGTTTGAAATCTGCTTGTCCAGTTTCAATCTGATTCTTCACTTTACTGTAAAAGAGCGGGCCAAACACTGGCAGAGCCATGCAAGGTCTCCAGCAATGCCAGCCAGCCCGGAATCTGGATCGACCAGCTGGCCAAGGATCACTGGAGCACAGACAGAAACGTCCAGCAAGAAAAGACCTGTGCCAGGCTACCAGCCCTGCACAAAGACTGCATCACCTGCACAACCAAGAAGAGAAAATAGCAAATGGCTATTTCTTTGGGCATCCTTTTATTACAGTATGAGAGACCGAGGTTTGAGCCTTGGAGTCAACTGGGCTAGAAAAATCTCTCTTTTGTTGATTTTTTTTTTTTTAAACAGTAACATGAACAGTTCTTGGTTTCATCCCAGGACAGATCAGAAACTGCTAAAATCCTGAAAAGTTTGATAGGACACAAACAAGCAATTTCCACTTTGTTCTCCTCTTTACAACAACATCAGCCCTGCAAACAAGAGAGCCAGCTGGACTCCCAGCACTGAATCATATTATTTCAAGATATTTTGTATGTGACAAAACAAGGGCAGCACCATTAAACTCACATGTATGCTCTAGATACCATCCCTGAGCTTGCCCATATATCTCCCTGTCAAAGGCAGACACGGAGTTTCCTAAGAACATTTTGCAGTGACTGCAAATAGGCAAAGCATTCCTCAGCCAGACCATCCCCTGAAAAATGGGCAAATCAGACTCCTGGACTAGAAAAACCTGTAGTTTCAGTAGCATGAGCCCTCATGATTACCAATATGAGTCTTATGGTACCTGGCCTCAAGCAAACAAACTTAGTCTCAGGTTTTAGTTGGACAGGACAGTGAGTTTCTAGCTCCCACACTTGCAGGAAGAAAAGCTAAAAATAAGCATCTCAAAGACAAAAAGGTACAGAAGAATAATCCAGACCTTTAAAGGCTAAAATCTCTGGATTTTCCCAGCTACTGGTTTTGTTTTTAAATAGGGGGTTGTTGATACCATGGCAGCTTACCTCACTAACATCTCTCCTATGCCAGCTGTGACTCTCAATGCACTAGCTCCCTCCTCTGGGAGCTGAACCCACTGACTGATGGCTTCTATTTCAACATAGCTGGAAACACCTTCACCGAAAAAGACACTTCCTATTATTGTGCTTCATGTATGACCCCATTTCTAAGAGTCTAGTGACCAAATACACGAAGTAGACTGCACTCTGGTATTTAAAGTACACATGCAGCGCAGGTATACGTGGCTTGTGTTTCCCATCAGTTTGGATACAGTTACATTTTTTAACAGAGCCCACTTCTAAGCAAGTGCGTTCAATTTCTTTTAGACAAAGACCTATTCACCTGTCAAGGGTATGGACTGGGTATGTACTATGTCTTTATCCTCCTCTGAGATAACTGCTAACTATTAACATAACATCTTGGATAGTTTGAGAACTTCTGTAATGCTGCAAGACAGGTCTGTGTTTAAGCACAGCACAAGGTGGAGACGGCAAACACAGCATAGCAATAGTGTGTGCCACTCCAGTTAACCCTTCTTTGATAGTCATCATATTCCCTTTAATTCAACTTCTCTGCCTTCTTTGTTTCTTCCAGTGCAAGAAAAAACAGCAACGTATTGTCGTTCCAAACACTCGAGTATCCGTATTTAGCTCCTGCTGTGGCACTAATGCCAGAGAATCCAATGTACTCCAGTGAGCTCAGAGCGCAGGACATATCCTTGGGAAACTCTGCCAGCCTTCTGATTTGTAAATCCACTGGCATGAGATGCCCAACTAGATCAAACTTTGCATTTCTATTTGTGCCACTGGTACAAAGGAAAGACAGATGGGATAGATTCTGGTTGTGGGCACAACGGTGTAAATCCAGCAGCACTCCTTGGAAGTCAATGGAAGTTACTCCGAATTTACACCCACCTTAGAATCTGGCCAAGAAGCACTCAGTTTGTAGGCAATGCTAATCTTTTTGTGCTGGCATGCCTCTCATCACAGTATCTAAATGCCTTCTAGACCAAAGATTACATTAGGTTGTTTGCAAAGAACTGAAAGCATAAACTTGCCTCTAAGTGACACAGGTAGTTAATAACAACCCTGACCTAGATCTCCTTATCAGCAGTTTTTGAAGGAAAGAAATAATATCACGCAATAGGGGAATATGCTGCAGTCTGATCCCAGTTGCTTCAACCACCGAAGTGTTTAGCTAGATATAGTAAAGGGAGCACCCAGTCTAACGCACCGAGGGCAGTGCCAGGCAGCCTGTCTGAAAGCCACTATCCCACTTCACAAGGAGCCCAGGTACTGATCTGAAGAAGATGGATAGTGTCTCTCTAGCACAGGAAAAGCCTACAGCCATCCTGCTGACTGGCTGCTAGGACCACACGCATTAAAAACAACGCAGTAATACTCAAGGTCAGTGAATTAGCCCACCCTCTCACTACAAAGTTGCCTAACCACATGTACCTACTTGAACAACATCCATCAAGAGGCCAGCAGCTACCATGCCCAAGCCAGCCAGAAGGAACGGCACGAAAATCTGGGAGGCAATGGAGAATGAAGTCTCTGGGAGAAATCCACTGGCTGATCTGGTCAACTTGCAGGTGAAACCTCTCAGCTTCTTGCCGTGGAAGCACAGTTCCAATCGTAACTGGGTGACCACCATGGTCAAACACCGTTACCCCATGCTCAGCAGGGCAAATGGGCGGAGATCAGGACATCACACAGATCCTCCTGGTAGCTCTCTTTGAAGTCAAAAGAAATGTTTTTCCTCAAACCACAGCAATGATGCTAAATTCCTTTAGCTTCTTCTCCTCCTAGGAGCACGTCCAGAGGGTTGCAGCAAGGGTATCCTCCAAAATTGGTTCAGCTGGGTTGAGCCCAGGTGGCAGCAAACTTGACGGACACTATTTCTCCGATTTATATCCAGGGGGGAATTAAAAAAGAGAAAAGAAGGTTGCGGAGATGTCTGTGGACGAATAGAAATGAGCCCACACCCCATTCAGCTCCCACCACCTCGGTAAAAACCAGTAAGACCTGCTCAGGCTACAGCACTGAAAGAGTGACAGGTCATGCAAGAATCCCTCAGCGTGCTCAAACGCACTGGTGTCCTTTCTCCTCGGGTTACATTTCTTGTAAGACTGCGGCTTGCCTTTGATACGATGGTTTAATACGTAAGCCTGCTGTGAACCAGCCCCAGTTCCCTCACTCCCACCATATGCAACGTTGAACTCTTCTCACTGTCCCAAGGCCGAGGAGGTGGGGAGTTAAACAACCAGGATCCGTTTTGCTCTCCTTCAAGGTGAAGAAAAGTCAAGGAAAACATGAGTCCACATTTCTCACGGCTGACGATACTACGCAGGTCTCATCCCCAGGCAAGTGACACAGCTAAGCTGGTTGGTGAGAGAAGATCTGCCCTTCTAGACCCTGGCCCCTCTTGCTCCCTCCATGGGCTCCAAGGGATGTAATGATCGGTCTATGCCAGCTATACCTCTGAATGACTGGCTTTCAGGGGAAAAAAAAAATCCAGAGAACCAGCCAATAAGCTTCAAAAGCGAACACCCTTATCTGCTGTCATCACTTCAACTTTCTGCTAGTTTGCAAAGGCCAAGATAAGAGTCATAGCCAGTGCTTATTTAAGGTAGCTCCGTAATCTCACTACACTGCAGGCAAGGGAGAGAAAGGGCGAACATTTCCATAGCATGCTGTGAGCTGGTCTCCCTTCCTGTCCTAAAGTGAAACACACTGCTTCTGCATACTCCCACGAAGATACTGTCTTTGAGAGAGAGGGTCTCACCCCAGAGTCTCCATGGTCAAACAGCTGACACTAGGTCAAGAACTAGAGCTGCATCATGGCCACATACGGCCAAATAATTGGTATCTTGCTCAGTAAAGACTTCAGCTCAAAGTCACGCATGCGGGGAAGGGAGTCAGGGTATTCTCGGGGTATTCTATCTCCTTTCTAATAATTAATTTGGGCAAACGAATTGGATCTGAGGATCAAAAAGCTTTAAAAGCACAATTTAGGATGGAAGGGTATAGGATTGGTTTAGTACATTGGCAACTGAGCTTTTTCACTCTTCAACCACAGGTTCAAATCCAGCCATGCCCTAGTGAAGGCAAATGCGTGAAAGCAAGTATTCAGCGGTAGGCACGAAAGATACAGGTTTCTCAGTCCAGTTCAAATTCAATGTTTAAACTGCATTGCCTTACTAACACTTTTTGTGCTAATCAACCCCTTCCCTGACACTCTCTGCAGAGAGACGTAAAGATTCATGGCTTATGGACTCTGTCCTTGTGACAGGGTCCCCACCTTGGAGCTAAATGCATTGGCAGGGTTGGACAGAACAAGAAATGCTTTTGCCTTGCAGATAAAGAGGGAACTGAGGAAGCTCTCGGGCATTTGCACGGTGTGTTTCTTTTCATCTGAATTCACACAAACCAAAGCACAAAGCCTAATGGGCTGAGATGGCACAGCAGATCACTCTGCAAGCACGGCAGGGTGGAAAACAAGCCCTAGCTACAGATGGGAGACTCTGTCCTTTGCTGCTTTCTAGGTTGATATTTTGGTACAGCCCCTGAAGCCTTCCCCACTCCCAGCTGGCTTGGTGTGTATGTGTGTCTCTTCCACCTAACAATGGTCCGGTTAGCTGAAAGCTAACAAGGGAGTACATTTCAGCTAATCTAACTGGAAAAAAAGCCCACAATAGCTGGAAGAGGGAGGTTAATAAAAATCCTGTAATAACCACACATGACCCAACCTCTTTATACCAGCCAGGAACTGAGAAGTGGCAGCATGAAGGCCCAGTTCTGGTTAGAAACTCACAGAGGTTTCAAAGAAATAAAGGACAATGTCTGGACAACTACGACAGGTTTTCAAAGGTCTGATAATGTGCATACCTAGTCCCATATGCCACTGTATCTGCCAACTGGATTGCTGACAGACAGAAACATTAATGTAAAGGAAATATTAATGAGCCTGAATGACTCAAATACCATTAAAAAACACAGCAGCAACACATCCTGTACTAAAGCGTCAGCCTGGCAGGGTTTATGAGTTTATCACGCTTCGGCTCTCTCTGTTTCTAAGCAAGTATCATAAAAAGCCTTCAACCGATGAACTAGTATACAAAGAAGGTAATTGGTTCAGGTGACCTGCGTGTGTACACCGGGTCATTGTATTATGCATTTAAGGAGCCTCTGATAAAGATCCGCACCATATTTGTCAGCGAAGAGATGCAGCAGGTTTGAGAAGAAAGAAAGCATTGCTGAACCGTGTGAAAAAGATTATAACTAGCTGGGAAAAAAAACCCAAAAAACACCTCATGGCTGCACCACTCATTGTGGCAAAACCTGGGGAGGCACACTGCTGCCCTTCTCTGCACACAAATACACTGTATCCCTCTGCTTGCAAACTAGCCAACAGGTAGCACTGCCCTGGAGGAGCCAAAGCGGAAACAGCCTCTTTGGTGGGCCCTGACCCTGAACTAGGGCCTCCATCCACTGCCACAAGACAAAAATGAACAGAGAGATGACAAGTGCCAAAGAACAGAGTTTCAGACTAATCATCCCTGCAAAGAAGGGACAGGGATACCGGTGAGTACTCTTACAACATGGCAGTGTTAGCAACAGACAGCACTATTCCGACACCGCAGACTCGTGGGAGGACGATGCTTTTCAGGGACCATACGTCCCAGTTGCTGGAGTACTATCGCTCCTGACTCTGCTAGCTCTCCATCAGATCAGGCTGTGTATTTTTGTTTCTCACCTTGCTCCTCTCTTCCCCAATTTAGGAAAGGGCAGAGAATAGAGCTTATGCGGAGAGACTGAAAGCAAGCAGATGGAGAGTGCCTGGGGCCCAAAGCCTTGCAGCATCTCCTGTTGCCCCACAGAAACAGCAGCAGCAGCAAGGGCAGAGGCCAGGCCTGGCTTAGAAAGGAAGGGCAGTTCCTAGCAGCAGTGAGTCCACAATGAGACACACTCAAGTAGTCCATGATAAGGCACAAAAAGTCACTGTGCTAATTGCCAAAGGCCTAGAGATGTTGCATGGGTTGATTTCCCAGGTTCTAAGCACTAACATGAAAGTCCTTTATGAGCTCTTTATTTGCATAAAACAGAAACCAGACTTTTGCAGTTTCAGAAGAGTATGAGGTTTGCTTCACATTGTTTATATTAGTGCCCCAGTCCTTCCTAGAAAAAAAAAATACTCTAAGGGAGAACACTGAAAGAAGAACACTCCTCCAACATCATAAACCCATCTACAACCTATTTCACGCTTTAGTATCTCACAATAGGAGGTACCATGCATTTAATGTCAGAGATCCATAGGAATGGGCAGGTCTGAACAGTCTGAAAAATGAAAGTGGCTGCTCAAGGCTCAAGACTCTCAGAATGACGTCTAAGGAGACAAAAAGTAGTTTGCCACTGGGTTCTGGATTTGCCTTGGTGTTTTCTGATCTGACTAGACATTCTACTGGGTACTCAGTACATGCTAAGGTCAGTTAAGGATACTGTGTCAGTCTTAAGCCTTTATAGCTCTTCTAGCTTAGGGAGATCAGCCCAGGCCTAATAGCAAAAGAACACAGCTCCAGATTTATGAAAGTTGTCAATGCAAGCACAGTAGCTTTAGTGTCACTGTATCAGATAGGTCAGGGCAGTCTGACCCAACAGCTAGCTGGTCAAATAACAAGGGTTAACAAAAAGGCACGCAGCAGTGAGAGTCGCCTAGAGTGCAAAGGTATAGCAATTTATAATCTGGAAATTAACTGCAGCTTTAAATTGTCTAAAATTAGGTGCTCACCACTACCTTAAAGCTCTGTATTGCTGCACCATAGGAGGAAAAGTCTGGTCCTGACTGTCACAGAATCAGAAATCGGACTGGAAGAGGACTCAAGGATTTGAGTCATCTGCTACAAGGCCTTTGAAAAGGATGTGGTGTGCAGGCTGGGCTGGGCTGGTTGTATGAGCATTAACAGTGCAGGGCTGGCTGGCTTCTTGCGCAATGAAGCAGGGGATGCAGGATTTTCCAGAGCTACATCCAGGAGTGATACAGCTGTATCTACTGCAGGAAAGCACTATGCCACCACAGCCCTTGGGGCTGCAGCTCAGCCACCCTCTTCCCAGGACCAAGGTGAGATCTTTGCACAGGACTGCACCTTCCTACATAGATGCCTCAGATCCTTCGTGTGCTCTTTAGTATCATATTGTCTTTTATATCCAGAGGAGAAAAAGGGCCCAAAACTCACTACACGCCGTCTCCTGAGAGCCGCACAAAAGTACATAATAGCTGACTTTGAAGGACGTGCTGGCAAGTGAAACTGCTGCAAATCTTCCTTTACTTTGCCATCCCCAGAGCAAATCCCCTGCCTCCGAAGAAAAGTCCCCCACCTATCCCATCAGATCAGTTTTTTTCCCTTACCTGAACATAATCCAAAACCATGCCTGCCAAGACCATGCCAAGCCCAGCTAGGAGGTATGGCAGGAGCACTTGCAGGCAAATTGCGACAGCTGACTCTTCCCGCAACTTTGCCATGGCTGCTTTCTCCTCAGCCAACAGCTTCTGCTGTGCACGCAGAGAGACATCCTCTGCCTCCTGGCTGCCAAGTCGGCTCTCTCTGTGTTTACCCTTGCTCTTTGCTTTGTGCCTGGATCGCTCTCCATTCCTAGTCTTGCCCTCTTTTTTCCTCTGTCGAACTTCCTCGCCTTTCATGGTGGCTTTCTTGAATCACAGAGTTTTTCTGAAAAACAAAGTCAGAAACAATGAGATAACAAAAAGAGACATCAGATGGGTCAGAGACAGGAAACCCTTTGGTATTTTGTCCACTCCGCTAACCTGAAGGCAAACTACCACCTACTCCCAAAACCTTAGACGCTCTGCTACCCAAATACTAGTACTTAGTTTACCTTCAACTTTGTACAGTGTCAAATCAATCTCCCTTTTTGTAACTGCATCTCTTCCTAGGCCTGTGTTCATGCTGGAGTGCTTGCTGTGCATCCTGGCTCTCACCCTCAGAATGCCTAGAAGGATAAAGAAGGTGCCGCACGCAGCCTGAATTCTGGACCCAGCAGCTCTCACACTGGGAGTCATGAGAGCTGAGGAGCCCAGCAGAATTCAACCCTTTTTAGGGTCTGACCCCTGGCCATGAAATGGGAGCAGTTCACATCCTAGCATCCTGCAGTCCAGCAAAGGACTAGCGTACCTAGCATAGCACAGGGATGTACTACGCATAGTACCTAGCACCTGGCGTAGTACAGCTAGCTGTCCACCACTCCTCAATATCAAGATAATTCTTCGATCTTCTTTCTAATCTGGATACTTTTTCTTCCTTTTGCGCCTTAGTTGACACACATGTACAATGTGACTCATCTATCTACAGAGAAGCTGCCGTGACCCCACAACATCTTATAAGAAAAAATAAACATACAACATTGTTACCAGTCACACTTTTCCTGCCATCGTGTCTTACTTCTTGATATAACTGTCATTCATCCTGTCTGCCCCACTGCTGGCCCCGGCACTGCCCCAAATCTTTCCCCATCGCCTCCTGCCAGCACTCATCCGGGTTAACTGCTGGCAGATGCTCTCTGATGCTCTCATTTTCAGGATGAGCCCCTAACGCCCTAAGCCCCTGCACCACCCCACGCAGGACCGATCCTCTTCCTGCCCAACATCTAGGGAGCAGAGGAAACTGCTAGGAGGCCCCAGTCACGGCTGGCGGGGAGGGAGGAGGGATGGACAAAACAAAGTCCCCCTCTGCGGGAGGAGGAAACCCGGCCCCCGTTCCCCCCCCAGCGCTTACCGGCTTCCTTGCCCTGCCCGTGGCTCTGCCCCGCGTGGGGCTCTGCCCGCAGGGCCGCGGGCACTGCCGGGACGATGCAAAGGCGGGAGGCGCCCGCCACATCTGGGGCGCGGCGGCGCGGCTGGGAGCCCGCCCTGCGCGGCGGCCGCCGGTTCGAGCCCGGCCCCCGGCCGCGGGGGCGGCGCGGCGCCGTGAGTGGCAGTCGCCGGGCCTGCCCCGCGCCGTGCACGCACCGGGGCAGGCCGGCAGCCGCTGCGAGCCCCCGCAAGCCCCGCTAATCATCATCATGATGATGATACCCCTTTCTGGACCCCCGCTGCCAGAGGGGACAGCTCGGGGCGGGGGGAAGCAGGGCTTGCGTGTGGGGCTGGAGAACTCCCAGCAAAGGACGGCTCCTGCTCGGGAACAGCCCCCTGGAAGGAGTACCCCGCGGTGTACCCGCGGTGCCCCGAGAACCTCCTGCTGCCCAAGCCTCCGGGCCGCCTGCCGCCCCGAAAGCCCGTGGCGGATGTTGCGGGAACCGGTGACAACTTGCAGCGCAGGCAAAGCGAACAGGAGGCTGCAATTAAGAGCTGAGGAAAGACGTTTCCTCTGTTTTTATTTTTTCTTATTTTGGCATTCGCAAGAGCTCTTGTTGCAAGCTTCCTGTGCAAAAGCCTGCCTCCACCATAATCACAGCAAAACTCCTGCTGATTTGATTTTTTGCCCCCTCCCATATTGAATCAGCATGTTAGAAACGTGATTACAGAATCCACCACATTTAAGCACATAAATCTCATTAAGCACTGAAGTAACCGTACTCATGCAAGTCTCCTCAATCATGCAGCTCAAATTTCCAGAACAATTGAGGATATTAAATCATACCTCAGTACCAGAGCAATCTTATATCCTGCTGAAGTCTCTCAGATGTCATGCTACGCTAAAGGGCTCTTACTGATAAAATGGTGTCTCTGGGCCTGCGAGCTCTGGCTCAAAGCAGGGGACACCAAAGGGAGTTGAAGGTTCTTGTAAGTGACAGTAACGAAACCCTGCAGCTGCTGCGTGTTGAGAGTGCACTTTAACTGTTGAATGTCACTGCTGTAACGGTGAGGCTTAAATTTCAGCTCACTTGGTGTAATTTTATGTCTTCGCTTTGCAACTGATGCTTGCCTGAGAGTGGTCAGAAGACAGTTTTTCCTGTGAGAAATAACAGGGGAAGGGACGCGGATTAAAAAAACAGCAACCTTGCCAAGACATTTTTAGACCTGTTAAATGTATTCTGCTATCACTTTACTACTGAGCTTCAAAGAAAAGTATCTACAGAGCAAGTGGAAAGTCTCCTGGGGAACTTGATTGACAGGGGCATTTTGGTAATGGTTCCAGCTCCGGAATATCACCGTTCTACAAGGGATCTCCCACCTGGGTCCAACCATCAGCTACAACAGGAGCTCCCAGCACCCTGCCAGATCTCATTCTGTGTGCAGAAGGAGACATAAGCGTCTGGCTTGTGTACCACGTCCTCACGGACCAGTGTGAAATCCCTGGTATGTCACCAGTGGGTACGTATTTGAGAAGGCTGACTTTCAGCAGCGGTACAAAGCTGCACTTTCTCAGAAGTGCAGCAGCAGTGTTTAGATAGATCCTGGCTTTGACGTAAGGGAACGGTGGCTGGACCTTGATTGCAAACAGAGCTCCTGTGACTCTTCAGATAGGATAGCTGGGCAGCTCACTGCAGCCTGGGAAGTGCTTGTTGGCACGAAGCTGAGCAACTTCATGCTAAAATGTTTTATCCCCCCACTGAGCTAGAATTCACGTGTGCTGCTTTTCTCTGCTCTCCCACAGCTGTGCAGGTAGTACCAGCAGTTACAAGGGCATTTGAGGACTCGTTGCACTCATTCCTGTTTCTCTCCACAGTGCCTTTAAAGACTGTTTCCTCCAGTAGAAAAATAAGAATAAGTTTGTTATTCCCTTCCTCTCCTCCATGTTGCTTTGCTCCTGGACTGTCTTTCCAACAACTAGCCTTTCAGCCAAGCACAGGGGAATTTTACAGCTTTTTCCAGTATTCTGTCCGGAGATATGACTTTTTTTTTCTTCCCACAGTTTCCTGTTATAAAATAGTGTTTCTTCGGTGACTATGGACTACTGGAGATATTTTTGAAATATAAAGCTTGATTTATGACTTCAGTTAGACTTAGTTTGACCGCTGGGCCATGCAAGCTCCCATGTCACCACCGGGGCTGTATTAAGGCTGCTGGGGACCGCTCCATGGCTCACTGGGCTGCAGTCCCACCATGGGACACATCTCTGGACACCCAACGGCTGCAGTGCAGGGATGCATAAAGAAATATGCAATCTCTAACCTTTCTCCTCCATGAGACAGTATTAGCTAGTGTGGCTTAAAAGTATTATTTGGAGGTCTGTATGTACACAGAAACAGGCAGTGCAAAACTGATATGTGACTAATACTTACTGCCTTATAAACCTGGGGGTTTAGAGACAGAAAATACAGCAGGAACTTCCTGCAGTTGGGCAAGGGAGAGAAGGAGACATATCTCCTTCTCCTTTGCTTTTTCCTTTATGTATTATTTGAAGGAAAGGGAGTTTTATTGTCTGTTAGCCTTTGGACGCAATAATTTCCAGATAGCTGAGTTAATTTCGTTATAGTCTCCACCTCCTTCTCTTTCTGTATCAGAGTTCTTGAAAGGCAGATGTTTTGTGTGCACCAGCGGTACTCAGAGAAATTAAAAGCACTATCTCCTACCTGCTTTCTCTCGTCACCTCCCCTTGTCACAGGCACCCACCACTGTTACTGTTGCCCTTGGGACATTTGTTAAGCCAGGTTACAATCACAGACTTTCACTCAGGTTTCATATATGGAAATAACCCAGCATAGAGAGCAAAAGCAGCACGAAGAACTGTTTATTGTAGTGGGACACATCCTACTTGACTTGCAGCACAACAGGCCTTTGTCAAACTCCTCTGTAGAGGAATAAATCCAGCCTAAATCACCATGCTACCCCAGCACTCTTAGGGCTAATGAGAACTATTGGCACAGGTCCTCCCACAAACCAGACTCCCAAGGACAAGATATTTATATTGCATGAGGACTTCCCACTCCCCATCTGCCATTAGATGGCAGCAACTGAATGTGGAATGAGGGCACGCAGCTCTGCAAGTCCTATTTATCCCGTGGCTTGTGCAGGGATTTCAAGCTTTTCACTTCTAGGTCAATGGTTCAAATCTGGCCCAGGTCAGGAGGGGCCACAGATCTTTATAATCCGACAGCTGCTCAGCGTCCTGTGCGAGAGCAGTTTGCGGGTTTCCGTTTCTGATCTTGTGGACGAGTGCCCATCTCATCACTGGCACTAATTGGCACCCCTGCTTGACACACCAACAAAGAGGCGGAAGATGCTCCAAAAAGACTGAATTCTCCTCTCTGCGCTCCAGATGATTCGACAAAGGGGAGCACTCATCTCCGTGCACAAGCCTGCCATCGGTAATGAAGCCAGAAGAATGTGTTGGCCCCGTTCCTCCTGTAAGCGAATAGCTGCCCAAAATGATCTCATTCCGGACAGGAGGGTGACAGTTGGGGTCTTTCAGCAGATAAAATTAATTTGTTATTAATTTGGGATATGATATTCAGATAGACGAGTGATGGTGCAATGAAATCCCGTCAAACATGTTGTAACACATATGTTATTTACAGCCTCTATAACTGCAGGGACAAACTCCATCCAGAACTGCCTTACAAAGTGACCTAATTTGGAAAAGAAAACAGATACAGAATTTTCTCACATTAGAAGATACCTCACTGTGACTCCTTCCCTTACAAATTTAAAACCCTATGAGGCACTGGAGCAACTGATACTCTCCAGAGAAACCCGTGAGATAAGAAATGAGCCTAGCAAGCATGTGATTGTGATATAGTTCAAGCCTGTGTGCGTATCACTCAGCCTGTTCTGTTGAGATTTGAGGAGCATGTCACTACGTAAATCCCTTTGGGCAGCTGGGCACCCCTCCAACGCACAGATTTCCCTTGCTGCTAATGAATCAGCCTCTTTTGCTAACTTACCTCCAAAGCTCGTTTACTTGGAAACCAAGGCAGCTTAGGGAACAGGGTTCTCTCCATGCATAACAATGACCTATTTTAGATACTTCTCCTCACGCGGTCATGGAGAAGGGGCAGCAAGAGAGAGTGCTTCTATCCAAGAGGCATTTCCTGGAATCGGTCCTAAACAATGCCGGGCCATTTCCATTTTGAGCCCTGACATTTCATGGTGCCAATGCCGCCACACAACAGAAAATGCCAGCGTGAGCCAGGGATGGGATCCAGCTGCCTCATTCCAAGGACGCGCGCCCAGGCCCTCTGCATATGTGGTTATCATTCTCACAAACAGCCCCCTTCCCACGGAAACTGGTAACACAGAATGGGAACGCTTCACAACACTCCCAGAGCAGGATGGCAAATGAGACCAAGGGCATGTTTTCCATCGCTGGGCTTTCTCGGGTATCATGAGCAATATAGTAAGGGAAACACAGACATGCATTAAGGAATCTGTCCTTCCTCACCAAGCCCTGTGCTGCTAGACTGCTACCTGCACTGAATTAGTGGCACAGCTCTATATGACACCGCAGGAAAGACACATCTGGTACCCCAACAAGGAATGCTTGAAAACAGGAAATGTTTCATATGCCATCTCATCTCTGAGACGTGGGCTACTGCCTGAGCCCGGGAAGAAGCCAAACACTTTGTGGTTTTCCCACAGTTAGTGTCCTGAGGCAAAATGAGAGGAACAAACACATTATAATTCTTTCATTTTGTATTATTTTTAATCCAAACCCCAAACCTCACCAGCCAGAGTACAAGGCTCAGATCCCAGACTGGAACCCTGTAGTTTCAGCCCATCTGTGGCTGATACCTCGCAAGGCCAAAAAGGACCATTGTCCTGTGTGACTCAAAGGACATAGCATGTCTTTAGATTAATCCCTGGTTGAACTGCAGCATTTCTGTTAGAAAAGTACCTGACCTACAAAAAAAACAGCCAGTGATGGAGGAGAATCAGCCACAAGGGTTAATAATTCATCCAGAATGAATTTCTTTATGAGGATGAATTTGACTGGTTTCAGCTTCCAGCCCCTGAACACAGTTACAACTTTATTACTACATAAGCTCATTTCCAAACTGCCCTTTCCCTTCTTGTGGTTCTTCTCGAGTCCCTCACCTTTAGGCAAGCAGATCAGCTTCCGCTCATTCATGTGGCTCTCCTCAAAATTCACCCCAATTAACACCTTCCCAAACAGCGTGCTACTGAATGGGACCCCATATTGGGCAGTGGTGCTGAATCCAGAGAGAACCGAACCTATCTGCACCGGAAGACGACTTCATTTGTCAATCCAGTGACCATTTTAGCCCTTCTAGACCTGTAAAGACTGGCACATTGGCCTGTGGGTTTTCATAACTAAAATGCTGGGTGGTTGCATGTACAACAGGAGACTGTCAGTGTATTACAGTGTCACTGTCAGCCAATCAATAGATTACTACCTGTAACCTGTCAACCCAAGTGGATACTAGGTTAAATTTGAAGGGACTTGTTTTTCTTAAATAAATGTTCACTGCTAATTACCCAGTTATTTTCATTCATGAGTCACCTCTAAGCTCTTCCGTTATTTTGAGTAATAACACTATCAGCTCTCTTAAATGGTGACACATAGCACAGCCTTTTTCCCAGTCTCCTGGAACATCCCTGTTCTTTGCTGCCCCTGCAGGGTCCGTTTCTCACCATCACAGACAGCTAAGGCTACTGAGTAAGAGGGAAAGAAAAAAAAAAATAATCAAAGTTTTCCTAGCTACCACGAAATAGCTACTCAGTCTGCTTCATCTCCCAAATTTACTAATGGCAACACCAAATATACTTTGTTCAGCTAATGTCATTTTTAGTATTAAAAAGGGAGTCACCTTCCTGACCCCTGAGAATTCAGTAAGATATCATGATGAATGATTATTCTTAGCCATCTCAGCATGATTAATTTAGCATAACTGCACCTTTGCTAAGAAACAAGATGGCTGTATTTATGCTAAGCGCTGAAATTAGTTCCCTGTAGTGCACATCAGAACATGAAGTAAAAGCTGGCAGTACTCAGTATTTCTCTGGTTCCCCGTTTGTAGTGAGCACTTCAAGATAACTTGCAGAACCATTCAAGAATATGTTGTACCCAAAGTGTCTTCATACAGGACACAGCCTTGTAACTGGTAACTCTCATCTGTGTTTTTTTAGGTGCTTTGAGTATGATGAAGATGGTAGTAGGAAATCTTTCTACTGGGATGGAACAGCTCCAAAAGTAAGTAACCAGAGCATCATTTCAGCCATTCAGTTCTGCCTGGGAATGATATCTTTAAGTAAGGCAGTGATCCTTCTACTGCATGTTTTTTGTAGTTGTTAAAATAAAGCATCTTTCAAAAACACTCAGTTTTGCAGAATGTTGGGTACCATTGAATATATTTGGAGCCATATCATTGCCCCCAAGGAAGAGGAACAAAGCTTTCATCCAGGATCCTTTCCCCACAGATAAATGCCTCTTACTTAAGAGGAATTAAATCTAGATTGTTATTCTTTATGGCACAGCTGTGCTGAAGTGATTTTATTAAGTGACTTACAAATTATCATTTTGAAACGTCTCTGGTTTGTTAGGATATTTCCTCAGGCACTGTTCCATTCTTGCCTTTTGCTGATCTATATTATGAATCTTTGCATTTGATTTCTTAGCTGTTTGCTGCTGCAAATAGCAGCAAACATTCCTGTCTGAACTCTTTCCAGAAAAGCTGAATCTTTCTGGAGAAAGGGTCTGGGAAGTCCAAGCAACATTGTTTAGCAAAACAAGGTATGCAGTCGAAGTGATTTGGGCAGGTCTAAATAGCAGAGGAAATTAGTCAAGGGAAGAAGAAACCCCTTTCACTCCCAAGTTACCAATTATAGTTGTATCCAGAGCAGTAATGGCTAGGAGTCATTAGAAGATAAGGATTGCTTGGTGGCATCTGGAATGAGTTGTTGGTCTCAGTCCAGCTCCTGCTTGACAGGTGTCCCAGAGATGACCATGAGAAATGGCCTCAAGCTTGGCTCAAGCCTACAAGTCTTAGCAGAAAACACAGGGCTTAAAGAGGACTATGAAGACCAAGCACAGACACATGCGTTACCAAAAAGAGGCTTTTAGAAAGGATAGTTATAGCCATAGACTTTCAGGGGCACCTCTTCAAAGTCATTGTCTAACAAGGCAGGTGCAGTTTGTGTACCCTGTCTCAAGACTTGCCAAATGCATATGCAAACTGCACATAGTTATTATGCAAATGCATTTTAATCCCCAAACATGCAACACAAAATTCCCGTAAGACAGCATTTAGACCTTTTGGAAACCATGGGAGGCACCAAGCTCAACCCACCTCCATGGATTTTGAGATTGACTTAATAGCATGCTTTGTACTTTTGAGACAGAGACGATCAGAGAAAAAACTCAAGCAGAAGCCTCGTTGGAGAGGAACGTAGCTATAGTCTCCCTAACCAGAGGAGGTCTTCTGCTGTGGCTAGTGTGAGGGTCATTTGTCCTCAGTACACCCCTGTGCTAGGAGGCATGCTCTCCTTGCTAGTGTCCTGCAAGACGCTGCAATGAGGGTAGAGCGAGGAAGATTTTGCCATTTGCCTATGCCCATATTACTGGTGCTACAAGCCACTGTCCAGTTTCCACCCTTATGCATGTGACCGTTCTCCACTCCATGTCTGAACAAGGTCGGGGCACACACCAGTGCATCTCTGACAACACCCTCAAATATTATGCTCTTTACTCAGCCAACCCTTGGGCACCCGAGGGAACAACATATTACCATTGCTGTAGAACAGACATACAGAATTGTTATAGATTACCTTTTAAGAGCAGAATCTGTTTGTGGGTTGTGTAGCATGGAAGACGTATTAGTAGCATGAGAATAAGAGAGGCATATTTTCTTCCCCAGTAATGCCTTCTATCCAAGGATCCTCAAGCAATTTATGGGCTTTCTCAAGCAGATTATTTGCTAAATAGTATTCTGAAAAGAAGATAAATGTTACATAAATGTCCCAATTCTCACATGCTCCTCACACGCTCCTTCCCTGGGCTGTGCAGCCAGCTGTAGGTCTGCACACCTGCAAACTCTTGCTCACAGTATCATTTATTTGTGCAAGCCCAAATGTGACAAACTCTCCTCACTGAAAAGCACCAGCAACAACTTTTTCAGCACTTCCAGTTCTATTTCAGTCATGACGTTTCTCCTTTTACTCCCACACACCAAGCAAAGCACCAAGTTCCCTCTAGTTTCTTTTTCCCATCAGTGTATCTTCCTCCACAGGCAGGAGAAGGGGGAAGGGGACAAACACTAAAGGCCTGGGCAGAGCTCATCCTTAGCCTCTGCAGCCCTGCTCTGAGCATCTCACCTACAGGAAGAGAGAAACGAGGGGGAAAAAATCGTGTCCCTGCTCTGCAGCTGAGCTGCAGCTTGTCAGCCTTTTCACATGTTAAGTAGGTTTGCAGCTGCCTGTTACAGCTCTGCAACAGAGGCTGATCAGGTTCATTTGGGGCCATGCCAGGCTCTCCTAAAAAAAAAAAAAAAAAAAAAAGGTATTTATTTATAACTGGCTTGTGAGATGGAAAACTGGTTTCTATATTTAATAGAAAGTGCTCCCAGCAGATTAACCCTGGCAGTATTGGGCTTGGGGACTTGTTGGGTTGTTTTTTGAGCATGAGCTACTACACTTACCATATTTCTAGGTCTAACCCTCCACAGACCTAGGGTCCGATAGCACAATTATTTATGTTTAGAGAGGGGCTAATTTATTCTCAACCCCTCAGAAGATCCAGACACTTAGAATTCTATAGTCTGAAGGAAAGGAAGACAGGAACTTCCAAGGTTTTGCTGAGTCTTACTTTAATTTTGAAAAAAGAAAATTAGCATTTGAATACACTCTTGATGCTGTGTGCTGCAGCCATAGGTACCACATGAACCCCTGTCCTATGATACTATAGCAAGACCACTTCCGCCTTTTAAGGCCAAATTCAAGGGCATGTTCCCATCTAAACAGCAAGGTTATAAACACTGTATCAGATCTTTTGGGGGATGCACACTTCAAAGTAGGTTTGTCTAAGTATTTCCCATGGCTGGAAAGTCACTCACTACAGCCAGCCAGGCGACGCGGTAGCTGCAATGCCCATGTGCGGACAACAGCTGGACGCAGGCAGACCCTTTGCTCACAGCTGCTTCTGGAGCTGCCCTGCCAACGCAATGCAGCGTCTCTGGAATCAGTCTTCTGCCACCGTAGCACAAAGGCACAAAACACTGTGAGAGAAGGGCTGTCAAATATGGGCGCAGATTGAAGAAATACAGCTTGTTATGCAGATGATCTGCCAGCTCCAGCCTGGGTAAATTACATTCTTCAAATTTGCATCACCATTGCTTCTTCAAAGGTATGCAGTGCCTGATCTCTCTAGCCCGTTGTGAACTGCTGTGCCAGGCTGTGAAAAAGCGCTGCTGTAACATTCAGTCCCAGACATGGGTACATTCCAGGAGCAGGCGACACTATTTCTGTGTATTTCCTTCTACCCTGACCAGCTGAGCTTGTTTTGAACCTGACTTTCTATTTGTGAAAGACTTTGGGGATACTTGGCTAAAAAATATACACAGATCTCCCTTTACAACTTGGGTTGCATTTCCCTCGTGGTACATTTAAGGAAACGGAGATACAAAGAGTTCTATCTAACTTATGCAAAGCTACAGACATGTCAGCAGAAGACTCCAAGCAGAAAAAACTCTGTAACCCCTGGATTGTATCACCTTCCATTATTCCCTGGTCTCTTCTTGTCCAGTTCCTTCTCCCTAATAATGAGGAACATCTTTCCAGGCTCAGATTCTAACTTGGAGTGTTCATATATGCCGCCATGCAAGGAGATCTCATCCTGACGTGGCAAGCCCAGCTACTCTGTCGAAGTAGCTTAGAAATCTGATTACATGCAAGTATATACATGTAACATTACAACACCAGAGACAAATATCATTCTAGGAAATCTTGTTTTATTCATTTGCAGCCTGGACAAGGGGAAAAGACAGCATGTTCTTGCTTGCACACCACCACGCATTTTATGCATGGAAACACTCGGTTCCTGAATGCAAGAAGTGCATGTGTCAGTTTTGCAAGTGTGGGTCAAGAGCCTGCCCATGGGTATACAGCCCACGTGCTGCCTCTAAGTCTCATACCAACGTGCTGAGAGTAGCCACCGCATGCCTTGGCTTTTCAGGAATTTGTACCCTCAATATTACCCAACCCTCTCTGTGCCTCTGGCCATAAGTAGAACTATTGCTTCCCTCTATCAGCAGTGAGTGGTTTATATTAGATTCAAAGCCCTTCCGATTCAGAAACAATGAGAAGTCATAGCACATGATCTACGCTAAATAGCTATTTAAACTGTTTATCAAAAGCTTTGATATGACCCTGAAGGATATTGGCACTGCTGTGCACTTCAGAGGCAGCATGCTCCAGCTGTTGAAAAAGAAAGCTTGGAGGAGGCAAGGCAAAGCTTAGATTTACATGTGCTGCTAGTTTGAGCAGCATTTTAGTCTCCTGTGTCTCAGTCTTCTCATTTATGCTACCAGGATAATTACAGTTAACAACTGAGCATGGTCTGTGGTAAAGCTTTCTTAAACACTCAGGTGAAAAAAGCTGCAGACACATGAGAGATTGCATTTATGGATTTTTATTCCATTAGTAGCTAGCTTCTGCCACAAATAGGACCCAAAACAGCTTTGATATCTTAGGGTGAGATCTATTTATGTATCTGTGTGCTAAGCAAAAAACCAGAGTCCTTGAAATGATGGACAAACAGGTTTGTTTGGAGATCCTAGCTAATAACGAGAACCAACCTGCTGAGCACCATGTGTTTAATACTCCCCTGTGCCACAAGAGAGAGACACTCTGGTGAATGGACCCTGCCCTGCACAGCCTGGAAACTCCGCGCTGGCAGCAAAGTGGCTCGGAGTAATGAGAACCATAATAGGTATGCGGGCCCTGAGCTTTCCATATTTGTGACAGTCTGTTTGGAGCCTGCGGCAGCAATGTTAGTAGTACATTACATCTTGTGATCTGCTCTGTAATAATAAGCCTGAACGGACGGTGACATTAAGACCAGGGGGAAATGTTTTGCAGCGTGCAGTCCGGGATGAAGGTAATAATTTAATGAGCTTTTGAAGAATTTGCACCCTCCCAGAAAATTCTGGCTGTGAATGGGCATTAAAACAACTTCCTTCCCATCTATAACACCAGGGGACTATCACTCTAACTGAACAAATACCAGGTCCACAAGGCTAAAAAAAGTACTAGAGAGAGTCTTGTACAGGTGCAAAAAAGATATTGCTGAAGTTCTCCTTACTTTTCATATCACTATATAATCAAATATATCTCATTAACTTGAGCTGGGAGAGCCCTTCAAAAGTCCACTGCATTTTTTTCAAGAAAACTAGCTTAAAAAAAAGGTAAATGCTTCAACCTTACTTCCACAGACAGAGCACCTCCTAAAACATCTCTTTAATACTGCAGACAGTCACTATTTTGTCACTGCCAAAACCTAGCTATGTCTGCAGATGTGCTGTAAGCCTCCCTTCTCCTCTCTTGCCCGCTTAAACATCCTTTGGGATTTTTTGGTTTATTTTGTTGTCCATTAATACACTAGTTTAATTATCCATGTTGAAATGCTAACAAGCATCCAGAAAGACATGGGAAATTAGACTTCAACTTAGGAAAACCATTCAAACTACAGAGATAATGAAGCATTAGGCCAGCATGCCTCCAATAATGGAGATCTTTAAAGGCATAAACACCTACACACAGGTAGCTACAGCAGAGGATGGATGAGATGGCTTTCAGAGTTCCCTTCCCATCCACAGTTTGCTAACTAGCTATGATAAATATCCACTAGTTACTTCCTGAAAGTAACAAACTATCACTTGGAGATACATCCTTGGGTATTTTATAAAGTGCAGTCAACTGCATTTCTCATTCTCAGACACTCAATTGAGTTGCTCTGGTTTACTGAGCTACTGCACATCAGCTGAGCTACATAAATCTTTGCCTTTCACAGATAAGAGGGAAAATGTGAGCTGTGAGCACTGTTAACCCAGCGTAACTTGACTAGTGTCTAAAGCTCCTGACTGCATACGTCAAAATTGAAACAGGCTGGATCAAACCCATTAAACATTAGGAAAGGTAAGACCGTCAGGGGGCAATTCATCCAATCCACCTCTCTTCAGATGGGACCCAGTTAAAAGTGCTTATCTTTCTCTGCTGACTATAGAAACAATCTGCCTTAAACATTGAATTTTAAAGGACAATAATCAGACAATACGAATCTTAGAAAAATTCTTCAGCACTAAACAAAGCCTAGCATCACTGCCCACCTCTCTGCTCGTACATGAGGAAGGCTTTTACCACAGACTACAGTGACCACAATAGCCAAAGTGGCTTCTGGGTTCGGCAGAGCTTGTGCCTGTGGACAGAGTTGCGTTTCGTCTCATCTGGTTAACACTACTTCGGCATAACTACTTATCTCAGCACTGCAGCTATGCAGGGAGGTAGGTTTGCATTTCACAGCAACACTGGGAGAGCTGCTCAAGGGAAATCTGCGCAGCATCTGCCCACATGAAAACCTTAATCCTGAAAGTTCGCACAATAAGTGCCTCGGCTCACTGTAGCTATTGCGTGTGCCAATGGATTCTGTGCAAAGAGACACTGACATCTGAGCGTTAAGCATTAATTTCCCCATGTTCACAATATTAAATCCAAAGATCCTTCTAGAGCAAGGAAAAAGTAAAGCACACAATGAGATACACTGATACGGCTTGGTAGAGTTTGCCAGAGTAAAATACAGATCACTTACTCTTCCTTGTCCCCTAGCTGTTTTGCTTGACAGTACGTGCCCAACATCCTGCCCTGTCCCAGGCAGGAGAAAGTTCTCTGTCTACCTCTGCCTACTGGCAGTCCATCCTCTCCAGAAGTAGTACAGACACGTTCTTAACACACTCCTTTTTCAGTGTATTACTTCTCCTTTACCTATGCCCACGGAAACTAATTCTCAAGCTCAAAATTCATCACAAGTTAAAAACATTGGAAATGGTGTACAAAGTTGGAAAGGGGCCGATTAACGTGGTTCAGTGCTGCAGAGAGCAAGCTGGATGTCAGAACCCAGAGCTGCGGTCACAGCGAGCACTGCCACACCACAATGGGATGTGGTCCTCGGCAGCTAGAGCACAGAGTGCCTCTGGGCAGCAGCTGCTCTGCAGCTGGTGCAGGGCTGGCTCTCAGCTCCCTGCGTTCCCAAGCACGCAGCTGCTGAGAGTGTGTTTTGGCAGTGTGTGTGGCTGACAGGCATGTTAAGTTTGGCCACAGCGCAGGTGCAAAAGAAACAGGGGTGGTTGCAAGAAGCAGCCTTTTTTCTTTCCTCCTCCAACCTCTGTGAATCGCCACAAAGAACAAAAGCATCACCTTAATACAAGACTCTTCTTCAGACAGAGAAACCTCCTTTGTCCTTAGGCAGGACAATGCTGTTGGATAAGGCTGACTACAGCCAGCAAGAGAAGAGATTGGTTCTGGCTGAGGTCCTCAAAGTAACACAGCCCCATAAAGGACTCCCACCCTCATCTTATCTCATGCATTTCCCCACAGACTGTAAGTCTGCTGTCTGAGGGACGTTTTTGGCTACAGGGACAAACGTCCTTCAGAGAATGAAATTCATTACAAGTTTCCAGAAATGCTGAGCTAACATGCTAAACTGCTTGTAGTGAGAACAACCAATAAAGGGGATGTGTATACCACAGGCGTAGAAGATGGGGCAGGAGATCATAAAGTTTTCCCCATTGCCTGAGAACAAGACACAGGCTAAGGCAGTCTGAAGACAACATTTTTAATTATCTGCTTCTACTTAGGTCCTTAGGAAAGGGTACAAACTGAGCAACACTTTCTCCTCCTGTCCAAGCTTAAGTAAGGAGGTAAGATCAAGTTGTAAATACAATCCTATCTTGAACATCACAAGTCTCCACTCCTGGCTCCAACTCTAGCCACTGGCAGAAGTCCCACTGATTCCAGTGAGGCCAGAGATTGACCCCAAGATGGTCACACCTGGGGTTTTAGTCATTCCATGATAAAGATTTGCTAAACTTGGAACCTGATCATGGACCAGCTTCCAAACAACACCCATGTTTGGGGTGGCTGGGCTTTCAGTGCTGGCCCTTCTCCATGGAACTGAAAGCCAGAATTATGATGATGACAATAAATATTCAGCACTTCATCTTCAAAGGGCTGGGTAGATGGTTCAGTCAGCGGATAGCTAATCAATGGCACAATATGAACCATGCCATCAATTATTCATGCAATATCTTTGCAAGCTACATATGAAGATAGTCAACGGGGTTATAGGTATATTTATATTTATTTTGCCCTAAAGACTCCATTATTACTAGATCCCCAAACCACAATAGCGGTGGTAATAAAAACTTTTTTAAAAGGGGTGTTGCTATGACCTAGAGGCAAGCTGGAGGGGAGGTGTGAATGGATACTCCTAAAGAGATCACTTCTTACTTTGCATGTGGCTTTCTGAGCAACTCCCATGTCTCTTTTTTCCCCTCCTGCTAAGGGATTTGGCTGGAAACATCCTCATCAGCTGCACTGCCTTCTTGGCTGTTTGAGATACTTGCTTGGTGACTAGAAAGTGGCACAGAGGTGTAATTGAATGTGAACCCTTTAAAGGTCAGGCACACTCCCAGTAAATGAGCTATCAGAAAAGCCATGCTTCTGAGCAGCCCTTGAGAGGAATAAGCACTTTGCAAAGCAACCAGGCTGTGAACAGAGGCACTGGGGGAGCTTATGCTCGGGTTCTTTTAGGTCTGAAGCTTCTTGTCCAGAGGATCAAACTAGGTGCATGGAGAAATACAGAATGAGTGTCTCAGAGTAGAAGAGATGCCTAGAGAAGATGCTTGCTCTCCTTCTTGGCTCAGGCAGGGGAAGTTTGCCCAACACACACCACTACTCTTATTAAGGAGCTGATCCTGCTATGTGCTGGAGAGCTTTGGCTTTCACACTCATCAGTGACTTGAGGACATCCAGTATATTGCAGGAACAGATCCCCTGGCAGGGTCAGGCTCTAAAGCATTTGATGTCCAGTCCTCCCTTTGCTTTTAAACATGTCACACATCTGTCTGAAAAAGGATCAAGCTCACTCCAGGGCAAAACACCCTCAGGCCTTTTTCTACTCAGTGCAGAGAGCTATGCTTTGCATTTACTCTTCAATGCACCCCTGTGGATCACCTACTAGACTGTGGGCTGGACTGGAGCAATCTTAAAGTCCCCCTTGCACTGTCTGCAGCTCAACACCAACAGGAGGTTATTATACTTGTATCAGAGCCTGGTTCAGATGACTTGAAATACCCTCCTGAATCCCAGTAAAATCTAGCTTAATCCATCTTCTTTCCTTCCTTTCAACAGGCAGTTTGAATTGATTTCTTGAGCTATAGTCAATTCATAGCCATCTCCTCTCTGAAACTGCTGTTGTTTTCTGCTTTGAACTTCTCCTGAAAGGGTGTGCAGTGTAAAATGATCATGTTATAGTTGGGCCCTGAGCACTTTGGCCAGGGGCAGAGGGATGTCATGGCTTCACAGCAATTACTACAATCAGAGAGATTTCCCATCACTCGTGGCAATTTAAATTAAGACCTTTCTTCTAAAAGATATCCTCATAGCTCCCATACAAATAGAGGACTTGCTCCAGGAATTTTTGGATGTGATTTTCTGGCCTATGTTATACAGGTCAGAGGATTTGGTCATAATCGTCCCTTCTGGCCTTAACATCTAATAATCTATGAATCATTTCATTTAGTCCTGTGATCTGGTCTCCATTATGTCACTAGCTCTTTTCAAAACAAAGCAAGGGGCCCATCTTCTCTTGCAGAATGGAAGGAACAGAAAATCAAAGCAAGAAGACCATGAAATAGTGGAGAGGCAGTCACAAGCCTGTTATCAAGTACACCTCATTATCCAAAGACAACTGGTGATTTTTTTCCAGTACTGGATGAAGTGAATTTATTCAGCTCAAGTGTCCATTTGTAGTTAATGTAGCTTCCTGAATAGCTGTGACCTTGCAGCAATGTTGGCTTGATCTGTCTAAATGATAGACTTGGAGGAAGCCGGCTGTATACATTGAGGCCTGCAGCTGTGGTTTATAATAAGGCAGGTCAAATATATAATAATTAACTCTCTGTAGACACAGTCATGAGTTCTGTTGACAAATCACAAGGAATCTCAAAGGCCCTCAGGCTCACTGGATACTGAAGCTCTGTGGGGCTCCTTACACCTGAATGTGTAAAGTATATCATGGATGTATACATATATATCGAGTCTCTTACTGTAGCACCAGTCAGTAAGATCCCCCCTGGCAGTCTATCAGGAAGCCCTTTTAACAGGGTAATTTAAGAAGGCAAAGTCATTCCTTGGGGGTGATTAATCCGGTCATTGCCCCACAATGCAAAGCACGTCTTCCCTTACATTTCCTCAGGGACATGAAAATCTGGATTTGAAGCTGGAGTCACACACAGGTGTTCCTGTCTAACACCTTCCTTTTGGGATCTTGTCCCAACCAGCAAATATTAAGAAATGAATCGTCACAATACTACTGTAAGGTAAGTCATAATGATCCAGAACTTAAAAGGGAATCAAAGAAACTCACTTTGGACACCTTCTTATTTGCTGGTGCTTTCACACACCAAATTATTCAGGACCCTGCAGTAAAAAGACAGAGCAGAGGTAGTTCTGGGTGTACTCCTGGGGGCCCACACTCCTGGACATCCCTTCTTCTCCAGTGGTTCTGTGCCTTGCAAAGTGGTTAGGTGTGCCAGTGTCTATGGACAGAGATAAGCACACTCTCTCTTTGACCATCCTTGTGCCACAGGGCAGGCAGTATTAGTTCTGGCACTGCACTCTGCTAATGCACCTACATGGCACCTGGACCAGGCCCAGCTCGTGTCTGGCCAGCTGGGAGACTAGGAAGCAGAGCTTAGCTCTGCCTGTTCCCATCTGCACAGATATGCCCCGGAAAGAGAAGGGAGGAGGCCAAGGATTACAACAGAGACCTTGTGATGTGCACATCATCCCATGTGAAACGCTTTAGCTCTCTGCTGCATGGAGTGCCCGTCTTTCCCTCCCTGAACTAGGGAGCAGAAACATGTACCAGTGAAAGCCCCTAGAGCTTCTCAGCTACCCATAAAGTTATGCTGACCATCCCCACACCAGGAGAACCAATTGGCTGGGGAGTTCATTAAATCCTGGGAGCCTTCTGGAGGTCTCCTAAACATTTTCAAATGTCGCAAAACATGAGAAACTGAACCAAAATCCTAAATACTGATTGTTCAGGCTGGGTCACAACTCCAGCCCAGCTCTAGGAAAGTCATGCGTTGCCTGCTCTAAGGAGATATTTCAGAGATGCTCCTCTGGAAGCTCAGGCACTAAGAAGCATGAAATAAGGCACTTATACGTAGTAACTCAATTCCATCTTCATCAGTAACAGGGAATTAATGGCTAATGGTATTTTACCTAACTGTAATTACATATTAAGTACAGTAATGAATGAAGCTGAGAAACATGAGAGGCTTCTTAACCAAAATTAACCAAATTACTCAGTCCTTTTGGTTTTCTAAATAATCGATCAGCAACCTCATGAAAAAGGCTTGCAATACAAGGGATTTCTGCATTTTACTGCTTCTGCAGATATCCCAAGAAAGGCAGCATGTTTTCCCCAGAAGTTCAGGGGTGCATTTGAAGCCCAGTTTATCTTTTGCAGCTGAATTAGTTGCCTGGGCCAATAGTTGGGCTAACTTGTCATATCAGAGGGTAAGAAACTTCAGGTCTGACCTTAAAGCTGACTGACAAAAAGGAAATTTCTTGTTCTATTCACATCATCAATGTAAGCTGAGGTTTAAACAGGGTGTGTATTTTAAGCTTATATTAAACTTGATTAGCATTGAAATGAACAGCAGTAGACACAACATACTTATTGGGGAAAACTATCTTGCTAGATAATGAGCACTATATAAAACTCATTGAAAATGTATTAAGTTTGCAGAACATTAAGTTAGCACTGATTAATGTTCCTCAGTAGCATCTCTCAGTCCTCCTTGGGCTATCCCCATAGAGCTTCATACACCACTAAGAACAACCTCCTAACCTATTCGCCACCTCCTCTTGAAGGTTGTACTGGCAGGATGTCACCTCTCTGTACCCATGATTAATGGGTCTGGGAGCATAATGTGGATACGCCCCTCTTCTGGAGAGATTCAGAGGCTTGATACTTACAGCAAATAGGACTGTGGGTTCCACTAAGTGTCACAGTGCAATCTGGGAAACCCTTCCTTGCAGAGACAGCAATAAGCCCTTGGCAACTCTCCCACCACTGCTCCCCTAATAGCAAAACACTAATCAGAACATAGTTTATTTTCCATGACCAGCATTGTGGCCCAGAGCACGGTCTCACCCACAGTCTCCAGGAATAGCTAGAAAATGGCCCAGTTAGTTAAAACACAGACTGGATCATACAGTGGTAAGAAAGGAATTGGGTGGGTTGGTCCCAAGTTCCCAAACTCCAAACTAGTTTGAGTGGTAGCACCAGGAAAGTGGAGCTCAGGATGTGGAGAGAAAGACGAGAACAAAGCCTCTGACTGTTTCCGGTAAGCAGCTGTAACTTGACAACTCTCACTAGTGCCACTGAAGGAAACAGAAAGCCCTTGCGCACTCACAGAAGTTTCTTCTTGTTAACACGATTTTCACGTACCACAAGCTCCCTTGCTCACTTCAGAGGCTGGTTTACATCATTCCTCCCAGACTTACTTGAGCCTGTATCAGACGCACTCCCTCTCTCCAGCTTCACACCCACTCCTCCATTTCCTTTCACGACACCTCTCCGCCACCATTTTTTTGCAGCACCATCTGTCCAGGAGGAACTTGTCTGTGTTTTTCCTCAAACCAAATCCTTCCTGACACGCAAAAGCACGATTTTAGCGAGTCTAAAATCAAAACCCAAGCTAATGATAAAAGGAAATGTATCTTCCTTTCTAACTGCCCCTGGTTCAGAGTTCCCACCTGGCAGACATTTTCAACGCACTGCCAGAGGATTGTTTCATCTGCTGGATATGCATTCCACTCCACAAGCCAGTTCTTCCCCAGGTGTCTTTCACATGGGGCCTTCCATGCCAAATGACAACCTGCTGCCTTTATGCGAGATAGTGGTGGTGGTTCAGAGAGAATAAGTTTGGAAGTAGCAGGTTAGAAGGAAAAAAGCAGAGAGCGCTTTGAGATAGGAGGGGACTAGTTTGAATCCCTGCCATCAAACTCCAAATGCTTCCAGTGATGAGGGGGAAAAAGAAAAAAAAAGAAAAAAAGATAAATATTCTGCATGCCAGATCTACAGCCAGTGCAAGTCAGCACAGATCCGCTGCCATCTGGCTGGCTTCACCCACAGACCCCCACCCCTTCCACAGGGAAAGTCCTACAAAGTACAGACCCACAGAACACCCATCCCAAATGCAGAGCAAAAAAGATCCCAGCTGCACAAAATCAATGTTCGGCTCCAGTGGTGCAGTGTAAATTTGCACCGGCTTTAAACTTGCATTAGCAAGTATATATAATACAAAGAAAAATCTCAAGAAAGGGAATTTCAGAAATAAAAATCAAGCTGAGTTACAGCCAGCTTCTCAATTCCCTCAGCGCCCTTTACTTAGGCAGCTTTCCAATTAATGTCAATGAAAGTTTTGCCTGAGTAGCAACCAAGTAAAAATAGCCTCAGAATATCAGGATTCGACCCAGAGCCTTTAATATACAGAAATAGACAAACCCCCACACAAACATGCACAGAGAGGGTAAACCTCAGGAGTGATAATGAGCTTTGATTTTTCATCAGCCACAAAAATGTCAACTATGCTCCCAGTACATTCCACAATAGAGCAATATTTATATTTGATCTCAGCAATGGTTTCACGCTGCACGTTACATAAGCCAGTCATTCCCCATACAGTAATGGAAACAGACGGCACTTGCCACGGTTTATTTTTTGCATCAGGCATTCTTTGGCAGATACTCATGGGAAACAATATGGCAGGGGAATGGCATTAGACTTCCCCTGTGCAAACACCAGGAAGGCCGTGAACAAGCAGTACAGGACTTTCGCTCTTTTTTTGGAACTGTTGCAAGAGCTAATGGCTCATCTTGCCTCCTTTGCATACCTAGAAGATCTCATGCGTTATGAGAGCAGATTCGCTACCAGAACGAATTTGGCCTTGGCGCCCAGAAAATAGCGGTCTCTGCAGTGAGCTTCCCTCCTTTTCCAAAGCAGGAAGCCACCAAAGCTTTTGCTCTGCTCCTTCTGCCTGTGTGAGTGGGATTCAAACAATCCTCAGGGTGAAATCACCTTTCCCACAAGTGCCATTATTTCCCTGGGGTCTCTACTAGAAAAGCACCATCCTGTGGAGAATGAGCCCAAAGATGGGTTGACTCCTTCACTGAGCCCTAGACCTTGAAATAAATTACTAGGCAGAGTAAAATGAGAGTTCAATGTTATTAAAGAGGACTGACCAGTTAATATTGACACCAGCATTAACTATACAAAATAGCTACTCAGTAAGATACTGCTGCACAGCCTGTGTGAGTCGATCCACCAGCATACTCAGGTTATAGAAACGTAAGACTCTAAAAGAAAACTTGGATCCGGAGTTGAAACGCCACTACGAACTTGGCTTCAGCCCTGGTTTTTGACCCATTACAGATGTGGAATCATCCAGCAGCTTTGCTTGGGCTCTGCTTTTTTTGAATCTGTGCTTCAGGATGAGGTTTGGACAGGTTATTTCCTGCTGTTAGACATCCTTAGAGGAATATCAAGAACTTCATGGAGTTGGTAGTATTGTTCTTTGAGCCTTTTGGAAACACATTGAAAGAAAAGAAGCTGCCTAAACCATCCCTCCCACACTAAAGTAGGATCACCCAAGACTGGAATAAAAACCTCTCTTGTCAGATCTGAGCAAGCCGCTCTGTGCACTGGGTACTGAATATCCTGAATCCCACTGGCAGCATTGAGGAGCTGGGAGCGTTTAGCATTTGACAGGCTAGGCCCTAAGCTTGTAATTACACAGAACATCATCTCTCCCTGTGTCTCACCCCACACTTGCACAGTGCTGAGAGCCTTGCAGAGGGCTTGGCATCCAGGGGACACTGAACTCCACAATTTGCAAGTCCTGCCCAACACTGCCCAGGCAGACTGCTAACATCTGATTCTGCAACAACAGGGTCAGTGGAAAAACTGTCATAGGACAGCTAGCAAGAGCTGGAAGCAGCCTTTGCAGGTTTTAATGGCAGGGATCAGAAGATAGCAACGGGATTTAAATCTGCCTCTTCTCTGTAACCCAGTAAGCTGTTTTTCTTGGTGCATAACTGCTTACAAACTCTGAAGGAACTTAATGGCTGGAGTTTTAATGCGTCTTTTGCTTCCAGCAAACATGCGTGATTATTTTTTGCATCCTTGCTGGAAAGAACAGAGCAGACTGTACTCCAGGACTTTGTCACCTTAGGACATATGATCAACATTCGCATGTGTCACAGTCAGACTTACGCCAGCCTGTTAGCAGAGCAGGAATAGTAAAGGCGGCGAGAGACAAGCTGCATTTCCACAACCCTCCAGCTGTCAAGAGTAGCAGAGACTGACAGAAATAAGCTGCATGGAGGAGACAGGCCAAACCAGAAACGGCACGTACAGGACAACCAGGTGATCAGGCCCAGTCAGCACGGGTTTATGAAAGGCAGGTCCTGCTTAACTAGCCTGATCTCCTTCTATGACAAGGTGACCTACTTAGTGGATGAGGGAAACGCTGTGGATTTTGTCTATCTAGACTTTGGTAAAGCCTTTCATGCCATTTCCCACAGCATTCTCCTGGAGAAACAGGCTGCTCATGGCTTGGACGGATGTATGCTTCGCTGGGTAAAAATCTGGCTGGATGGCCAGGTCCAAAGAGTGGTGGTGAATGGAGTTAAATCCCGTTGGTGGCCAGTCACAAGTGGTGTTCTCCAGGGCTCAGTACTGGGGACAGTTCTGTTTAATATCTTTATCAATGATCTGGACGAGGGGATTGAGTGCACCCTCAGTCACTTTGCAGACAACACCAATTGGGCGGGAGTGTTGATCTGCTGGAGGGTAGGAAGGCTCTGCAGAAGGATCCGGAGAGGCTGGATCAATGGGCCAAGGCCAATTGTGTAAGGCCAAGTGCCGGGTCCTGCACTTGGGTCACAACAACCCCATGCAACGCTTGGGGAAGAGTGGCTGGAAAGCTGCTCGGCAGAAAAGGACCTGGGGGTGTTGGTCAACAGCCAGCTGAATATGAGCCAGCAGTGTGCCCAGGCGGCCAAGAAAGCCAATGGCATCCTGGCTTGTATCAGAAACAGTGTGGCCAGCAGGACTAGGGCAGGGATTGTCCCCCTGTACTTGGCACTGGTGAGGCCGCACCTCGAATACTGTGTTCAGGTTTGGGCCCCTCACGACAAGAGAGACATTGAGGGGCTGGAGCGTGTCCAGAGAAGGGCAACAGAGCTGGGGAAGGGTCTGGAGCACAAGGCTGATGGGGAGCGGCTGAGGGAGCTGGGGTTGTTCAGCCTGGAGAAAAGGAGGCTGAGGGGAGACCTTATCACTCTCTACAACTACCTGAAAGGAGGTTGCAGCGAGGTGGGGGTCAGTCTCTTCTCCCAGGTAACAAGCGATAGGACAAGAGGAGATGGCCTCAAGTTGCGCCAGGGGAGGTTTAAATTGGGTATGAGGAAAAATGTCTTCACCAAAAGGGTTATCAAGCATTGGAACAGGCTGCCCAGGGAAGTGGTTGAGTCACCATCCCTGGAGGTATTTAAAAGATGTGTAGATGTGGTGCTTAGGGACATGCTCTAGTGGTGGACTTGGCAGTGCTAAGTTAACGGTTGGACTTGATGATCTTAAAGGTCTTTTCCAACCTAAATGATTCTGTGATTCTATAAATAATCCATCATGTGCCACAGTTCCCAGATTCCTCGGGATCTTTTCCGAGGAACCTGATGTCAGGCATTGAGCACGTCAGTATGACTTGCACATTGGTGATTTTCCATGTGTAGCTGCTGTTTCTGATATTACACGCAGGGTTACCACTGACACGTATCACTTTATGAACAGCTGGAGGAGCAGTGGCCAACCCTCCTTTGCATACTGAAAGTTTTGCAGAGCCAAAACCCACAAGACACACCATATCATTCTGCAAGCCTGGGAATATGTCACAGAGACAAGGATAGCAGCTCCACTGGGGTCTCACTGCTCCAGTGTGTGTTGGCCCCAGGCTGTGCATGCAGCAATAGCAGGCTTAGCCCCATCCTGGTTTACTTCCAGATAGATCTGAAGTCACAGAGAAGCCTCCAGAGCCCCACAGGCCCCCACTGCTGGTTATGTGACATAGTCAGTGCGTGAGGAGTTGTACTTACGAGCCAGCTGTGGCTCCAGAGCCACATAACCACCTTGAGAAATATCAAGACAATAATGAGGGGAGTCAAGAAAGCAGCCAGAGAGAGGCAAATCTGTAGTTCCTTAGTCCAAGTGCAACATCTGGGCCATTTCTGAGGGGAGAGTAGCTCAGAGTTTTCAATATCTGGTTTGACCAGCAAAATAGCCCTCGGAGAAAGCACTAGCACAAGAGGACACGGATGCTACATAAACCTCCTCCCCACCTTGCCTGCTACAACTGTCTAGAGAGTCCCACAAGATGGGGCACCCACTATTGCTACCTTCCTCCCTCCGTCACATCAGCATTGCATTTAGCCCTCAATTTAGCCAGCTACTTGTACAACTCCCAGCTTTGCAGAAATGTCCAAATACCTCTCAAAGAGTTTAAGACTATCTTAAGGGTGTCCAAAGGATAGGGACATCCATCACATTCATCACGTTCAATGGCAGAGACCAGTCTTGCATGGATGGACGCAGCTTCTCCTCTCCACCCACCTCTGCCACCAGCTCCCCTGCATGGGAGCAAATTCTCCTAAAAGATGCCATTGTTGAAAGTTTTTGGAAGCAACAAAAGCCCAAAACCCACACAGGTTCCTCCAATGGTAAACAGCAGAGACAACATTTCTTATCTGCTCCAAACCTGGCCATCAGTGTTGTCCTGCTCATTCGCTCTCAGGCAGATGCCAAATTCCTGCAGATCTCCCACAGCACTACACTCTGCTGCCAGCCAGTCCTGGCCAGACATAGAAAGGGAGAAGGAACCCAGAGCACACCCCTGCCCTGGAGACACTAGTCAACAAAACAAATCCACAGAAATTGAAGTCTGGATCACCCTCAGCGCATGCACACGCATTTCACCATCACTCTTCCACTCACTCTTCATCGCCATTTCTATCTATTCACAACCACGTTAGACATTTAAACTAGTTATGAGGAGAAAAGGATCCATGCAAAGGAGGTAGTTAAAAATTAACTGAATTGGTACAGTTAAGATTATTTTGGAAAGCAGAATGCCCTCAGGAAATAATAGTATTAACAACTAGCCAGTTTCATCTCATCTCTGTTTGCCATATGGCTGGAGCTATAGTGTCACAAGCATTAGAAGGTGTGGAAAGATGCAACTCTTACATCTTCAGAAGTAAAATACTCAAGGTCAGCTGAGTAGCCACTGAACAATACACTAAACAAGAAATTAAAAGGTACCCAAGAAATGCCAACTAACTGAAGAAAACACAGTCACGTTTCTCAGTCACATGTCCCAGCTGAACTTTCTGTTCCATTCTGTCATTTAATCCCAGCTTTTCCCAAGTGATCAAAGAGTGCTTCAAAGGAGACTGCTCACCAGAGTGCCCAGAACCTGCACAGCCCTCCTGTTCCAAATTCAGCACCTCCTGAGCTACTGCTTTTCATACTATCAAAAGGGTCTTATGGACATATTTTAGGTGCTAAGCAGTCCTTTGCAGCATTCACAGCAACAAGTTCACTGCTTCTCCAGTTCTCGCCTTTATCCAGGGAACTTTTTTTTTTTTATTTTACAAACCTTCTTCTCTGATTTCGGATGGTTTTCCTTCCCTTGCCCACTCCCTCATTGATGCTTAATGTTCTTCCACAAAGTCATGCTGCCCTCCTCTGTTGCTCTTTCCTTTTCCAAGTCAAGTTACCCTCCTTTTTTCCTGCCCAAGCCTTATATGCTGCTTTTCTCTCATTCACTTGTTGCAATCGAGTTCCTCTAGCCAACTAGATTCAATGGACAGATTCCTGCACAGGGCTCTCCTCAAATCTCAGCCCTCTCCCTGCCCAAGTGCACTCCCTGTTCACACAAAAAGAATTAGGTCATCTGATTGCAAGCGTACACAACAAATGCTACAGCAACAGATGTTACAGCAGCACAGAACTGCAGGCTGTTCACTGATCCAGTCTACCATGACCCGGTTTTGAGTTGCTGTCTATATCACTGGTGTTCTGAAAAGGGTGTGGTTTAAAAAAAGAAAAAAACCCACACGTATACAAAGCTCTGTGCATAGTTATATGGCTGAAGTGCTCATACAGCCAAAGAAAAGAGCAAAAAAAGGCATTTGTGCAGAATAATATGCAGTTGCAACTGCCAGCATTGATTTCAAGCCATAATGTTAACTTATGCCACCTGAGGATTAGGTGGAGGGTTCAGCACACATTGCAATACAACAACAAAAAACCACTTACTCTAGATTGGGGTAGCCAAGCCCTGGTAATGTGGATCATCACTGGTTTGTAGAGCTTGGTTTCACCACTGCCAACTACTTGCTGCAGTCATTGCTGCCGAATGAAATATGTTTGCTGAAGCCTGAACTAGACCAGTACAAATTGGTATGAACTAACCATGGGTGCCACACTGCTCAGTCAGCAGAAGCGGGTTTCTGCAAGGTAAAACAGCATTGCATGTTTCAGAGTGTTCCCCCATCAGTGCCTCATCTGCTAGTAAGAATGAAGGTGACAGTAGGACCAGGACTACTGCGGGACCACTGTTAGAGAGGTTATTTGGCTTTTTTTCTGATATAATTCTCACACTTACAAGCACAGGAACTGCAGTTTTCACCAGGCCCCATAGGAGAAGAAAGCTGCATCTCTCTCCCTGCCTCTTTCCCTGCTCCCTAGCACTGCCAAGAGCTGGACAGTTCAGCCCTCCGTATCTTCAGCTGTTTATTGTCTCACATACCACAAGCCAGCAGAGATGGTCACAGAAACATAACCTTTCAGTAAAAGTAAATAATAACAAGCTATTCTATCTAGAGGCATTTTTGGAAACAATCCCTTCACTTCTTAATTAGGAAACTCAACACCCGCTGAAGTCAACAGCACAACCTATTGCCACTAATTCCCAGCTCTGGCAAAGGAGCTGAGGTTCATATTTCTAAATCAAGTCCACCACCAATGTTTGGTTTTTGAGTGCCTCACTTGGACCCAGCAGGGAACCCCAGAGGAGAATCCAGGCATGGAGATCCCATAGCATCAGCATCCTTTTTTTTTTTTAAAGGAACTTCATTTAACTTGCTCCCACCCAAACCTTTCCCTCTTTAAATAAAACTTTTCAGCAGTTTAATTCCAGCTCCAACTCCTTTCTCTGTTTCTTATGGGGCCCTCCTGAAAGTCTTGGACTCGCCAACATTAGGGATTAGACTGTACATGGCTGTCCTAGCACAGAACAGAGAGAACATCATGTAATTTCCATTTTTCTCCCGGTTGTGCTCTTTCAAAGCCCCACACTACTTATGGTTTCCACGCCACATATTCTTCTGTCCGTTGCCATGGTGCAGCCACTGGTTTGTCATTAATATTGTGGGTAACTTCAGATCCTTGACCTCAGGGCTTTCAGAGCTTTTCATGGTGTATTTTCCTCTTGATTGAATTGCTCTGCATTCCCAAGCACAGCTAAAACAAAAATAAAACACTGCTGCTTTTGAATGGGGAAAATTCATTTCACAAAGACAGGCTAGCAAAGGCTGGAAACCCATTGAAGAACAGCAGATTAAAAGGAAAACAGCCATTCTCTGCAGACGTAGCGACTGTGGCATGGATTTAAATTTACCTACAGCATCTGAGTCAAGCTATGGTCCCCAGGGTCCATGCATGAACTCAATATCTGGCCCAGTTCGGACTCTAATAATATGCCATGCCACTGCCAGAGGACCTCAAATCATTCTATAAATTCTTATCCATGAAGTTGCACAACAGTTTTGAGAAGTGCAGAGCTACTTGTTCCCAGATTGCAGATGGGAAGACTGAGGTACAGAAACAGTAAGCTAAATGACAGATGTAGCTCATGGTTTCCCATGCATTTGCCCTACCTTGATTTGTGTTCTTGCCTTAGGGGGCTACAGGGGTATTTGTGCATCTAGGGATACCTTACTCCCACAGCAGGCCTGTGCAAATGCTTTTGTGCCTATGATTTTTGTCTGGTGGGATTATTACCTACACAGCAATTGGTAAGTCAAATGCTGTCATTCTCTATATTCAAACCTTGAATTTACTGAGAGCAGAATTTAATCTTAAATATTTTTTAATGCTAGTGATAATTCTCACTTCATAAAGCAGTCCATTTCTAAAGTCCATTAGAAATCAGTAAGTTCACATACACTAGACTGAGTCTGTGGTATCCCTGCTTAACAGAAATATGATTTTTTTTTTCAGTCTGAAGAAAACAGCTATTACCAAGGAAAACATGGTAACTGTCATAGCAACAGTCAATTGCCAAAGCTGAACTACCCTTCAAGTTAACAGATTTTAAAAACTCCATGCACTTAAAGATGTTGCTTTCATACGAGCTCTTTCTGTTAAATGAGCTCCCAGAAACACAGCTTTGCATTAAAAAGGCCTAAGCCATTGCATTTCTGAAGATCCAACCCTCCTGCCCAGCCTGGTAGTAGTTTATTTGGTAAGGGGCCCTTCAAGATGTAAAAACCCAAGGGAACAGCAGCACTAGCATTTTCCTTTTTTCTTTAAGGTATTATTTGTTTAAAGGAAAAAATACATCTATTACCTGTTTGGGGAAAATGCTTCAGAAGCTGCAAACAAAATGCCTGAATCTACATGCAATGCAATACTGCACGCATCAGACAGGCAGTTTTATGCACTTAAAAATGCCTAATAGCAGGCCTGAGGATGACAATAACCACTTGATTATATCAGAATCGATACAAACACCTGCCTGGAAAAATAAAGAGCAGCAAATGGACAGTAAGACGCAAAGCCTGAGGGCTTTTCTGCAAGTGCTGGGAGAGCAAAGAACAAGCAAAGGAGAGATGGAAAAGCAGCATAAAAGTACATCCATCCTCCTCAGATTTGGGGCCTGGTTGAGCTCACGTTGCCACTGAAGCAATTTTAGGACTTCTCTCACTTCAAGTCTGTCTCCCCTAATCCCCTTACAGAGCAAGAAAGCCCTATCCTGAGGACAGAGCGTAGCCATATCACACAGTGTTTAGGGACAAAACTCTCCCTGCTACGGACACGTCCCTCTTGCCAGAGGCTGGGAGCAAAGCCAATCCCACAACTTCTTCCCAGCAGAATAAGGACTCCCTTTACGATTTGCTCAGTCAAGAGGACACTCCAGCTGGCTTCGCTCCCTCGAGAGGCCTTTGCTCCTCTGTATCTGCCTTGCCAGGCCAGCTATATCAGGGCCACTCTTTTACTATTGCAGTGAGGGCGAGTTTGCTGTAAGATCCCCCAGGCAGCCCATTTGAAAGCCTTTCATTAGGAAGGCTGGTCACATTCCACTTTAGACAAAAACGCTGCCTGACAATCAGCCTTGTTCCTCAGATCCCCGGCTGGAATAAGGAGGGGGAAAAAAAAAAAAGGCTGTGAAATCCCATAGCTCCTCAGGGAAAAGTGTCTCTGTGTGTGTCACTGTGCCTCATGACTTGCAGAAGGGCTGTACCTGACATTTATTCTTATAAAAGCCATAAAAAAAAGCTTTTATAAAAAAAAAGTAAGAGTCTTATGTTGAGGATTTATAGAAGCACGGCAGAAATAAGGGGAAATGCCAGAGATCCCTTCCTGGGTTAAATCCTGTGAGATGCTGAACATTGCTACATCCTTATGAATAAGGCAGTTAAAACCCCAAGATCATAATTTAGTTTTCGTCATATTATCAGCCCCACACTCTCATTCAAGATGCTCTCTTTGGATCCAGGTACCAGCCTACTGCTTCCCAGTATCAGAGGTGGGGGTTTTTTTAATGCATTTATAAACACAATAATGCTGCAAGGGGGATCTCTGTCTATATATTGCAAAAAGCCACATCTGTTCCCAGGCAGTGAATCATGCAGGATTAGCCTAATAAGCTCTGCTGTAAATCAGACTTAAAGCATCTGTACTATGCTTAGGAAAAGGAAAACACAGGATACCTACAGAAACTGAGCTGCCTGGCCTTTTCCAGGCCCAAATCCATCCATCCATCTACCCCAGAGCAGAACCGGTGCTATCGTGAAGCATGTGGGGGCTTTCCATCTCCAGTACTAGGGCTGTGTCAGTGTTCAGAACAGAGACCTGACTCAAGTCCCACAGAGAACAGACCTGAACCCAAACCTTCACTTACTGTGCCAACACACCTCAGCAGCCTCATCTTTCTGCCTTTTCAACATACTGACCCGATTTTAAGAGATGAATGCAACTGATAGCATTGCATGGAAAAGTCCTTGCAGATGCCTGTTAACGCCCTCAAGGAGCTGTTCTTCTATCCAGGGTTGTATGTGTGGCTCTTAAGCACAAGCAAACAAGAACTTAACACGTATTTAATTTCCACATGCTATACATTTTTGCTACTATCTCTGCTCCAGAGGGGTCATGATTCAGCGTGGACATAGAACTGCACCTCCTTATCACAGAGGAAAGAGATTAATGAGCCTCAGAACACAATTTTTCACTTGGAAGCATTTCATTAGGCAAGCTTTCTCGCACATGGAAAACATGATGCTGGAATGGAAATAGCTTAACCCACTTTATAAATTGGCATGAATCAAGGTAAACAGCAGGCGTTGAACAGATTCCAGTCGCGGTGTTGCATGCTTCACTTACTGGATGATGATATAATTTCATCACTGCTGATTAACTAATTTTGTTAGCATCTACAGTAGTCATCTATCAGTGCCTTGAGGTCTCCAATTATTTCTCTACCAAAGTTATGACCTACTTGTACATCATCCAATTACCTAACAGTGACAGTAAAAATGACACCTGGTAGTTAAACTGCAATGCTGAAAGTCAGGAAATAAGAGTTTTGTCCTAGTTCTGTTACTCACTTGCTGTTTGTGGCCAATTCACTTAGGTCACAGTTCCCTCATATCCACTAATTTGAGGATTCCTGTTTCAGACAATTGAGATCTCTATCTGACATCAAGAGAAAATACAGATACTCAACAAATCAATCCCTCAGTGCCTCCAAGTGAGACCTCAAACGCAGTAGAGAGTCCTAGAATTCAACTCTGTAACGATTCTTTAGCTGTTTAATCAGATATAACAAGCTTCACGTGTCAGCTGATTCCTGCCTGATGTTCCCCCCAAAAGATGCCTGAAACACTTGCAGTGCAGATCCCTCCCTCCTGGTCCACCATCCCAAGCATTAAACGCACTGTGATAGCCACCCAGCTACATTTCTTATGTGGAGTCAAGAGGAGAAGTCATAGCTTTGCACTGCTTGGAGTTGGGCCGCTTAACAGCCCTGAGGCCAGAGGAGCCCCAAAAAACCATACCCAGACGCATCTGTATGGTGAAGAATCCCACAACGTGCTGCCTCACGCAAGGCGGGGGGGGGGAAAGCGCTGCAAAACAGGGACAACCCATATGCGTGTCTACCTCACACAGACTCTGGCAGATCTCATGAATACAAACAGATTTTAGTTCCTTTATGGAAAAGGGCTGCACAACTCTCCGCTCTTACGCTGTTCCCTAATGTAGCACAACGAGATGCAATGTTTTTACAGGTTGTTTTTAATCCTGTAGCCTGGTTAAAAGGATACACTGTTCCACCAAAAACTGTATGTGCTCTGGACAGCAAAGTTAAAAGCAGAACTGCGTGCTGAAGCTAGAACAAGGTGAATCCTTTATACAGTGGCACCTACCCATGGTATAATGTTCAAACATGAAAAATGAAACCAGCTGAGTTTTGCACAAAGCTTTTGTGTGTGTCTGTGTCTGATGCGCTCTGTGAATCCTTTGTCACAGCTCAAAGTGCTGTCCCCAGAGAGGGACAATTTTTTCCCTTCCCTCAACTGTATTTTATGGTTTTATTCTAATTTTACAACACAATCTGTGACAGCTGGTCACACGGTGTGTCTGGGTTGAATAAAGCCCAGGGACCCTTTGCCAAGCCTCTACGCAATGTGCTGAGCTTAATGAAATGTGTCAGCTCCACTGTGAATCGTGCATTCATGGAACTGAATGAATCTGAGGTTTCAAGGAAAACTTAAGGGATACATAACTGCACACAGCAAACCCGGGGGGGTGGAGAGAGGAGAGGAATCCCAAAGAAACACTCAGCAGCTCTACTAATAGCAAAATAGATCTTGATAGCTGGAATTTAATCAACCTGTTTGAGTAATGATTTAAAACTATCAGCCACTGCTGAGGCCTCAGGGGAGAACAAGTACGGTTCAGTGGCTGAGTTAAAATGCTAGGTCCCAGTGGTCTCGGTTATAGTGCAGCTCTGCCACACACATCCAGCACAATCCCAAGCAAGTCACATAATTTTTGGGCCTCTCTCTCCCATTTATATAACAGGAACAAAAGTGCTTCCATCTGGCTCAGTTTACTTCTCTTATCTATTGAGGTTATCAGCCTAGGAGGACACTGACCACTCCGGAACACAAAACAGTGCCTAGTTGGTACTTGAAGCTGTTTTCATATTTGGGAGAGGATAGCCATCTGTGAGAGTCCTGTACGTGGGGAACATAACATTGCAAGGTACACAAAGCAAAGTACATAATGTGAACTGGATTGACCTTACTTTTTCCTCCCCCCAATGCTGCAGAATGAAGAGGACTCCAATGAACATGAAAAATGCTAGTTTTAACAGAAAAAGAGATCTTCAAAAGGTTTAAGATTTTCCTGCATCATGTCTACCTGTGAAAGTCACGGTCCCATTGCATTTGTCCTCCTTGTAGTTTCTCACTAGAAGTCAGTCTATCAGTAAACAAATTAATGGCTTGATTCTCCATTGGAAACAAAAGGAAAGAAGAGTGCTCAGCATCCTTGAAAATCACGCAGCATATGCTCTGGGAATTTTTCTGACATAAGAGATTCACAGGGGAATGGGTAAATTGTTACCCTAACTGCTGTAAAGGAGTTGCTCTGTTTTCCTTTTCCTCAATGTCTTCAGTTACCTGTCAGCTGAACTGCCCCAAATCCAGACCTAGCTGTGCTGTATGTGAGGACTCTGCTACGAAGCAGGGAAATCTGTAACAAGGCACCTGAAGTCCATGGTTGGGCCCCACTGCAGTTTGCTGTCAAAGTCAGTCTGACATTTCTGAATCAGACAAGAAGCCATCTGACTTTGTCACATGAGTTTAACCAGGAAAACAGCAAACACAACACTTGCACAAACATTGTAAAACAGGAATACAGATGAAAACGTGGATGTCCTTTGGGGTAGAGTTAAAAGTCAAAGACAGAACTCCCAGACGTGTGAACACTGCTTTCAAAGTTTTCTACCTCTCACCAGCAGCTTCTACTTCAGAAGTGCTTTACTAAGGAATTAAGTCTTAAAATATCCTTTTAGATAAGAAGAGGCTATTATTCTGTTTTACATTAAGGGAAATGGAAGGTTAAATGACTCCTGCAAACCTTACACCTGTGTTGGGATCAGAAATAAAACCCAGCTATCTTTGCTCCACTCCTTGGCTTTAGCCCAAGACCGTATTTTTCCACCTCCTAACACAAGCCCTGCAGAAACGTGCTCAAGAAGAGAATCTTCCCCTGCAACCAAGAGCCCCCGGTTGGAAATGCAGCTCTGAACTGTGCCAATGCCACATGTGCTAACAATGGGAAAAAAAAAAGCCACAGCCATTTGAGAAGCACACTTTCAAATGTGGCCCAGTGCCCACCACCCTGTCTCCAGCCACCTTCTTTTTGCACCTGAACCAACCGCACCATCCTCCTTGTCCCTGAACTCCCCTTCTCCTTCCACATCTGTTGCCTGCAAATCTTCCTGTCACCATCTCCTTTTTTAAATGCCAAGGCCTGGACCACATCCCTGTTCCTTCAGGCCACAATCACTTCTGGCCATGGAGAACAGCAAACTGCCCTTCTCTCGTGGGCCCTCCTCAGTTGCCCATGACACCAACCCTACCAGGTGCAGCATGTAATTTCCCACCCTCTTGCCCTGTGCAGAAGGGTGAGACAACGGCTAGCCCCATCCCGATCAGAGCAGACACACAGCCTTGTACATTCAACTGCATCAGGCACATGAGATCCCACATGTCACAGGATGGAGTCTAATGCAGTGCTAGTGGGAGCCAGGCCAGGACCCACAGCCCCCTGATTTCACCAGGAAGTCTTTGATCCAAGACAAGCCTTGCCTGCAATATCTTATCTACACCCCATTGTTTCTGGGATCCAGTTCAAAATAATCCTTTTGGATTTTCTACTCCACTCTCTCTCATCGCTCCCTCTATTCCCAGTTTCCCTCTGTCATGACGCAAATGCACTGCTGGTGCAAGACCCTTCCATTGTCCGGAAAGCCACAGGGTCTTCCTCTCGTCTTCTGCTAATGAGTTTGTGAATATTCAAATATATTCTGTGTATTTTTAACCAAAGCTTTATGTTATTACCAGCATCTATTCTCTGTCATCCCGTACATCATTCTGGAAATGGTTCGGGGGCGAGATTTATTATAGGCCATTTCAGTGTGCTCTTTGTTGAGCTTAATGAAAGCAGGGTTTACCCAAGAGGAGGGATTAATTTAAGTGTCCTGTACCTCAGCTATAGCAATACTTTTAATCCATGTGTTTGTAGACAAGCCAACCTGTTCAATTCTAATGACCTATGCAAGAAATACATTTGTCAAACAAATTCTCAGCAGGATACTTTTCTTCAGCATCTCTGGCTAGAAGGGGCTAAGTGAGGTGATGAAGTTCTGAATCTCACATCTTGCTCTGGAAGTGCCCTTAATGATGGTTGGGTTCTGAGTTTGTAGAAATGTTTTTAATTACTAAGGGGAAAAAAAAGAAGTCAAAGCTGAGCCAGCTGCCAGAGCTTCCAGAGGACTGACTACATTCACAAATCTTGTAATCTTTTTATGTTCATTATGAGAATACTACAAAAAAAGGGCAATCAGATCTTGGCCAACGAATTAAATGCTTATTCAAAGATTAATTCACATCATCTGTACTCCATTAGATGTTCTCTTTTGCCAGGGAATATAATGCAATATTTTCAGGGGGAATAGTTGCTGCTATTGCCAAGAGCTTGCAATTTACTGGCTCTTGCAGCATTGACATGGGAGTCACTGGGCTATGGGCACAGCTAGCACAGATAGTGTAGCAATATACAGTATGAAACATATGGAGCAAATCTGCTTCATTCTGGTGTTAAAAGGTACTGATTATGACTCCAAGATGCAGCCAAGTGACAAGGGGGAAGAAAACCCATAAACCAATAAAAGTTTATCCTTCGTTGTATCATGAAGGGAACAATTTGTCGCTGCTGGGTTTGGGTGTTTTCCCCTCCAACCATAAATACATCGACATTTCATTTGAAAAATCAGAAGATATGGCTGAGGAAAGTGTGACTTAATTTCGGTGCATTTAACCTGAAACATCATAACAGGGCAACCTTTCCAAGAATAAATGCCTAGTACTGCTAAAGGCAGATCCCCAGAATAATAATAAAAAGACAGCTTCCCTAACCAATTTGTGATTCCTTTCAGAATACACAGTGCCAGAATGCAGTTCCACTATCCTGCCTATTTTTACATTTGCTAAGCACAAAGATTTTACCTTTTGTTTCCCAACACCAAAGGCCAGCACTGTAGTGCCTACCTTTGGGGACCTTATGGATAGACATTAGATGGGTGCACGTACAAGACTGAGATTCATGAAAGCCACCATGCTCAGTGCAGAATTGCCTACATTAGCTCACAGGAAATCACAACTACTTAATTTTTGTCCCTTAGGGAGCTGTTAATACTGGATTTAAATAGCTACAAGGACAATTACACAATGCAAAGGTGTTTTTGCATCTTTTACTGGATTTAGCTCCTGATCCCTTTTCTGTGCAAACACTTCTAGAGACACCATAGCAATAAATACCCCAAAACAGTCGTTAATTATCCAAGACCCAATTTTTTTCCCCATTGTTTTTTGTTTTGCATCCAGGGTTCCTCACATAGTAAGCACAAAGAACTCAGAGAGGTAAGTCTTTTGTGTAAAAACTGGTGGCATCTAAACGACCAAGATAGCACTGCAAAAGTAAACACAGAGCACATCTGGGAGAACAGGCAGATAATTCCAGCTGCTAAACTGATCCTGAGAATTCAGCTGAGGAGATGTAGGCTGTCTGATATACTGCACCCCAGATTTAGGTAGACAGGTCTTGCTAGTGGCACATACAGTCCTTTCCAGATGTTCTACCGTATTCGTGTTGTTGAAAGACATGAATTTACAGATGTCATAGAATTAATCTGCAGTTACATTCTTTTCATTCTGCAGTATTTACAATAAACAAATCACCATGAAATCTAGGTGCCACACTGCACATAATATACCCCCCTCAGTTGCTTTGTCTGAGGCCCAAATCAAAAACAAATGGCGTCCTTCTATTGACTTCCCTGGGTACTGGAAACGACCCTGCTTGCATTTGGCTCCCTGTGGAAACCAGATGCTACGAAGAGGCCATTTTAAATGGTTGAAGGGCAGAACTAAGTAACAGAAAGTTGTTTTTTCCTGTAGAAGCTATACAAGATCTAGGCTACCTAGCCAGGCTTTTAGATACAGAAGTAAATATGCAGTTTGTTCCCAAAACAATTTTGCATAAACTGTCACTTTCTGCTAGATAGGTGGAGAATTAATCTCTACTCTCCACTACAATGCGTATTGCCTGCTTCTCCCACTAGGCTCTCAGAAGTAAAGGGGGGAAATGCCACTGCTCTGTTTAATGAGCTGCTGTTATTCTTATTCTTATGATGATGCTCAATAAAAATTAAGTTTTTATTTTCCTGAGCTCTTTCCTTCAGGAAATGTCAGCCAAACATAACCTAGCAAAAGCGAACACCATGTTTGCCTTGGCTTCTGGGACACGCCAAGTTCCCAGAACGAGGGCAGAACAAAATACTGGGTCCTAGGCACACGGCCCGGCTTGAAAATTGGGCACTGTCTAAAGCTAGTTTGCAGATATTGGAAGCCAAACCTGTATTCTGGGCTTTGCCAAGTCTGGTGCTTTTCCTTCACTTTCCCAAGCCCGTGGCAGCCACATCAATATATGTATTTGAGAAAAGTTTAAGCGCATCCAAGGTGTTATGCAAAAATCCTCTCTTACGTTCTGCTGCAATATATATGTATTGAAATAACCTCTTGTAAAGGCTTTATAGACTTCAACATTTTTGGATTAATCACCAAGCAAAAGCCAACAATTTTCCTGCCTTACTATACATTAATATAACCAATTAGCAGTGTCTAGTTGTCAGGCAGCGTCAAAAATAGGATGTCACGCCAGGTTTGTGAAAAACAATTTGGACACCATGCTCTCTGGTTTTGGCCCATGTATTGTAAACAAGAGGACACCCTTATTTCTTCAAATGTGTCCCTGATGGAATAGGTTTATACTATAAATCACTCCAACTTAAATTGTGTGTTTTTATTTTCTGCATTAAAAATTAAAGAACATGATTCATCCTCTTGTCACTATGTTTTGACATGAATACATCTCCTCCACAATCAATGGAGTTTCACCAAACTGGGGTGCTAAAACAGGCTTTTAGGCAACACTGTTTTTACTAAGTCCATCCTCTAAGAGCAACTTCTACTTTCACTAAGACTACAAGACTGAACTACAAAATTATTCCATTATATGACGTTTATTTGTGAAACTCTCACAATCCAAGTGTGGATTCCTTGAGATTGTACTAAACACACACACAAACCCAAGCAAACCACAAACAGGGCATGAATGCTGGCATGCTTCCCTACCCCAAGATCTTCTGCTGTGAATGCAACCTGAAAATGAGGATGAGTTTAAGAACTGTGTCCCCCCAAGGGATAAGAAAACTTTAAGATTTGATCTTCAGATAAATAAATTTGGCTTGGTTTTCAGTCATCCCTGTTGTTAAAAGAACCCATTCCTACAAATGCAGGAGCTGCTAAAATAAGGGTACGCTCACTAAGCGCAAAGTTTTCACTATATACAAGCATAACCTGCTAATCCCTCTGTTTATCCCTGTCTTAGTCAGGATAGCAAAGTAGATACGGATGTGATAGCAAAATGGATGCGATTGTACACCCTGCCTTCTCCAAGGGACTCAGCAGTTTCTTGCCCCCATCAGTCACTGCTCTATAGCCTACCATTAGAGTCTCTCCTCCGAGACGCTGTCTGAAGACCATTTCATTGATTTACATTGTCTTCACAGATGCTGAAAGCCACATGAACTTCTGCGCTTCAACAAATCCAAATCAGGTCAGGGTTTGAGGGTCTTACTTGGTTCTTTCTGAGTATATATCCCAACATCTCTGTACATTACAGTGCTAGACCAGAAAACTTTCAGCATAATTACTCCTTCCTAACGGGAGAAATCTCCAGTGTTGTGATATCAGACTACTTTTACCATATGCCACTTTTAAATGCAGACATGTTTTCATTGGCACAATACTGATCTGAAACATGCCGGGCCTTTGGAAGGAAAATCTAGGGGGAGAGAAAAAGAGAGGGGAAAACAACCTCATTCCTTTAACAGGTTACCTTATAAGCAACCAGCTTTCTGTAGCTGCCCAGGATGCTGGCAGACTGGGAGCTATTCTAGAGGAGAGAAGCGGATGCTGAGACCTGCATGCAAAATGCAGTCCGTCACGTGGCAATGCTGTTCATCATTCACATTCCACTCCTGTACCGTTGGTAACAGACACAGACACTAAAGTTGGACTTTATCAGCACGTTTCTGTTCCTACACATGCAACCATCATCAGAGAACTTTGGCAACAGCTGAAGCGCTGAACAAGAAAAAACTAACGATAATCCTGGGCTCTGTAATTTTATCTTAAACAGCTTTGACAGGACTTGTTGAACAGGCAAGAGAGCCCTGAAACTTTCAAGATGAAAGCAGAAATACAAGCGTAACTGTCAAACTTCATTCGAGTTAACACCTCTAACATTGTGACCAGAAATACTTTTCTGGAAAAATGCAGGCAGAAGACTAAATATGTAACTGAAAGACATTGCTTCTGGACTGCAATCCCAGCTCTGCCACTGACTTGTTCAGTGATTTCACCCGGGGTATCTAACCTCTGGTTACACCGCCTTCCCCACTGGCAAATGAACAAATGGGTATATTGAAATTCCCGGATGAGGCTAAGGTAAGTGGATACGTTCTGCCATACGTTTCCCAGGCAAGCACTGTACTTGCGTAAAATATTCAATATGCTACCCATTTGCTAGTGCTGGCAACTCTGCTATTTATTTCAAACGAGAAGCTTCGTATTCCTTTTTCCACGGATGCGCAAACTATACTACACCTCATGGGAAGCTGCTTCTAATAAACATCTGTAAATCTACCTCATTCTTGATTTAAATCCTTACTTAAAACCAACTCTGCCACAAAATCACCCTAAAACATGACAATGACAAGGCAAACTCATAAGCTGAAACCTTCTCGTATTATGCCAAAACCAGCTATGTCTGCACTGCAATAGGAACATGGAAGGGAGATGTCTGATCTAACGCTGCTCCACATTTGTATGAGTCTGTGTGTTCCCATGTTCCTGTACATAACAATCTGGAGAAAGTAGCCTGGGTCCAAGTAAGCTGAGAGCAGGTTTGAAACAAACCAGAGGAAAAAGTTCTCCACGCAACACAAACTGTGGAGCTTGTGACCACATGATGTGAGTTCAAAATGGGATTAAACACATTCAGAGAGTCACAGTCTATTAAGTCTCCAACTCAGGATACGGCTAACCTGCCGGTTGGTGTTGTATCAGGGGACAGACCACTCAACACATGCCCTGCTCCCCGATCTCTTCCTTCCAGCCTTCGCTACCAGTTGTTGTCAGAGAGGATGTCAGCCTAGATAAACCTTTGCTCTCACCCAGTAGCATATCCCTTACGTTTTTAGGTAAACTAGTAAGGCTTGCTTTTCAGCAAGAGCTTATTACCTCTGGCACAATATCATGCTATATTGCTTCTAGCACTGTGGCAGCCTTCACGGAGCTCGGTATCCCTGCACGCTGTCTTGTTATGTTCCTGTGTTTCTTGTCCCCACTTACTTGCTGATGTATTTTATTTAGCATGCACGTTATAGGGAGTGGGACCCTTGTTTGGTCCTATGTTTATTGAATGGTCAATTGACTATGTATAAATATTAGGCACAGGAGATACTAAGGTAAGCTGTCAGAAAGCCCCTGTGGAGGGAAAACATGCAGGCCTGACCTCCAGCCCCCTCGATCCATCACACAAGGTTAGCTGATATGATAAACACCGTAAATAGAAACGACTTGTTCTGAGCAATAGCTGTTAAACCAATAAACAGCCAAAACTTCAGAGAAAAACCACTATTTTTCCTCATTTATCAAACAAGAATCTGTATCTTTTTTTTTTCTCCCCCTTTTTAAACAAGTTCAGTTTGTGAAGATTGAAGAAAAACAAGACGTCCTTTCAAATCCCTTCTCTGGATCAAACCTCATTAGGTTTTGATGTCAATGGTGCATAGAAGGCTGACCGCTGCCAGCAGAAGTATTTGGCAGCCGGACTGTTACATAATACAATCCTGTCTTTCACAGAAGAGAGATCTCTGTGCTACTAAATGTGCTAAAATTTAACCCGCTGCTTTGCTCCATCCAGCCAAAACAACTCTGTACATTTTCCATAGTACTAAGCGATGGTTATTAAAAAAGGTCAAGCTTCTGCTTGAAATACAAAATACCCAGAAATACTAAAAACACATACAGGTATTTATTTAAGGAAGTACACATTTCCCTTTCCCCACCTCTGACCGAAATCTGCTCTGAGAAGGGAGATGTTTGTCCCTAAAAGCAAGAGAAGTATTTTAAAAAACTCGTACATCTATTAGAAAAAATATACTAATGAAAAGGAAAGAAGTGTGTTACTCTCAAACTGTGTCACTGCTTCATGGAAATGTTTGGATTCAGAACTCTGGAAACATAAAATGTTTTCCAAGGCTGTTTACAGTAAGCTTGAGTTTTCAGCTCCCATGAGTAGGAAGAAAATGTCTAACTTCAACTTTTTTTTTTCCAGAATGGCTTTTTAGCTGTGCCTGTGTATCCTGTGATGCTAAAAAAACAGTATCAGCTTTGAGTGGTGTAAATCAGGGGCACTTTTGGTCCCATTCATAGTTTCTGCCAACAAACTGACATGGCAATTTACAGTGCCAGATGCTGACAGGTGATATTCCCACTGAACCCAAGTCTTAAAAAACAAATTCTCTCCTCTGAGCCCCAGTATAAAACAGCCCATATAATTTCACCCAGCCATCCCTGGACCAGCCCCAATATCTTGTGTTCAGCTAATGAATACCCTCCAGCAACAGTGATATTAGCAAATCTGGGAAAGAGAAATCTCACTTATGGGACTGACTGAAACTGGAAGAAAGGCCTTCAGGATTTGCCCTGTAGGGAATCAAATGGAAAGAAGCAAGCCCAGCTCTACCCAGTCAGTTTATAGTCACCAGTAAAGATTACCCAGTGGGCCTCTCTAAGAGAGCTGGAGAAATACTTTGGGGATATGAATCCACATTCAAGCATAGAATTAAGGGGAACTGTGGGGTAGAGCGGAAGGAAGAGATGTGCACCCGATCCACACTGAAGACATCGAGCATGGTGTGACCAGCCATCTCTTCACTCTCTGGCTAGTGTCATGCAGACAAAATCCTTCCCAAAAAAGCCCTGGTGTCAGCTGCTGCTGAAAGAAGAGGTTAGAGTTATAGGCATTTCTTTACACAGCATGGACACAGGTAGCCACAGACATCCGACACATAGCGCATGCCAGAATTGATTGCATCCCCTGTCCTGGGCTCTTACAATAGCAAAGACTGATCCTGAGGGAGGGAAGATATTCACTGAGGCAGCTAAGGAAACTGCTTTCCATATGCCCCTCTGATACGAAAATCCATAGAGGACAGTGATTTATATAGTCTGAATTATCCACTGAAGGAGCCTCTCCATCCACTGAGAGCAGAAGGCTAGAGAGACCAGGGAGACCCGAGTCCTAGGGCTTGAGCTCACCTCTGAGAACACATCAGCCCAAATGCCCCAGCTTGGCAAGTAGGACAAGCAAAGCACCATCTCCCAGTGGACAGTGGCCAAGTTGGTCTGTGTCACTAGAGCGTTCCCATTTAGAGATGGTGTTACCGTAGTGTCCAGCAAAATTCTCCTCAGCACGGCCTGAAGATCATCTCTTGGTGCTCCTCCAAACCCCAATTGAGCCCATTATGTTTTCAATTGAGCTGCATGTTTCATGGGTGGCCATTTCATTGTACACAGGGAGGAGGGCAAGAGGAGAGAAAGTAGGTGGGAAGAGTTATTTAGCTTTAGGAAAACTTAGTTTACTTAGGAATTTATCTTTTGTTTCCCTGAATCAGGAATTAATTAGCTCATATTGCTCTCTTTGCTTAGATGTTGTGTATTATGCTTTGCCAGGCAGATAGTGGCCTAGAGCAAGTACAACATAAACAAACACTCGTTAATGGAGACTTGGAGCATGACGGAAAACCTGGGGATACAAACCAGCTAAGAAGAGAGACAGACCAGTCCTGAGCTGGTGAACGGGTATTACACACACGTCCAAAAACCTCAATACTCCCCTTTCACATACCATGATCCCCACCACCGAGGTCCCAAATGACAGATCCTACTTGGAGCACGTTCCCGTGGCCTCGTGCTGCAAAGGCTGCCAACACAGCCTCCTCTGACACAGAAGGGTTTGGGGAAAGGGCGTCCCTCTCAGCTCCAGGAACTGAGCAGCCTCTGTGAGCCCCAACCCTGGCCCTTTCTCCCACCTGCTCAATCCGTCGGAGGGATGATACAGCAAAAACCTGGCTCCTGCCAACTGTTGTTACAGCCAGAGAGCTCAGAGGTTTCTCTTGGCTCACTGGCTGACTTGTGTAACCAGGGTGAGGTGGTGTGGGGAGCACGAAAGATGAGACACCGGATCTGCAGTGCTAGGGGGAATGGAGAGGAGCTTAGCTGCATTTTACTGGGTGTGAAAAACATAATTAACAGTTTGGAGTCACTACGGCTGTGCATGGACAAGGGCTGGGTTATGCAAAAACAGTGACTATACTGAGAGAGCCGGGGATCGCCTCTGTGGGCAAGGACATAAGGAAACCTTGAACCAACAACCCTCGTGTAGGTTCCCTTCCTCTTCCTACTTTACTCAAAAGCAGCACGGTTCTCCCTCATCTTCAACATTTTCTGTTGGCTTAAAGTCCAACTCCTTGCGCAGATCCCCGTTGGGGCATTATGGGTGTTTTGAATAATTATAATTTCAATCATCATTTCAATCACATTTGTATGTGATTTCCTTATAATCACAGGCAGGAATCAAATTGCTTTTATTTTTTTAACATGTAGGCATTTGAGGAGATCGATAGAGACAGGCAGCACTTACTCAGACAAAGGACACCCAGCCTCTCATGACATGTCCATCTTCTAGAAACCACACTGCCTGCCAGAATTTGCCACATTTCTGCTGAAACCAAAATCTTTATTGTCTTTTTATTATTACAACATCAGTTCTTGCTCGCTCTTTGTAATGACTGGTACTGAACTGTAATTTTATGATAGTCCCTTGATGCAAATAATCCAGCAGAAGCATAATTGCATGTTATTCATGCTTGGATATTATTAAACTTCCATTATCAAACAGAGTAAATCTTTATGACTACACATCTAAAAGGGGAACTATTTCAACCCCACACAATATTTTCTTATGCAAACACTACAGCCTACCTACATCACTCAAGGTTAAAGGATGCTGAAGAGTATTTGAAAGTCTTTGGTGCCCAAATCACTTAAAATCACTGGATAAAGTATTTTAAATCTCACTGAAACCTTATCTCCCTCAAACCCCCTTTTTTCTCCTCCTAATATCACATTACACACTGTTTTAGCCTACGGACATGTTAGGCCTGAACTTTAAGCCATGCCAAGTAGAACTCTGATCTACTTATGAACATCTATGACCACACAAGAGGGTTTTTTACACGTAAAGCATTGTTTGCTGCTTGAACTTATCAACATCAAAAACCTCTGGGCCACCAACTTAGTCCTCACTTAGCCATAAAACAGAAAATACGGCTTTGGACTGCGTTTAAAAACCACATAACACCTTTGGTACTCACATTGCAATTTGGCTTCCTTGCCCTTGCCTGCAATCACACAAGAGGTTAAACGCACAACATTCATTTAAACCCTCTGACTTCCCTATGATTTGGGGTGTGCTGAACAATTCAACCTACAGACCTGTTAGCTGAGCATGAAGGTACTGTATAAGCAATCATGCTGTTACTACTGGCTGGTACATATTTGTTTTCCAGGTAAATATGTAGATAGCAACAACTAGACAAAAGCATTTTTAAACTACTCTCCCATCCAATGAAGTAGTTTTTAAAACTACTCTCCCACCCAAATCCATACATATCATCCAAATACTTCAGAAGCACTTCAATTAACCACTGATTCATTCATTGCGTCCTTTAATTTGGACTCCTTTTCTAGACATGCCCCCTTATAATTATTACATATGCTATTGTTCTTTGCACATAGCATGTTCAACTGTGTACACATCAAATAAGGATAAATTCATATCCCAGAGAGTCTACCCAGAGCCTTTGGCTCTAGCAGTTCCCTCAGAAATAATAAACCAGGCTTTCGGCTGGTCCACAGGCACCATAATTTACAGGCTACTAGTTACTGGCACCTCAGAGCAAGGAAACCCTCGCAAAAATCATTCTCCTCCTATTTTTTCCTCAAATGAAACTATCTGATTTAATCCTAGCTGGGGGGGGTGGGGGGGGATCACACCAAAACGAAGCTTAGCATTCAGGGCTTCAGGCTGGAGGCAGATTTCAACTGCACAGAAGCAGACATTTCTACATAAATCTTAGGTGAAAAGACTGGTAAAACCTTCAGTTTGACCAACATATCAGGGATCAAAGCAAGATCTTTAGAGCTTAAGTCATTCGTCACTATAACTCAAGCTGGAAGTCCAGTTTCTTTGAGCTGGGCCTGTAACAGTCAGTCTCTAGAGACTGAAAAGAGATCTCTATACTGTGTGCTCAGCAGATGACACACACTCCCCCGTGCCCTGTACTGCGGACTGAAGCAGTGCCAGGACTCTCCCCCCCTGCCCACAAAGAGAATCTCCTGCTCCACCCTCAGAGAGAAAAAGATGTCTCATTAATTCATGAGTCCTAAAAATAAACTCAAAGTAGAATAAAAAGTTTACCAGGTTGGGACATTTTGTGCTACAATACCACCCAACTGACTTTTTTTTTTTTTTTTTTTTTTTAAAAAAAAAGCTTCACTTGGCAAAGCAGGCCATTTCCCAACATGGACCAGGCACCCTGGGTTACTTCAGAGAGGATGTAAACAAGCCAAGTTTTTCAGATTTGCAAATTAGCTACTGCACATGTACATGTAACATTGGCAGAACAATTTCCCAACACGTACATTTGTACTAAGAGTCTTAATGTCCCTATGGTGCAGAGTGATTTACATGAGGCGTGTGTGACAGATTCATGTTACCCGTCCAAAGAGGCTGTGGTATACACCATATATCAATTCTCAGGCTTGTTTTCTTTTCATTTTCTCTATTTAAAAAAATAAAGAAAATGAATCAGGGAATTAAGAAACACAATTTGCCAGCCTCCCAGAGTTTTCACAGTGGTTTAAATAAATGAAATCAAGATTATAAAAGGCCAAGACCAAGAATCACTATTGCATTAAAGAACTTTTTCTGAGTCTGGAGCAACTAACAGAATAGCCTTGTGTCTTGACTCTTTTCTTTGAATACGAGCTGTACAGGAACAGCGTTCAAGAAATGAGCACAAAGAGAATTGTCTTCCTGAAAATGTATTAAGCACCAACTTTTTTATATAACACCTGGATATTTACAGCTTTGGAAAGACACTACAGTGAGCCACACTGTCTCTGGCCCTTACATGGGACAAGCATGGCTGGGAAAAAGGAAGACACAAGGAGATGGCACCATTATGCATCTTGTTCAAACTCCAAAGACGAACGCAATCCCTCTGCAAACTTCTGCTTGGGAACGTTAACGCCAGGGCCCTGCCTACATGGCACGTTCAAAATCAACTCATGCGCACGTACATCCAAGCATTGCATGTTCTCACCAAGGGGAGGCCAGATTTAAACACTCCTGAGTTTTGCGAAGTTCTGGATGAAAAACCACATGGCCCAGGTCCACTTCTCACTGCAGCCAAGTGCCCATTCCTGATCTCATTGAAAACAACGGCAAAACTCCTGGAGAACAATCCTGCTCATAACTAGCCAACTGTCTATCATTTTTCTCACTACATAAGCTCTTATTTTTACTATTATACCTGACTAGACGCTCCAAGCTGTGGGTTTTTTCCCACCCTGATCTCACTTGAATGATGTCAGGCAGGGGGGTAGGGAGACAAATACAGAAATGCGGTAAATGCCAAAGCTGGAACCAGCACATCCAAGAAATAAATATAATAAGTAGATACAGTGCCAAGGCTGGATACAGCAGCCGAGGAAAAAGGGAAATGTAAAACTTTCTTGGCAAGGGCACATGGATTCATCCAGCTGAAAGAGGCACATTCCAGCCCACACCATTGTAAGCAATAATCTATGTCTCCCTCGGGAAAATACAGATGTTTGTAATTTTTTTGATTTTTTTTTAACTGGTCATATGAAATAACCTTGTTGACTTGAAAAATTCCTCTAGGACTTGGTATTGCGAATGTTACTTCTGTACAAACTGTAAACTGCTGACTCAAACCAAACACACAAAATTACATACAGGACAGTTTTGAAATGCATTCTAATAATAAAAATGTACTTGAAGATTGACTGAGGCTAACGAATTAAAAATGCATTCAGGCTAGATAAGATACAATTAATAATAATAATAAAGAAATTGCAATCAGATCTTTTCTTGTCTACAACAGTGTCGTCCTCCTCTGCATCATCTATTTCAGAATTTTCTTTGCAGAAATGATACTCATGAAAACTGAAAAATATTCTAATCCTCTTATTTCAATTGAGTTGATACTGCAGTAACTTCATTGTCTTTTAATCAGATGTTGCTGATTTACAGGAGTGTAAGCAGTTGAAGAGTACAGTCATCACATTCTTAGAGAGGCTTACTGAATTTGGCACCAAGTCCTTTGCTGGCAACTCCTATGATCTGGGCCAGAGAAATATTTTAACTGAAAAGGCCTGATTCTTCTCTGCTTTCCACTGTGCATTGTTATTTACATCTGCTCGTGGTAACTGTCAACTGCAGCTCTTCTGATTTTCACATCTTCTTGGAGATGTGAACAGCTGTATGCTTTTGAGCACACAGGTGAAAAAAGTCCAATGTCCAAACACATTTCAGTACACAAGTTTTCAGTTTTCATAATTATTCTTTCTCTACATTAACCAGAAGTCTGTTTTGATTGTTCGTTTTTTTTTTTTTTCCCTGGCTTACAAGTGCCATAGCTTCAGTCAGCCTCCTGGCTAAAAGTCAGCCTTCGGGTTTTTTGTCTAGCTCTAGGGAAGATGATGAATTGGAGAATTTAAAATACCTCTTTCACAGAAGGGCCCAAGAGCACAAGAGTCACCACTCAATCTGTCAAGCTCAGAATGGAACCCCAAGGCAGTCGCTGGGGAGAAGCGTCAAATCTGCAGCTGCTGTAAATCCTCCTGGCTTTGTTGAACACTGACAATTTACATTAGCAGAGAATCCAGCCCAAAATTTGAAAAATGTCCAGGATGGACCTAAATGCGCTTATTTGTGTAGTTAGAATACTTAGAGAACGGTGAACCTTTGAGTCCCTGGAGGTGAGAGACACCTTCTACAGATCAGATCATGAACATCAAGAATAACAACAACACATCAGCTTCTGTATGGACATCAGTACCCAACGCTGAGAGCGCGCACTCCCGCTGAGTAGTGTGCGCATCCTCCTCTACAAGCCTTGCCAGTGACAACAAATAGATTCTAATCTTTTCTTTGAATGAGCCCTAAATAGGACGAGGTGGCAGGGAATTCCCCAGGTAGCTTATAGGTCGTTTATATAATATTCCCTTTTATGTATTCCGTATGTTATCTTTTACTTGCAGCAAGTAATCTCCTTAGCCATAGCAAGACAGACCAGGAGGATGCAGGTGAGCAGCGAAGTGGTTTTCCACAATGCTCTTCATTATCTTGCTACCTCAAGCAGATTTTAAGTGTTTCAACTTTTCTACCTAAACACTTCTCTGAGAAGCCCTCAGTGGCCTCCTTGGCAAACAATTCTGTTGTCTAACTGAACACAGAGTTAAAATGCTTTTTGAAATTTCTCATTTAAATCTACCTGTGCTTAATTTCACAATTTAAGTCTTTGCATGCATCACCTATGTGTCTCAGACATCTTCTCCTCCTGGCTTTAGTTTTTTTTCCGCTCTCAATTATTTGTATCCTGGTCTCCCTCCTAAGCCTTGTAGGAAATTAAAATTGGCCATTTAAGATGCACTATAAAAATAGGACCACTCCTTCCTGCTAAGGGGACACATAGTTTATTGTTTCCCAAGCTCTGCTGTGTCAGCAGCTCCAACCAGCAATTATAAAAATGAAGCCGCCAAGGTTGGTAAAAGTCACTTTCTTATTAGCGTCTAATTATCTACCAGTAGATCTGGGTCCAGTCTTCAGTGCCATTGCACACATCTGATATTGGCTGTGGCAAGTGGAACATTTATGATTTCATTTTTAAGGAGTCTTGTGAATCGAAATGGAGAAAGAGTTGGAAAACACAAGGAAAGCAATTAAAAACCTGATGCAAGCTTTTTGTATTGCCAGAACCCATCCCCTTCAATTCATTTCTCTCCCCAGATCATCCATTATGTCCAACAGACTCACTTTTCATGCAAGCTGCACGTGTCCCACTGGTGTAAGCCCCCTCAACTGAGAGTGCTTTTGAGTGTGGAGCTGTATCACATCTTTCCTTCATCTGTAAAAGTGGAATCAGTGAGGAAGTGATCAGACTGTTTTCCTAAGAGTATCTCCCAAAATACAACTCTGACCTGACATAACAGAGATATCCGTTATCTCTGAAGAAGACAGACCAATTCAGCACAGGGGGGATGCGGCTCCTCACACAACAGGTAACTGACCTGTGCGATTCTCTGCCAAAGCATGTTTTGAATGCAAGAAGTTTACACAAGCTCAATGGAAGTAATTTACTTGGGCAAAAAGATTCATTCAGGGTTACTAATTAGACTATCCACAGAAGGCTCATGAGACCTTCTCAGTGAAAATAGTTGAATGTTGAAAGACTACCTTGGGGAGAATATCGTGTATGTTTGCCCCATTCCTGATCTTCCCTGAGTATGCACTTGGACACCATTAGAGATAGGGTACTGGGCTGGAGGGAGCCTTGGCATGTCCTCAGCACAGTCATTTTTATGTTTTTAAAATTGCTATATACTTAAGGAGAGACTAGATGCAGTGGTCACATTTCAGGTATATATCATCCTCCTCTTTGGCCCAACGTTGATCTATAGCCTAAGCCTCACATCTGGAAAGCAAACACCATTCTTGACAATTTGGTTCCAGAAGTGAGGCAGATGACAGGACCAGTGGTATACAGTTTTTAAGTTCTTACAGCCTTGGAGCCCCAACCTTCAGAACAGCATGTTTCCAGGCAGCTACATCAGGACACCATCCACACAACGATACTAACTTTGAGCCGCACCTCAGGGTCTGAACCTCCTCTGGCTTCCTCCTTCCTGAAGTCAAACTCTCCACGGAGTCACAAAGCAATGTTCTTACCTCCCTTCCTCCCCATTCCGTTTCTCTGCAGTTTCTTATTCATGCTCTTCTGACCTCCTCATGTTTATAAGCCCTAAGATGCTCTGTTTTATTGGAGCAGATCTTCAGGGCAAGGCAAGAAAACTAAGGAAAAGAAAGTGAACAGACATTTCTGAAATCAGTCACTTCTACCCTTGAAATATGCAGATATCATAGCTTTTCTAGCCAAAGCAGCAACTGCCTGTCTCTTCCTCCTCTAACATGTTCATGCCCTTTTGTTAATCCACAGACCCACTTCATGCCTCCTGTTACAAGCACATGGTTAACAAGAGAGGCAAGCTTTCACCATCATTAAACCATTTTTCAATGCTAAACTCAGCCAGGATTAGCTGGAGAGGCCCTGCTTGCCTGAAACCCCAGCCCATAGACAGATCTCTCCCTTCGAGGAAAGTCCTTCCTCTGAAGGTAGGCACTTTTCCCTCGGGAACCATCTCAGTGGCAATCACAGTGTGTGACGGAGGTGGAGCACAAGAAAGGACTTCCTCTTTTTTCCACACTCCCATGGCAACCCTCTCCACACCTGTAGACCTCAGAAAGGTCAATCAAAGTTTTCCTAGGACTCGTCTCTCTATACCCACAAGGGTTTAAAATAAGAACCTACTCCCCTACCAGTTTTCTGTGAAGACCCTAACCTGCCTGAGGAACAAGCTCTGAGGGAGGCCGAGGTAGTTCTGCTATGTCAGCCTCAGCCAACAGATCCTTCCAGCAGGAAAATCTTTTTAACTTGCTTTTCCTCCTTTCTGCCAGCCCACGCTTGCCTGTGAAGAACAAAGTTCACTTGATAACCTTGTCTGAGATGGCCTTTTCTTGCTTTTGTTTTATTTCCCATTCCTCTGAGAGAGTGTGAAGGGGTGGGTGTTAGGAGCTTGTCTTCTGTAAGGCCTTGCAGACCCTCTCACAAACCTTCCCCTGCACAAGGGATCCACTCCATGCCTCAGCGCTCAAGTGCTGAGATGGCGTACAAACAACTGCAAACGCACTGGTTTGTACCAAGAATCTGCATGAGAATAGGCCTGGGAGGTCCTTCCTGGTTCCGGTTTCCTCCCAGCCTGGTAGAGCAGTGGTTTTCAAATGGGACAAATGAGACTACCAGGTATCACCGCATAAGGGAACAACCCCAAATTCAGCATGAAAACAGAGCAGCAGTTTAATTTCCCTCTGGCACACTTACTCAACCGGAGCAGGAAAACCCTGTCTCAGAAACCAGAACGACAGAACAGGGGCACCTCTGCACTTAACAGGTTGAAGAGCTTTGTTGGTAGCCTGCACTGGATGTATTGTCTTCTGGTTGTCCTCCACTGAGGGCTATCAGAAAGCCAGTTCTTCAAATAGGGAAAGAAGGAAAGCTTCACAGAGGCTGTCAGAGCACCCTGCCCATCTGTATACACGCTCTCATTTTCCTTAGGGCTCATTTCTGTCACTTAAGTCCAGCAGCACCTGATGCTGTTAATGGCTCTGTAGTTTTAGATAGTTCACCGGGAACAAGGGGACTAACCCAAAGTCCTTTGAAGTTGATTAAAAGCCTTGTAAAGGGACTTTGAACCAAGTCCTTAGCCCACCTTCAATCAGTACTCATTAAGTGATGCCATGCTGGCGGACCACTGTGGAGCTCTCTTCACTTCCTTCATGGATTTAACACTTTCAGATCATAACTCAAGAATAAAAATTAAGTATTAAAAAAATCAACTATTAAAGTAGATAGTGAACCACCATGGTAATAGGTAAATTAGAGTATGTTGCTTCAAAGGTCAATGCAGAGTACTCAAAACTATGTTTGAATAATTTGGATAAATTCATGTCAAATGATGGTTTCTCAGTGTACTGAGAACTCAGACATTTAACAAACAGGGTTGTTCTCTGTTACAAGTAACTAGTGGCTGTTAGGACCATGTTTTTTTCCCCATCACCAATGGATTCAAGACACACAGTTTAGATCCAGATCCAAACAATCCCCAAATTCAGGGAGCTTGGATCTAAGATTTGAGTTCAATTCAATCCCTTCTTTTTTTATTTCCTTATATTTTGGTCTATCTTTAAGCATTACCAGGACCAGAATAACTATTTCCAGGATCCAATTCAAAAGGGAGCCCTCAAGCTGCTAAGAAAGGGGTTTGCCATTAAATTACCTCCTCATCTTCCAATTTTGCTGCCGAATGAAATCCGGGAAGCTGTTAGCAGTTTCTTCAGAGTCCTGATTTGTAGAGTTACAAACTGAACAACATGTAGCTTGTACACGACTGCTATATCTGAATGCTTGTCAGACACAGTTCTTATTCAAGACCGGTTAGCCATCAAAAACTAGAGAGAGATTTTCCTTCCTCAGCATGAGGAAACTTGTTTTTCTTTTCTGAATTTGTTGCGTCAAAAAGCCTGGCCAGCAATTGTAAAAACTTAACTCTCCAAGGATGGTGAAAATTATCTACTTATTACTTTGTAATTATCTGAAAGTTTTGGATGAAAATGCCTTAGAGTCCACTATCCACATTTCATCCTGGCTGACAAAGCTGGCAGATGATCCAGCACCAAGAACAGAAGAGTAGGAAACAATTTGGAAACATGCTAAATCTGGAAGACAATCCTTAGAAACTGCAAAGGAGCCTCTGATTAAGTGGTTGCTCAGAGTATTCATGACTGATTCAGGTTAGAAGAAATGGAACAAAAAGCCATCTCATTTGGGACTTCCAGTTTGAGCTGAACTGCACCCAGGGTAAGGAACTGTTCTCATCCTGAGGGTGCCTTAGCAAGGCTGGATCTGTGAGAGCAAAGGGGAATAGGAAAGCCAAATATATAAAAGTTCCACTTTTCAGAGAGGAACAGAGGATTTAATCTTACTGTTTTAAATTGCCTCCAGTTTATATCCTTGCACCTCTAGATTAAGATCTCAGAACCACTGGCCATCACACCTATGCAGGGATTTGCATTACTCGCATCCCACAGCAATCTACTGTGGGTAAAGGAAAAAGGTGCAGTAGGTTCAGCTCTTGGAGCTGAACTTAAATATTGTTTCAATACCTTGATTCTACAAAGCCCTTGAATGTATCTTGGAGTTCAGAGAGAAGGGACAAGGTCTCCTCTTCCTCTCCACTCTTGCCCTCTCTGCCACAGCTCAGAGCAAAAAGGAAACTGCGTCAGGCCAGGTATGAGGGAGGGGAACCTTGGGGGGGCCACAGCTCATTCCCAAGCCCCTACCTGCTGATTAGCACGTCAGCCTTTGCCATGTGATGTGGTAGCAGCTATGTGGTTTTTCAGTCTCCCTCCAGCTCCCAGTGCAGCTGCTGCTACCACCAGCCAGGCAACTTGTCTCAGCAACTTACACAGATGTCCATCGTAGCCCGAGACGAGCACTGAGAACAAGCCCACAACCTGCCTTGGGGACTCTTTCTTCCTCATTCAGCAGACACATTTCTCAAGTGGTTCTGTTCTGTTGTTCCCCTTTAATCTAACATTTCCCACATAGCAGTACTCTTGAACAAAGCCATCTCTTTCAACACTCTCCATCCAGGCTCACTGCCTCTGCAGTGCCCACAGGAAGCGTGTGACTCAAAGCACATTTTACAGTGATATTTATTTGGTTCTGAATGGGTTCTACCATTTCCTCTCCATTTCCTCTCTTTCAGATGACAGGGACAGGATCTTGTAAAGCAGCCCTTCAGTACACTAGCAAGGAGCATTGTAATTAATAATCCTGAATCTCCATCCCAGTTCCGGTGACTGGGGTGGGATGCACAAATTAGAAACTAGACATTCACGCGTACACACGCACACACACCGTACCATCTCATTTAAAGAAATATTTGCACTTCTTTGCAAGCAATGTAAGCATCTTATTAAATGAATCCAAATTGTTGCTAAATTATGAATAAACTGAGAGAAGCTTAGACTCTCGAAAGTCTCAACTGGAAATAAAACTGAAGTTCTGTCCCTACCTTCCTTTCCTACCTCAGACTACTACAGTAATAACCAAATCAGTGTTAAAAATGCCATTTTTTCCATAGAATTATCAGATTTTTTTTAAAATAAGAAAATAAATAAAAAACCCCTTGTTTCAGAATTTAATTGGCTGGTGTCTCCCCATGACAAAGTAAAAACACATTCATGACATGACATTCATTTATCTTCAAACCATTCACTTACAGTCAGTGCCATGGAATATGGATTTCATTGAGCAGGGTGGAAAACAACCCAAGTATCTTTTGGAAAGAATCACTTTATTACAGTTACGGGTTTTCAGAATGGACTGAAATCTGATGATTTCCGAGCAAAAGGACACTAAAGCATTTCCCTCCAGGGAATTAGCTTTTGTTTAGGGACATTCCAGGAAAACAGTCTGAACAGATATATTCTGTTGGCTGTAGCTTTTTTGCAGACTTGGTTCTGAATGCCATTAATTAACTGAAGGGGCCCCAAAAGAGAGCCTATTCCACACGAAAGCAGCAGCACACCAGAAGACATGCAGCTCACAGCACCATGATGAAACTCGTAACGCTCAAGTTGTTCCTATCCAGTTCTGTTTTGCACCTTCCATATCCATCAAATTTCACTGCTGTACAGGACAATAGATTTTTCCTGAACAAAGTCAAAGCTCACTTCTTGCTCTATTTTTTCTTCCTACTCAACCACACTGAGTCAGCCACCTCGCTGTAACCTTTGGTAACCATATCTATCATAGGAGCTTTCTTGTATGCACAACACTTGCTTCTCAGAGGTTGTCTTCAAGAGAAACCAAAAAGTGCCTCAGACCTGTTTTAGACCCCTCAAGTGACCCTCCTAGACAACATGCCAAACTTTCTGCACCTCACTATTAGAAAGGGCCCCGGAGGCTGCTACGTCCACCATTCTTGAACACGTGAGCACTATGGACCCATAGGTGTGGTAGCCATAAGGCCTCTGGCCCTTTGACACACAGGAAGAATATCAGTTGTCCCAAAACCAGATTTTTCCCTCAACAGAAGCATTTATCCTTTCTCCCAATGGTACAGAGCACTTAGGTCAGTAAGTGAAAACAATAAAAACCCCAACACTCAGGTTTTACTCTTTCATCTCTCTTAATCTCCCCTTTGCACCCACGGACACCACCTCCAGCCTGCCTTGCTTGCACTCTGAGGGTCTGTGAGCCCATGTTTTTCTGGTGTTTTTGTCAGAGGGTGTATCGGTCCATCAGCCTCACCAACAGCTGGACCCACTGCACTACCCCCTTCCTTTTCTAGGCTAGGTTATAAAACAGTTTAGTGCTTCATTTCTTGCTTTTCAATTTAGGCAAACCAATTTTACCAGGACTAAAGCGAAGAAGTTTCTTCTTCCCAGCTATTTAACCCAGTTACCGTACACAAGCAACGATGCTGCTTATCTCATCTATTGTTTCACATTTCCTTCCTGATTTCTTTGGAACTCTGTAAGTACATAGTAATCAGTTACAAACTCATAGATGCATACTACCTATCCAGAGGGGACATCCCCACAAAAAAAAAAAACAAACAAAAAAACCCAAGAAAGGAATACCTGTACTGTTTGTCACAAATCAAATCACACTACCCTTCCAAAATACTATTATCTTACTTCAAAATGTATTAGTGAGCTGACCCTAATTCATCATTAGCTGACTTACAGACCGCATCTGCTCCAGAAGATCAAGAGCAAGTTTGCAAACACCAGCGTATACCAGATTCATGCCTTCCGCAGGCCATGTTTCATTTCACATGGTGGTGGTTTCTCTTTGATTGGACAGTACAATGGACTCTCTGTACAGCCAATACGTTCTGTTTTTCTGGAGATAGCTATGTCTCCAATAATTTGGGGAAAAAAAAAAAACCAACAACAGCTGAAATCCAGATGACTTGAGTACTTTTCTAACAAAGAAAGATTGTTGGATGCTAAATGAGACTGATCCTTCCTAGAAAGAGCTATGAACAAATACATACTGCATAGTTAAATGCTAGATTAGGATTCAAATGAGGATTTCTACATAGATCATAAATCAAACTCTGCAGTGGAAAGGGTTTGTAGAAGAGGAGAGCAGATGTGGAACGTCTGCCTAAGTGTTCTGTTATGCCCCTTCTAACTATAAGGGGTTTCTGGTTTAAGGGTTGGAGTAAAATTTGGAGTTATCCTTAAGATAGTGCCAGCTTTATGAACGGCCATGGACAGGAAGATGGGGAATAACATTTTAGATTTTCCCCTTTCTATTGGACGCAGCCACTTCTTAGTCACGGTCTGCAGCCTCAATCTCCACTTCACTCTGGGCAGTCCAGATGAGTTCCACCAATGCACGTTTCCCTGAATTTCCTCCCTCTAACACTGATATCAACCCTGAATAGAGAGTCATGTGAGAGGGGGTGCGTGTCTGACCTGGAACAGATGCAAACCCACACATGAGGTCTTGCATGGGAGAGGCACACGCTTAGTGTTTGGGGATGATGTAACAGGAGGCTATAGCCTGAGGCTGCAACCAGGGAGCATGTAGTAGGCCTCCCTCACAAGTACATTTCTTGGCAGTCTGGGCATAACAACTAAAGTTAAAAGAGCTAATCAGGCGTCCTCTTTCCCCTAGGAAAGAGGCGCTTTCAGCTGCGGGACCAAGAGTTCCCAGTCAGCAGATAACTATGGTTTTTCTTGGAGATCAGTACCTAAATAAAGATGAAGGCCAAATATATATATACATATGGGGGTGGGGCGGCTTAAAAACAAGATTTAACTATATAAACCCAGCACCACAGTCTGAACGTTAGACTTCAGTCTCCCAAATCACAGGCCTCTGATTCAAAATGAAAGGGAAATGTCCCTTAGCTCTAGCAGTCCCATGCTCTCCTCATTAAGCTTCCAGACTCAAGAGGGCACATTTGACCCACATACTTCAGCAGACCTCCTTTCCAGCTGCCAGCGAACAGTGTTGGGACCAGGCACTTGACCAGTCCCTGTGCATACTGCCTTCAGATATGCACCTGCTGCACTGGACGTGGAAAACATGAGCTTTCTACTATGTTCACCAATAAATAGGTGGGAGGTTTTTTTCCTCAAAAAAACCAAAACAATGTTATGCTGAGGTGGCAAAGTTGGTTGTGTAAATCGAACTTGGTTGCCTTGTACACATACAAAAGAAATTAGTTTGCTATCACATGGTCCCATGAGCCCTTTTCTCAGGAGGCCTGTGTGTAGGGAATGGCTGGAACCCAGCACCTTTTGGGCACTCGACATTTTGGCAACTTCACCCACCAAGAGCTTCCTTCCATGGGGAGCCACTCATACACCCCAGAAGTGAGCCCGTGTCCTTCCTCCCTAGACCACATCAGTTAACAGGAAGGTTTAAGCATTTGTCCTCAGCTGATGTCCTTTTCATAGGGCCCCTTCATTCCCTGACAACTGAAATCTATCTGCTAACAGGACACAGTCCCTGCTGAGAGACAGGGTTTATTAGCACAGGCTCAGTCCTGTTGTAACATGGCAATGCATCATCAAGCCAGCTCAGGATGTGGGCACAGCTCACTCAACTTGCAGCCAAAGATCTTCTGGATGGAGTGTCCAAATGTAAAAATTACAGCTCCTCCGGCCTTTGTTTGGGGCTGTAACTGCCAGTCCAGCACCAGCACCCTGAACTGACCAACCCATGAAGTGAGGAACACACCATTAGTGGCCATCCACAAGAAATTTGGCTCAAATAACTTCCCTAATGACACACAAGACTTTTGGGGGTAAAGTCTGGCATAGACTCCAGCACAGCAAGGTGCTATTCAGCTGCCTTCATAAGGGCACCCTCCCGTATCATCTGTACCCCTTGGCCTTGTTCCAGCTCACAACATGCTCCTGCCTCTCTGCCCAACACAAATTCTGCTCCAGAGTATAACCATCCTGTGCCTTGAATGAAGCAGAGGGCTTAGGAGACGTAAAGAAAGAAAACTGAACAATGAAAGACTGTATTGCATACTTATTCAGAAAGTAGCCAAATTAGCCTTTCCTGTCCTAAAGAGTACATGCCCTTGCTTGAAACACTTTAATTTGTCCCATATGTCAGTCAGAAACAGTAAACACAGATGTAAAAACAGGTAAAGAGTTATGTGCTTTAAGACAAGACTTTGCAAATCCATTAGTAGAGCCACTACAGTGTGAGTTTGATAGGGCTTCAATTTTTTTTTTTTTGTTTTCTCCAAATAGCCACATATGTGGCTGCAACATTTCTGTGGAGACAAATACATCTTTATTTTAGTTACTGGAGTCCTCTCAAAAACGCGCCTATAAATCCTCTGGGAGCAAGGAGGAGTCACGATGGAAAGACTGATGGATCTGCAACACTACCGGCTCACACGGTTCAATTGCCATAACTGTTCCTTTGTGGCCCCAGCGTTAGCTGTGTGTCACCAAGCCTTAAATACACATTTTGAACTGTCATATCCAATATAGTGGACCCTGGTGGATAGTTAAAGACAAAGGAGAAAAATAGAGCAGCATGGAAATACGATGTGAAAAGACTAATTTTTTTAAACAAGAGAATAGGAGCTGTTGTTGAACATGGTGCCCGATGCCTAGTATATTCTGCTGGCCTCGAAGAGATAAAGGATTTAGTAACACAGCCTTTATGGGTTTACTTAGTTGTACACTCTGAATGAAGAGCTGACAGTATTTGCAGGCTCTCCTCACTCCTTTTCTTGTGTTCTCAAGACCAGAATATTCTCCAGCAATGCAATTTTCAGCTGACCTATCCTGAGGCCAAATGGAAACAACAGAGAGAGATTAATGGCCTAGGAAACTTTGAAGAGAACAATAGCACGATCTTGGGATGAACTAGAACACGTGAAACGTAATAATCCTGGGGAAAAAAAAAAAAGGCAGTTCTGCAAACAGAAACCTTTTCCATGGCTTATTTAGCAATGAGCGTAAAAGGAAAACGTGCCTGATTGTTTTGATTTAAAATTTGCTGGCTATAAACAATGATTTTGAAATAACGTGAGTCAATATTATTTTTCTTAAAAAGTGACACAAGGTCTAACAGCCAAGTTCTCCTCTGGGCAAGGCTGATACCACTGTGATCAAGAGCAGAATTTGTGTTGATTGCATTTGGCACCTGGTGATGCTCACACATGAGACAGGGGCAAGGGACTGTATGAAGAGCTCCATGAATGAATGGTTTTGATCTGCAAACAGCAATGGATTGTTCCAAGAGGAAACGTGCTTTTTATTATCAGTACAAAATGACTCCACGGTAAATAAATCATTTGTATTGCAACTGAAATATCACCCCATTATACATCAAGGATGCACGCAACCTTTCCACTTCTCTTTTCTTTTTGTTTCATTCTGATGTTTTTTCCAGCTTGTTAGGTACCTCTCTAAGGATCTATGAACTACTAGTTACAGGTTAAAAAAAAGGCAAAACAAAAATATCCTAAGAATTATTCATATTATACAGAAATCCATCCAAGTCACAACAAAACAACTCTTGTGGAACACAAAAGCTCTTTAACTCATCAGCTTAAGTTGCCTTTTAGTCTCTGTCCTCCATTGCATTATCCAAAATTCAGCCTTGCAAAGCATCTGCGAAGAAAGGTAACCTTTGCAGAAGGCAATCAAATCTAAGCCCAGGCTACCCAAGAAAGCAAACATTTTCAAGAGTCTGGCAAGCACTTCCATAATCTCTGGAACAAGCCATGAACAGTCTTCTATAGCATTGAATCCTGATGGTGTATCACTTGGTGTCACTTAATCATTTACAACACATAGCTTCTCTGGTTTCTCTCATAATATCTTCTCCGACACGTTTTCAGAGGTGCCACAGACTTTGCTTTCTCTTTTTCTCGTAGCTGCTTGCTTTTCTCTGAAGCAAATAAAAAGACAACAAATTACTACCTCTCTGTCCAGCGTAGCTGAAATCAACCAAAAGGTCCTAGCAGGAGGATGAAGCCTGACACAAAGGCAAGTGCCTAAGTCATATTGCTTCAGAAACCTACGTTAAAACCACTATATGGGAGGTTGCATACAAGGTTTCTCAGCATGGATGATTACACTTACACTAAATGTGCAACAAGGAGAGAAAGATCCTAAAGTATTTTTAAGTTAAGATTGGAAATACTCCTGGAAAGCTCTGACGTCAGAACAGCTTTTGAGATTTTGTTGCTCATATGTGCTTTGCATCACTTCCCATTCAAAGCATTAATGAAAACAGAGACATGGGTAAGAGGAGGAGATCCCCAGCAGAGAGAAAAATCTGGGCCAGATGCTGATATCCAGCTGTTGAGGCCTCCTGAAAGCAACTGAAATCCAGTGCACTCCCTTTGTCTGGAGCAGAGAGATCATCCTCCTTGATGTTCTACTTGCCTCTTCCAAGTCCACCAGATCGTGTCAACTTTATCTAGATGAAGCATGAGCCAGTTTACCATTAACTAGGTGCTGGAAAGATATCAGGGTTATCCTTCCATTGCACTTGTTGTGTTTGCATAACAGGGTTCAAGGCTTTTATGCCCTTTTCTACTGGCCTTGTATCCATGCTAAGAGACTCGAACTGTCTCTCAGTAATGCCTTAAAGGAGTCAGTGGGTTAGGCAGACAATTTACCTTTAAGAACTTATTAAGAACAATGACCTTCCAAACAAAACTTCATTCATTTCTACCATGGTGTCCTGGAGAGCCCTTTGTAGTCAACATAATCAAAGCTGACTAACAGATGAAATAAAAGGAGCAGAAGCATTACCTTCATTTATTCCCAGGAGAAATCAGATGTTCTGGTATCATCAGCAATATATGTGCTTTGCCCAGCTGAGAAGGGTTTAGGAATTCTAGAGGATTTCAGAAGTGTCCCAATTGCATCTGCTGATATTTTGATGACAAACTTCCTATTACCAAGCAAAAATGTAACGTGGGTCAAAACAAAGGGGAACTTGCTATGTGTCATGAGCAGAGGATGTAGTTCTAGTGTTTTCACTTTTTTCTTATCCAGATTAAGTCTCATGGCTGTTTCTCCTTCATGTGCAACAAAAAGGAGATGATAGTTCCCTTCACCCATCCTCAAGCATTTCCACATGCACAGTCAGCCACTACATGCAAAAAATGAAAAAGAAGTGGGGTAAAATTAATCCAGTTTGTTAGAGGCATACAAACAAAATAAGCATGGACAGCTACAAAACATCTTGAATGCTTAAACATTCTTCTTACATTGGTATGTACTGTATATAATAGACAACTGTTGAAGGAAGTGATCTGTCCTCTGAAGAATGAACAAGTAGAACTAGAGTCAGAAGCAAAGGAAATTGCAGAAATGTCAGACGTTTATCTTGCATCTGTCTGCACTACCAAAAGGAGAGATTGTTAACTTACATTAGACATCAGCTGCACAGCAAAGCTAGAAGGACATGGACTGGGAAAGAATCTACTCACCAGCTGAAACCAATGTTCCAGGCTACAGTATTTCCAATTTACAAATGCTTGGATAACTTGCACAGTATGGGTAAGCAGACACAGCCCTCCCTCTACTTTGAGAAACATTTAGGAAAAAGCAGTAAAAAGGAACACTTTTAAAGGATGGCCAATACTCCCACCATAGTACAACCCTTAAGGTTCACAGATTTCATACATTCACCTCTGATGAGGCTTCAAAGGCAGGGAAGTTGGTTTCATTCTCCTGTGTTACTTTAGACCAGGTTCTTCATAAAAACATCCCTGCAACCATCTCTTCCTTTTAAGGAGAAAAATGTAATGAAGGCTGTTCCACAGCATGTTGTGATTTAACTTTACAATCAACGCAAACTAAGGAGCAGGAGAAACACAGCTCCCAAGAAGGATAAGAGAGCATGGGTAGTAACACTTGTTGTTTCTTCCCTCTTTCTTCATTTCTCATTTGCACCTTGCTTGTTTGAATAAGTGACGGGGATGAAGACTCCTTGTGGAATGGTTTTATGCTTTTCACACATCCCACTGTTCTTGCAGAGGAACTGGGGCAGAGAAAGAAAGCAACACCTGGGTTCCTTCAGCTCCCAAATCCCTGCCAAATCAGCGTACTCATTTCATGAGCCTAGTACACATCCGAAAAGGAACACTTTTCACCAGTACTGCATCTAAGCAGCAGCAACCACAGAGGGGGCTGCAGCCTCTGGCAATCCAGCCCTGGCCACTGGCTGTCCATTTAGGGTCTGGCACCAGCAGCAGCAAGTAAAAAGAAGCTGAATAACAGCAGAGAAGATAGAGATCACTCTGCAGTTAAGCAGACACAGGCATGGCCAGATCCAGCATATTCCCAACAATACCCCAGAGAGCTGCTTAAGCAGGAGTTAGCACTGACATTTCTTTGCAGCTTTTGGCTTTGGCAAGGGTAGAGTAGTGACCATCAAATGGGTACTCCTCCAGCACGTGCCACGATGGAAGGGAGAAGCTGGAAGGGAAGTGATGAAGGTGGAAACAGGAATCCTTTTGCATTGTGTGGGAAGGTGGGCTTGACGTTTACACTTTAGAGGAATTTAACTAGTTGGATGCAGAGCCAAGAGGCCACACTGGGTGGAGTGCTAAGTATACAAACTCAACCTGTAGACAAAAGCCTTGCCTAATCTGGGGACTATTCTCTGGGCTGCAGAATGTTCCCAGCCCCATCTTGAGCTCTGTGCAGAAGGGCCTCTACTCAACCAGCAAACACTGGGCTTGAGCGGACATGAAGCCTCAGCAGCAATACAATTCTTAAATGAGAAAGCTTGCTTTCAAACAGCACTATGTGGTTACCTCAACATACTTGGCACGAGAAGGAACTGGAGTTGAAGGCGTTTGGTGGTTTTGGAGAAACACATAAGGCCTTATTTCACCAAATACCTTTTTTTCTTTTTTTTCATAGCAAACTTTTTTCCTTTTGGGGATGTTATGACTGGAATGTACAGATTCCATGAGTTTGTTTTCTTCTCTTTTCAATTCCCTTGGACTTTCTCCCTCAGCTGCTTTCTCCATCAGAGGACTTTGCAGAACAACTTTATTTGTGTGTGCCTTGTTTTCTATGTGAGTAAATATATCTTCTGGCACCCTGTTTAGCAGAGACACATGCTCCCTCCAACACCCACACTTACACACCTTAAAACAATTAAACCTGTTTCTCTTCTAACCTTTTCTTTTTGCACTCCCTTGCTGCTTGATGCACTTACATGCTTGGATCAGAGATCAGCTCATCCATGCTGGAACTGGATCTCCTGTGCATGTCTGAAAAAAAATAATAAAGTTCAATGAAGATAGGACACTTGGCCAGAGCCAGAGGTTCTGCCCTTTCCATTCTATTCTAGCACAGAAAGCAGAAATAAAGGAACACTAATAAGTAAATTGAACATCCTGGCTGCTCTGGTACGTGTGTTCCCTCCTCATTTGCTTTATAGTGCTTTGGCTTGCTATTCTCTGTCATGTGAGCATTACCGAAGAAAGCCAGATCCTTTTTACTTGGGAATTGATGATGTATGTACCCAAGTGTTGATCCAACTGTCTTTATGGCCCAGGAGTAATATGTTTATCTTTTTTTGTCCCCTCAAGCTTCTTAATATTAATAGGATGGGTCTATACAGAGCCCTAGCATTTATAAATGCCTTCACTCAAGCTTCCTTTTCTGAGGCTGCCATGCAGTTTGAACACAATCCCAGGCCAACTGTTTCCACATCCAAGCATCCCACCCTATTCTTACATTTATACCACTTGCCCTGCTTATTGTAAGTTTCTCCTGGCTGATTTCCCAGAATATCCTTTGCTTCTGGCAAGATAATTGCACAAGTCTAAAATACTGTCGCCACAGACCTTAGCTACAGTATATGCTGTTCTCAATATACCCGGGGGCTGGAAGCCTGCGGGAGAGAAGTGCTAGTTCCTGAAGAGTTAATTCTCTTTCATGTTCCAGAAATCACATGGTTTAGAACAGTCACTCCAAGTTTAGGGTTTAGGATTTTTTAAACCTGGGGGAAAAAGTTCAGTTTTCATTTACCAAGCAAGAAATAGTGAGCAGGGGGTAAAGAGGGCTGGTATTTTGTCAGCAAGAAAAAAAAAAAAAAAAAAAAGAAAAAAGGACTTTCAAGCAAAGTGGGTATTTTCACACCTTTTATTTTTTTGTTCTATACCTAGTCTTCTGCTGAAAAGAAGGGCAAATGGAAAATTTTAAGCTGCTGTCTTAAAGTATCTGATCCACTTACACTACAGTTTTCTTAACTATGCCCTTAATATACTAACAGAGAATGAATGTTACCAGCCAAATGCCAGTTGACGACACAGCAGAGACTAAAACCTCAGGTCAGTGACCTTTCATGGGCGCCATGAAAAAATTCAGTCTTCTTTCCAAAATTAGAGGGTGGGGATGCTGATAGACAATGCAGGCATGCTGGCAGACAACATTTGAGAGCTGGAAGTTTCAGCCTTTCATGGAGGTAATACATTAACATCAGCCATTCGCCTCTCTGCAAGGTGGCAGCTGCCAGTTCCTGCTACTTTTAGATCTCACCAGGGTCTGGGACACATCTCATTTCCCAGGCCTGCTCCAGCCCTTCTGCTGCCACTCAACATCTGCCCACAGCCATCTTTAACACAGTCTCCATGGTAAGTGGTCACTGAATTACACTCTCTACCACTTCTTGTGGGCAATTGCAAAGCATCCTTCACATAGCAGATTTTTTCACATTAAAAAGAGTTTTTCTTCTAATTTGTGTGCATTTCTGTAGTTTGGTTCAGGCCACATCCTACATCTTGGTGACACCAAGCATTAGCATAGAGAGTAAGTAATATCTGTTTTTTTACCTTTACTATTAAGGGCAGACTCTATTCCACTGTCTTCACCTGCACTGTTTTTGTTTTGCATGCATGGTGGGGAAGAAAATGAAGGGTGGGTGTCTCAGTCAGCAAGGATCCCTGGCACTCAAGGAAATTTGAGGGTAGTCCCACAAGGGTTATTTGTGTGATCTTGGGATAGGAAGCCAGATGTAGGCGTAATTGCAAGGACAACAGGCAAGGCATGGTAAAACCTTCATGGCCCGAGCATTTGTTTTCCCTACGTCACAGCCCTAGAAATCCACAGGGGCGGCTGCTGAGGGAGGGCATAAGGCACCCAGAGCAGCAGGCACTGATAGCAGTTAATGGGAGAGCAGCTTCTTGCAGAACAGCAGTTAGTGCCCTCAGCCTCAGGTCTCCTACTCCTGTCTCAACTCCACATATTCCTCATATCTTTCTCATTGCAAGAACAGTCTGACCGTGTTTGGGCACAGGTTTCCAACTCTGCCCATGCCGTAGGGAGCATTGTGCCAGGTCTGCCCACAACCTTAAGGATACTGAGGTATTTAGCCTTCCTTAAATTTAAGGTGAGCTGGATCCTTTGAAAAATCTGGGCCTGAATATCTCAGATCCTTGTTTGCACCTTGGACCTTTGGATGTACTAGCTCTTCTGACACCCGCCCAAGTTCCCGAGTTCCTCAACCTACCACCCTAAACATCTTTCTAGACCACTATTATGTGCTTGGGTCTCCCTGCCTTCAGCCCTGTAAGGCATTCTCAAATACTGACCTTCCTCCTACCAGGCTACAACATGAAAGTGCACCTTTCACAGAAGAAAGACTGTTGGTTTTGAGCTCCTGGTGATCACGGTTTGGGCTGATGTCACTACACCAGAGCTGGATCACTAACTGCTCTCTACATCCCTCATTATCTCAGAAAACAGACCTCCAAGTTAATTCTTACTTGCGCATAGATGCACATTCTGGTATTTAAAGGAAAGCACTTCACTTTAACAGCAGAGTAATTGCATTGGAAAAAAAAATGTGCTTTGCTTCAGCAGAAATCCCTACTTAGAAATAAAGAAAGAGGAACTTCTTATTCAAACAAAAGACTAAACAAGGAACAGCAATTGCCACATTGCTCAGCAAAGACACTGATCAAACGTGATTGAACTCTGTCCAGGATGATATTGATTATAACCACTCGCTATTCACTTTGACGAAATTAAAGAGGTTAGATTCTACTCTTAATTACACCACAAGTTTCAGTGAAATCACTTCAAATTTGTACTGCTGTCACAAGACAGCACACACCCCAAGTCTGTAATTCTTCCCCTCCCCAGTTTAGTTCCTCTCATGTACTTCATGGCTGAATCTCCTCTGCTGACATTTAACAAGTACTGAATGAAAAAGGTAATTCTTCAAATACACGTTCAGGAAAATGTTAAAAAAAGTAATAAAATATCCAGTAAGTCAGAAGCACAAGTTTTGTGGTGTGACAGAAAAGCAAATTTTATTTGGAGCTTGGGAAAGGAAAATATAAAACAATTCCATCAGTTGGTAGAAACCCAAAGAACAGTTTTATGTTAATACCCACATTCAGAATTACAAATTACACTAGAGTCCAGCACTGCTGACTGCGCTGAACGAAGCACAAATGGAGGCAAAAAATGGAGTTAAAAAAACAACTTGCACACAAAACCCAACAACCCTTATTCTTATTTTACTCATCCACATGAGCAACACAGCTGAGGAGAGTATTTCAACAATCTGTGTAATTTTATCTTTCCTGTGTTCTTCTTTGGATACTATGTGTCATCCCTGTTTGCACAATAGCCAAGTGCCTGATCCTGCTTTCTTTGCCAGCCATACAGATCATAAATCAGAGAGCACAGCTCATAAATCATGAGCCACCGAATACTGAATCAAACTAAAACACCCAGGCAAAGACTCCACTTGGTAGGAGCTGCAGGACTTTAAGGGGGCTGGGGGCAGCTGGGGTATCCCCTGAATACATGGGGATAGGCACAAACAGAGTCATCCTCAGCAGTAAACATCCCCTGGTAGGGTGCCTCAGCCAAGCTGTCTGCAGGGCAGCTGTGGGGCAACCCAGCCTGCTCCTTCTCCTTGGCCCATTTCAAGCCCGTATCTACTCCCATGCCATGTACGTGAACTGGACAACGCGACTTTTCCACCATGTCCCTGTAATCCGTTTTGTAAGTATTCTGAGTGAGGGGAAAGGAGCCCATAAAGCATTCAGACTTCTGTGGTTAACAACTTTTGCTTTCAGTGACATGAAGGTTTCTTTCGATTTTCCTCTAAGCCCATACTTATGGGAAGGCAACCAGTTAGCAAACAGCCCAGTTCTGTTCAGCGAGGCACTCCAGAAACATCCTTCTGAAGCTGTAACGTGGCCCTGAACGTACCACAGCTGCTCGTAACATCCATCCAGCCAGGCTGCTCATATGAGCACTCCTCAGTCCAGGCAAAAATGAGCCAAATCAATTTAAACACGAGATCTTTACAACCCCTTCCCTTTCCATCCATCTCCACTGCAATGCATGGTGGAGCACCTGCACAGACGTCGTGCCACAGCTAAAAAGAACCATGCAACATGCAGCTACAAAACACATACACAAGGATCATCAGGAATAGGCTCAGCATCCAGCCCGCACCCCTTCTCGCAGCTCTTTGCAGCAATACATCTCTGGATGTGGGTGGGGTGGGGAACATGCTTGTGCTTTGGGGAAGAGCAAGCTTGGAGTGACTCAGTGTTGTTTTTGGCTCTCTGTTTTTAGAGACATGGGGAGGAGAAGCTAAAAACATCCCCAGTGAGCTGAGAAAGTTTTCACTGTAGGTCTTTCTCAGAGCCTGATCTCTATTGTCCTGAGTAGTGCTGAAATACACGGAAAGTCTCTTAGAGAAGGTCCTAGACTATACTGGATGGTAGGGGAACAAGAATGATAAAAAGCTGGAGACATAGGCACAAAACGGTGTGGCAGTGCCACTTTCTCCACAGAAACCTTTATCAAGCAATGGGCTACACCACTCTCATGCATGTTCAGTGCCATTCATGCATACACACCCTTGTGTGCCCATACAATGATCTCAAGAGAGCGAGGCAACTACCTCAGCATATCATCGTAATAACTATTCCTACTATTTCACCTTGCTCCTCTCCAGATCCTGACTTAAGTAATAGAGGGAAATTTTAGACAAAGATGATGTGCGTGCTGAGTAGTGCCCAGATACGCAAACACCCCCACCATGCTGCTGGGAACAGAGCCCACATGCCCCAAATTTTCTAATGCCCTGCTCAAACTGCTCTGAGCCACATAGAATAAAATTAAGAACAACACGCTATAAGGTAAAACATGCCAAATTCCCAGCTGGTGGAGCCCCGCTGAAACCTGAGGAGTTACGCAACAGCGGAACAGGCCCAAAATTGAATACAAATATTATTTCCGTAAATAAGGGCAAGATTTTATTCTCAGTAATCTTCAGTGGTATCCACAAGCCAGAAAACTCTGCATTTGCATGTGATTCCTTTCTCCCCACCCGTCACGTTCAGAAGAGTTTGGATCTATGGGCTTGGTTCAGTTGTGAACTCAGATTAGGAAAGGGCTAACGTTATCTCATAGGCTGCCAACAGAGGTAATACTGAAACGCATATGCTGTCCACAGAAGGTTAATCTCCATTGGTAAGGGAATTAGGCTGAGGCAAAGGAATGACTCTACTAGGAAAAGAAGTTCTGCTGCAGCTGTCATACAAAGTTTTATATATATGCGCAGGCTCACAGTTAATGAGTACTTTATTTTGAGTTTGAAACGGTTGGGACTTTGAGGATTTTTTATTTTTTTTTTTTAGGTTTATTATTTCTTTTCAGAGGCTAAATCAAGCTCCACTCTGCACCCATCTGTCAGTTACGCAAGGGACTCATTTGGAGCTATGACGGTTTTCATTACTGGAAACACAGACCTTCCCTCTGCCGAGGCAGGCTTCAAAACAAGAAGTTGGTTGCCTTGGGACACACAGAGACACACGCACTTCATCCAAGAGATTTCAGAACCAACATTCGGAGGCTTGAAGCCCAGCTCTTGCTGGACACTCAAGAGCGAGAAAAAGCCCCAGGAACCTCTTCTAATTTAACGGCATAGCTAAAAAGGTGGCACAATAGCAACCCTTGGCCCTATCTGGACCCTCCTCAAAAAGTAACCAGCTGTGGAAAAAAAGCACAGCACAGTCTCACTAAAGGCTGATACAGCAGCTGCGATCCTCTGGCCTTTGTGGTAGCTCCAGGAAGCACCCACCATACTACCTAAAGACCTCTTTGAGCTCCCTCAGCACACAGCAACCAAGTTCATCTGGGCACTGTTTTGTCTAACAAACATCTCCTGCAAAGCACTGTTTCTCACTGGCAAAGCCTTCAATACTTTTAGGAAGCACAACACCTCCATCACCTGTTTCAGCTTCTCTCGTAACCACTATCATAGGGTGCAGGCCCACCAGAGACTTGTTATACATTAAATCCCATTGAAGTTTTCAGGATGTCTCATGGTGGGAACTGCATGGGTGAAGGTCACCACCATGGCCAAGACACAGGGATAGGCCTTATTCACTTGAGTACTGTCCAGCTAAGGTGCCAAGAAGTTGTACCCTCTATGCATTGGGCACCTGGAAAGTGAGTCAGATGCTGACCAATGTGTTTGGTGGACTAGCCCATAGCACTGCAAGACCTGATGTCCAGCTTAGCAGAGCCCAGCTCTGTGCCCATGTCCCACCTAAACTTTGGTGGGAGTTTTGGAAGTCAGAAGAAGAAAAACTTGTTTTTCCTCCAAAATCCCAGCAAGTTGCATACAATGAACACAGTCATCTGTCACAAGCTGCTGGAGGATTACACATTTGGATTTTCCTCACCTTACATACAGAGAGAGCATCTACAACACGTGAAGTCACTGAACCAAGGCCATTCATTTCCCCAACAGCAAGTTAGTTCAACTGAGCTGAAGATGTTGTTATGGTGGATTAAGACTAAGTAAAAATTGTGTTTTAGCCACAGTCCACTGACTATATCCTCCTAAAGCTACGCTGGGGCAAAACAAAGTCTACAGGTTACAGTGAGAGAACTGCAGCTTCTAGAGCACAGGTAAGACCCTTCTAACTCTAGAAATCAAAACAAAGCATGCCAAAATACCACTACTCTTTATTTCCTTATCTCCTTATAAGTAGTATCAGGTACCATCATATTTTCATGCCTATATTCTCCACTACAAAAATCCACCCTGCTTTAAAACAGACTGTTTTTCCAGGTACTAGATACCCACATCTCAGGATAACTCCCATGAAATAAGGGACAGAGAGAAGGATGGAGCAGAAGAACTTGGCTCCTGGAACAGATCAGTGCAGGTTGCAGAATCAAAACAAAGGCAGCTAATGGAAGGGCGTTGAAAAATGGAGGTAAACTCCTCTCTGTACAGGGTAAACTCCCAACACATGCCTGTATCCACGTTGCTACTCAGTTACAAGGTTTTGCTTTAAACTGATGATCTAGGGGTTATACCAAACCAAGTGTAGAGTGCACACAGTTACTCTGTAACTAGCTGCCACTAGTATAGTGTAAATGCTCCAGGACACACAGAAAACAGGCTTTTTCCTCCTTACCTTACTTTTCTTAAATTTTGGTTTATCTGCTTGCTAATGAGAAAGAACACTAAGTAGCAGCAATAGTACAGTGCCTTCCCGCAACAGTATTCTGAAAATGACACTTGTAAACAGTTCCATCAAGTAGAGAACAATAATGCAATTTGGCAGAAAGAATCTTAGAAGCCAAGTTACACAGAGAAATTATGGTTAAAATTACATTAATCAAAACCAGTTAGGAAAAGATGAGAGGAAGACTCTGGCAGAACATGTCTGGGATGTTACCAATTAAACTTGTTTTTCTTCCTAAAAGGCAATAGCATTATTTTTAATTAGCCTCTGTCATTGTAATTCTAACAATAACCCACGGCACAGTTACTATTTGAGCTACTTGAAAACTTAAAGCATGCACCCAGTTTCTTTAAAATACTAAAAGACTCCTCTGTGGACAACCAATAGGGCTGGGTGGGGACGAATAAACAGTTTACATTTTCATTTCTGAAGCTAAGTTATATTACAAGATTTATTTAAATGCTGAGAAGCCATTCTGGGAACAGTAAAAAAAGGATCTATAACAAATAAATCAACTAGCTAGGAGTCAGAAATAAGCAGAAAGATGTTTCTTTCCAGATTTAGCTTTAATGTTCTCTGTGGAGCAACACGTGGGCATTTATGAACCACCACAGAGCTCTGCACATACTATTGCATTACATGAGCTCACACCAGGCACACACACTGGCATTTCTCCTGTTCCTCCTGATGCTATTGGCACTGAAGAAGTTAATGCCTGTACGTTGCAATGCTAACCCCAGCTTGGCTAATCCGCTGGCATTACTTTGCAACATAAATGCTCTGCTGAAATGAGATTAGAAAACTTAATGGCATTAATGAAAGCCTGACCTATAAAAACTCCTTAAAACACAGAAACGCTACATTTTCTCTGGGCTAAAATGCACAGATTCTCCAGTTTTCTCCACTGCTGCAAGTTCAAAACTGGAAGTACAATACTTTAGACCTTCCAACCTCACCAGAAAAATGTGTGATTCTAACAAAGAAGGTTCATTAATAAGTTACATTTTGTCTCACTGAGTTTGTACTAGATTCCAGTCTTCATAGTTCTTTTCCTTCCTCCACCACCAAGGACACATCTCTTCCATTTATATTCGCTGTGGTGTGAATTATAGAAGATAGTTAGGGAGGACAGGAAAGGTGACAGTTTGATAAAAGTTGCACGATGTGTCATGGGAAAATCTCAGTTCAAAGACAGCTGATAAGACCTGCTCTAGAAACACATATTAACACTATTACATATTAAACTTGTGAAATACACCTGTTCTTGTTGATAATCCGTTTTATATCCTAACTGTGACCTACATTCTATGCTGAAATATCTTAGTAGGGAAAAAAGATCTGCAATATTTTCAAGTTCTTTCACTTCTGTGGGAATGAGTTATTGCTAAAAAGGTTACAGAACTCTTCATATCTTCACTAGAAAACAGAATGCATAGCCAGAAGATGCACCTGCTTTTTCAGTGCTTTTCCTACAGCAACCCACACAAACGGATAGTTTAGTTTCCCCTTAGACAATGCGATTCTCTGAAACCCATTAAAAGATCTAAAGAAGGCTTTTACAGTCAGCCCTATATGATGAATGTTCATGGTAGTAGCCTTTTCCCCAAATATGTGAATTAGCCAATTCTCATCTGGCCACTTTTAACTTCCTTCTATTGTTCCAGAAGGACGAAACACGAAGCAAGATCACGAGTCAGGAGATCTGAAATAGCAGAGATTATTTTTGTCTACACAAAATATATCCCCTCCCTCCAACTGGTGAGATACTCCCCGCAACACACAATACAAGATAAAAGCAAAACAAGCACTACGAGTTATAACAAAGCACACTGGAGGACTGAGAGAAGGATTCAACAGTTACACAGATAATGATAAAATATTCACAGTGACACTACGTAGGATATGAGATATCTACCTTCAGGCTCCAGGATGCCAGCCAAACATGAACTACTAGGAATTCAGAGGAAAATGTCTCTAAGTAATGATACCATATAATTACTTAATAGGATTTTACACCTTGCTCTGAAGCATCTGGTAAAGTATTGCTCTGGATGGAGTACCTGGCTTGACCGACTGATGTTCAAAAGGGTGGAAATACTCCTATTTTGCCCTTCAAAGGAGTAGCATGCAACACACAACAAAGGCTATACCAACCATGCTTTACAGCTTCGCATATTCTAGTCACGTGCAGTTTCCATTAGATGCTAATAGGTATTTTAAAAGCATCTCAGCTCTTTTACAGAATATAGTCTTAAAATAGCCAGCATAAGACTTGTGGTATGCTGGCAAACACTGCATGTTGGCAGCTAGTCTAAGACCACTGCTGGCAAAAACGGGACACCTGTTGTCAGTATTCTATCAAACATGATCATTTTAATATTGGGAAAGTTTGGAATAGCTCCATGAAAACCTGTCTGATGTCGAATTAACATCCCAGCCAACCAGCAACTCAACTAAATTTTCAAAGTGGCATCAGTCGCCTAATGAACAGACATGAAAAATTTATACAGGTTTATGCGTGAAACATAGTGCATGTCAACTTGAAATACTTACTTGCAAAAAAGGCACATGCTAAAAATAGTATCTGAAAGACACCCAAATGTTGCAAACAGGTATTTCTAGTGAAAGCCCCAATGAATGAAAGGGAATGACTAGAAATGCCTGGTGAAGCAGGCAGAAGAACATTTAAAAAAAAGCCACCCCAGAGATTGAAGTCACAGTCCCAAAGCTCCCGTTCCTAATCTGCGAACCGATGAACAAAGAACAGGAACAGAATAGCCAGGACTCCACCAGCTAAGCTAGTTCTGCCCTTTCATGCTCTCCTAGACTACCTTTTTTGTATTTTCTTTTTTGTATTTTTCTTTTTGACTGTTTGTCTGTACGAGTCAGCATGATGGCAGCCTGAGAACAGCTTCAAAGTAAAGCCAAAGAAAACGAACTTGTGAGATGCTCTGGAGAACAGACATTTGGCAGAAGCATCTTGCATCAGCTACTGCAGCAAGAGGGCATTTAGAGGAATGTAGCTCAGTCAGAGCAGAACTACCCTGGGCACCACACTTTCTACTCCAAGGAATCCCAGAGACAGAACTTTTTATTTATAAGGCTACCCAGTTAGAGATACCCCGAGGCCAGCATCCAGAGAACCTGCCTTTTCCAGTATGTGTATTGCTGCAAATTCACCTAAGGCATTACTTCCAGAAAGAGCCTGAGAGAGGAAAACATCTGTGATTCAACACTAGTGATTGCAAAAAATGCACCACCATTAATGTCATCATGATCTACCACATATTTAGCACTGCCCAAGACTGCCAATGTTCTTTCTAACACCAGTCAGGCTACGAGTTTGATCAATATGACTCTGGTTCTTACAGGAGCTTCGCTCATCAAACCCGAGGCTCGGCTAAGACTGAGGATACACTGAAGTACTCTTGAGAATTAGACCCGTAATATAAGGAATCTCTCTCATAATGAGAACAGTAAGTTTTTGAGAATGCATGGAAAGGGGAGCAGCAGAAAGATAAAGCTACCCTATTCATGTTCCCAACAAAGTGAGAGCCTTGATAGCATGCCCTTGGTACAGTAGGTACAGATACCTAGTACCTGATGGGAACAGTTGTGTTACGTAGTTAGAAGCAGCTCAGATTCCTCCAGGCACTGGATGTCACAGGGTAACAGTTTTACTGCCATCAGCATGAACTGGTACCCTGTGGATAACACTCAGCTCCCAGACGCAGACTCAGCTAGATAGGTGTAACCTGGGAATGACTTCACTCCTCTCCACATTTATGTTGGACAGCCAAAGCTAAAATCAGTGCCTTTGGAAAGGGATCAAGAGGAAATACTGAGCAGAAGGGTAAGGCAGATCCATAACACAACAGAAACAGACAGGCACCCAGCACAACATAAAAACAAAAGAAAATAACTTTCCCATACATTTCGTCTCCTTTGTTATTATTAATTCACCTTAAGACTCCAACAGAGATCAAGGTCTTATTTCACTAAGCACTGTATAAATAGGCAGGGTGAAATCTTAGGCTCCAGAATCAAAGTACAGTTTTGTGACTCATATCAGTAGAGGCAGGATTTCTCCCAGATCAATAGGCCATCCCTGCCCTAAGGTATTTTTATCTAAATAAGCAAGACCAGTAGAGGAAGGAACAGAAAGAGAGGAGCAGACAGAGATGAAGTTCAAAATTCATAGAGCAGATCAGCAGCAACAGAGAACCAGAACTCCAAACATTGCTTCATGCACTGCAGTCATCACGATATAGCAGCAAATTCTGCCAAGCTACATGATACCAGCTACAGATAACACAAGGGAAAAACCCTCCCTCGCTCTTAAGCTGGTACTTAATATCCAAGAAAAATGGCAGAAACAATGTACTCAACCCAAGAATAAAATTACCTCAACCCATCTAACCTGGTGAAAGTGATACTAAAGGATGGAGGTCACTAGCACTGTGGGAACTTGCCAGCTCTCTGGCTGGAGTCCGATGTCTTCTGTGTAATGCAGGGAGCAGCTACAAGACAAACCTTACCAGCGTCCTTAAACTCTGCCATTGAAGAGCTGCCTGTAAAGGTCAGATAAGCCACTATGGTTACATTTGTCTTGACTTCTCTATATACACAAAGTCCACATACTACTAAAAACACGTGGGGTCTTGACATAGACATCACTAGTGGATAACATTCAGTTAGTATGGCAAACAAAGCAACAAATCCATAATCTCTGGGGTCAACTGCAGCTCCAGTGCACATTTCCTGAACTACTTTGGACTTCAGTTCCTTTACTGTAAGTGCAAGCAAGTTCAATAATGGAATAAATCCAGAGAAGAGAGGCCAGAGCACAGTCCTTAATATAAAATCTCATTCAACCTACCCCTAGAATGATTTTCTTCTCCAGCAGCACTACTTATAGGCAGCATTTGGACACACAGCCCGTGGCAAAAGGCCCCAAGTGATGTTCAGATAGCCGTCACTTCTTGGGTACCACACAGAAATATAGAGATCAGGTCCTCCACAGCTCAAGATGATTTGTACAAACTGTGCTAAATGCCTGAGCAAAAAATATGACATCTTTTTCTTACATGTACAGCAAATAGCATTGTCACCAGTAAATCAGTGACACTTGCCATAACCCTGCAAGCCAGAACCTCACAAGTAACCCTCCCAACAAGGGTGTGCAGTACTTTATCATTTTTTATGGTTTGTTTTGACAATGAAGGTCCTGATGTAGCGATACTCTGCAATATGCAGCTGCCTGGCTGACTTCTGATCCTGCATGGTCTCAGTGCAGGTTCCTGTTTAAGTGCTTGGTTGTTGTCATAGAGCAGCAGCTCCCCAGAAAAATGATCCAACAGTGTCAGCTACTCTGCCAGGAGAAGAGCAGGAAAGGTTCTAAACATACCTGGCATGTCATTCAGACAGAGAGAAGTCTCTTCCTCATGTTATTACACAACTAAACTGTGTCCTCAGCAGTGGGCATGCACTGAGACAGCTGCGATGAAAGCTATGAACTTTCTCCACCCCAGTCTGGGAATTAGGTCTGATGTGGGAGATGGCTTTAGTTCTCACCCATTCAACCCACCCCGCCTCTCCAGGTTGCAGGAACTGAGTACTCCACAATGGTCTGAGCTGCTTGCAGTGCTACCTTATCATGAGGAAAACACCATTTCCTATGAAATAAGTGGGGGCATTTCACCTGGGTGCCTCTATTAAACTCGTAAGCAAAAATATTGGTAGGATCATAACAGTTTCGTGATGGGGAAGAGCTCTCTGCTTGTATGCCCACTTCATCATGAACTGGTGAGAAGAGAACCTGGACACTGCAGAAATATTTTAAGCCGAGGTCAATGAAACACTTGTACAGTCCCAGCTACTGGTGCCAAAACACACATAAAAATAATCACATGCAGACACAGACAGCAAATCTAAACCAATTAGAGAACAGAGTTACATCTTGTTTGTTAGTTTGGCTTTAATTAAGTTCAGAATCATGTCTTTGTGAGGCATTAGTTTTGTTGGAGGCCTCCCCTGTTTGATAATTAACATCCTTTAACTATTCCATGCCCGGTCAGCAGTAATATTAAGAAAAGGAGATGCTACTCTACCCTGAGGTTCATTTGGAGACCTTTTTATGTTAATACCATCCCCTAGCTTTGTTATAAGGAATTGTGTCATTGCACATGAATTTCCCTCCCTCTAAGCGGTTTTGTAGTGTCCTCAGGAATTCAGCTAGAAAGCATTTCCCTGCCTTCTGTCTTCAGTTTGATATCAGCTTGCAGATGAAGGGGCCCCTTCTGACTTGAATGGCTGAGGAAAAGTAACACCTGCTCCACTAGAATCCCTCCGGGTTTATTCCAGGGTAACTGCAATCACAGTTTGTTACCAGTCCTGTAGGTTATGTAAATAGTCAAAGTAAATAACATGTCTGCAGCAAACAAGCAAGCAATGTAGCTGTCCTCTGACACAACAGATTAAATCTGAGCACATCTGAATGAGGATGTCCACAAGAGGGACATGGAGTCATGACTAACATGAAACAAACACAAACTACGTCTTTGTCCTGATACCCTAAAGTCAGTGTAAAATGGGCTCAATTCCAGCATATTCCAAATACAATGCTAGGCATCTACACTAATGCCTATAAAATGCCTGCAACTTTGCTGTCATCCCCAGTAGTATCTGTAGTGGGCACCCTCACTGCAGCCACGTCTTACCTGCCTCAAAGATTGTCAGGATTCTCCAACCCAGTATGTTGCAAGAGGGACTTCAACATGCCAGTTCTGGCCAAATATCAGGGAGAAAGATGAATGTGTGGTCCTGCAGTACAGGGTCTGCTATACCTGAGCGTGTATAGACCCTACACTGTCTCTCCACTGCGTGGAACACCCTGAAGATGTGGCTGACCACGAAGACACAAAGAAGAGAGCTGGGTGAGAAGAAAGTTTGCCATATTGGATCCAAAGATCATACAGCTCCTTATCAGAAATCAGAATCCCTCACATTCAACAGCATCTCCTGGCTTTTGTCAAAACAGGGAGACAAGTCTGCACCTCAGTTACCTGAGCTGAGCAGCCTAACAGATGTTAAACTGATCAAGCCACCAGGACTATGGTGGTATTATTTCAAACAGCATCATTTTGGCATACGTAACCTATTGATGGGACAGGATGCACACTCTCTGCCTGGTGCCCATGTCTTTTAGTGCCAAGACAGTGATTTTGCTCAGGCAACAGGAACTCAGACTCTCAGCCCTGAAGCCCCTCCATTCGGTCCCCAGATTCCTCAGGAAGATGAAAAGCCCTGCAGATGTATCTAATTTTCTAACTTTTCTTACACCTGATCCCTCCATCAAAACCAACTGGGGAAGGAAAAAAAAAAACAAAACACCCCACACCACCAACAAAAAAAACACTCAAAAAAACCCTCCCAACCAAAAAACCCAACTCACAAGATTATTAAATAACAGTGGGATGTAAGTGGAAAGAGGCTGGGGATACTTCTCTTACACCACTTTTATGCCAACATAATTCAATTAGCACTGCTCCCTTTGAGCAAAGATTTAGTTCTGCACATAACAGATTTATCATTCCGCATTTGTTATATAACAACGACCTTTTTAGTGAATAAGTTCATTTAACCAGTAACATTATAGCTCTCATTTGTAGCTTCCTTTTTTGGACACAACTGCCTGTTCACATTATCCCTTCAATTTCCATGTTTTCAAACTTTTTAAAAGGACATAAATACTAGAATACTAGAAGACTAGTGGATAATCTTATACTTGTGGTATGGAAGGGAAGGAGAGAAAGGTTTTGGTGACATCCAGTGTTGCACACTTCTTTGGATGTATTAAGAAGAAAAGATCTCTTGAACAATTTCTCAGACATTATGTTCATCACACACTCAAGGCAAACTATGGCCCAGGTTACCACAGCTTCTTTGGATTTAGACAAATCTGCTGAGGTGCTCATAGTTATTGTGATCTGGACCAAGATCTATTTCAGGATACATTACTTCGTTCAAGTATGTAGTCCTCTTGTTTTAAGTATTTCCAGTGAAGCATATGCTCCATTTCAGGACAGCAGTTACAATGTGACAATAACATATTTGTAACACCAAATGGAACCACTGAAGATGACCTCCCTTATGTCATGATATGCTCACTCTACATGAGGATGTTTGTTAAAAGGGCCAGCCAGCAAATCTAAGCACTTCCCATAAACTAGAGAACAGATTCTGAAAGGAGTATGTATGATGATCTGTGACATTTATTTATAGCTGCATCTTCTGGCAATCTTCACATAGGCCTGGAGCGCAGAGAACTCCTAAAATCATTGCCACCCGCTTGGTTTCCAACCAAAAAATTATTAAACCAGCCACTCTCCTTTGCTGTGCTCTACATCTGTTTCCCTTCTCCCCCCAGTTTTCATGCCAGCTTTATCTGCCCAAGGCAGAGTCCAATGAGTAGGCATCCCACCCTGAACTCCTAACCTTTTCCTTGAGCCTAATCCGCTCCCTCGTTCTGTCAAAACTGACCACGTTGCCACCCTTGTCATTTGGACCTCAGCCCAGCTACAGGGCAGCTGAGTCTTCCTTCTTACATGTCCATCACTGCATCCTAATGTCCTTTTCTTCCATAGTTCTGAAGTTCAGTCTTGCCCTTCGTCCATTGCAAAGGAGTGCTAGACTAGACAAGCTCAGCTATCTGAACTTCTTTCCTGCTATTCTACATCAGCTAAATCTGTTATTCTACTGCCAGATTAACACCATTTTTTCAACCTACTCTACTTGCATCCCCTCCTCTCCGCCTTGACTGAATCCCTTCATTGGTATCCCAGCTTCTAGTCCATACCTCTAGAGTCTTCAACTCTGTCCTTCAGTGCTCATATCCTCCTCTCTAAGATTATGGGGTACAGACAAAGGAAATGGGTTTAGAACATGCATATACCATGTGCAATGTTTTCTCCCTCCTCGTGAAGCTCTCTAGTAGTCTTGGGCTGTAAGCTCTTTGGGAAAGAGACAGATACCTCTGCATTTGCTGTGGTTGATAACAGCTGATTTTGGTCAACCTCTTTGGCTGATGCAGCAGTACACCACCATTACTATCCTTTCTGTGAAAGGGATGTTTCACCAGGGCAATCTCTCTAATATCCTAGATTTACCCTTGAAGAACCCAATCTCTTTTTGCTGAGTAACTTTACTCTTGAGTAAGGAATTCAAGGACACACAATACATCTCACAGGAAGTACCATGACTTTTTTCTTTTTTGTTTTTCTTTTGGGTTTGGGTTTTTTTTTTGTTTGGGGGGGGGGGGGGTGTGTGTGTGTTTTTGTTTTTTGGGGTTTGTTTTTTTGTTTTTTGTTTTAAACCCTGCACTGGTTTAACACATATTATCACTGACTTGACAAGAGCTGTTCTTGATTAATTTACTAGTATAAATAAAGCTAAAGTATATAAAAAAAAATAAGGCCTGATTTGCTTGTCACATGGGGTAGTTCTTTAACAAAGAGGACCACTGGCATGGGAGCCTTCCACAGTCATACTATTAACTCATTTACTTTTTGGAACAGGCTCGTCACACCTATGCAGACGGGTGCCAAAGAGCACTAACTCCTGAACCATGTCAAGGAATTGTTTGGGAGACTGCTAGATGACCAACAGTATGCCAAGGACAATGCCAATAATATAAAGGTACAGATGACTGAGTTCCCATCTCTGAGAACATTTATTTAGCATAGACATAGGCTGAAGGACTTAAGTGATTTTCTCCTGCTACCACTGTGCAAGTATCCATGCAAAATAACAGAAAGATAACATCCCCTCTGGACTAACAGCTTAGCCATTGCTTTCATGAACAGTATGGGTGTGCACGTATACAAACATACACATATAACGTTATAGATTCTCTGCCTTAGGAACTCATAAGTGCTACAGACTCATTCGTTGCATTTGATAAGTTTATGTATAAATATTGTACTTTATAGACAAAACTGTTCAAAAGCAAAGTCTTAAGAGCTGTACATGGCTAGGAAGATTAAAACTATTAAATATACAGAAGCATACGTTGCCCAGTGATGCGTTAATCTGCGGTCTATAATAAGGCAGCTACTGACCGTGTTCAGGAAGAGCTTTTACAGCTTACATGGGACTCGGCTGATACAGATAGACTGATGTTGGAGCCAGCTTTTTGCACTTCCATGCAAAAGGTGATATCTATACAAATGTAGAATATGTAGAAAGCCTTGGAACACCTCACCTGTGACATCAGGTAACCAGTGACTGAAAATATGTATTGTATATTTTAAAGTATTCTCAAACTATGTATTTTGGACAGCACTCTTACACTTAAAACTTATCGCCCCTTCCCGCCCCCAAACTATTAATACCAACAGTCAAATGCTGAAGGACAAAAGAACACAGTTTGGCTTCAGTCAGACTGGTGAAAATCTGGAGCAACTCAGCTGAGGCCAGCGTAACTGAGATCAGAATTTGGCCCAGACTCAACAAACTAAGCCAAATTCATTACCACACTCTTTCCCTACATGTCTGCATATTAAAAAGCACGATTTTGTTTTTTGGGTTTTTCTTTTTTTTCTTAAGTGCACATTTCAGCCAGTCTAAAAGTACATTCTGTAATTGTGACAAAAATGCCAACTGACGTAAAGAAGCTCCACAGATTTAATAATATTTTGCTTGGAAATGGGTGTAGAAATGCATGCATTTTCTAATCCAGTGTGCCTTGGCTCTGAGCCGTAGGAAACACCTTTCTGAGAAGCAAGAAAAAGGAAACTTTTCTCCCACATAGAAAGCTTCAGCAAAGATCTCAGCAATGACAATTATTTTGATCAACTTGGACATTTTATTTAGTGCCTGGATGAAGACAATTTAATCAAGATAAGCAAATGAAAAGCAGATAGAAAAGAGACCAGAAGATTTTGGGCACACTATATCAGTCCAGTGTGAAAACCTTTCTTCCTGCCATCTTTTACTGTTATCAATTAAATACTTTCTAGGTCCCAGCCCACTGATTGTCAAAGCACTGAATGAAATAAAGTAGTTATCTGTCTGCCTCTTTGGTCTTCTTTCAAGACAAAAAAAAACTTGCCAACTTCTGCTCCCACATAAACGAGTTCTGTGCTAGCCAGTCTTGGTCCATATTCATGAATGTGGGCTATAAAAAACCTGGGCACAGCTCTGAATCCAAATGAAGGAAGGGAAGGGGCCATACTCAAACAGCTATGAGTGCAACAGGTGGAGTGCAAAAAGCAGTGGTGGAAGGGGAAGGATGTCTCCATCATCCCTTAGCATCACCCATCCCTGTACACCATGTCATGATTAGACTTTGACTACATTTTGAAGGACTAAGAGCTATACCAGACAGTTCTTTTGGATTCAGATAACAGCAACTAAAATCGGAATCCAGCTCCCACAGCCAGCATGCAGTTTTCTCAGTAGCAACAGAATCATTCAATTTGCCTCTCCACGAATGAGAAAGGTCATTTATTTCATTTTTTTCTTGTGGTGCAGCAAATTCTGGAAGGGGTGATTGCTACCTACAGGAATGTCAGCTGAGGAAGCATTCTGGGGAACCTTCAGAAGAACTGGATTTATGCTCAGTTTGTCTTTTTATTCTATTCCTTCAGTTTTTCCCCACTACTTCAGAGGACTCACCCTCCTTATGTGTACACTCTCAGGACCTACACTCCCAGGACACTCATATAACTCTCCTCTATGCATACTCTGTCCATGCAATAGCTGTAGACTGCTCCCCTGCTCCTCTCCACCTTCTCCCATGCATCTTCACCTATCTCCCTTCCCATCATCAGCTCCCACTCTGGACCTGCTAAGCTGCTGGTGTGGGAAAGATGAGGCGTCCAGGTCTGCCCAAGAAGGGAACTTTTCTAATCCAGTGTGCCTTGGCTCTGATAGTGCCTTGGCTCTATCTACGCTCTTCAACCCCAGCAGCTTTGGAGACAGGAGGAGATGAACCATATGCAACAGCATGCTGCAGTTTTTCCTTTGGCTTCGACAAAGAAGCGATCTACTGCTCAGTGCAGCTCCTGAACCACTTATCACTGAAGCCAGCAGTCAGCCCTATTGTCATGCTTGAGACCATTAGCCCAGTTCATTGAGGCACATTTACACAGCTGTGGCCTCAAAGTCAGCACTAGCGACTTTTACATTCACTTTAAGGCTGGTCCTCACTGCCAGATGTTCTCAAAGTGGCTGTGGAGTAAATTAAGTCTGGGCTTAATAAAGCCTATTTATGCTGTCTCATTTAGCAAAGCTCATGTTTATGGGGATTTATTAGGCACTTAACTGCATGAAAGAGGAAAATATTTGCTTGTAATTTCAATTGCTCTGTATGGCGCTCTGACAGTGGCCTCTGAAAGGACACAAATATTTTCCAATAAACAAAGAACTGGTTCAAACTGCTGCCCACTAAAACAGAGAGACTAAACACAAACAGATTTGATTCATAAGCTTTTTTTTTCCTAAAAACTGGAAAGGATCCAACTTTTTTTTTTTTTACTCTAATGTGACAGAAGTCTTCAGTTTGGATATCTACACAGGGCAGTGACTCCTTCAGTCCTCAAGGAGCAAGTGACTTAACTAGATAGCGAAACACAGCATTAAGCTTGCTGCTATAATAATCTCAAAAGTACAACAGCACATGGTCATCATTTTGACTCTTGCTACTAACCAGCTTCAGTGAAGGCTGAAGCAGAGATTTCTTGCATGAGAGCATCTTCCAGACCAAATCCAGGCACAGAACTATTAGCCAGTGATTCTCCTTTGCGGGTCAAATTTATATAAATGTGCAACCACATGAACAGGACCCAAAGAACTCTCAATAGCAGAGAACAACTGGAAATCATAAAACCAAGCAATAACTAAATAACTGAGTCACTGTGTCAGATTAGTGACTAGGCTGAATAGGCAAAAATCAGTGGAGTCAAAGAAACCGTGCCCGTCTGCATCAAGAACAATGTGTTTCATTATCATTAAGGCTCCTTGTTTCTTTGTCAACAGTGACTACTGCAGTTTATTCAACAATTGCTATTGGCTTTCAGTTTTCAAGTTGTCCAAAGCTTTTTAGCATGTTGTCAGCTGGGCTAATTTCACCTATTTATTATGCAAATAATTTTCTAACTCTTCTTGCTTTGTAGCTAGTTCTCTACATCTCCCTTCTGACTACAGAGCAGCCAAGGCACAGCCAAAACAAGCCTATTTGTAGGCTGGCATACTGAATTGTGTTTTCTCATCAAACAGAACTCTTGGACTTAAACTGGTATTTGTAGGTATTCATGCTGGACTGTACCATCTCCTCCACTCCCTATATTTTTGTATGTTCCCCTCTCAATTTACCTTGAAATTTTCATTTAAGGCCACTGAAACTAGTCCAAGAAGAAACTCAAAGTCAGAGTCCATCCACTCTTCCAAGAGAATCACTCTTGATTTTGGGGGGGGGGGGGGGGGGGGGGGGGGGGAGGTGGGTGTTGTCTGTTTTGCTTTTTCAAATAATCATTCATTTACTTTGGGAGATCTTTCAGGCTTACAAATCACTGCCAATATAAGAATCGTATACCAATATGCAAATTGAGATAAAAGTATGAAGTGTTAAATTTTATTCAGAGACTATTCACTGTATTATGTATAGGGGATCACAATAGATGCAGAACTCCTGGAAATTGATCCACAAGCAAGTGACTGTACTTTAGGCAGACAGAAAAAAAAAATATTTGAAAGGAAAAGCCCTCAGAATTCCCTTACTTTTGGTAGCCACAGTCAACCATCTCATTGTTTCTCAGCATTTATTTTGCACCTTAGCAGGCCATACCCACACTTTCTGAGTGTGGTTTCTATACGTAAAATATTCACAATGATCGATAGGATAAACTGTAACAGTGAATCATATCAGTGGGTTTAAACATAAAAATCAGATTCAGAAAAGTTATTAATACCTTGATACTCTGGGAATGAGGAAACTACAAAACAAAACAAATACTAGCATTATGGCTTACAGAGTATTTAGCAAGCCATATATTAACTGTCACTAGTGTCTGCTGAACAGACTCTGATGTCCCCTAGGAATGGATTTCTGTGTTTGCTCTTAATACCACAGGGCATCTGTCCAGAACTGTGTACTAGGAAGAGCGCGCACATTTTTGCATCTCTAAGAATTGTGAAAAATCTTCTATACGTCAAAAGTTTCGTTCCTAAACTCTTTCACTCAATTGGTTCCATTTCCATTTTTCTGGTTCATTTCCAGTTTATTTTTAACAAAGGAATTTGATATTTCATGACAACCTTGCTCATCACATCATTAAGGCAAGCTGCCTCTTTCTTCTCCCAACTGTTTTCAATGAGAAACAGGGTCTCTAAATCAACTTTTGTGTGAAAGAGTTGCTCATTAAAAATTACTTTTTTTTCTTTTAAAAAAGGAAGCTTCTGGATCCAAGGCAAAAAAGTAATCATTTTTCATTTTTTGACATAAGACAGAATTTCCCCCCCCCCTCCCCCCCAATGGAAAAATTTCAAAACTCATTGCAGCAATAATATCTTAACTCTGGATGGAGAGAGATCTTATTTCTCTGGAAATACTTTTCTCAGGGGATGAGATGTTTAGAACAAAATGAGAAATCATAGTTAGAAAGAAAACAATGAAATTCTACAACACACAGCTTCCCACGTACTTCCATTTAAAACAAAGAAGGCTAGTTTCTTTTGTATAGTGGCATTTTCTGTTGAGAAATACTGCTTAAGGAAACAAAATTAGCTTCCCACCAAGTGGCATACATTTAACGTTTTCAATACAGAAAACAAGAGAGGCTCGAATATGACCTGCTTGATGAGTGATACAATTGTCCCTGCTCAGAACTTCTTTATGTCCAGTTTCTTCCCATAACTGCTGATTTGTCAGGCAGCATAATTACTGGGGAAGTAGAATGGCATTAAGAGACTGCAGGGACACACACCTCCGTATGCCAGGATTAGTATCTCCTTCCCCTCCTAAACTGCTCCCACCAAAAGAACTCTATCTCGCATTCACATTCATTTCTCACAGGTAAACCACCACCAGTAATATTTAAACCTCTTCTTGGGTTGCCATATTGTTCTTAAGCCAGTCCCTGAGCTTTATGATTTATAAGTCTTACATTTATTATACATCAGCATATTATACATCAGCGTATTAACGTAAGATCTTTTGCATCGTCCTTGGCATTATGTCAAGATTAAGCATCGCACACAACTGTGAGAGAAGACTGATATATGGAGCATAAGGTTGGCACAACCCAAGTGTTTCACATATTGCCTTTTGATTTTAGAGGACTGTCACCAGGACAAAGACTCATTCAGTTATTTATCATTTCTCCCCTTTCAGAGGTTACAACAAACTGGGATCTTTAGCATGCACTATGAATCATATAAAGCTATGCTACAGTCTGGAAAGTCCTTGATCTCATACGGGTGCAGATAAAACACTTGAATCCTACTGTCAAAGAAGGGAAAAAGTCTGCCTTCACAGCATTGCAAATCTCATGATTTCATCTTGGAGCTTGTGATCAGCTCTCAGTCTTGTGATTACCAAAAAGTTCCAGCTTCCACTTTAAAAAGTCAGTGTCTAGTTTCACTGTCCATAGAGAATGGCATAATCCTATGGTACCCTTAAATCCCAAAGGGTTCAAAGACTAAGCCACAGGATGCAACATTTAACTCTTTGTGGGGAAAAAAGACTTCTTTTCACTGTACTTTGGGGTTAAAATCCTTTATTATTGCTTTTCATGCTTTGTGGAAAATATAGCTCCCAAAAAAATTGATGTTAGAAAACACATTTTGAAATATCGAAAGCACTTTTGGATTCCGAAAGCTAATTTAGATTTTTTTTTCTTACAGTTCCTCCATGGTATTTCATTACTCAGTGTTCTGATAGTCACAGCCAGCACTACTTAAGAAGGACTTAAAATGATATTTAAAAATTTTAACTACTGCTCTCCCATCTACAGGAGAATAAAAGATCGATGCATTTTCAATTTTGCAACAGTCACTACATAACTCAGTGCCACAAAACTTAGCATTTATAAGGAAGTCTTAATTTAAGATTTCATATTACCTAAAAATTGTAACTTCTAGAAAATAAGTTGTTCCTTTATGAAAAAGAGCAGCCTGCAGATTAAAAAAAAGACAGACTGATGTGTCAAGTGGCATTTATTTCCTTCCCTTTTCTGATGCTTTAAACTCAAACCTTCATTATAAACTATACTTAGTTATTGGGATGGACTTACTCTTAATCAAGCAAATCTATCACTGCAGATTTTACTGGCCAGGAATGACAGGAGCAGCCTGGAATGGCGTAACAATTGGGCTTCCTCTGCTTTAAGGTCACATAGACTGGAAAATTCTCTTTTCATTTATACCCATGGTTTTGAAGATCCAATATTTTCCTAGACAATAATTAAAAAAAAAATCTGACTTTTTGATTCTTTGCACGATTCACCCTTATATTTACCTTAATACAATTCTCCCTACCACACTTCAGCTAAAGGGACTAGAGCCTTACATTTACCATATGTTCCAAACTGTCAGCGTTTGAAGCTTAAGTGGCAGAAAGGATAAAATAATTTATTCTTTCCCTTTAAGAAAACCCCAAACTGCCAGAATTAAGAGAATTCCCTCCAGCTGCTTCCAGTCTAAAGTCCATCTTGTAGAGTTCAGTAATTCAAATTCAATTTAGTACTGAAAGTGATACATGGCAACACTAAGGGTGTATAAAACCCTAAAAACAATGAACTTATTTTTAACTGTATTGTACTAAATTAGACTGGAAAAAAATCGAGTTCTGAACAGGTCCAGATAAAGCTAGAATTCCAGGCCTGATAAAGATACACACATGAAGCAAATTAGATATTAGACATTGGCAACAAGTAGTCTGGTCTCCAAACTAGTTCAGGGTATGACTCAGTCAAATGTTGTACAAAACTGTCAGATTTATACTACACAGATCAGTTGAAAAGCTTTATCCTTACAATAATAGTTTGTATGCATCTATGCCACGACATTCTTTGTAAAGTGCTTTTGCAAGCCTCCCTCATGCAGAAATTGCTCTTCTACCTTTAAAACAATAAAGAGCAGATCACTACCAGAAAGCAAAGAGTTCTCCAACATCTGAAAACACAGAGGGGAAGTAAAAATGGGATTACGCAAATTACAATCTGGCCAGGGGTCTGGGATTAGAAACAGGGAGAGAGCTCCAAATCTCCAACTCTGTATCTGCTGATCTCATCATTGCAATTCCTCCCACCTCCCTTAAGATCTTGTCCTAAAAAAAAAAAAAAAAAAAAAGAGGTCATAGCCAAAATGCATGCTTATTTCAAAACTCTCAATACAGCCTTTACATAAACAGTTCCTGTAGAGGCTACTGGAAATTCCACTGTTACAACCAGGAAGGAAACGCAAGTATTGGACTCTCCAATATCACATCCAGCTGCTTTCAAGGTCCTCAAAATGTTTTCCCTGACTTCTTCTCAGGACAGAACCATCTTTCTTTCCACATCCTATAATGAGTGAACAGCCAAGCAAACAAGCATTTTGAGGTAGCCAAAATAATTAATTCCAACTCCTTGAGAACAAGCACACTTGTTTCAGAGACAAGGAAGCTCCAAGGTAACTAACTCTGCTTTAGCAGCAATGCTAGAAGTGGTGAGAAGGCCCCTTAAACATGAAGGAAGAGGCAAAACGGAAAGGAGGGTTCAGAAGAGTATCACTGTCACTTTAAAAGTAGCCCCATGCCATCTCTAAAGAAATGCAGCTGTGGTGAAAGGTGAGAGGGGTGAACAGCTTTACTGCTCCAAACAATATGGTCATTTTCTTTTTCTTCTTACTCATGGCCTAGCATGAAAGGAATGCAGCTGTCTGACATCCTAATGGTTTTGTTTGTTTTTGCACCAGATAATTCTCCTTTTAAGCTCCGCTACCTCCTTTGTGTTACATGTACTGTCCAGGGTAACACATAAGGCTAGCAGGACTGAAACTCAACCAGCTCTTTCTTTATAGCTATTCTGAGCTGCAATGCAACAGCAGAGAGCACTCTAGCCCTACAGGCTACAGTAAGTGTCCCCAAATCACCCACCATCAAAGTCTTCCTTCTGCCACCTGCAAACCTTCCCCCAAGTTCAATGTTGTTGCACCTCCACCTTCCTTAAGTAGAGGTTTCAACCATCTGCAGTGGAATTAACAGGAAAGAGAGATTCTCATTTCACACAATCATCTCCAAAGCTCTGGTCTGCCAGAAGCATTGATCTTGTTCCCAGAAAGGGGACAGGTGAGTTGAATCTCCTGAAGACATGGTGACAGTCAAATAATTCCCACCTTGAAAGCCTGAGCAGCTGAACCTAGCAGCCACAGCAAGACCCAACATCTCCCTGCATCAGCCCTGGTTCTAACATGAGGCCTGTGGAGGTGCTTTTATATTTAGTCACAGAATAAATCCATAACAGGAAGCTGAACGGTTGCCTTTTCAGCATAGTTCTGATTCAGCTTCAGTTCCAGGTAAAACTGTCCTGTTTAGTTCTGATAAAACAATTATTTCATGGGTAAGAAGCAGGTTAAAAAGGCATCTGCTTATGGGTTCCATGACTTCCAGCCAGTTTACTGGAAAATAGAACATGGGCCCCCTCCCAGGAACCAGCAGTCCTTCCCAAAGAACATCAGGTTTTAGTCAAACTGTTATTCAAAGCATGTAACAGGGGTTTGGTTTAGTTCAGTTTTGGGTTCATATTTATCAGAAACTTCAAAACGAGAGGTCAGACTCAAGCTGCGGTTCCACAGACATTTCCACCACACCTTCCCTCCACCACAGTTGTCCCCTCCACTTCCCCAGGATCTGCTTTCATATCTACAGCCCATCAGGATGAATCAGGTGAGGGGTATCCACAAGCATTAGACACATCAGCACCACAATGATTTCCTCACACTTTCCAAGTTGCTGAGCAATGTGAACCAGGCTAAACAGGACAGACATAGCAGGCAATCTGTATCCAGGAGAAAACAGTTCTGTAGGACCCCACACCCTAAATCAGGCATTATTTTGAGGGCATGAATTTATCAGCTGGGGAGGACATGCACTACATAGCTAACTTTTTTTTTTTAAATAGTACTGCTCTGCCTGTCCCTGGTACTGTGGGTCCTGTTGTTTACCCAGGCCAGCTACAAGGAAGATCTGTGTCCTGAAGCCTCCAGGAATTAAACAGTAGCCAGGAAGGCTGCCTGAGCGCTCTATTACTATAGCTGCTTGGAAGAAGAGATCTGCCCAGGAACCTCAAGCCCCTGGCTGTTCTAGCCCTACCTAACTACAGGATGCTCTTCCTGCTCTTCTCCACAGAAAGTCTCTTTTTGTGGAAGGGCTGTGTTTGAAACAGCATTCTCCAGCATGCCTCCTGTCAGAAAACTACTGCCATTGCTTTGTTTCTGCCACTCCCGTATTTTTTATTCCCCTTCACCAAACTCATTAGCCAGAAATCATTCCAACTCTTCCCTCCGAGCTAGAGCCAAACGTACCATCTGCCAGCATGAGCGTGCACGTGGCAGTGGCAGACAGTGCTGCAGCCACTCTACTTTGCCCTTTAAAACATGTTCTCTGGGTTCCTGAGTTTACCACTCCTGGGGCTCTGCATAAGACTTTCCCAGGTTTGGGGGGGGGGGGGGGTTGGTTTTTTTTTTAAAGGAGGGAGGAGAAAAGAAAAAATCTTGCTCAGACTGCAATTGTACTGCTCCAAAAGTTACGGACAGTTTGCCTGTCAATATTAAAGCAAGCAAGGTCTGTCTTTCTAAACCTCTTACTTAGCATTAATTTCCTCCTGATCTAGCTTTTATCAGACCAAGACAGAAATAAAGAGTTCAATTTCTTAAGTTTAAAGGGGCATTTCTTATTTCTTATCAAAGGGGTATTTCTTACCACCCTATGCTTGCCTCTCTCCATTTTCGCCCTTTGTTGTTTAGCCCTATAGCTGCATCTTATCCCAGCCTGAACCATCCTTCCCTTCTCTGCCCCCATTCCCTTCTACAGGTACTAATTTGTAAATCAGATTTCTCCTGAATAGCTTCTGTTAATCTGACAGCTCAGCAGGGACTAACCCCATCACTTCCTGCCTAAAGATAAATATCTGCCATGGCATAAAAACTGAACAGAGAAGGGAGAGATGCTCTTGGTCAACAGCTATCCTTGTAGCATTAAGGGGGTGGGGATGGAGGGTAAGAGAAAAAGCACCTCAAACAGTATCTTTACCACCAAAACAATAGCTCTGCGATATGCAGAAGAGGTCAATCATGTCTACCTATCCCCTGCACAACATCAGAACTGCTGAATGTGGTGTGCAGTTTCTACTAAAAGCCAGTGTGGACCTTCGTCATTTAACTCGTTCGACTTTTTGCTCATATTGACCATTAGTACTCCATGTTACACTCTCAATAAGGCATCCAACATTGCCTGAACAGTGATAATCTTGAAAGGTTACAACCCTCATGTTAAGGGGCAATAAGCCAACAGAGAAAGTTCAACCTACTATATAACCTCTTCTGCCCTACACATATGTCCACTTCCAAGTCTAGGAGAAGAGGTTCATACTCTTATTTCTTCCTCACCCCCCACTCTTGATGCACTTTCCAGGAGGTCAGTTTACTGGGGGTAGAAGACGACAGGGCTTGTGGGTATTTCAGGGTGGGGGCTTTACCCTATTAACCCCAGCTGGCTCATACCCCATATCACATCAGAGGTGCCACACAGCTCACACTTACATTCAGTCTCTTAAAGTTGTCAGCCTGAGGGTATCAAGGGAAAACAGAAGGAAGCCCAGATTTGTTATGTTCAAATGATCACACCTTAAGGCCCATCCAAGCCTGACACATGATTTGGGAATGACAGGAGCAGATGCTGTAAAATACATTCAAAGAACAACACATAATTGTGATAGCTCATAACACCTTCCCTTCTACCCGCTGCATTTGCTGTAAATCCTCCTGCATTTTCATTCCCCTGGCAGGTAACAGGAAGCCTTACCTTTCAGCAGAGTATCTCCGCCATTAGCTAGGCTCCACCAGCTAAGCAACAGGGAGCTAGCCACCTCGAAATGACAGTGATGCCTGGAATAAGCACCCCATCAAGAAACCCAGGAGGTGATTACCGATCATGTGTTTGCAGAAACACACAGTGACTCCAGTCTCAAATGACAGAGCAGGAAGAGAAGCCAACTGCTTAGGTCCACTGGGAGCACCTGGCTAGTCACTGGGTACCCAGTTTTTCTGGACTTACTCCGTGACCTCAGTCTTCTCTTTTACACTCTGTTCTCACACCCAAACCCACACTGCTACCGAGAATCAGGCTGGCCTGGCCTAGAGAGACATGGGAGAAGCAAAACAGCAATAAACAGTGACATCCACAAAGAGTGGTGGGCCTGCTGGTTTACAAGCAAATGCTGAAAATGATCAAGACATGCCATCACACACAGAGGAGGTGTCACTGGTGGCAGCTGAGCAGAGGTTTAGAGACTGAGGGACATCTAGTCCCTACCACCACAGCAGCCTCCAGTGGGCCCTGCCAGCCTACAGACACAGCTCAAGGCCAGTTCTCAAAATATGCATTTGCAAATGTCAGACACTGGGGAAGACAGTGCTGGCTTCAAGCTTGGTTTGAAAACTGAGGAATCCAATTCTTTGAAGCCAGATAAGATAAGAACAATCTCTCCCTTTCTAAGGTCACATCCTAGAGGGACTAACCAGCATCTCCCATAACTAGAAAACGTGGACAGAGTCTCGGTTTCATCTTGGCTGGTTGCAATTCCAAGGGAGACCACTGTGAAATATTATGTAGAAACACAGAGCCTCCGAGCTGGGCATCACAGATAACAACACTGGCTACGGGGGAAATGCACACTTCTCAGTAGCAAGCTGATGATTTTGCTGACAGGTGAGCTGTACACGACCATTTGAAGGAGACTTCAGTCTTGTCTTGGGCTCAAATTCCCTCCCATCCCACTATTTCTCCAAGAAACCACAAAATATGACCTAACGCAGCAGCCTCCCAGAGAAATCAGGCAATTTCTGCCTATGGATTCCCGTCTTTACTACAGAAAAGGCTGCATTTTTTTAAACTTTTGGGTAACTATCAGGCTGTTATGCTACCAATTGCAAATATAAAAATACAGCAAGGACCAGGTACTGATTTATCATTGATTTAGTTTGGCTGGAAAGTTTACATCATATTTTCATCTTAGAAAAGCTGATGTGCCTTTGTTACTCAAGAAAGGAGGTGTATCAACAATAGGCTCAAGTCTACTGAGAAGCTGTTTAAGCATTTATTACCATCCTGTCCCTTTGAGATCTCTCCTTTTAGGGTTGCATCAGGTTTGGGAAACAAGAGAGAAGGTAGAAATTCAACAGGACAGCCTCCTCTCTCTGTCATTCAGCCCACTGCAGCAGTAACACAGCACTGGGAACGTGCTGCTTGGAAAAAAAAAAATTAAAAAATCATGTCCAGTCTTAAAGACAAAGATCTAAGCCAGTCTATCTAAGATCTAAGAGAGATCTAAGCCAGTCTACCTCCTAGACTCATGCACTTAGTCTCCGGAAAACTTAATTCTTGAATCCTAGCTTTACAATCTGGTCCTAGGGACGTGTCTAGTTTAACCAAGTCCATCTTACCCCTTGGGAAACGCTAACAACCTCAAGGAGTTAACTGCCAGGAAACTTTTTTCTAGATAGACATCCTTCATTTTCCATTGCTCAATTTATTTTTAACTAAATCCTCTAAGTTATAGCCTTGATCTTGACTGCTCCTTGAGCAATCCTTTTCCTCTGTCTGGATGCTAATGCCTTTCAGAGAGTCTGTAAATGGCCATTAAACATTTCACCATCTCCCTGATCAGATTAAGGCAAGATTCTAGCTTTGCCTGCTCAGTACCTGCTAAGGACAAAAGCAGGATAGAAGGCATCAAGGCTCTATGAAGAAGTGGAGGAACACATTTAGTTGAAGGGGTCAAGACATGGGAACGGAGAGTAATGAACGCAGTAGGAAGACCAGATTTGTGTAAGGCAGCACTACTTCTCGCAAGCAATTTTGCCTCACCAATTTCAATCAGAAGAAGCTAGGAAGGTAAATTTGTTGAGTTTAATAAACTAGAGGCCAAGAATCAAAGGAAAAATCAGAAAGAGGAGCAGCAAACAAATGTCACAGTACACAAGCTATTACTACAAACAACTATAGAGAACTTTGTGTCTCTGGAGTGCTTTGCACACAGTAGTTCAGTAGGGCAAGCCCTACTTCTCAGTGGCTACAAAGGCTCTGCACACTGCAAGAATCTGAACATCAGTCAGCCATAATGCAGGCTCATGAACGAAGCACCCTTTATGACCCAGTTCAGCACTTTTTTTCCCCCCACCCTTGCACTGCACTAGGCAAGGTAGCCTCAGGAAGTTGCATATGCAAAAGAAAATCATCTGCTTCCTCCCTTAATATGCTCTCACATCAATTTCTATAATCCTTACAGTTTGCCCTGCCTTGTCTGTCTGCGATGCATACATCTCACTTAAATTACCAAGAAATTCAAAGGAGCACTAAAGCAAGCCTCATGACAACTGCAAACAGATCAAAATTACCAAGCAGGAACCAGGAGCTAAACAATTTGACCTTAACAGTATTCATTTCAGAGAAGTGAGACAACTCTGTTTGAGGCAGACCCCCAAAGCAACAGGTTAAGCAAACACTGGGTGTGATTTCTCAGCTGTTGGTTATATGTCAGTGTTTGAATTAATTTGCCTGACAAAAGCCACTTATATACAACAGTGATCAAGCAAGGTCACAACGACATCTGGCCCTGTCAGAGCGGCTGGTTGCTCCTCTAACCCCTTTGCTCACTGTGCTATGCACAACAGCTTTGGTCTCAGCCACTCTGATAATCAGCTGTGCTATTCTGAGCTACAGAGCTTCACATGGAAGCAGAATCTGGCCTCAGGCTTTTAATATACACCTGCAGCTGACTGAATGCAAGACTTGGGCAATGAGCACTGTTGGAGCCTACTTTCATCAAGCGAAGCTGGAACATGCAAAGACACATGAGGCAAACTGAGATCCAACCACACATTTCAGCAGAAATCCAGCAGGGTTACAATTGTGTAACTGTTGTCACAAGTTAACTAACACATGGCAAAACAACATAACAAAAACCTTCCTGTTTCACCCCCTAGCACAAACATTTCTTCAGAGTTTGAGAAGGATCCCAAACCTCTTTGCACTGAAGAGGCATTCTGGCATCTCTTTCTGCAGGGCTGAGCCTTCACCAAACAGAATGAGGGATGGAGGGTTCTGAGCCAGGACACCCTGAAGTCAGGGGGATATTGGGGTGGTTGGTACCTCATCCAAGGCATGCATACCTGAGCAGGACAGGACTAGTTAATGCAACTTCATTCTGCTGCTGGCAATTGCAGCATTAAAAACTTAAGAGCAGAGCTTCATGCATATGAACAAACATTTTATTTGCTTCTAACCCTATCTGTACTCTACTTTCTCCTATCAGGCTTTACGACCTTTTGGTTTCTTACAAACATCTCAGTTCAGTAAGTATAAAGATTTAAAGTTTCAACCTTTGCATCATATGCAGAGACACCTTCCTACTGTGTTAACATCAAGGTGCTTTTTCAGCATGTTTTCCCACATCTGCCTGGCTCAGAAGTGGCAGAACACCTCTCAGAGGTGGCAGAGACACTCTGGGAACAGCCAACAGGAGAATTATCCAGAAAACCTACATGGGAAAGACAGATGTTTATATGGGAGAAGAGCTGTCGCTAATCACAGCTATTACAGCACTAAAAGCTATCAGTACAAGTCCATGTTTAATGCAACAATATGTTTTGGTACAAAATGTCCTACAATAAGACACCAAGGCCTGATCTGACCCAATTCCCAGAAGTTGTACTCTATAACAAGTGTGAACAACTTCAGCACAATTACTCACACAGACAAGGGTACCCACAAGCAAGTCTTGATGCAGTAACCTCTATAATATGACTACAGTTCTGGTATGTGGGTAGTCAGCATTATCTAGGATGACTCAGGTCACTCTAAGATACCCACTCTGTCTTATAGCTTTAGAGGTTTCTAAACCATACGTAAAGTGATCTCATCATGTGCTGCTTTGCATCTTATTGCTCAATCAGGTATTGCTAAACAGGAGTGTTAAGTAATCTATTGTAGTACACAGTACTCTATAGTACTACAGAGTACATAGAACTCCACTCTAATTCCAGCAGCAGTTTGCTATGTAATTCCTGGTACAAGCAATAAATTACTGTGTCCTGTACATTTACATTTTAAGGGCTGCAAAAAATGCATTGCATAATCAATGACAGATGCTACAAAGTTACTTTGATTTTGAAACAGTCAGAGAAGCTTCTGATGTTCAGCACTCAAATGGCCACTACAGAACCATCCCTCTATCATTTGACTTCTTTCTCTCTGTCACTGGGCAGTGACAGGTCTGATAAAACTGAGATACAGTGATGTGTAAAAGGAGGAGAGGGGAGATGCACACAAGTCTGAACTGGGTCACAGTCAGTTAGTGGAGCTGTGCTAATTTATACCAGCAAAGATTTGGTCTTGTAATTGTGCACATGAAGTATGCACATGAAGATTAAGAATTCAGTTCTGGTGTTAAAGCCTTCTTGCCTTCAAAGAGGTCACGGTTTCAACCTTAAGAAGTGGGGGGGAGACAGGGAAAAGACACACAGGCCATAATTCTTCCTATTTCAGCTGCCTTTTTTTGGTCTTTGAAATTGTCTCATATCTCATTCTCCCTTGGCTGATTCCCTGTGCTGAGGTAGAAGAGATAAATCAGTATTCCCATGCTTCAGACACACCAAAGCTTTACTGTTGTGGCTACTTTGTGGGTATTAGTCTGAAATATCTTCCTTTACCCAAAGCCAGCGAGTGCAAGGAAGAGCCCAGAAGAATTCACTATGAAAGGAGATCACCTGAAAGAGAATTGTACTTTCTGATGCATGCTGAAGTTCTGCATAAACTTGTCTACTTGCCCTGGCTCTAAGGGAAATCCTTTGCTCTGAGCAGAGTGCCAGCACCAGGAGGAATCCTGCCCCTCACCTGGCCATGGAGCTGTTATTCCTTAGCTGACTCAGATTCAACAAGGAGACCTATGCAGTATAGAACACATTGCTCTTGCCACCAATCTACTCTTCCTTTGTAGCAGAGCAGGAAGGTCTTTAGCTAAGTGAAATTAGCAGAAATCCCTGCATAAGTTCGCATCAGTTGTGCTAAGTAGGAAGTAGGTAGCATCTCCCTTGGGAGACAGCAAGGATACAAGCCCATCCAGAAAAGACTTGATGTATCAGTTGGTGCCTGTCACCTTTAAGAAAGGACCAGTCTGGGTTGAATCCACTCCCAGATTCAAGTCTCAGAACTCTTTGACTAACAATCTGTCCCTCGCAGCAGGCTACAACACAGAATAAACTGCTACTAAAAAAAAAATGCAGGGTCTTCAAACAGAAGGCTGGAGTCATTGGTGCTGCCAAACCCTGAAGTGCTTTCATCAATTTCCTAGACTCTACTACAAGAATTTGCTTTACTACCTCTTTGTATAGAATAACACACCCTAAATTTTCAGAATGAGGTGAAGTACCACCACTCCAGGTGCCATTAAGTTCTGCAAACACTTTCATAAACTGCCTCTGCTGCTGAGGACAGTGTTGCCCTTCATGCCTGATGCCTTTTCTTCTCCCCCCAGAAGGGCTTTCTTAGCCTGGTTTATTTCAATAATCAGATTTACACTGAGGCCCTACAAACTGTCATAGTGGCACCACACAGCAAGAGAGCGCTATGGGAGAAGAGCAGGCATTACTTGGACTAGCCTTGCCAACCAAAAACACATTCCTATAACACCTCTCAGGTGAGCTGAACAGCTATAATCTATTGAGCTCCTTGCAGAAATCCTGGCTCCCACCCAAGATGATACAGTTCTTGCAAATCCAGGTTAAATTACCTTCAAGTTGTATGTGGTCATTTTGTTTCTGAAGTACAAAAATCATACAATATATTCCCCTCCCTTGTCAAATTTGCTCCTATACTAAACCCAGCTCAAAATCTTCCATTGTTCAAAACAGGCCTAAACTTCCAAGCAGTTCAAAGACTTCAGTAGCAAGCAGCAATACAAAGGGTTGTACCTAATGAATTAGGACCCAACTCAGCTAACAATTCTCTGTACACACACTAGAAATACCATAGTTAAAAGCCAAGGAGAGAGACAGTTTTGGGAAGGTCTTACCAGGCTTTGCTACAATTAACAGGAAATTTCTTCATTTTATTTAGGGAAAAAAGCAGCAAGAGTCAAGCTATTTGATTATATGCATAAGGTGACTGGAAAGAATGAGTGCATTGGAAGGCAGACCATGCCAGGAGGTACTTCACCTGCAGATCTGTACACAGGAATTCAGATGAGACATGCTCTAGCTACAATGGTGTAGACTGCAGCACATGGATGACAGTCTGTGCTATCCCCTTATTCATCTATGATCAGCTTTCTTAGACTATCTCGTCATGCTGGTGTTGCTGTCTTGCGCTATGCATAGCCCAAGTAAATTAATATAGGTATCTGATGAGTCCTTCTCCCAGTGCCATATCCAGGAAGAATCAGAAAATTTCATCTCTGGTGGTACAAGGGGGACAGATCAAGGGTAACTCCTACCAGCTCTCTCTTTGCCTTAAAAGGAATTATTACCCTTACTTGTCCCATCCCTTAAGCACATGCCATTTATGTGCAACAGCCCTATGTTTGAGAGACATGCACATAAAGGCCATGGTACAGCATGCATGCAGGTTAAGGGGTACAAGGAAAGCAGGCTGGGAAAAAAACCCAAAAACCAAACACCCCACACCAATCATCACCCAGGCCATGCTTTCGTGAAGATCTCTTATTTGAAAGTAGCTGTCAAACCTTTTGAACAAACAGTTTTTAGCCTGAAGAGGTCACGGACTGTTTGCTGCCCTTTATTTGCAGGTGGATGGCATTATTACTTCTCCACAGCTGAATGACAATGTTTTTTGAGAAATGAATTACAAAATGGGAGAATTGCAAATACTTGCCTGAGCACAAATTGCTTTGTTTGCCTGAGAGGGAAGGTGTTTATGTGAAGAACAATCACTCCTGAACAGGCATCCTCAGAGACAACACATTCACAAATGCAGTTGAGTTCCCACAGCAGCTCATGAGTGAGTGTGAGCACAAGCAGCTCACTGGCCTCCAGTGAGATTAATTGAGCACTTTCTCAGTGCTCATCTCCACCCAGAAGCTGGCATTCTCAGGCCTGCAGTAAGTGATCCACCACCAGCCATCTGTCTTGCCATCGTCCCCATTAAATTAAGCATGTTTTATTTCTTACCATTTACCTCGCCTTAATGCGTCACTGGAAAACAGAAGTGTACTGTTTGGGAAAATTACTCCTCTACATAATTTGAAGACTTGTGGTTGGACATAACACATTATAAGGAAAGCAGATCCAAAGGTCAGTGCTCCTACAAGTACTCCCTTCCATCACCCCAGGAGTTGCAATTTGGCAATGCAGACTGGGCTTTTACGTTGGCATCTTTCACAGTCCTGCATAGGGTCCCCCGACCCTTTCCTGCAACAGCTCCCCAGCTGTGGAGACACACGCCACATGCTTTCCTTGCCAAGATCTTGCACAATTTACTTGCAAGTCTTTAAGGCAGACTCTGCTGCCTGTTCTGGGCTCCGGCTGGAGAGGAAGGGAAAGTGAATGCTCCCATTTTAGCTTCAGATTATTTTAAACACATGACGACAGATGCTCTGCAGTGGGAAGGGCCTCTGGCTGCTTCTGCAGCACAAGTGCACACAGGCACACGTGCACGTAACTGCAGGAGATGGGGAGAAGAGCTCAGCACATGTTCCTGCCCAGCCAGGTGACCCTGTTGCATCCTTCCTGAAGAGCAGTGTCACAACATCAGCTCTGAATTAGGTGTCTCCTATCTCTAGGTCACAGGTTTCTGCCATAAACGCCGTATGTTAAAAACCCCACAGGAAACAATTTAACATGGAAGTAATTGAAAGCTCCCTCTCTTCTTGGTATTTGCCTCCTTGTCACCAGTGCAAATGCCTGGGATCGCGGCAGCATAATGACACTTTCTGCCAGGCTCCAAGGAGGAGCAATGGATGCTTCTGGTGCAGGAAACCGTACTGTCTCTCTTCTGTTAGCTGCTATAGCTCAATCTGAACTGGACCTGTATCTCCAAATTTGGGGAAAGAAATATTTGCAAGCAGATCTAAGCATCACAGTCACTCCCCTTTCCCAGAGTGGTCTGGGCTAGCTTTTTCACCTTTTTGACTGCCAGAGAGTGCTGAACTTTGCAATGGCAGTCTGTCTTCAAGTCTCCACAGCATCAATGCCTTCCATAGGCACTTACTTCCTCTAAAATCCAAGACAACACAATTTGTCCAGTATTACTGGAAGCAAGCAGCAAACAAATCCAGTCAGACACCAAAGAGTTATATCATATTCTATCAAACAAGTGTCACACTTCAGCATGCCACTGCATTAAAGAGGATTTCCCGCAGCTTGAGGATGCTGTCAGTTTAAGTTTATAATCACCTCTCTACCCGTTAGCACAGAGTACAGGTACTCTCAAGAAACCTTGCTCAACACAGGACAAGGTCAAAGATCAGAGCAGGAACAGGAATTGCTGGAAGCCAGCATTTCTGAAAAAGGCTTGGACACCACTACACCAGGATGTTCCTGCTGAAAAGGTGCCCACTGGCAACAAGCACTGATGAGGAGATGGATCTTCACAGAGTATGGTCTGATCTCTACCACATGCTCCTAACTCAGGAACTGTGATAACTGTTCCCCATTACCTACAGAGATAGCCAGGCACATCCAGATGTTATTTCACCAAAGGTCTTAGTACAGGCTGAATCACCCTGCAGGTACACAGTTAACCTTCACCAATGAGTCAAGGAAGACCTGATGAATAACAGATACCCGATTCCTGTAGCTAGCAGTGACAATTGTCATCCTTGCAGCAGTAGGAACACAGAATTCAGTCACTTGGAAATCGCAAAATCAAAAGGAAAGAATGAGAGAGCACAAAAATAAAAGAAAACATTCATTTTTTAATTTTCTGGCTTTTTTGAGATATGACTCTCACTGTGATTTATGACTCCATACGCAATAGCTTTAAAAAAAAAAAAACACACAAAGAGCACTAAAAAAACCCAGAGCACTATCAGCACAACCCTATACACTTCCCGGTCTACAAAACTGTACTGAAAGCCAGCCTTCCATTTCAAAGCTTCATCCCAGATCCCTAAGCTTTCCTTCAGTCATTTTTGCAGCTCCAGAAACATTTTGACATGTAGACCCTGAGCACACAGTCTCTCTACACCCATGAAATCCCTTCGTCACCTATGCAAAACAGCCACATACATATTTTTCAAAACCTCTCACCCTGCAGAATGACACTGGCTTCATAGATTTCCTTCAGACAGGACTTGGGAGGCCCCTTCATTAGCCATCCAAGACACCCACTATTTTGCTGACATTGAAGATCTGTGCCCATAAATCCCCTACACACCAACAGATGCTTGGACAAGATCCTGTAAGACAGAGACAATTGCCTTGTCAAATTAGATACCAATCCCATCCCCTGTCAAAAGCAACTATCACAATCTAAGAGTAGAACATTTCTGTTCTCCTTCCTTTTCTTCCTTGCAAAAGGACTCTGAAGCAGATAAAGCAAAGCAAATGCATTTCAAGAATAAATTCAAAGCACATACACATCAGAGGGTTAAAAGTGAAAAGCACACACTCTCTGGGACATTCTGCTTCTGTTCTCTCAGGCCCCAATTCCACAAACACACACGCCTGTACTAAATTTTAGTACAGAAACCAGCAGGTCTCTGTAACACACTCATGGAAACTAGGGTAAGGATACTCCCATCTGCAGAATCAGGGCCCAAGGCTGTGGCCTCTCACTGGAGTGTAGGCTGGGAAGTATCTGCCTCCACAAGACAGAAGTCAGCAGAATAAGGTCACACAATTGGAGTAGAAACTGCAGGAAAAAAACACTGTTGGTGAAGGGCAATGCCACAGTGGATGGATCTGCAAGACCAGTGTAATTTGGTTCTCTACTTCAGGGAAAAAAATGCAGTCTGAAGAGCTTTCCATTTCTACCTGTGTCCACCTGGGGCACTTAAACAAGTGTTGGTATAAAGTAGTACATATTGCAGCAAAAAATCCTAAGGGTTAAGCCCCTAATCACACAAATGGGAACAAGGGAAGGGCAAGCATTCAGATGGAGAACACAAACCTAGAGCATTCCTAATCTCAGCTCAGGTATTGGAGCAACAACTTTAAGCAAGTGCTGTGGCCACCTTCTCACTGTGGCCAGGGTGGAATCTATTCAGCTGCATCTTGCCTCCCAGAGGCAGCCTTGCAAAAAGACTGTTTTTACAATCTGGGAGGCATCTGCTCAGCAGTTAATAGCACAGCATTCATTTAGCAATACCTCCTTCCTCCACCCCACTCAGCCTGGACTAAGCTTTGATCACCCCATAGTCTATTCATTCTTAAAAGTCATCAGGATGCAAACAAGTATTCAGAGAGGATCAAGGATCTACGCCTTCCTTTATATGAATCATTACAACAGGGACTCACCATGTTAAAGTGAGTCTCAGTAAAGATACTTTTGTGAGAGGTATCTTCCAAGAACATGAATAAAACAGTTGACTGCAATGTACAAGGCTATGTAGGCTTTTGAAATGCCAGAAGTCTCACCTCAAGTGCTTGGCCCTGTGATATGTCAAGCATCATTAGTAGGCTGGTTTGGGGAGTCAGTTGAACTGCTATTGTCTGATTGCTCCCTTCCCATACAGCGTGACTTACACAGCAGGATTTTTTGCGGCTTCATCATGGCTTCGTATCACAAACTATTATCTATGCAACATTTTAGACAGTTTCACAATTTGAGTTGTATTGCTGGTCTTCCAGAAACCTGGCATAACATGTTGACAGATGATCTATTTGGTATTTAGAGAGCCTTGCTTTTTTGCATTGGTCAGATTTAGGAATTTGGCCTGCCCCAGGTAGCAGCTTATTTTACTAGTTTTCCCTATTGATATAGACATCAAGGATCTCAGTCATGAGCAGTCCTGCTGAGCAGGAGCTGTACAAATGCAGAGCAAAAAGACATCTCATGCTTTTTACTCCACTTTGATATAGATTTTTAGACATCCAACAACAAGATCTTTCTCCCTCATAACAAGCACATGGAGCAGCATAAAGAGAGATGGCCTGCAGAAATTAAGACCTTCCATGAAACTCCCTGGAGGAAGGATTGAATAGATCAGTAAGCAGGCCTAGATCTGAAACAGGCATTAGGACACTTCTAAAAAGGGATGGTTCAGTGTGTTTTCTCCTCCCATCACTTAAAAATCACCCACACATACACACACAGAGCAAACACAGATTTCACTTATTATATTCCCACCACTGTCTGGTTAATTTTTTTAATGCATCCAATTTTTGCTCATAAAACCAAGCACACAAAAAAAAAATTGTGAGTTTCAATCTTCCCTTTTGGGTGATGATTTTACTGGTATTATTTCTACACATACACATGCACACTCTCCTGACAACTCTGTATTTCCTCACAATTCCCAAAAAAGCTCAGAAAATGCTGACTAGCCCTGTTTTTGAGGACAAGAATAAGTGATCATGCAGACAGCAGTGAGACATAACCTGGTCAAAGTATGAAATTGCAAGGCTGGGAAAACAGAACTCGTATACATGCCTATAGACAGGGCTGTACACATGCCCTTGCAAGCTAGTTCTTACTCACTGTCACACACACACTATTTTTGCATTGGCTATTGCTGTGGACTTCAGATCTAAAGAGCTGCAGAGGCCATTAGATGCCTAATCACCCATGATTAATCCAAATGGAGCTTTCCTATTCACAGGAACACTCCCTGCTTCCGAACAAGAACAGCAGAGTGTTCTCAATTATGTCTCAACATGCTCTATAAAGTGTGATGAAAGAAGACAAGAAATTTATCCTGGAGAAACACAACAGGCTACTGGTGTTTTAATAAACTTGTACATTTAGTTCTTCATGAATGTAGCCTCCCATTACCTGTGGCGAGCCAAAACTGCTAACCAACACACGCCTCTGGCATGTCCCTTTGGAGCTCTCAGAGCCCACATTAACATGCCAAACACGCTAAGGTTTAACTTCTCTTTGTCCCTCTCACAGTCCCATCTGCTATTTCCTTAAAGTGAGACCCCAGTTTCAGCAACATGCACCAGTCACACAGAGAAAGATACATTCTGGCAGGTTTGTAGCTACATCTGCTGTTCCTTGCATAAGCCTTTCATATTTTAGAAGTGCACTTGGAAGCCCATTCTCACCTGTGCACTACAGCAGACAAAGCTAAGTAGGTTTCTCTGCATTAGGCTCTAGCTTCAGGGTACACGTACATAGGTGGAACTATTTCCCATAGATAGTCCTTCTTACTCAAGGAAGAAGGTGGATGCAACGTAAAGATTTTTCAAAACCACATATTATTCCGGACAATTCACTTCTATAGCACTCAAAATTGTGCACTGGAAAGGTACCTTATATCTTATAGATAGGCATGAATGTGGGGAGGTGGCATGAATGGGGCATGAAGGTGGGGAGAGGAAGCAAGACGGGGGGGGGGGGGGGGGGGGGGGATGGGACGGGACACAGACAGAGATGACACAAAAAAAAAAAAACACCAACCCAAAACCAAACAAAAAACCCCCCCAAACCTCCAAAGAAAACACACATACCCCCCAGGCTCTATTAACGCTCTCACACTGAGACAGCCAAAAATCATCAGTTCTAACCAGAAGTCACACCCAGAATCTTTAGATGACACTCCAAGCTCTTTCAACAATTTCATGTGTGGTCTTGGTCACTCCCTGCCTCAGTTTCCCCAGTTACACAATCATGAGTTTAATTCTTATTTGTTAACATTGACAGAATGTGGATAACAGTGGTCTTGGGGGCCTGTTTTCTTGTTTTAATCTGACACACTGCCTGTGATTTACTGCTTGGTTTCATGCCAAAGCTCTGATATTTTTTTTTTTTTATTTTTTTTTTTTTTTACAACTCCAGGAGCTCCAATCTTGGCTTGCAACATCCAGCTCCACCTGAAAAGGCCCAGAAATTCTATCCCCACCCTGAAGTTTCATATGGAAGAGCCACGCCAGCTGCATCTGCCAAGATCTGCTTCTATGACCACTAACTCAAAGTGAAATGTAAAGAGATGCATAAACCCAATGTGGACAAAAGCAGCTCCAGGACTGTGCCTAGGCATTAGGAAACACATGCACATTGTAGCTAGGCCTTTTTTCTTGACATCAGTTATATTAGCCAACCTCTCGATGCTTCAGTTCCAGCCAGACAACAACGGAAACGCACCCCCCTACCTAAAATGAGTTGTTGCAACAACAAAAAGAGGCACTACAAGTTTCCAGGTAAACAGAGACAAACAGGAAACTAAAATGGATAAAACAAGCATAGTCAAAAGAAAGCAACCAAACATCACAGAAATACATACCAGGAGCTCCAAATACAGATGGTCCAATCCAGTTCTCCAAATACACCTAGAGGGTGAAGCAAGCATACGCTCCCACACACATGCTGTGACCAGTTTTTGCACCAGCAAGCCAACACTATGCAAATAAATAAACCCAAAAGGCATGCAGAACCTTACCTACTGCCCTGGGTGCTTCCCCACCAGGCCCTGAAGGCTCTACCTGGACAGAGCTCTCCTCCAGCACCTTTGGGATGAGGAGACACGGCCAGTGCTTCACTTCTCCCACCTCCAGAGCAGCCAGACTGCTTGTTCCTACAGTAAATACAACTGAACACAGCTGCTCTTAATACACACCACTGCTGCCCAGAAGACATGCAAACCTCCAGCTAACCTCAAGTCCCAGCAGCTAAAATGGCTTCCCTGGTCACGTGGGGTGCTCTCAGCCAATCACAGCTGCCGACCACTGCAGCCGGCCTGCCTGGCGGCATCCGGCGGGGAGTCTTCTGCTGTGCTGAGGGAAGAGGGAAAATGAGAAATTGCTGGAAAATAGCCACCTTCCTCCCAGTGTTTCACCCAGGGCTGTTAATTAACTCCCCACTGAGAGAAGCATGCTGGTCCCTTGTCACTTTTTATAAGCAGGCTCTGGAGCCTGTGGAGAAATGAGAGCTCTCCCCAGGGATGAGGCTGGGGTAGACAGAAATTCAGAAACCCCTTTCTCCTCCTAGTAGACTGCAATGTGCCTTGGGTTCTGTTTTCAAATTAGCAGGGTATTTCAGAAATCACAGGGCTTGTACTTTTGCAGTACACAAGAAGCCATGGGCTACTGTAAAACGGCCTCCAGCTGAGGCATAACATCAGTTTGAAAACCATGAGATGATACAAGGCCGGAGCTGAGCGGTGTCAGGACTGCAGTTCAGGTTCTTCAGAGGTAAAAACCCTTCTGAAGCCTGCACACAGTTAGTCCAGGTTTTACAATATCACTGCGCATCCACAAGTCACTGGACATTTTTACATCCTGCAGGTGCCCTGGCCATGCTGGCAAACCATCCCTTTACCTCTCTCTTGTATTCACATCCATCTTTTCTGTGAGTATGCAGACAAATGAAACTTTTTTCAAAAAGGGAGGTTATCCTGTCTTCTCAAACAAACCAAAGAAAATGTGTGGTTAGAACTGTGAGTTTTCCTGATGCATCAGAACAGTCATCCAGTTTCATGGAAAGGACCACAGAGCTGATAGAAGATTTTGACCTACTGGATTTCCCAGGAAGACACCTTGGTGTTCATCCATTGTAAAGTTTATCCTCCTTTGTCAAAAAAGAGAGCTATAAGACTAAGACTTAATTCATTCCTGTCATACGTCACTCCTTTAAAGTACCAAACCACTGCCCTAGGGTTGATACAGTTTATTCTGTTTTCTTCAGTGTTCCCAGCTTGTCCTTAGGACTGATGAAGTCACTTGTCCTGTAACTTGATAGTAAAATTCAGCAATACAATGCACACAAGCTCCCAACTGACTGCCAGATGGCAAGAAAGCCATGTGATTTCTATTAACTTTATTGGATTTGAACCTGGGAGTTGAAAAGCCTCATATCTCACAGCCAGTCCTTGGCTGAATCTGAAGATTCAGTTTTCATTCAGACAATGAGACACCTGCCCAGCCAAATACCACCAGCCCTAGCTAAACTAAATCCAGCTATCCACGTGAACGATGAGCACAAACTTAACTGTGTGAATCTCCGAAATACAGCATTTAAGCAGACACTTGGTGGTGATCTCTCCTATGACAAGTACAGCCGAGCCACCTGCACTGCAATGATATTTATGCACCAGCACTATCTTCCAGAAAAAGCACTTTAAATATAGTAATGATTTTAGATTCACAGCTAAGTGTAACTGCTTACACCACTTTGCAGATTAAAAGCCCCGAGGCAAAGGTATGTTAAGCAACCCAGATCTATGGCAAAGCTTGGAACAAAATCCACTCTCTCTGCTTTATAGTGTTAAGCTGTAACTAGAAACACAATCTTCCTTTATATTAACACCTCCTCTGCCCGGTGTCATTGAGAATAATGAGATAAAAATTGCAGCAACATAACTGGAATGGAAATTAGTTGGTAGTCCTTGACAAGACTGTCTTCATTGCAAGGGGATACTGCTTTGTTAGTTCCCAGCTGACACACACAGAGAACTGGCAATAGCCTTGCGGTCTTGCATGGAGCCTGAAATGGATGCGTTCTCACTTCTTCAGTTGAACACTGAATGTCATGCACTGATTTTATACTCAGCCCAGAGGTGTCCTTCACGACCTGGGGCCTCAGGCAGTTGGCCTGAGAGCTCACCCTAGAACTGGAGATTTTGACAGGAAAGTTCTGTTAGATGTTACACCATAACTTTGTTTGAAGGGTGTGGAGGAAATGCTGTCCAACCTGTTAACTGAGTAAAAGGTCCTTTGAACTGTAGTTACCTGTTGGCACAGAGTTCAGTTAGGCAATCTTAATTGTTTGCATTTGATTATACATATAAAGAAAATGTGAAGCTGTGTCACTTTGAACTAAGATATTTTCAAAAAGATGTGGATAAACAGCTCAGGAACATTCTGCAGGAACACCTAGAGGTCTCTGCTAGGGGAAAAACAGATGAGAGAGACCTCAGGACAATGCTTTACATTAATTCATCTGGTTGTTCGATTCATCTGGTTGTTCGTCCATTCATACTGTCACCATCCTCCTCTTCAGTGCCAGTGGTTTTTGATAGAGCACAAAGAAGGAAAGTCTTGAATGGACAAAACACAAAATCGGTAGCCTCATATAGTGGCCAGTCCTCATACTTGGACTAGATTCTCCCACAGCATCTACATTTTGGGAGAGCGAAGGTTCATGTTGCACATGGACCAGATCTGGACCCACATGCATACATGCAAACAGTCACAGCAATGGGCAGTTATCAAGGCGTTTTATGGGACTGGTGGCAGCACAAAACACACACAAGAGAACACAAAGTAGTCTGGTTACGCAATATACAGGCACCATGCACTCCCTATGGCCAGGATCTCAAAGGGTATTTATTATGTGTTGTGGGGGTGTTGCTAATGGAGAGACTACCAGAGATACAGAAAGGCAGCTAGCTTGGTTCACAGAGGAAGCACTGTGACTGTATTGTAGAGGAAAAATATAGTGATGACTAAGTGAGGGAAGACAGAGAAGGAAGAAGATACTTAATGTCAAAGGGCTCCAATGCCCATCCTGATTTTTAGCATCAGCCCTTTTGGGTCTACCCACATTTATATGGAACAATTCCTGGGTGGTGAGAGAGAAAATAAATGTAGTTCTGTAGGCTATATGCCAGACTATTCGTGAGAGCTGTAGATGATTTATAGTTTACCAAAGAACTGAGATCAGTGCCTGGACCACATTGGCTATTTTTGTATGACAAGGCACAGGTCTATATAATGCAGAGGGATTAAGGCCTATCCATCCATCGGAGTCACTCATGGCACATCAGGTTTCTGATGCCAGGGAAAAAAAGCTCCCATTTGCTGCCTCCTGGCTCTGCCCCATGAGCTGCAGTGTGTCGTGCACCACTAGTGTTTCAGCCTCTTTGTTTGCTTACAAAGCAGATGTTTCACAGGCACAGAGATAATTCCTTCAAGATCTCTAACAGCTGTGGCCAGCATTCAGATAAGAGGCCCTATATTTCTACAGCCACCCAGCCAAGGCCTTATGCAACTTGGTTAAATTGCCCTTTGAGACACTGCCTTGCCAGCTCGAGTAAGTGGCAGACACCTCTCTACGGGAGAAGAAAATCAGTCTTTTGTTAGACGTCAATTTACTTTTCCTTTGGGCTCAAATTTTGAAACACTTTATTTTTCCCTCTGTATTGTTTTTGGGAGGTTTTCATAATGTGGAGTCTTCATGCATCCAAACATGGGCTGCTCCTGCCCCTGCCAGCCTTCAGTGCTTTGGTGTGGAGGCAGGTTAGCTCTGTCTGTAGGAACACAGAGCTTTCTAGAAGTCCATGGTGTTGAGTGGCCATTTTCATAACCCTAGACCTCCTCCTGTCTGCCTGATGCTGTTTGCTCTGTGCAGGGCACAGTCTACAGTTGATGCGTGGAACTTAAAGGATTCTCTATCTGGAACTAAAATATTGTTCTGTGAGCATTCATTAAGGAAGAGAGAAGAGAAACCAGACTGAACTCAGCAGAATCCCTTGGGTACCCCTCAACAAGCAGAAGAGCATCGCAAGACATTTTTGCAAACAAAATGGGAAATGTGGGAAGGTATAATACAGAGGTGCTCGCGCTGTGTGGACACAAGCCACCTGCAGTAGCCTAACATTGACCCGGTATTGCACCCACTTAAAAAAGCAAAGCCAGTGTCAGGGACTAGTGTCTTGGCCTCAACACCACCAGGTGCTGCAGATTCAGCTCTTGCTGGCTTAAATATTTTTTTGCTATAGTCCATATCTATGGTGTCATCACAACTTTTTGGTTCACTGAAATCCAGGCTTGGTACACCTGGCTCAGAATTTAAACACAGACCCTGTGTACCCCTGACACAAAACACCAGGCAACAGAAAGTCTACCTGGCACATTTCACATGTGGTTTGGGGATCCCAGAAGTAATAGAATATGTGCAGATGACACGGAAGAGCTGACACCAAAGCAGCCAGAACTAATCCACTGATCAGTCCAAACATGAATTTCCTCAGGGTTGCTTACTCTGGGAGTGGCCATCACAAAGGCAGATCTAGGAAACAGAACAAACGTGAGTGAAGTTCAAAACAACAGCACATGATCACTCTTCGCAAAACAGGAGTCATAAAAAGTCAAAGGAACTATTAACACTTTACCCTTCTATTGCACCTCCCTTTGGAGGACTTCAATGTGCTTCACCTAAGACACGTGTCAGATTGTGATGCCTTTACTCATGCACCTTGCTATGTATGTGACCTCATTTGATTTTATGGTTCAAAGCAGTATCTTAAGTACAAAAGGATCAGACTCTTGCCCTAGCCAATGCAGTGTCAGTCATTTTAGGATTGTTTTTTATTGATGGAAATGTTGAGTCAGAAATTACTGCCACTTTCTCTTGTCATTAGTCTTTATATTCAGAGTCCAATGTAACATCAGTTACAAATACAGAAGTCTGATGATCAAGATACTAGTCAAGGAAAAATGGAAAACCACCTGAGGTGTTAAGCACTGCTCTCAGTGGTTGCTACACTGCATATGCAGCATTATTTACTGCATTAAAACGTATGAAGGGCTTTGGCCTACTCTTATACTTACTCTTCCAGATTCAGGTGGGGGATCATCTTAGCTCCTCCTTGCATGCACGTGAAAGGTCACTGAAGACAGGCCCACTGAGGTATAGGTAAGCTGAATCAGGAGCCTGTTCTGTGCTACATTTTGCCCTTGCTGAAAGAAAGGTCACCCACAATGGCAATTCCACAGTGGGTAAAAATTAATGATCATCATAGCATGGCATATTCCTATTGTTGTTATAGTCATCCTAGTAAAAATATTCACAAGGCTTCTCCTGGCTGTAGCTGTTATTAACAAGGATTTCCTCTTGCAACATATTGCGGTTCAGTTAAATGATAATTCCACTAAAGAACAGTGTCCTTATAGCAATGGTATGCATCACATGATCCTGCAGATGGTCAACATTTAAAAGAAGTAAAAATGTCTTCGATGTTTTTATGGCCATGTCACAGTAACGAGAAATGAAATTAGATTAGATAGGATTGGATTAGATCAGATTATTTTTGTTCTGGCGTATATTCTGGGGGATTTCTAGGAGCTTGAAATCACATTGTGAATCCATTCTTCCAAGTGGAAAGAGCTGGAGCAGAATTTCCTAGAGCTTTTCTGCTGTTTTCCTCAGCTCCCAGGTGCAAATTGTGTTGATTCTTCCCCTTTGGCCCCTTTGTCTGAATTTGCTTAAGGGAGTGTTTTGGGAAAGTCCTGCTGAGCTCTGGCCAGGCTCATTGAGGTAGGGACTGCTTGTGTGTCCCCTGCCTAGATATCACCTTCACAGCCCAAGACTAGGGCTTCTCTGCTCTGCCATTATTCAACCAACATCACGGAATACTCACTAGACTCTTTCTGACTTTGTGTCATGTTCAGGTGTTGAAGTGCCCACTCACACCAGAGATGCTTCAGTAGGTTGCTGTGGGAATCAGATCCAATACACAGTACCTTCATGTTTCAGCCACTAGTCCACACTTTGTGTCAAAGAAAGCAGCTGAAATACTGAGTAAGGGGAATTGGGTCCTCTCATTTATCTATGGCACAGAGCAGCTAAAACAATAGCTGCGGAAGAATGCTTTGAAGCACCAGTGCAGCCTTGGGAGTTGTTTCACAGCAAATATCTTCATTAAAGTGTTGCTCATTAATCAAGTATTTCCATTTCTAGTGGTTCTCATTGCTTGGTTTTTAGCTTACAGATGCTCTTCAGAATGGTTAAGTTCTTCCCTTCCCCTGTACAATTGCTCAACGTGGTCACAATTTTGAGACAAACTGTGTTAGTCGAGGAGAGAACTTGGACTGCCATGCCAGAATTTTGCATTCGCAACTTTTCTGCAAGCAGATTTCTTTGGTTTAACCCTCAGGTCAGACATCTATCTGATATATATAGAAATGACTTTCCATGGACCCAACTAAAACGAATCTGAGTGTCCAGTGAGAGAATTATTGTTTGCGACTGATTGCACTCAGAGTTGCAACACAGGGGAGAGTGGTTTTTTTGCTTTTTTGCCCCTTGTTGCCTTTGGAAATTTCACAACCTTCAGTTAGCCAGACTGAGTCTGAGCTGAGGATCTTGCAACACTGGTTTATCAATGCCACTGAAAAACAAATCTGTACAGCGTCATAACTTTCATTGATCCACCAGGTTGGATCCAAGCTGATAGCAGCTCAGATGAGATCTCAGGAAAATAAGTCAGACTTGTTGATTCAAACTGAAATGGAATTGCAGCCTGGCAGCACATAAGCCTTTTGGTTAGCAAACAGAACGCATGGCCCAAGACTTCACCCAGTACAAACTCTGACACGGTACAGTAAGGCAGGCACCTTCTGGGGTAGGACTTTTCTGGTCCAGGGCTTTCTCTTCAAAGTCACACCTCTACTCAGAGTAACCAAGAGTCCAGTGGCCGGATGCCTGCATGTTGACAGGAACCAGAGCATACCTCTGCACTGCCTGACTGATACAAGGGACTCGAACCTGGGGAACAATTGCCTGATGTTGTCTCATGGGCAAGGGAGAATGTGCAGAAATGCTACATACTACAGCATACTAGTATGTATATTTAAAACAAGCACACAAATATATCTCACGCTGAGCCTCATGGACCCATGAATCTGGTTGCTGCAGGATGTTATGAGTCCAAAGGCATAACTGTGTTCAAAAAGAGGATCAGCCCATGGCTGATCTCTGGTATTAACCTGAAGACCAACAAGGAACTTCTGGCTTAGAAGATCCACAAGTTGCTGCTGGTTGTAACTGGAAGGACAGACTAGCTATACCCATTTATTTTTCTCTTTCTGCAAGTAACCACCACTGGCCTTTATCAGCGAGAGCAGCTAAGGCCCTGATCTCAGGCAGTATGGCTAATTTTAAGTTACAGTCTAGACTTTAGCCAGTGAATCAGAATTTCCTAAAATTACTGAGCTTCCACACCAGGTGCTGTAGGTATTTACCATGCTGCAGCCATGAGTTTTCTTTTCATAACACAGCAACGTGTGCCAGATTTTATAGGCACCTGTGTTTTATAGCCAGCATGCTTCAGGAATGAAGACTGTGCAGACGTTACTGGTTTTCCTTACTGCTTCTCCAAATTTTGGATTTGCTCCATAATCCAACATTGATTTGTGTTGGAATAGTCAATGGAGCCTAGAGTACCTACTGCTCTCACTTCGTGGCAATAGAGCTGCAGTGTGTTCACTGCATATTTGTTGATATTTTTCCCCCCTTCGACTTCACCAATGACCCTTGCAGTACTGACACAGCACAACGGGACTTTGTGCAGGTGGCCTGTAGAGGTGTGAGTGGGTTGCACAAGTGGAGGATGCCTGGAGAATGCTCTAAACCCTCGGCCTGCTGCAGGTCTCCAAATAAATGTCTTTTCCAGCAGATTTGTGCAGAAATAGAGAAGCATTACGGGCTTGGTCCTGCCTGGGGCTGAGTGTTTGAGCCTGGATCTAAGAAAGGGCTTATGCATGTGTGTCTTTTTGCAGGATTCTTGCTAAAACTTAAGCATGCTTGTACATGTTCTTCTTGCAGCTAGACCAGAAAACTCAGCACCTCAAAGCACAAAGACACACAGCTGCAGGGCAAAAATCTAGACAATGGGAATTTTTGCTGTTGACCATGATGTTATCGGAACAAGACTCAATATCTATCATCACCTAAGGGTTCTCCTGCTGCTGCCAGCAAGATCAGAAGGATGGAAGCAGTGGCTGCAGCCTCTAGGAGAGATTCAGCAGCAGCTCCCCAGGAACAGCCAGTGTCCCTCACACCGTGTCCCTCCCTCCACTAGCCAACATGGCCTTGCAGGGCAGGGCAGCCATCAGCCAGCCACTGTAGGAAACCGTCTGCCTTGCTTGTACCCAAAAGCCAACCCCTGTGAGTCTTCCAGTCTTCCATTGCATAGGTAGCTAGGGATTTCCGTTACATATTCTAGCACTTCGTTCCATCATGCCCATCGTCTTCTTTGCTGAACAAGGCATGTCAGCAGCAGGTTTCAGCCTTGCTCATCCTTCATACTCCATCTCATCCAGGACCAGAAACACCTTGAGAGTGCCAGGAACCGTGAGTGCAGCATCTGAAAAGGCAAAGTCCTTGAGGAGGTCAAAATGGCCCCATCACAAGGACAGAGATGCTAGGCACCTGGTACCTGTGGGGCACAGCCAGAAGAGGCACTGCAGACTTGCTGTAGTGCAGGGTCTTTGAAAGCTATAGCACAGGGCCAGGGACCCAGATGCTACCCATCCGTCTAACCCCATATAATCAAGGTTCACTAGTTCTTCTCTTGCCCAATGGCAAGAGCTTTAGAAATGCTCTCATTGATACTTTTTGGCATATGGGACCTGGGGGCTGTTGGTTTTGTTTGTGTTTTCCTCTTTGTTTGTTTTCTGTTACTAGAAAACTAATGTAGTCCTCCTTTAAAGTAGACTACTAATGTGGTCTACTTTAATGTAGTCCTCCCTCCATGTACTGTTGCCTGGATCTGTCCCATGGTCTTGTTAGTGGTGTCACAGGCAGGGTTATGACCACTTGTGACAGCACATGCAAAAATAACCCTTCAGAAGATAAGGAAGCCACTGGAAGGACTGACATAGCAGGAGGCAGGAATCCTGCTTCTGTGTGAAATGTTCCATGTCAATAAATCATTAAAGAGAGAAAAATAGGAGGAGTGTAAGGAACTCTGCATCAAGCATTACATTTTCCTTTAGATCTCATCCCAGGCTCAACAGAGAGACAAAGGATCAGGGACATCACATTGGCTTCATCTCCTTCATTCTGTATTCTTGATGGGAGCAAATGCGAACGTGAGGACTGACCTTTCCTAGAACCTCTTCCACTTTTCCTGGAAATAAGTCTTCAGTCACATGATAGTGTTTTGCTGCTCTTTAGGAATTCCAGATCCTGAATGAGGCAGACTGTAAACAAGGAAACCTGATACCTCAAGGACAGAAGGAGAGAGAGAACAAGATGTCCATAGACACACTGGAGTGTATTCAAGCATTGCAATGTGTTCTGTGGTTCGTTTATAAATGTGCCTGTCTCGGGGTGTACACACACATATATGTACACTCCTACAGAGTACGTACTATCATTTTTTATCCCACATCACTAAAAGCAGCCCAGAGAGAGAGTCAGTCATAAACAAAGTGAGGTTCTCCAGGACAGGCACTGCTCTTTCAGCCCAGTCCTGACCACAGCCCTGTCTTTGTGTCTGCAGCTCTGTGGTTTCAAACTCAGTTATTTTCTGGCACAAGGCAGGGATTGCAGGGCCTCGTTTGTGGGTGCAAGCAGGTACATGAGCACCCACAAGCTGCCACTCAATACCAGCCTCTCTTGGCCGGCTGGTTATTAAAACCCTGTCTGGCTTTTAAGGAACATAGCTGACTTTGTGCCTGCTGGGGATGAGACATGGGGTGGGTGCTGCAGGGCAAAGGGAGGATTTTTTGAGCAAATAAACAGCATGGTTAAAAAAGAGATGGGACAGATTCCTCAAAAGGCACAAGGAGAAAAAAGAAACTTGGAGAATCAGGGGTAGCAGCTGGGTTGGTACACCACACCACTGAGACCCTTGCCCAAGAAGAGAGAGATAACCACAGGAGAAGCCTGAACCTTTACACTAGAGCACACTCTTTCTCCTCCAAGTCAGATGCAGTTTGAAGTCCTATGCCAAACACTCATATTAACTCCAAAGAGCTCCTTAATCCTGAGACATTTTTAGTATTAATGTTAAACATTTACCTCTTATCAGAAAATAAGCCTTAAACCTAATACAGCTGGAACTCAGCCATAAATGGGGTCAAAAATGGCTTTTTCTCCCTCCATTTATAATAGAAAACTTTTAGACAGTTGGAGACAAACCTTTGCTATCAAATCCTTCCCAAGTGAGTTAATTTGTTGCCATTTGCAAAATGTTGATCAAGGAGCCCTGTTTGCTTAATTCTTTTTTGGAGGTACAACCCTCAGTGGTACTGCTAGAGGAACATGCACAATCATAGCAACCAGGCCATTAATTAAAGCCTTATAAAACCCCAACTGAAGTTACTGGAAGGATTCCCATTGATCCATTAGATTTTGGATAAGGCTTGAAATACAGCAATTGAACTGAAAAGTGCATAAAGACTTCTCCTCTCTTGCCAGATTTTTCCTGTTACTGGTATTTTCTTTTGTGTGTCCAATACCATAGGGATCAATGATCAAAATCTCTGCCAGAAAGAAAAGGGGGTTTGTTTTGTGTGTGGTCCCTGCAGCATTGGTGCTAGGGCTTGGTTCGAGCTGCTGGGTGCCATCTCCCTGTCTTCCTAGTGCTGTGGTATCTCCAAGGTCTTGCAATACCAACATGGCTGTGACTAACAGTACTGCACAGTGACATGGGTGTAGCACAATCTCACAGAGTAAGGAAGGAGCTTTACTGCAAATTTTGCCATATCCCACTGAAATGGGCTGAGCTTTACTGGTCAATGTGGACAGCAACCTCAGGGTATTTAGCTGAACAACTTCCATAATAAAACTGTTTTCTGGCGCTGTATGTGGAGCCACTGTCCAGAGCCATCCACAGAATCTTTCCTCGGTCCTCTCCATTGTTATACACTGGTTTAGCCCAGAAAGCACCAAGACCAAAATAGCAGAGTGGCGTAAATACTGAAACTATTGGAAAGAAAGAAACCTCACTCATCTCAAGGACTATGGCAGTATAGCTTCTTGGTTAGAGAGCGGCTGGGGACTCATTTTGTTCTAGCCCTGAGCTAAGCGCCTGCCAGATCATCTTTCTGCTGCAGTGTTACTTGCTGTAAAGTAGAACTAATTATTATTACTGTATGTCACTAATGCGACTTGTACCCAGCCTAAGAGGCCTAATAAATACTGGAGAATTCATGAGGAAATACACATAGAGTTGCAACACAATGTTAATACTCATCATATAATAGAAAACTTCAGCTCCCCTGCCAAATCAATGGGGCTATGACGTTCTTGCTGTTCCCTCCTGCCCGAGTACAGCTACACAAACAACTCACCGCAACTTTACCATCCTGCAAGGAGCTGCCCATCTGCAGTTGGATATGGCCTTGGATAAATGTTGGTGTGCTTCCTTGGCCATGAAAACTCGGGAAGCTGCTTTCCACCCTCCGCAGTGTCATAGCGGGCAGCTGGGCTGTTACTGGGGAGGAACAGACAAGCCAGAAATCAGCCCAATTTATCTCAGGCCAATTCGTTCATGCAGCCACAGCCTGGAGCTGCTGCAAGACATTTCTGGGCCCAAGTTTTCATCTCTGAATCCTCTGGAGATAGTTCTAATGGGCTGAAACATCTCAGAGGGAGATTTAAAAAACAGCCAACAGTGATATCTTTTGCCAATCAGCAAAATTTTTTCCTGACAATCCACCAGTGTGTGGATGCCTGATGGTTTATATCCCTTCTGATATTTCCTCTCCTATCACTTATAGCTGTGAATTCTCTCATTAGTCATACTGCACCACTTCCAGCACATCATTTAATCTTTCTTCATCAAAACACCATTTAAACAAAGATTAACTTATTTGAAATATGGCTGCTGTCGTCACTTCCCTCTGTGCTGTATTTATTCACTGCTCTATTCTTTTTCGAGGTAGTCATGCCAGGTAGCTTTTGATGAGTAACATATTGTTCATATGTTGCTGTCATGTAGCCAACAAAGCCCCAAAAACACCATCAGAAATAAAAATAAAGCCCATTGCGTGATACTGAAAGAAGCTTTATCTGCACGAGAGTGTGTGCCCTACCCCATCAGACAGCTCTTTTCCATACCATTCTAAGCGCAGATAAAAGTTGTTAGGGAGGGTGCAGAATATTCCTGCTGTAGCTACAGCCACTGTAGAGAGGCAAACTGTCCCTATTTAGGTTAGTGTGAGTGCATGCCCATTTCTTGGCTAAATAGTCATGCGTGCACCATGGATGTTTGCAAGCATAAGCTAACTTATGCTAATGTTGCACTCAGCTTCAGAATACAATATAAGCACTCAGGTTCAGAAATCTGTTCAGTTGTCTTGCTATGTAGAAGTGGCCAGCAGAATGCACTGTACGTGCAGCACAGATATCATTTGGATCATTGCTCAATGCCCACAGGGCCAGGGTTAATAAAGCAAAAGGGAACAGAGCACCAAAGCACTAACTGTATCTGCACCAGAGACCATTTTACTGGCTTCACAGAGGAGCTTTCTATCATCTAATTGCTCAATATTCAAAGCAATACTTGATACTGCTTATCCAGAGATCTACGGTTCCAACCAGAAAAAATATATAGACTAACAAAAAGGGCAGTGTTGGGAAAGTCACAGTAGGAGTTGCAATGAAAAAGCATCTAGCCAAAGAAAAAATTCAGTGATCAAACGCTATGAGATAAAGGTTGGTCTAGGATCTGTAATAAAACTCAAACTTTGCATAGCATATGTGTAATTCTGGAAGGAATTAAGAGGTCTCCACTCTAATTTGAAGTGGCCTGCATATTATCCCATCACAAAGGTAGGAATGAAGGTTAAGGGTCTGCCCAATGCTATATGGCAGAGGACTAAGCAAATGTAGAGCCTAGTCATTCCTCCATATGATATCATTTCCTACCAGATCTAATCCTATATGGTATTCAGCACCTCCTGTTTATACACTTCTGAGCATCCTCAAGTTCTTTGAGAAAGCTCTTGGAGCTGGTCTGGGACGGCCAGAAGTCATTACCAAACAGATAAGGACATTTTCTCCTCGCTTAGAACTGTAGTTCAAACGTAATTTGTGAGGACACCAGCAGACGAAAAACTTGTGATAAGGGGAAGATTTTAAACAGGAGTACAACAAGGAAAAGGAGACTGAATACCTGCTGTGTTTTGCTCATGGGAGAAGTAGAGGGAGCAGCCCAAGAGAAGCGTGGAGCTGCGAGTGAAGAACAAGACCAGACTGGAATGAGCAGGGCTGTCAAAAAAATATCAACCATCTCTGAAGGGGAGTCCTGGGAGATCCCCACATCCCCTTCTTTACCACACAGGGAGGGATTTGGGGATCTGAGCTAGAGGGGACAGGGGAAGGAGGAGGAGAGACACTTGCAAGCCAGATGCAGGCAGCAAGTCCCCCAGAGTCCCCCAGAGTCCCCCATGAGTCCCCCAGAGTCAGGCCCAGCTGGGGGATGGAGGGAACCTGGCCAACCTGGGACCCAGCTGTAATTTTAACAACCAGATGGCAGGCTCGATGCCCAGTCTGAGGGCAGGAGCCTGTGTTTTCCTCCAACAGCTAGGTCACCTTTTTGTTTTTCACTCCGCACTGACAAGCTCTACTTCAGCGTGATTTGCTGTCATGGAGGCATAGAGAAACCAAGCCAGACACTGCCAGATCGGAGAGCTTTGGGATGGCTGCACAGTCATGCTCATGTTGATGGGGGAGCAGTTTGAGTCAGTCTTTTACAAAGTGGCCTTAAAAGCCACAGGACAATGGCTGCTTTCTGAAGTCTCCCACTCCCGCTCCTCTGTAGTAGAGGCTCACAGAGGGTCTCAGCTGGCCATCCTGGCTGGGCAGAATTCCCCAAGGGAGGGAGGGAGCAGGACCTGACACGGTTTGTTTTGCACATGTTTTAATCAGCAGAGCAATGCTTCATGGGTACTCTTGTACATGCCAGAAACAATCCTCCTACACAGAGTTGTCAGTGATATTAAACAGAGTGAGAAGGCAAGAAGGCCCAACCTCGTATGGGTTGGAGCTGCTATTTTCAGGGTCAGATTGAGAGCCTGAGGGCTGGACTCTGACTTCGGAGAAGACTTTCCTCTCGGTTCAGTTGGACACAGTGAACAGGCTCTGCCCTGGGGCAGAGGAGGGGAGGGGGTGACAGGAGCCCCCTGCAGAAGCCATGGCTTTTTATGACAAGCAGTTAAAGGCTGGGGTTTTGCACAATACCTTGAATGCACAAGTGCACGTCTTTCCTCCGATGAGTTCGTATTTGTCCATCTCAGCAGTGCTAGGTCTTTTTTCCACTGCAGCCCCATGACTGTTGATAATAAGATAATGCTGACTTTGGACAGCTGGAAGCTTATAATTACCTCTTTTTAAAGTCTGTACTGTATATATGTGTGTGTATATATATGTATGTATACATAGATGCAGAGGAATATGTGGCTCACCTGTTGACACCCTGTACATCCTTTTTAACAAACAGGGAGAGGAAAATAATACTTAAAGACACTGAATAGAGAGACACAGATTGTAGGGGCTTAACCCTACTCATGTTGCCACCAACAACCAAAGTCCTGTTGCCTTCAGTGGGGTGGTAAGCCTGGTCGTGCTTTGGTACTGTGCTGATCTGTGCCTAAAACAGCCACAGATTGATAGATCCAGATCCAAGTTTGGATTTTAAACACTTTTGGGCAAGAAACTCTCTCTTCAGTGTGTCTGTAGTAATATGAAACCCCTTTTGAGTATTATTATAAATCCATTACCACTGATAGCAATTACTGTAATGATCAGTAGCAAACTCCTCTGGCAACACACAAGAAATAGCTGCAGCTTCCCCCAAAATGGTGGCAGAGAATTGCCCAGAGACACAACTAGTCATATTCTCCTGTTGTTTACCCCATTGGAAGCAGGAAGAAACACCAACAAAGCCAATGAACCACAGTCAAGTTGGTTGCTCCCCAAGACCTGTACCCACCACCAAACCAGACCGAGGTGTGCTGGTGCACAAATGGAGCCTGCCACAGGAAAAAAGTCTTACTCCCAGCAGCTTCCTAGGACTGCTGTGGTGAGCGCAAGACTTCTCATCTGCGAGTCTGATCCTGCGCAACACAAGCGGTTTAAGCACAGAGTGCTAAAGATCCCCTCGCCTTGCATGGGCTCATGATCAAGTTGTAATTGCTCAGCTATTGCATCTGTTTGCGTAATTAAAGCCAGCTGTCTCTGTGCTAGCTTCCATCCAAGAAATAGCTACGCAAATACATTTTTTACTGTTAATGTAAAGAACAATTTTGTGGCCTCTGCCCTAACTGGCCCTTCAAAAGTAGCATTGGTGTTTTAATTCCTTCCAAGTTCACACAAAAATGTAACCCCCCAAAACAGTCAGTTTCTGTCCTTTCCTATTATCCAGCACAAGACCCGAGATGTTTCCCACTTGCATGGATTTATTGCCTAGTAATTATAGTTCATGAAATACATTCACAGTAAAGTGTGTCCTGGATACTCCAACTCTTCCTGGCAAACCAAATGTTTAACATCATGAGGGGTATAAAAATATAAGCAATCGTGTTTGAGTCACTTTTAGTACAACAGATTCATTTGCAGGGTCTGGCAGTGTTTATAGCATAAATCACACTTTAGAGATGGGAAAACACTCCTAATTATCTAGTTCAACTGTTTTTTGCAAGTATGAATTCTCTGCTGCCTTCATCCAAACCTAATTTGAGAAATATCCCTGTGTATGACATTTCTACCATGTCCCTTTGGGATTATCCAACAACTTGACAGAAATCACTGTTAGGAAATATATCCTGACATTTAAACCTACAGTTTCCATTGCTTAGTTTAAGCTTTTTACTCCTAATGCTTAAACTTGAGTTAGCATCCCATCCCATTCCCTTCCCTTCCTTCCTTCCTTCCGTGTTCACAGCCTCCAGGTATTTGCAGCTGGCTCAAACGTCCTGTCGTCGTTCACCGTTTCTCCCAGCTAACCCGCGTATCGGTACGGACAAGGACACTTCTCCAGGTCAGGAATCACCCTAGAGCTCTTGAACATGGTTTTGCCAGCAGCCAGAGAGAAAGGATTACTAAGGACAAGTCAGCGGCCAAGGCAAACAGTTGCTCTCACACAAGAGAGCCATTTCCAGTATTTTGAATTATTTCACTTTTAATAGGTGTTTTTGCCCCTCTGGTAATGGTTCAATCACCTTTCCCTTAGCTGAACCACTCCTCCAACAAGAAAACAGGAGCAACCAACCGAGACATGTTTGGAGCTAAAGGCTGCTGCTATTTACTTGCGTATTTTGCTTTCTCACAAAAGTGCTTGGTACGTCGTGGCCTTGATGCTGAGTGAGGAGAGACCGTGTGTATGGGGCATGTAAAGTACATATTCCCCTCCTTGGCAGGAGACCTTGGCAGCAGAAGCTTAATGCACAGTTCAGCGCCCTGACTTCCTCCTCCCGACCCCCTTGCTTTATTTTGCACTTGGTACACGCAAGCGCTCTCCCCTCCGCTTGCTCCGTGCCCTTGTGGGGACGTGAGCGGTGGCCCTGGCTAAAGTCAGTTCAAAATTCCCACTGACTCCTCCAAGGCCAGGATTTCACTTTAAATGACCGTTCTTCAAAAGCAGTGAAGGATTAAAACTGTGCCACATGAGTGCACTGGTTAAAATGGAAGACTTGCTAAGCAGTTACAGGGTCCAAAAAGAGTTACAGAGGGTCAAGTTTCCAGTTCAGTGAACCCTGTCAGCTGTCCTAGGGCACTGCCTCGCCCAGGAGAACAAACTTGCCATCCACACACACCAACGAGAATTAAAGGCTGAGATTTCCAAAGCTCGGGGCCTTGGAGGCACAAAATCTTTTTGCTTTTAGGCCGATGGGGAATCAGATTCCTACCAGACCTCAGCCTAGGAAGGCACGCACTCTCCTCCAAGTTCAGAGAAGTGAGGTTATCTGGATTTGGCGATGTCTGGCATTGCCACAGCACCCGCAACAAATCCACTCTACGCCACGACCCACGTGGCTCCTGGAAGAGGCGCAAGGTCTGCCGAGAGCCACATGCCGCTCCCGGCAGAGAGCCATACTGGCAAGTGCAGTCACTGCTTTGGTGGCCCAATTCTGTGCGGGGGGATCAGGCACTAATGTGATGCCAGGCTGCATTGCTCCCTCTGCATCACTGTTTTTTGGCACAGAAGCAGCTGGCAGCAAGGACACCAAGGAGGGACTGAGGTTATTGGAAAGGGAAGCAATGAAGGAAAGAATCCCAGGCAAAGAGAAAATCTTTCCTCTCCTTTTCAGTCTCGCTGACCTTTTAGGAGTTGGGTACCTACACGCTCACACCACTTGAATATAAAAAAGGCAACTCAGTGTGCGCATCAGGCAGTTACCTGTGTTGCTTTACATAGGCATAGGTATCTTGCAGCAAGCACCGAACTGTTTCATTGCCAATAATTTAGCCATATTTTAAATTAATACAGAACGGAGTATCTCTTAAAAAATGTTTGAAACAAGCACCTGGGCCAAACTAGACAACCCCTGTCCATCTTTTACTGAGGGCAAAGCTCCTGCACGATCATCTTCCGACACGCTGTAACCTGCAGCTGGGAGGAGAACAAACCCCTTCTCCTAGAGATGAAGAGTTTATAAAACAGTGACCTGCAGCAATGGTAAGACCATCACAACAGAAAATATCAGGTTCAGCTACTTCGGTGCCCACTTTCCCTGTGTGGAAATGTCACCAACTGAATGAGGTTGGAGCATAACCCGAGGAGCATCTCAGCCCTTCCTACAGACCCCTGTTCCTAAGGCAGTTCCCGTCTTAGTCCCCAAGACACATATCTCCAAGGAGATATGCTGCTTTCCCCACCTTAGCACCTATGAAAAGGCCCAGGTGAGGCAGGGTGTAAGAAGTAGTACCATCACAGAATGCCACAGAGTCAACGTTCAGCTGAGCTCCTGCATACACCTCTTCTGCTGACAGCCTGCTGCAGAGCCGGTCCTACCAGTGCAACACAAGCATGGGCATGTGCCAACACCCCCATTTTGGACAAAGGAGACCTGGCCACATGAAGCTCTACAGGGGAAAGAGGTCTTCCATGGTGCCAGCAAGCCAAATGGCCTCACATTACCTCCACTCCTAACGTATGCTTGGTGCACCGATCGTTACTCTGAACATATACCACAAAATGCCTCTGCAGTGGTGGGATCCCAAATTTACAGGATGGAAAGGTCTTAAGATAAAAAATTCTAGGGCTTGAATGAACAACCATTCTGGATGCAAACCTGAATTCAGTGCAAGGTCAGAGGAATTCTTCTTGTTCAAAATATCAGATCATGACATAGTTTGCATGAATATGTCGGTCAAAAAGTCTGAAGCTTTCTGACAGACCCAGGCCCATTGCAACGTGCAGCTCTCTCCTGTGAGAGTGCAGTGTGAAGATCTACACTGTGTCCTGTCATCTCCACAAGGTATTTCATCAGTCAGCAGGCTGTTCTGCAACGTGCTTAACAGCAAAATTGTGTAAGCTCAAAGAAAGTGAAGGCAAAGAGCAACTTTGGCAATCCCTGCCCAGGACAGTGAAGGTGATGAAGGCTGAGAATGGTCCTGCCGTTCAGTCACATTACAGGTGGTGATTAGATATTTGCAGAGCATTTTGCAGGTGTTTGCAATCCTGAAACAAGGAAGCAAAGGCTCTGAAAGGAGATATATGTGAGCTCTTTTATTGCATCAAGCTGGTTGACTAAATGCAGCAAACAGTGTAAAGTTTCACGTCTGTGGTTTCTCCCTTTGCTGGAGCTGATATGACAAGATAAAACTGTGGTTTATAATACCTTTATCAAAAAAATGGTAGTCAGCACTAATCATAATCAATGTTCCTTTGCAAAACAACAGTCAAGGAAGGGAGCTGAGCCTGAGGGAATGGATTTAATCAGCTTCATTGACATTTGGCCTGAGGAGTATAACAGTGTAACTTTCTGTTTAACACGAGAAAGTCTTGCCAACTCACCACCAGTAAACCCCCAGACTGATCATGAGAACTAGTCTCCACGTTAGATCAGGGAGGGGGGAAAAAACCCCACCAAACAACAACAAACCATATTTGTCTTGCACTTCCACAAAGCTCTCTCCTCTTCTGAATGACACTGTAAGAGCTGACAGTGGCTTCCTGCTGTCCACAGTATTTCAGTTAAAAAATGCCTTGTGCTTCTCACTGAGCTCTCTGGAAAGTGATACGTTTAGTTCACACTGGAATGCGAGATGGGGCCATCGCACCCTTGATCTTCCTTTCGTTCCCCCACGCATGTTTTTTTTTCACGCTGCTCTTCTACTTTGAGGGATATACACCAAAAGCCGTACACCCAGAGCAGAGGCATCCAGGCAGGAATCACTACGTGCAAGCAACCCGCACAAAACACGCATGCTGCCCCGAATGGGAACTTGGGATGCGCCTGCATTTTTTTCACATGTTAAATGCATGTGAGGATTGTTCCAATGAAAGGTGCTGAAGCGGCGGAGACTGAAGTCCTGTATTGATCTCCCTAACAGGCAACAGCAACGCAACGTGCCCTGGCCCTGACCCGCATGACCAGCTGCAGGGGTAGCCACTCTCTCTTGAGCACTGGGCCTCACCGTTGAGAAAGCCAGCGCAGAGGGCAGGTAATGTCACTGGTCTGATGACCAGGCAGAGGACGTTTGTCTACTAGGTATGTGCGCTTATTCCTATCAGGAGATAGTCGTGTTTAACACTGCTAAACATCTCTGAAGTATTTTTTATGGCTCATAACCTGGCATTACAACCTACAGAGGAAATCTGCAGGGTGGGTGCTTTTTACAGAAGAGTAGTAATAGAGCCTGCCTCTGGCAATTCATGCAGCAGCATCTTGCCTGCTCCAGGGATGCTGGAGAAAGCAATACTAGTTTTCTGATCACAGACAACGATGCAGTTAGTCCACAGAAAACTCTACCTTCTATAAAGGTTAAAGCAATTAAAAGCTGACTCAAAGATTTGGTGATGAGATAACTGGTGCTAATTATATAGATGTTATGATGATGTTGCAAAGTCGTGATAGCTCGGGTGAAATGAGCCCAGCTCTCCTCAGATAGGGCTTCAGGCAATGAAAGCCCAAAAGCAGTTGCCTTCAGCCAGGCCTCCCACTTGTGATCTCAGCTTCAGGGCCAAGGTTTGGCAATGCTGGGACAAAGACTCACTTTCAAGGATGGCTCTTCCCTGTTGAGAAGCAAACCATGTTTATGCTATCCTCCCAACAGGACAGTGGTAAAAGGTGTTTTACAGGCAGTCTTGGAGACAAGATCCTTGTGATGAGGGCTTGCAGTCAGAATAAAAAGCCAGAGAAATAAGAGAACACAAGAGGAGAAAAAGGGAAAAAAATTATAAAGCAACTGGAGTGCGCTGATTGGGGCCCTTTGGGTTGCTCTGCTGGAGCTGTCCTGGGGACTGACAGATAATCCCAGGGCTTTGACTCCAACAATTTTTGCCAGCAGCATCCTTTGGTCTTAGTAACATAATAATCAAACACCTCAAAAGGGGCTGCTGGAGACATTTGGATTCCCTTGGGGCTAATTATAGATTTTAAAGCTGTGGAGGGAGTGGGTGTTTCCCCCATAAAAAAAAAAGTATAATTGTATAACTCCACACCCCCTTGCTTTCTAATGCGACGCACATAGGGGATCTCGTACATCAACTACAAAGTGCGTATTGTTCTATGTCAGCAGATAAATAATTCACCATCTGAAGACTTGGAAGCTTTTCTCTTAGTTCAGGATTATTGTTCCACTTGATGCATGAAGTTGGCAGCTTCACTTTCTTCTTCTTCCCGAGAGAATTGGATCACTCTAAGACTTGAGTAACTTGCAAGCTAATAGCTCACCAAGATTTTCTGTGTGTGTGTGTGTGTGTGTATGCGCACGCATTCCTATGGAAGAAGTTAGCTGAAGAGGTGATTTCATTTGTCTTTTGTTGTCATTCATTCTTAACTATATACTTTAAAATAATAATAATAAACCCCTATGATGTTGCAACTGTTGCGTCTTGAATTTCTTCCAGCCATCTTTAAAATCTGTGATGCTCTATCAGCCAAAAGTTTCAACGGAGGAGGAAAGGGCTGTGTTGCTGGTTGAGGGTTTGTTTTTGTTTTGCTTTTTTAAAAACAAGATATCAGAGGGAATTTGTATTAACACACATCTGACCAGGGTATCGCTACGTGGTCACAGCTGTCCTTCATGCATCCTACCCCTTGCTAGACTATTCTAGCAATCAAAGAAATACATGCTTTCTGGCAGGCATGAACTAGTCTCATACCCCATTTTTCAAACCAAGGGGAAGTCCAGATCTTTATCCAATAGCCCCATTCCTATTTTTCATTAGCGCAGAAAACACAAAGATCAATACAGATCTCCATCCAGAGAGCAAATTCCTAATGTGATTATGCTTTTATTCTGGTATTCTTAATAGTAATTAAAATTCTCTTGAAGAGGAATGTTTTTCATTGACTTCAGCAGGCTTTGGATGAGAAACAGCCCTGGAGGGTTTTGACAAAATGTTATTTTGACAGAAAACGCAGACTAACTGAAATTGAAACAGTTTCTGGGAATAGCTTTCACAGTGACAGCTCAGTAAAAATTCTGTTATCTCAGGTCCACGATCCACTTGTCAGAACCAAAGCAGGAAGAGAAAACACGAAGTAGCAAAGTACCGTTGGCCAGGCCATCCGCCCTGATACAGGACACACAGAGTCAGGTTCAGACTGTGGATTTAAAAGTGTCTCAGCTTCTCCAAGAGAATCCAAATTACTGGGCTTTAGCTAGTTTCAGTGGGCTGCTTCTGCTCTCCAGCTTGGGAGCTGTCAGTCCATCTCAGCACGGAGCAGGACTATTTTGGAATGTTTTGAGTGTTCTTCAGGATAGGAAAAAACATTTCCTACCAGCTGTACTTTAAATCGGGCCATAAAGCTTTATGTTTAAAAACAATTGTGAAACATGACTCAAACAAGATGCCCTCAGGGCTGCACTCTAAAGACAACAGCAGCTTTGCTATCAGCCTTGATGAGCACTCAGCTATACATCTGTAGCCCTACATTTCATTAAAATATTTATAACTCTGAGAGAGAGGGAGCATTCTAACTAGAAAGAAAAATCTGTGTCTCATTCTGGACCTCTCCTTGTATCAGAGACGGAGATGTGATTGCCTAGACATAGAAGGAGTTATTGTCCTTGAAAATGAGAGAGAGAGAACTCTAACAACAGCGTTAAGATTAACATTCAGAGAAGCGGAGAGAACTGAGGAGGTTTCTACTGCTGCAAAAACAACTGGCCAAAACCTCATCTGACATTAAATGGCATGCCTGCAGTGACTTCAACAAGGTGATATTGATTTACACCAGCTGAGAAGTCATCCCAGAAAGAGTTTGTAAAATAGGACTAGCATTCAGGGGAAATTTTGAATGCTTTAAGTCTGGGAGAGGTCCAAGAAGAAAGGACCTTCTGGCCAGAAGTTGGATTTGAAGGGGACAGAAAAGAAGCAGCTGAGATCTGGCACAGTGCTGCGTACAAGCGCGTATTGGAAGGGGGTACAGATGAACGCCGTCCTTCCAGAAGTCAGCTTGTATCACACCTCGGACACTCCACTGGTACACAGCACACCAAGGGCACGCACATTCACGGGCCAGAATCACATCGTGTACAATGGTAACTCAGCAAGAAGAACAAACGAGTCCGTTTGCTTTCTTAAAGCAACATCACTGAATGGCTTAGTGCATGTCAGAGGAGGTCACAAAATTTAAGGTTTGTTGGGTTTTTTTTTTTTTTTATTATTTTTTCTAACAGTGCACAAGAGCCGATGGATTGGGCTGGGGTTGCGCAAGGATTGCATTAAACCCTATGGTACATTTCCAAGCTTTGTTTGTCTGAACAATTGACTCTGAGCACAGACACTTATCAATAGAAGCCTAAGCAAATTTCAGGACAAGCTTTTTTTTTTTTTTTTTTTGCTGACTTGAACATCAAGGTCTTCCAGGGCTGCAGTTGCTGTAGCAACAGGACGGAGCTTATTAAATGATCAACCTGAAGGCCAAAGCTATCAGAGTTGAAATGACCGAAAGTTAATATTTAACCTAAATCCCCTTATTTGTTTAAAAACATGCAGCTCACTTTGTATTAGCAGTTGCCTCGTGGATCTACTTCAGAAATAGCTGTGGAGCCATGAGACCACTGAAATTTTCATACATGTCCCAAATAACATCCAGTTCCTCAGTGGTGCGGGCTCCGACACCTGCCTCTTCCCAGAACTCATGCAGCAACATACTTAGGTAGAGAGCTATTTCCTCTGATCTTTTGTTTCTGACAATCACTTAATACGCATGTGTCTAAGCATGTTGTTTTTAATCATTTCCACAACCTAATGGCATTATACATTATTTTGTTTTAAGAGCTAAGGAGAACGAGCATGATCCATTTTTAGGCTCATTAGATTCTGTCCTTTGGACAACCATTCCCGGGGTGAGTTATGCTTTGCCTTGGGCCCAGCAGGCAGAACCAAATGGAAATAGATTGCTGCGGCAAAATTAAGTGACCCATCCCCTACTATTGCTTAAACACGTCTAGCCTCCCTCACTGCTGTTTCAAATGTCTGGCAGGCCACTCTTTCCACAGCTTTCAATATTAACTACTATTTTTCATCAATGAAATAGCATCTGTGGACAGCCAGGAGGGACCTATTAACTGGGGCTACTTTGTGCTTGTCCACCAGTAGAACAAGGATACTCTAAGGAAGGACCTCATTTGGTCAGCTCCTACTTTACTAGCATAAAGCAACACGTCTTCTTCAGTACACGGGTGCCAAAGGACCTTGGTAGACCTTTGCTTTCAGGAATTTCCTGTGGCTATGATACAGCCAGACTAGGTCCCATGTGTCTCTGACAACACCCATCCCAACTGAACATAGCTTTTAATGAAAACACTAGGAGGAAAAATGCCTCTCTACCTACTTCCTACTACCAATCCTGGCTCAAAGAAGGGTTTTGTCTGCCCCGGAAATATTTCTCTGCCTACAGTTTCTTTTTGGGAGATCTCGTTGCAGGTAGTAGCTGCTGACACAAAACATTTGGATGCAACCAGAAACTACTACAACAGTAATTTGTCAAGTCTGTCCTGTCCTAACACAAAGGCAGAGAGTATCTCTAGGAAGGATAGGGGATGGCAACTCTATTTCACAGGATTTCTCCAGGCTGTTCAAGGCTTTTAATACACAGAAGAAGTGACAGTTCACTGCCATTCATGACCTAATTAAACATCATTTTGTGATTCTGCTTAAACATCAGCAGATCCGAGGCAGAAGATGCAGGTCATGCAGCCAAATGCAGTAACATACACATCACTGAATCATAGCACTTTCTAATACTTCTGATCCTCCTTCCCCAAACCCAGAGTTAAGACCACGCCAATAATTCAAACATTCAGGTTTTATACATTAATGGTCAGCAAAATCACCTTGTAAAATAAAGCTGTGAAGCATGATTACGTTATCCAACAGCTTCATAAAAACAACCTTTCTTGCTACTGCTGATGAAGTGAGAGGACCCAAAGCTTTATGAATACGTTAGAGGAGCCAGGCCTAGGTGCAACTGCCCGCCATGGGCTCAGATCATTTTTAGCATGAACCTGACATCTCCTTTGCACCACTACAGCTGGAGGCAGTTAGATGGGAGGCTTAGTCTTAGTCCAATGCATGACTATTTGTTTAATTAGAAAGAGATATCATCCTTAATTGAACTGTTTGGTCTCTTGCAGAGGTAGAAAACCGCGTAGAAAGACCCGAGACACCCACCCACACAGCCCCAGATTTGGCCACGCATCTTAACATGTCCCTGTTAGACAGTACCTTGCTTGGGGGTTTTTTTTGTTATCCTTTTGCCCCTTGTTGAGCATGTTTCAGCTGACCCTGTGAGGGAGCAGAAATAGTAGCGTGGCTGGGAGAGCTGTACACCACAGCTTGCAAACAGGAATGGGAAGGCAAGAAAAGGAGCCATCATGATGGATGCATCCCCTTGGGGTATCTTTGGCTATCCTCACCTCACAGCACACAAACGACACTTGTCATCAGGGCACCCTGATCTTCCCTTCCCAGAGACCCTATGCCAGGCCCTGGCGCACCCTGGGCATACTCTTCCCCCAGCTTCCTCCTGTGCCTCCTTCATCCTTTACCCCCATATTACAGCTCCACCAGTAAATGACCACAAATCCAACCAGGAAAGGTTTGCCTTGAATCACCTCTACGCTGATGCTATGAAAGGACTGCTCTGCAAGTCAGCAGAGATATTTCTGCAAGGGTAAGGATTAGAGCACGCGCTGAGCCATCCTGAGGAACAACCCTCCAAGCAGTAAACCCCAGGGGGGAAAAAAAAAAAAAAAAAAAAAAACAAACAACAACCCAAACAAAAAACCAAAAACAAACCCACACCCCAAAGCTGAGCTTTGCTGTTGCGCTATCTCCTGGCTGCTTTCTGAAGCCAGCTCCAAGGAGGAAGCACACTTGGACCTTACATGCATACGGTCAGCATGGAGAGAGGCTGGGAAGGATGCCTGCATGTCCCTTCTCTCAAATACTCCCCCCGTATGATCTAACTGCAATCTTCAGATCTGCAGCTGTCAGAGCCGGCTCTCTCTGTGCTTGGTAATCTGAGGCTCTGCAAGCGAGCAGTAGCTGCTCGTCTCGCCTGCCTTCCTAAGGCAACACTTGCTCAGCAAACACAAATATGTTTACTGTGGAAACTTTGTACTTGCCTTACTGCCCTCGCTCTTTGCCAGGTGTTTTTCTTTTTATACCCACAGGAGACGCAGAGCCATGTTCTAATATAGAAATATAGGTTCATGTGCATGTGTTTATTAATAAACAGGTGGGCAAATCTATTTGCTTACTGCCTCATTTGAGTGATTTATTTAGTTATTTTTAGACCTGTTAGACATACAGGCCCAAAGAAGCAACATCAGGGGCTGGCTATTGTAATATAATGAAGGTACATTCAGAGACTAATTTTTCCAGAGGGAAAAAAAAAAAAGATGATACATAGCTATAAGGGCACCCAGCACCAGTCAGCCCCTTTTTCCTCTCACCAGTATTAAGCCAGCGTCCTTATTGTCTTCCATGATGTTGCCCTGGGGATAACTCAGCAAGAAATTCACTGTCCAGGTAGACCAGGACCCCCTCTAAGGGCTGCAGTACAGAATCATGCCTAAGCATCCTGATAACATTGCTTAGAGCAGCATATTTTTGTACTGTCTATGGGAATATATATACACGCAAGCACACACGTGTAAGAAATTATTATTTTATCTTCTGACATAAAAAAAAGGAGCTTGAGATACTGCTTTCATAGCCCCAGCCTCAGGGGAGATCAGAAACAGACTGCGTAGCCCCGCGAGTAAGGCACACAACGCCGAAGGGAATAAGAAGTTGGTGCCAATGTAAGACAAAGGGCTACAGCCCCTGGTATCTCCCCTTCTTCCCCCACAGGAAACCTGAGAGATGCTGGGCATGCAGCCCAAACCAACCCTGATCCCACTGAGATCAGGCTGCTTAGGGATTCTCCCAGCCAAAAATCACCTTAAAAAACCCACTAATATCATTCGCAAGTGAAAGAAGATAAAATGCAAAACCTCCTTTCCTCAGGGGACTGCTTTCACCTCCTGAGGACGCAGCCCTACCCAGATCCATGAGGACACACCACGAGGAGGGGACCTAACGCAGCCCAGCCGGACAAGAGGCGGCTCACAAGATGGGCCACAAAGCAAGAGCTCCTAACAGTTACGGGTCACTCGGAGTCCCCCAAAAGGTTTTTCTCCGACAAGACTCTTCTTGCTGGTTCCTGGGCCCTGTCTCCCTCTGAAAATTGCACAGGGCCTCCCCGAGGTGGCTGCCATGGGTTTCATACCCCTCTTGGGATGCAGACACAGCTGAACAGGCACTTTCACTGTTCCTAGCATCCTCCCGCTACCCTGTTGCAATAAGCAGAGTTGATTGTCAACTTCAGCCAAATAAGCAAGCATAAATGCCAGTAAAAGAAAACATTGCATACATCCCTCATCTGGAAATTATTTTTGTTTGTATTTATGTTCCCACATGTTGTCAGGGTGATGTCTGGGCTCAAGCCCACACGTGGAAAAATCTGGACTGTGCCCTGCACTAGGAAACTCTCTAGCTCAGAGGCTAAACTGCGTTTGCTCCTCCTTGTCTCCCAAAAAAACAGCCTGTATGCTTGCCTTTATGGTTCAGAGCACAGCCTCTTTTATGCAGGGAAGAGGAAAATAAAAGAATTGACAAGAGGTTTATTCTTACACTAGGACACTGGAGGAGGAGGAAGCCCTCTCTTCTGTGCCAGTAGAAGAAAAAGAACAGGTCCAGAAAGGAGCGTGATCCCTTGAGTCACACTTCAGGTGGCTGGGCCTAGGCTGTGCCATGAACTGGACCAGGGACATATCCTACATTGCCCTGAGCAAGACCAAACACAACCAGGACCCTAAGCTCAGATACCTCAGTTAGGGAGCACCTCAGCTTCCTCCCAGCCAAGCACAATTCATCACCACCTGGGCTTAAACACCAGCAGTCTTTAGCCCCCAGCCTCAAGCCTCTTTCAGCCCTGAATGGAGCCTCTTTCCTCAAAAAAAAAAAAAAAAAAATCCCAAAATAAAAGGTTCAACCATGTCAATCACAGCCTCCCCAGCATAGTACCTGCTGAAGGTTCATTCCTCAAAGCATCTCACTACACAGGCCAGCCACTCCTTGCTCTAGTCTCCCTCCTTGATGACTCCCTGGAGGTGTCTGCACCCAAACCACCTTCCTGGACAGCCATAAGCACCCCACCTACCCACCCACTCACCTGAGCTCCTCCCCTTATGGGTGCCTGGACATGCCCTCAGCTGAGACCTCTGATTAGCCCCAGACCCAGGTGAGAGTCCTTGTTCCCTCCCAGATCAACCCAGCAAGCAAAGTCATTAACCCTGAGTGGGAGGCTGCTTGAGTACAAACTGAGAGTGAAGCCATGGCTCTGACAAATTCAGCAAGACTTTAGCCTTCACTGACAGAGCTGAGACTTCACCTGGGCAAGAGCCCTTTTTTTTTGTCTTGGTCTCTGCACCCAGAGCCCGAACAGGAGAGGCTCCAAATCCATGTGCCGCTTATCAACCTGGCAGCCACAGGCTCACAGATTAAACATGAGGCAGGACGTCAGAAGTTGCAAATCATGTTTCCACCTTTGCCAAGGAGGTCCACCTCTGTCCTTGTGCCTGTCCAAAAAATTAGGGGAGCTAATACCTCTGCATTGACCAGAGAAAGCAAAGCATGGTGAAGAATGACTGAGCTTAGGAATGACTGAGAATATGACCTTGAAGATCTAAACATCTTCTCTCTGCTAGAGGTTTTCTCTTTTCCCTCATGATGGTTGCATCACATTGCAACTCTATTCAGAAATATCATTCTGTTTTTGCTGCCTCCACTTGAAGGCCCTGAAGACTTCAGTTGAGTCTTCACTTCTCTTCAGTGTTGTGCTTCCCCCAGAGTACGCAAATGGCCTTGAGGTGGTCTTCATGGGTGGAGTCTGTGTGCGGACGCCAGGCAAGGGGAACGGCAAATGGCTTTTATCTTATGGTTGCATTTAGAGGTTGCAGCCATGGGACTCTGAGGTGGATATTTTCCAAAGACAAGCAGGAAACGGTGGACATTATCCCATGAAAATGTCTATGAGCATGAAAGAAGTCTCTTCCAGTGAGCTGTTCGTGCTTTGGTCATAAAAATCACATTTCCGGGCTTGCTGAAAAGTGAAGGAAAAGTCAACTTCAAAGAGAATTGCTGAGGTTTGAACAAAACCACATAGTTCTTGAAATTCGCATTTGAAAAAAAAAACCAAACATAATCTTTTACAAGAACTGAAAAAAATCTGAAATTCATTTGACAGAAAAGTTTGGACTGGTGGAAGACCTTGAACTAGAAGGAGAGAGGAGGTGCCGACAGCAGAGACAAGGGGGTTAGGGAGAGCCCGCCACTGCCTTCGCACCCTGTTGTCCCAGCGCTCCTCTGTTAATGTAGGCACAGATGTGGCCTCATGAGGGGTCTTCAAGGACAAACTAAGAGACGATTCCACTCCTCGTTCTCTCCGCATAGCTGCATGACCACAGCAAGTCCCCGAACAACACTTCACTTAAATAAACCCCCAGCTGGCTGCGATGTTTTGCACTAGAAACTTTATTTGTCTTTAACATTAGCTCATCAATAGAATCTTTCTGGTAAAAATCACAATATTCGCATTGCACAAGGGGAGCCTCTGTGGAAAGAAAACGGGGAAGAAGGAGCATCGCTTCAAAACACCCAACGCTGGCAGGTCCAGGCATCGCATAGCTGCAGTGAGGGACTAACCCAGCAGCTCCGGGAACTGAACCAGCACAGCCAGCATCCCCAGTGACTGCCTGCCACTCCGTTAGCAATTCTGCTGTCTCTCTCTTGCTCCCTTGCTCTCTCACGTCTTCTGGTGAACACTTTCAATTTTTTCCTAATGAAAAGGAATTATTTTTTTCTGGGCAGCCCCAAATGTGCTTTATTTGTCCTGCGCATCTTGTTAGCCTGCCAGCTGACTCAGGCTATCTCTTGCTCTGCAAATATACTGCATCTATGACACAGAGACGCTATTTGCAAGGTTTCTCTGTGAGTTACATATACCTACTAAGTCACTATAAGGCACTACAAGGTTTCTAAACCTCTCTCTCAACAGCACATCGCTCTAGCTAGTGACTAGTTATTCGTTGATCCAATAAACTGCCTTGAAAGTAATAATTAGAACTTATCACAACAAAAAGCAGAGTTTATTAAATCCCACACAAATTATCTAGTTGCAGAAGTTGAATAAAAGATCAGAATAAACAGCAGAGATTACATTGGACTAGATCTTCTGTACTAACTTTCAAAACGGGCATTCTTATGCAATCTAAAATGTTTGTGTTAATAGATAACAGCTAGTGCATCAGCAGCCAGTCATTTTCTTTAAAACAAATGCATTTGAGAAGATTAAGCAGAAAGTATCAAAGTTAAGGAAGGAAAGATTGTAGGTAGATGTATAGGAAGGCACTGCAAGGTGCAAGTTGGATTTCAGTGCAAGGAAACCTCTGAGGGTGCTAATCAGCCTCCTTTGATCATACCACAAGGGTGAAGTCTTATGCAGTGTGGAAATGCTTTATGGGATGATAAAGTCAGTGGGGGGAAAAAAAAAAAAATCAAGCTGAACGTCTTGCTACTTACTGTGGGAGCCAGCATGGTCCCCACGGAAGACAAAGAACGTTAACCCATCTGCAGAGGTCACCGAGGGCCATTGCAAGGACTCAAAAAGTCACAAGCAGATATAGCGAAGTTGTTCCCCCGATGTTCCCCAGGTCCTGCAGCAGCTGCGAGGGCTACAGCACACCCGCACCAACATCACTCATGCCACATCAGCAAAATGAACGTTTGTCATTCCTTGTGCTTGACCTCATGTTGGTCTTAAGCCTATCCAGAGGGCTAAAAAGCATCCCCACTTCTCCCCCAGTGTGCTTCAATTAATTGCAGCTGTACATCAGTGTGTACACATCTTAAAATCACATCAAATGATTAAGCTGTGATTAACGCCTGGGTCTGAGAAGGAATTGGTACCTTTGGGTTTGCTCTACAGCTCTGCCATAAGCTCCCCAAGAACTATTGGTCAAATCATTTAAATCCTTTTTCTGACTTTGCACAATGAAGGTGACAACTACTCTTCAGGGGGCTTGAAAGGCTTAATTCCCCACTGGGAAGCATGTTCTGCTCCTCAGCTGGAAGGTGCTAGAGGAGTGCCAAATATTATTATTAATTTAGCACAGGTAATTTGTTTCACTGAGATTAGCATGAAAACGCAGGAACAAAGCGAGGAAGGTGGCTCCAGCTCTCCCTGGATTCACGGTCCTCCACCCACCAGGGATCTGTCACAGGCCATCAGGTAACTTGCATGAAGTCATCAGGACCAGTTCTAATTTGCTAATCATTCCTTTAGGCACGACATAGATGGATTCACGTTAAGATTTCATGGGTGTCACTGATCTCGTGCACAAACCTGGATTATCTACAAGGCAGTGCCAGTGGTACTGAGTGAGGGGTAAGTGCTCAGACAACAGGGCAGTGCTTGAGAAGGGCTGTTGTGAGCTTCAGTGCCAAAGAAAAGCCACGGTCTCTTGAAGGCGAATGTGTTACTAATGTGTATTTATTTATCAGTTGTTGGAATAGCCTGTGAGGAGACTAAAGGTCCCAGGTGGCAGGTAAATGAACACCCTCCAGTTGTGCCATTAATTCCTGGGGAGCAAGAGGGAGAGTTTACCAGCAAACTTGTCAGCTGTAACTAACTCGATTTTCTGAGAGAGGACAGATTGCTCGTCACCCTGCGCTCCCCTTCCAGCCAAAGCTGACCTTCCCCAGGAGCATCTGCCACTTCCAGAAGAAACGAGCCCTTACCAGAGGCCACTTCCACATCAGCCGAGGCAGCGAGGTCTCATTTACAGCAAGGGGCTCTCCCCACATCAGCCCTGCCCCAGGACACCCGCATCCACGTCTCGGATCCGGGGTGTCACAGTGTCCTAGTCGGACCCGAGAACCGGCACAGCGGAGCTGAGGTCCAGCACAGGCGCTGGTCCATGAGGCCACTTGCTGTGGCGCTGCTGCCGTCAGCAGAGCCTGGGTGTTTTTCCAGCCGCTCTGGCTGCAGGACGGCCGTTCTGACACAATGAAATTTCCAAGCCCTTTGCCCTCCCTGATGCATTATCTGCCACTAGGGACACCCGCTCTGAATGAATCTAGCTCCAGCCAACTCTCTCAGGTCCAGGACATGTTGTCCGTGGAAAAACAACGCACACCAGAGAAACAAAAAGTGAGAGACTACCTGGCTGCCGTTTATAGACTTCTCAGAAAAAGTCAGCAGTCAACAGCCAAACTTGAACGTTCACGTCACTCCTTCACTTATGGAAGGCGAGTTTACTAAATGCCTGGACGCTTTTCAGCCCAATAGCCCAGTCCCTGTATTTGCAACCATAATGTTGGAATAACTAGCGGGGCTTAAGCTGGTGCCCGCTGGACTCAATAGGAGAGGCAGATGCCAGAGGCTTTTTTAGATACAGAACAGTAATTCTTTGTACCTTTCTTTTTGTGGGTTGCTGGACTCCACCCTCAGTCACATGCAAAACAATTCCTGGATAGATATTTCCACTAAAGATCTCAGAGTGCCTTGTAATTATTGAGGTTCCCGGTATCTGGGTCATATGGATAAATAATATTTCTGCTTTGGGAAGTGCTAAGACTCACTCGAGGCCACTCCAAGAATCAGCTACGGAGTCAGGAGGAGAATAGCGGTATCCTTATACAAGGAAGGGGACCTGAAGGACCCACAGCGAGCAATCCCAGCCCCTTCTCTTTATGTCTGCCGACTGTCCAAGGCACGGCCTGTGACTATCATTCACTAAGCCCCCTGCCGTAAAGCTGCTCTTGCCCCAGAGCCCTGCACAGCAGCTGCTCTGACGCTGGCTGCTAGCTCAGCCACCCTCCTCCTGCCCAACAAGCAGAGCCCTTTCTGCGAAAAGAGCCTGCCACTCTGTTTGTGCTGGAAAAGACAGAACGGTGCCTGTTAAGCCGTAACTTGCTGCAGTTTCTGTTTTCCTTCCTCCGCTCCCTTCTAGGAAACTAGAGGCCACATTCACCTCAATTTTCTCTCCCTTTCAGGATGGTTATGACTCCAACGTGAGCAGGGGAAGAGTTACCAGCCGTGCACCAGAGCGAGCAAGAGGAGAGCTGGCTTTCCCAACAGTTACTTGTCATTCATGTATTTCACTCCCATTTTACCTAACGTCTGGGCTTGCTGCACTCGGCAGAGATGCAAACACTGCCCTCTGCTCGTGATGGCCAGAGCCTTGTCAGATGTTGCTCTAAACCACAGGACGCTTAAATAGCGAGCTGGGGCTCGGCAAGATGCTGGCCAAGGCATATGCACTCCACGGGGCAGGATAGGTGAGCTGATGAAAGCTCTCCACAGCAGACTTCTCCAAGGACTAAGAAGTTCATCCAGCCTTAGCTCTGTAGATCAAGTACTTACAGGGGCTTTGAGCCAGCCTAATCACAAAACCATTAGAAAAGTGAGACTTGGGTAGGGAACACAGCAAGAGATGAAGGATGTGCTCCAGCTCCAGCTGGAGGAAGACCTGCACTGAGCTGGCAGAGATCAGACCTGTAAAACGCTGAGCACTGGGGAGCTACAAAGCTCATAGTACAGGATCATTTGACTAGAAGAGTCATTAAGTCCCATCCCTCTAGCTGTATGCAAAGACACACAAGGTGTTAAAGCTAGAAGATTCTTCACAATATCTATTTTTCACACACGACACACCTTCAAACACCCCCCCCCCCCCAAAAAAAAAAGCAAGAACAAAACTAAAACCTGTGGAATAAGAGATTAAAAGCCACAAAACCACAGATGTCCCAGAAGAAACGAGCAAGGGAAGCCAAGGACCCGCCGGGATCTGCAGTCCCTGCCTTAGCTGGGAAATTTTTTCCCCGGATAAGCCATGGCGGTCACCGTCCTTGGCTTGTGCTGAAGTCAGTGGGAGCTTAGCACAACTCATTCTTTAAAAGCAATGTCTCTGAATAACAAGCAAGCAAAGCATGGCAATCGCTGAACTGAGTGAATAACGGGTTTCATAGGTGCTGTCAAAAGGGGAAAAGGAAAAGCCTAGCTGGCTCCAAAGAGCTTTCTATGTGTGTTGGCAGCCCCTTGGTATTTCTCCCAGATGGGGAGGGCAGGTCCGAGTCGAGAGCCCGTGGTACAGCACATCCAGGCTTACATAAGGGACCCAGGGTAATCATTAACGCTGGCTTATTGCCACTGGCTTTGTGCTAGAGTCACCTGGTTGTTTGGATTAAATGTATAGTGGCCATTTAGACAAGGAGAAGGCTCCCGGCACAAGGATTTCAGTGGAACAGCCCCCCGGGGAGGGTGGGAAGCAGGGGACTGTTGGAAACATCGCAGGGTCTAAACCCAAGCACTCCTCCAGGGAGCCAGATTTGCCACCTTTCATCACACCACCCTGCTCGATGGGCTGGTTCGCTTTCCATAGGGGTGCAGCTCCCTGAGCTCCCCCCAAAACTGCCAGGGAAAAAGCCCCCACATACACAGGGCAGGGGAGAAGGACCCTTCTGAGAGTTTTACCTTGCTGACTCCCAAGTGCAACACACCAGCAAGTGAGGTCTCGTTCCTCTCTCCTTGGCATCCTTTCCAAAAGTAGACGTTATCAGTGCAGCCTGACTTTATCTCATGCCCCGCCTTTACCTTTCTTTGCTTATCTGATGTCTCACTTACGTGTCCTATTACTCCTTGCTTTCTATAACCCGCTGTGTGTTATTGACGTGTGGTCCGTGCCACTGTCTGGGGCAAAGGAGATTTGGGACTTCTTGGTTCTGTTCCCATTTCCCCTCTGCATTTCTCTGCGGTCTCGGACACATCACTCCACTGCTCAGTGTTTAGCCATGGGTCACAGAAGTCAGGTCACCTTACAGAAATACCACTTTACTCTTATTCCTTATGCTTATTCCTTACTGCGAGTACAACCTTCCCAGCTGACGGCTCCTCACCTCTCATAACGCTATTCCCTCACCACTAGCTCTGAGGAGGAGACTATATAAACAGCCAGAAATTGCCAGTAAAACCTTTTAGAAACATACAGAGATCTCGCAAGTGTTAGGAACCAAATCACGATCATTATGTGAAGGCTCTAACACTGCACGCGTGTCCATTCACGGCTCAGAAACCCAATTCTAGATGTTTTAAGTCAATGAGACTTCGGCATATGTGTAACGATGCCATGCTGTGCTTTGCCGTGCAGAGTTGCTGAAGCAGGGACATCATAAACTTACCTACAGTTGTGGCATCAAAGCACTTAAATATATATTTATCTTCAGGTGGGTAAAGAGTAATCAGGCTTAAGGCAACGCCACATTTTTCATGAATCAGCAAGGCCCAAGCAGGCCAGTAATTCCACATAAAACAAACATCAAAAGCTCTTTTGGAAATTTCTACCTTTTTGTGACAAACCTCTGAAAACGTCATTAATTTTCATGCAGAACTAACTCTCCTTTCACAGCAAACACGGCCCTACTTTTTTGAGCAAAATGTTGCAACTTTTACTCAAACTTAAATTTCCTTACAGGTATTAGGCAGAAAACCCCACACAATCCACACTCAGAAACCGTACTTAAAACAGAAAAGAAAAAAGAAAAAAAAAAAAAAAAGAAAAAAGAAAGAGAGAATAAGTGTTTCATGGAAAATATTCCAGGCTAAAACATAGCTTAGATCTTAGATTTCTGCGCTGCTGTGCTCCAACAGCAGGTATTTTGCATTACTCCACTTCAGCTTTAAGTATTGCCTCTTGCAGGAAAATAACAACTTCTGCCCCGAGTGTCTTGCAGGGTGAATTGCCCAACGTTACAGCAATATCAGAACTCCAGATGAGATGGGGAGGAGACTGAGACGCTGGTTAAAATAAAGCAGCTGGTTTAATGCACGATGTCGATAGGGTGAGAACAGAAGGGAATCGGAGATCCTCTTGGTGCAGGCTTGCTAATTAAAGCGTGTACGCAACTAGCACTCTTAAAACAGCTGTCCTTAGGACTCTGGTCTTCAGGCTACATCTCAGGAGGTAACAACAACCTGGAGTGAACAAAACTTACTCTGCCTCATCCTTCGGTCCTCTTGCCAGACTCATAGGTGTTCTCTGGGAAAAATAATCAGGGGTCTGGAGAGCCCTGGCTCATCAGCTGGCGTTTTTGGGTGGCTGTTCTTCAGGGAGAGACTTTAATCCCTAAGCGCCCATTAGTCTCAGAGTGATTCTTGCTAGGAGAAGATCGGGACCCACTGCACCATTGCTCCCATGGAGACTAAGAAGTGATTTTAACACCAGTAACGTTGCTGGTTTCTTCTTCCAGCGGAGGCCAAGCAACCAAAAGCACAGTGCAAGAGATGTCCTGGCTTGCAGGTCACAAGAGCATCATGTTCATGCCCCTGTTGTTATGAATGGGAAGCAATGGTTGTTGCAGAACAGGGCGTCTTCTCCTCAGGCCTGAGGCATGCTTCGTACCACAGATCCTTCACATCACTCTTTCAGACGTGGGATTTACAGAAGAGCCAACTGAAGCGCCTTGGCACCAAGACCTCCACCATGCCGAGCCTTTCTTTCACAATCTAATCCTGTGACTACTGGTCTTATTGTTTGCTCCTTCCATCCAAGGATCACACAAACGTAAATTAAGTCCCACAGTATCACTATGATGCATTATCATCCCCATTTTACAAGAAATGGAACTGTGGCACATGGCAATTGAGTCCTTTGTCCTGGGTCACACAGTGAGTCACCGTCACAGTTTCAAGCAGACTCTGAAGCCCTTCCTCCTTCACACTAACCACTAGAGCTTGAATTTCCTCAAAACCTGCTTGCTCTAATTTATTAACCACAGTTTTACTGCAGCTGCAGACCTGTTCCACAGCAGTCAGAAACCACAGAAGGCATTTGGGTCCCAGCGCGGCTGCCAGGCGAGGCGTGAGGGCTCCGGCGAAGGGCGAGCTGAAACATCTCGCGCCTCCCAAGAACTTTGAGATGAGAAAAACTTCTGAAGACAACTTCAGATCTGTTCCATCATTTCCCTGTTACCCAGCACCTGAAAAGTTACATCCAGGTGAATCAAAATTTCAAGCGCTGTTGTCCTGATTACAGAGTTGGCTACAAAGGAAATTAATGAATAATAATTTCAAGAAGGGATTTAAAATTTCCATTTTCATTTTATTGTCAAAGTAAATATATTTTTATGAAGAACAAAAGAAAATATACAGAATTGTAACTTATGTACACTGGCTTTATAGGTTTTTTTTTTCCAATTTACACAAATTTTGATACGTTATTAAAAGATATTTTATATAGATATGCGTCTATGTACAGTTTTATTTACATACATTCATAGGATGTGATATAAACCAGTCAATAGATGATAGTTCATTTATATTAATTTCTAGAGGACAAAAGGAATGCATTCGCTTTAGCTAGACCTACTGTTCTTGCACAGCGCGGGCTCCTGCTCTGCCTAGCGCTAGAATCGCAGTTTCCTATTTCCCATTTTGCCAACAAAAAGACAAACAGATGCCGTCTGCGAATGGAAAGGAAATGCAACATCCATTATAAAATCGTTCCTAATTACTGAATTCTATTTTCTTCTATAGCTTCTTACAATCGCCAGAGTTCAAAAGGAAAAGCAAAACAAGAAGAAACACAAAATCACTTGCCTGCTACCATCTGATTATTTGTTTAAATTCCCTTCTTAGCCAGCTACCACACAGATTTGTTTCTCTTGGCTACTGTTCTCACCCATTCGCCCGCCCCAGCTGCATGGAGCTCTGACATGGCTGTCGGTAAGGAGAGGATTAGCACTGAAGACCACCCTTGGACAGAAGATCTCACGGTGCTGTCCCACCCGGCCACGATGCCTCCCACCCTCCCCTGGGTACAGGTACATCCTACAAGACCCCGCCAGCCAGCAGACAAACAGCGACTTAGCTCCAACCGGCGAGGCGTTGACTCGCGATGGATGCTCAGGATGCCCGGTGCTCACCAGGACCACCGGGCACCTCCGGGGCTGGCGCTCTGGTTTCTCCCCCAAGATGACACAAGAGGACAGGAGCAGAGAGGGGAACAGAGCTCAGCCGTTCTCACAAATGGCTTCCTGCTGCTTTATGTGCTAGACGACAGTTCTTCTGCTAAAGACAGTGGATGCTGCAAACCAGAGTCAAAGGAAAGCAGCGTTTCCTTTGACGCATGAGCATCCTTTCACCCCCACGGCAGCACAGGACAGGAGAAGCATGCACACAGTACGCGCTCAGCCACACCAAAAGGCTCCACTCCAAGCCATTTCATCCAGCCTGAGCTTCTGGGTTTGCTTGGGATATGCCTTTGCTTAAATATATATATATATATATATATATGTATGTATGAATATATATACATAAATTTATATATAGCCCTAGCCAAGGAAAAGGTAAATGAGAGCCGGAGAAATGAGAGAGGCGCAGAGGCGCATTCCAGCGCTCTCCATGCCTTGCCCCCCTGTCCCTGACTCCCACTGTTCCTCCTCCTATGGCCAGCCCCTACAAATCCTTGGCTCAGGCGACCCAAAAACAAAGGAGTTGTTTTCATTTCAAAAGGAATTTGCTGTTTCCAAACTGGACAAATAGAGCAGCTTAATAAAAACTCACAATGAATGGCCTGTACATGAGCAAAGCCCTCAGGAATGCCAGGGCTATAATTAACTAGCAGCAAGCAACTCTTACATTTTCCTGTGCAGCAGAAAACAGCTAAAAATAAAACACTGTAATTTAAAAAAGCAGCAGCAGCAAAGGAGGGAAAGATAGAAGGAAAGGAAAATAACGTCCTTAAAAAAAAAAAAAAAAAAAAAAAGACAAAAAGGAAGAAGCACCCCCCTCCCCAACCCAAAAAGAACTTCATTCTCAAATCATCTTTAAAGGACATGGGACACTCAGACATGGTGGTATCAAGTAACAGCATTGACTGTTCTGTGGAGACAAATAAATTATCACTAGAAATATAGTGAGCAAAGTGCTGTCATCGGCTGTTGTAGGATGGCTGGGTGGGAAGGGGAAAGCGGGACCAATCAGTTCACGGAGCGGACGGAGCGGTTGCTTCGTGGGAACCGATGCACCTTGACATGTTTGGACAAGTGGTCGCTTCGAGCGAACTTCTTCTCGCAGACGGGACACTGATAGGGTTTCACCCCCGAGTGGGAGCGCCTGTGCCGGGACAGCTCATCTGACCTGGAGAACCTGCAAGAGAAGAGAAGCCTTTTCATATAAATGGTTTTTTACATTGCTACGTCTGCCACAGCGGAAAAAAAAAAAGTCCCCTCAGGCCACTGGGAGACTCCGTTTGCGGCAAAGCCCGAACACGCGAACTGAAAGGGACACACAACAGGGCCAGTCTGGTCCCAACCGGCAGTCGGCAGCAGTGACGGAAACACACAATTATCCACCTTGTCCCATGTCAACTCTGGACTCAGAGCAATGCGTGGAGGCAACGTTTGTACCAACCTTGCCCTAAACCCAATTACATGGATACAGCTCAACAAAAACAGCGCTGCTCTTGATCCGTCTGCCAGTCCCCTTCAAAGCCTGTCCTGCAATCTCTCTCCTGCAAATCCAAGCACGGACCCTTCTCGAGCAGAGACAACCACCAACGTCCCGCAGGTGAGGTCTGCTCCAAGCTCCCACTGACACGAGCACAACGGACATCCAGTAATTGCACCTAGTTTGAGATGGACCCCAGATAACAGCCGGACATAGCTACCCAGAAGCTACATGGCTTATCAGATCCAGCTGAAAAATTGGCTTTTGTACGTGCTCCCGCAGGCTAAATAAAGAGTCATTAACATCTCAGTACCAGAGATGCTCAACATCATAACAGCTGAAATCCAGGTGGGCTCCAATGGCCATTAGCTTAGTTACTTCATGGGTAAATTGAAATCAAGATTGAGCCTTTAATTACCAAAATTGTCTCCCAGAGTCATTTCAATTTTAGATATTTCCCACCTTCCATCTCCACAGAAAAATCCCCAAATAGCCACCGTGAATCCCACAGGCTTTACTGAACTCAAATCAGCTAATCCTTTGGTCTTAACAGCGTGGCTGGCTCTATTTCCAGCTGGGACATGACTGGGAGCCACAGGGTTAATTAATAATGTCACACTAAAACAGCCCTGTCCAGATGGGTACAAAAAATTTGCTGCCTGACAAAGGGCAATTAAGTGTTTTGTTGCCAGAACAGTAACAAAGAGCGGCACAGAAAGAGAGCTTGCAAGAAATGGTATCAGCTGTTTATTTACAATAAATAAATGAAGTCATGGGCACTAGCTGAATAAATGGGGGAAAGAACATGTAGAAAAATGTGCCCTTCTGGGGCAAAATATCACATCACCAACAGAGTGAATACACTATTTTTATGAAAGGGGGAAAACAGGACGGCTGGGCACCTATGAGTAAGTCCTGCACACAAGAAAAATAAGTTTCCACATGAAGGTTTTAATTAGCTCTGATCTCCTGCCGCCAGTTGAGGAACAAGGCGCAGGCACTGGGAAAGCTGGGAATGGTTTCCTTAGTTCCCGCAGCTCTTCAGTCCGGTGGTGCTACCCAGAGAGCGTTCAGCCAGCACAAAGCAGACGCAGATACTCACCGCGGGTAAGGTATGGCGGGGACACATCTCTCCCAGGGCCATTTCTAGGAGATTCCTTCACCCATTCTCTTGCTTTTCTCCCTTTCCTTGCTTTGGTATCCCCATGGTGAAAGAGTCAAATTCGCCATTAAGAGCAACAGGCAGATGTCCTAATGGAGCCATCAACCTGTTCCTTGTCTGGGACGTATCTTCTTCATAAAGGCTACGACAGAGGTTTCTCTTCACCCCTAGTACTTGCACGTTTGCCTTCCCTAGTACCCCTGCTCCTTCCAGCCATGGCTTCCCAAAACCACAGTCCGGACCTGGGAGCAGCAGGGCCGGGGCTTTCCCCTGAGTCCTTAGCAGTGAGCTAGTCCCAGTGCTGCATCCCTGGAGGGATGCTCTTGTAGAGCTGCAGATGAGTGGGACTAAGCATCTTTCTGGAGAGGGCAGGATGTTGCCTGTGTAGACTGTGGGACTCAGTGATGGACAAGGAACGGACCTGATGCCAGTGGTGGCAACCACATCCAGGGAAAAGAGGGAGCAGAGAGGGAGAAGCGTCTTTGCAAAGAGCCGTCCACTTATATACAGGCTTATCACCCAAAGGAGTAAAGCCAGATGTGGCCGGGTTGCCTTGTCCCATGCCCTTGGCCATTAAGGTCACCATCTGCAACAGAAGCGCAGTAGCACATGGCTAATCCTGCACAAGAGCTCCGCAAGTGCATTTCAATGGGAATTGCATGGATGGTGGGGGAGAAAGAGGCGCATGTCAGGAATAAGCAGCTCCGCTCATACCCTGGGAGCTGGGATGAGTTCATCCGACAAAAATACACTCTGCCTCATAACCATGTCCTTAGCTGAAGAGGCAGGAATGTTGCAATACTGTTCCCCAGCAGTCACGGAAAGATCGACTTACAGAGCCCACAGAAATAAACCTCGAGCTGTCGGTGTGTTTACAAAAAAACAACGCAAAGGTTAGGACAAGGAAGCCGGGAGGATCTGGTGGCCTGGCTCTGCAGTGAAATGATATTTGCAGCACGTTCTGGCATGGAGATCACCACAAGAAAACTGCAAATAATCCCCAGCGGAATGCCAGATTCAAACCAAAAAAAGGTACCCCCAAGGAACACCTCACTTGCCAAGTCACTGCCATGTCCAGGATTCCTCCTTCAAAAGAAAGGTGGAGGGATCTGGGCAATCCCACAGCAACTAGAAGAGTTTCCTTCATCCTTCTGTCTGGTGGAACCCCAAAGGACCTAAACTACATTTCCCTTGAAGTCAAATCCTAGAGCTCCCTGACGTGTAGGACGTGGCCTGTGTCTCCTGGCCATATGAAGACATTGCTATGTGGCTCACAGGGCAAGAAAGGTCAATAGCTTCAGCCTGGTACTCCACGGTCCCTACCACGGCCACCAGTCACGGAGACTGACTGACTCCTCCGCAGAGGCTCTAGATTCATCCTGCCCATCCCCAAAGCACCACCACGGTAAACCAGCACACCTCCTGCGCACCCGCAGACCCCTTTGCACAGCACCAGCAAAAAAGGCCAATGCGAGACGCCTGCCCTGACCCGTCCCACGCGTGGTCCTCCCCACGCTCGCCCAGTCCCATCCAGGCTCCCGGCCACACGCATTACAAGCCTTTAAACCCTCCCTACCAAACCAGGCAGAGCTTGTATTGCACGCTGTCACCTGCAGAGCCGGCTGCGGGGAAGAGCCTCCAGCCAGAAGATGCGGCAGGGCATTTAAACGCGACTGCCTAATCCCCCGGGCCTTACAACAACCGCAGCTTTGTATGCTGCCGCACCAGGGGAGGGAAAGCGAGAGCTTCTCCTGCTCCGTGCCATAACACGGCTGCTGGGCACCGGCCCACGCTACAGCCCAGCTTTTTGGTCGGGGCCGTCTCAGGAGCAGTGCTAACCAGAGGCTGCCGTGTGCCAAAGGTATAAGCTGGCACGACACGGATCAGCGCGCTGACCGGTACAGCGGGGTATTGAACGCAACGGGTCACCGGCCGCTTATGAACGCCTCTCTGCAGCCTGCCGAAAACAGCTCTCGCCCTGTGCCAAGGAAGGGCACAAGCAAGCAGGGTTCAGCCTCCTCCAGGGAGGTGCTTGGGGCTCTCCCGCTGTCCTAGGGGTTAGCAAAAGGGTTTGCTGTGCACACCCCCCTACCTCGGTGCATTTAAAGCGTGCAACTTCACCATAGCGGGGCTGCCCAGAGAGCTGGGAAAGCTTGAACCTGCCACAGCTCAGCCACTTTGTGCTAGGCAACACTTTGTTTTGTTTTTGAAATTACTGTCTTCAGTGAGGTCAGATCTTAAGTGTCTTCGGTGAAAAAATAAATACACAAGCACAAGAATGCAGGGAAAGGAGGGGGAAAGCAGAGCCCAGCACTGTTTTAGTGCTTAAATTCATTTGAGATTATGTAAAACTGGGAGCAAACAGAGAGTCCAGATGCATTTGACTTAAGTCATGTGAGATCACAGCTCTCACCGAACTTCTGGAAAAGGTAAACACACTTTATTGATGAAAGGGGACTGAGTAATTCAGTGCTCAATTGGGTCTGGCCTTTGATGTGTGAGCAGCGTGCAGGGGATGTGCAGGAACCTCAGGCCGGTGCTACGGATCGCTGCGAGCGCAGGAAGCAGCTCCCCAAGCGCTGCCTCTCCTGCAGGCTATAAACCTTCCTCCTCGGAGCAGAGCCCTTCCAAAGTTTGGGGGTGTTGGGCATTGGGGCAGCCTGGGCTGTGAAATGCAACAAGGCAAACAGCAATAGAGAGGTCGAAAAGCCCTTCCAGCAGCTGTTTGTGGACAAGGCACACGTTCCTCATAGCTAAGGTGATTAATTTCTCATCCCTGTTGGGCTCCTCATCTTGAAAAAGTTGTGGCTGGCTGAAAGTTCAGGGTGCTCCTGGTTGTGGGACCTGCACTTCTTTTGGCCCACCTTACACCTGCACCCTGCTTTTGATCCACACCGTTTGCTGTAACGCTGGGAGAAGGCAGGCACCCTGCTGTAAATTCAATCTCCATCCCTTACCACTCAATATTTTTCCTAAATGTTCCCCTTGGTTTTGCAGCCTGGGAAACGCCAGCTCTGTAATAAGACAGAGCTGGAGGTCACCCACAGGCAACGCTTCAGGCTCCTGATCTCGAGCCACAAAAGTCACTGGGAGCGTTGGTATAAATCTCTGCGTGGATCAGACAAACCCTCACGTGCCACACGCGTTTGTCACAAAAACGAGAGTTTTGCTCACATCCCAGCGCAAGGAAAGCCAACACGACACCCACAGGCACGTTCACAGGCAGGAGGCACATCTGCTGCCTGCATGCACGTACTCTGGCAACCAAATAAAAAGGAGCGAGTGCCTCTACTGCAGGTCAGGAGCAAACCAGCCTGCGGCTTATGGGACCAAGCAGCTAAATAACGTGGCTTTAATTTCAGTGCATCCTGAGCAGCGAGCCGCTGAGCCTGGCTCATGAGAAGTGCCACCAGTACAAAAGGAAAGAAAATCACCACCAGTTTGTAGAGCCACCATAAACCGAAACGGGAAAGAAAATCACCAAAGAAATTAAGCGCGTGGATCTCCTCAGTCCTGCCAAGAGGCAAACTTCAAACCGGTCCAGTTGGGGAGCAGAGGATTCAGCCCCATTCTGACCTTTTCCCTCAAGCCAATCTCTAACTGCTGCATGTCTCACATACTTGCATTTTTACACAACCCTCTCCTGTTACTTTTTACCTCGCCTGTTCCCCATGATCACAACCCATTTCCTCATTAGACATTGCTCGCTGAAGCTCTGCAGGACAGTCTTTGAAAGAAACCCGGTTTCATTTAATACAAGGGAGTTAAGATTTTTGTTTTCTGCCATCGTAATTTGTGGTGCTGTATATTAACACTTGCCAGCAGGCAGGCTATAATACAACTAATTGGAAAGAGGGAGGAAGGCTTCCGTCAAAGTTTCCTTAAAGTAAAAAGTTGACTTTTTCAACAAAGTTGTAATTTTTCAACCAGTACTAAAAATAAAAAATAAATTAAAAAAAAAAAAAATCAAGAGATACCCTCTGCGAAATGTTTTGCTCAATCAAACCTGCAATCTTCCATTCAAGCAATGCTTAACTCCACCTCAGCCTTCTGGTTATGTTGTTACATCTGACAGCTTTTTGCAACTTTGAGTGGCACCCACGCATTTTTCTGAGTCAATGCAGAGAATAAAACCCAGAGCGTGCCAGAGTGTCACTGCCAGCATTTCCAGAAGGAGTGGGATGGAGTGCATTTTCTATGAAACTGCACAGAATACTGCTCCTCTTAACCACACAGCCCTTACACAGCCTCGCTTCTCACAGCCCTTCCGTGATCACGTTTAGCCCCGTGCAGTTGGAGCCACACACGGCCACGCACAGCGATTCTGCCCTAGACCATCCAGTTCACTTCCAGCCCTCGGCTGGTACCAGCCCAGCATCTGCTGCAGCTGCTGTGTTGCAACCAGACCGATGTGAACGCAAGGTACTGCCTGCGGTAACAAGCTTAATCTGACCCTCTTGGAATGAAATACAAATTACAATGGCCTACTTTTATTGTTTTAAGACACTTCAACAGCTGGTGCCAGCAGGTGATGCTCTGCTATTTAATTTATCAGAGTCCCTGGATTACCTAACAGGAAGAAAAAGGACTTACTTCTCAAACCAACTGAACAAGTTTTGGGAACAGAAACGGTTTATAAATCAGAGTGCAAACCTACTTGCTCGGCAAGTTAGGTCAAGTGAGCAAAAAAGGGAAGGGGGATAGGACAGCGCTGCACCCCAATACTAACCTCCATCCGCAACCCGGCCACGTGCATGCAAAAGGCTTTTCTCCCGTATGCCTCCTCAGGTGGGCTTTCAAATGGCTGCTTTTCGTGTACATCTTGGTACAACCAGGAAAAGAACATTTGTGCATTTTAATGAGTTCTGCTGCAGGGTTCTTTTGAAATTTCTGACCCATGATGATTCCCGTCTGACCCTGGATCATGCCTCCTGGCCCAATTGGCTTGGCGGCGATGGGGACGGGAGCAATGCGGACAAATTTAGAGGACAAGTTCAAATTGGACGACTGAACTATCTGAGGCACAAGGGCGAATGTCTGTCCTTGGATGTTGACTAGGAGCTGTGCAATTTTAATGTTCTCTTGTGCTGGTCCTTGGGAACTGGGGCTCGTGTTGGACTCCTGTTTGATCTGTACAGGCTGAATTTGGAGCATAACTGGTATCCCATTCTCCAGGGACATTCCTCCATTTGAAGCTTGGCCACCTTCCGTTGAGCTGCTCAACTGTTCATTTTTACTCTCTTTTAAACTAGCGCTGGGTAACATATGGTCTTTTTGCTGTAGCGAAGCAACAGAAACTTGGCTGCAAGCTCTTAAGTCCTTGGTCTCACTTTTAGGTCTTTCTTTGAGCTCCAGCTCCATGTTCTCCTCCAGAAATTCCTCAATTTCCTCAAGTGTGGGCTGAAATGGTCCTGAGTCTTCCATATCCACGGCAAATTCAGGCAACCTAAAGTACTCCTCTTTCACTATCGGCTGAAGTCTCCTTTTGTCCCACCATGACGCAGCGGTGTTCCCCAAAGATGCCTGGGACAATAAGTAGTCTAAGATACTGTCTTGACTTTCCACACTGGACGTGCTGCCATAGCTGGAGCTGAGAACCTGGGAATCAGGGCTGGAACAAGAACAAAAGCTGGACGAGTCGCTGTCATCTTCCGACAGGGGAGAGGGCAGCATTTGGTAGGACCTCACCCCTGCTGTCATGTCCCCAAAGTATCCAAGAGAAGATCTTGTAGATGAAAAGGATTCATCAGTAGGCAGCAAGTGATCCACCATTCCTGGGCGATCTCTTATGGATATCCCAACAGCATATACCAGGCGGCGAAAGTTCAGGTGAGAGCCTGAGCGTAGGAAAACAAAACAGCAACAGTCAGAAGTTGGTTTAATCATTTATCTCCATAAACTAAAGCTTGTAAAGCCCTCTAGCTCACAGGAAAGTCCAAAGCATCCAGTCTCCCTGAGTACACATGCTGCTACATGCTTTGATATGTTTGTACCACCACCCTAAGGACTGTCAGGGCCGAAGCATTTTGCAGGATTGCACCACGTATTTGCAAAAGAATGCTTTCAGAAATCATTTCCCAACTGTGTGTGCTCTAGATTTACAGCTCCCTTCCAGAATATTACTGGCAAGAGAAAATAAATAATGGGCTTTCACCTAACAGTGAAACCTAGAGCCAAAGAAGGGAATGGGGAGAAAAAATAAAGTGTTGAAATTTTTACCACCCGAAAAAACAAATAAAAAAATAAGTTTATTGCTGGTGGCCATAAAATGCAAATCCTTTCCTTATCTTGTAGCTTTCCACCAACCTTATTTTTAACTTCCTCAGTTCCACAAATATAGGCTAATCAGCATAATGCAAGGATCAATCTGTCAGGAGCCAAAAATATTTACTGTGCTTCAGCATTTACTAGGCGGATTTTCCCCTCCAGATGTAATGAATCAGTGTGCCAACGTCATCATCACCTGCACTGCCCTTAATAAGGCTGGCACTGTGCTGAGCTAATTACCATGTCCTGGCAAGCCAGCTGGTGGCTGGTTTCACCTCGTCGCTCCATACTCCTCTCTCTCCGCCTATGGAGGTCGAGGTGATCTGAACCTCCTGCCAGTTGCTAAACTGGGAGGGCTCGTACGGACCCCCGGCATCTCAATCTGCCGCGACCCACGGCGGGCAGCCACGTTCCCGATTTCTCCCCCGTGTCGAGGCGACGAGCGGGCAGCATCCCGCAAGCCCCTACTCACGTGAGCCATAATCCCGCTGCAACCCCACGGAGGCACAAGGGCAAAATCCATCCTTCCTAGCACAGCCCTCCACAACGCTCGCCGACAGCGGCGGCTGTTCTGCACTTCCCCGGCTAAGCCAAGCAAACTTCCTAGAAAGGTTTCTGGGGAGGGGAAGGCAGGAGGGGCATCTGCGTATTTGGTTCCCCCCCCCCCCGCCCCAGAGGAAAAAAAAAAAAAAAAAAAATTGCTTACGGACGGAGACTATGCCTCTTAGAGAGCAAACGCAGAGACCTCCGGACGGAGCAAACACTGGCCCTCAGTCATTCGCTCAAGGTGACTGATTGAAAACAGAGCTGTGTATGTACATAATAAAACAACTCTTTCTGTGGAAGGTATGTGGACTGCAGAGATAGAAGTCATTTGATCAGCCTATGAGGTTTTGTGTGTGTGTGAATTGGGAGGCATGTGACCCAGCGTGAAGGAAATGCCAGTCAATCTTGTTACACGCTGTCATTTTCCACAGGCTCTGCCGCTGCGCTTTGGACGCTTTGCCATGAATAGTCAATAGCTCCCAGTTTTGTGCAGGGAAGGGGATGGTTGTTACGGCTATCGCAGAGCATCCTTGCTGCCTGCTCTCCAAAATTTGCCCTGTCTTTGCCTTCTCTGGAGAAAAATCAAAAGGCGTCTATGTGCTCAGTGCTGCAGCGAACGCAGAGCGAGGTATTTTACACAACACCCTTAAAGAGCTCCATCCCATTGGCAGCATCTATTAATATTTCACAGGAAACGGGAAAAAAAACCCATATTTCTTAAAGATACAGCTTCCTCCTTCTTACGCACATGGAGGAAGTAGGGGCAGGTTGAAAGAAAGGCTTAAAAGTAAGATTGCACATTTTCCTGGTATGCGTGGCCTGTCAGTCAGCTATGCCTCTGAACAGATAATGAAATACCCACATGTGCCGAACACGAGGAAGTTCAAACAGAGGTTAGTGGCTCTGTTTTGTGACCTTAGCCTATAATCATTTCTTATAGTAAAAGTGAAGAGTCAGAACAGCCAAACTATTTCTAACACACAGGACTTTTTTTTTTTTTTTTAAATCTCTGCGTTGACAGCAAGTTCCTCCAGCAGAAGCCCCAGAACTGAGCTATTCCCAGTTTTGAAACGGAAAACACAACCTGCTTCTGAGAATTTTGTATTGGCTTCCAGTAAGAATTCACCGGCTTCCAGTAAGAATTCACCCAAGCAGCTTGTTTTTATCTTGCACCAAAACCCGGCGACTGCCTTGTGAAATGTGGGGCAGAAAGGAGGACTTGCCCTCAGATCCTCCCTCCTGTGTCTGCATTGTTCCAGCTTGAACTTCTGAAGAGCGGTGCTGTGAGTGAAATCTGGACGGCAACGTGGTGGGGTTTTTTTTTCTAAGAAAAGCTGGCGTGCTCTGTGCGTGTGGGGAAAGAGCGTGCACCAAAAGCAGTCGGTAAAGTTGTTTGTTTGTTTGTTTGTTTTTAAAAAAACAGTTCAGGTTTTCTTTAAATGCCTGCGAGAACTAGGAAGCCACATATCAAAATATCCTTATATTTCACTGGGAAAAGAACTAAACCCTAATTTGAATAAGGGCTGAAAGGAAGGGAAAAAAAAACCCCAACAAACCCCTAGCAACTGCTGTGAGCAACGTACCTCAGCGGAAAACAGCCAGCACGCTCATTTCCCCCTCTCTTTGACAAGGAGCAATGTCACTTGGTGTAACCAGAGTCATTTTAAGACAGGGGACTGTCAGAGGCAAATAGATCCAGGCACGGTACGGGCCAGATCTGCTTTCTGTGGGCCAGATCTGCTTTCTGTGCACTCAAAACTTGCAGAGCAGCCAAGAAGATTTTGGGGAATGCCTGGAATGCAGGATCGGGCCCGGGCTATATTTTATCCTAAAGGCCAGACTAACATCCAGAAGGCTTTCATCCCTACTTTGCCTGAAGACACAGCCAAACCCTGAAGATTAAAAAACAAAACCAAAAAAAGGCAGGGCTACACAAGCTATGAAAACTAATGATGCTGTTTACATAAAGCACTTCCATCTCTCGGAGCCCTGAAAACACGTTAGAAATGTAAGCACCTATAGAGGGACCTCAGTGCCCGAGCCACTGAAAACCAGCCGCTTCTGGAGTGAAATACAGCAGCTGCTCGACAGCACATGGCAGCGCGACCGTCTCCAACTTTTAAGAGTTCCCTGGGTTGTTATGATGTCCTTTCTGCCAGAAACATGTTGTTCTGTTTAAAACCTGTCCGTCTAATCCCCAGCTTAAAAAAAAAAAAACAAAAAACCCCAACAACAACAACAGCAAAAATCCCCCAAAACCAGAGAAGGCATATTCTGACTCTGAGTAACATTAAAATGTTAAGTCCCGGGAACTTGCTGAAACACGGGGACATATTTCCCAGCCTGTCATTTCGGGACGGTCAGCCCAGCACAACTGATCACACAGCGGTATACGGGCTCAGACACGCTGACAGTTATTTCCTATGTATACTGCTACAGCTTTTTCTAGTCTAGGACTAATCTCTTTAGGGTTTTCTCTTGTTCCCTAGAAGATTTTAAATCTGTTCAGGCTAACTCCTGCTCCACAGAGCCATAAACCAGGCGGTGAACCAGGCCCAGCATTTCTAAGAAATTAAAATAGACACGCATAGGGGAAAAAACCCCTAAAAATTAATAATAATAATTTTAAAAAGCCAAGAGCCAGGAGGAAACCCATTCGCTCTCATCCCTTCTGCAAGGTGGCTGCGCTGCTCCCCGGACACGGGGGGGGAAGAGAGGGGCTTGTTTAGGGTCTCCCCATTTGGTTGTTTTGTTTTTTTTCCAACCCCACCACCTTTGGGAAGCTGCAGAAACGTTCCCAAAGCCTTATTTTCTGGAAATTACGCCCCCCCTTCACCCCCAAACTTTGGCATCCTCAAGAGGAAGCACTTCATCTGCAGCGGGCGCTGCCCCCCGCGCCCCCGGGCTGCCCTGAAATACGGGGCGGCATCAGCCGCCCGGGCAGTGCGAGCGGGCCGGGGGGGCCACAACTCCCACCCCAGCACAAGCACAGCCAGGTTTCCACGGCTGCAAAGCATTTGCTTGTTTGGTTTTTTGGTTTGTGGTTTTTTTGTTTTGTTTGGGTTTTTTTTTTTTTCATTTATTTTAATTGTTTTCCTGCTCCCTCCATCCCTTTTCAGGAGGATTTAGGGGACTGAGCTCCCCACCCTTCCCCTCCCCTCCCCCGGCGTGGTCCCCTGGCCACGATGACCGGGAGTGACCCCCCCCGCCTGTCACACCCTGGCACGGTGCAGCCCCAGCCTGCAAACAGCCCCCACCCCTGCCGCAGCCCGGCACCCCCCTGCTGCACGGCCGGGGGGTTGCGGGGGTGGGGGGAGGATTTAACCTTCCCCCCCCCCGCCCCGTGACCGGGCAGCAGCGGCACAACCGCCACCAGCCCCCCCGGCTACCGGTGCGGCGGCAACGGGGCGCAGGGGCACGGCTGGCGGGACGCGCACCCGCGCAAAGCTCCGCGCCCCTCGCACACCCTTACCTGAACTCCTCTGCAAGCCGGGGCGGGGGGGGAGGGAGGGGGGGAGAAAATGCCACGAACGATCAGAAGAATGCAAAAACAACGAAAATGAAAAAAAAAAAAAAAAAACCCAAACCACAAAAATAAAAAGCAAAAATAACGACGGCGCTAAACCAACCAAACTCGAGGGAGCCAACACCGACACGATAGCCGGAGGAAGCCCCGGCGGCGGGCAGGGCAGCGCGGAGCGGCGGAAGGCGGGCGCAGCTCCCCCGGGAGGCGGCTGCGCGGCTGCGGAGCGTGGCCCCGCGCCCGTAGTACTATATCCCGCACGGCCGGGCGCCCGGCGGCGGCGGGGGAGGCCGGGGAGAGGCTCGACCGCGTCTGCCGCCCTCATTGGCCCCGCCGGGCGGGGGCCGGCCCGCCGCCGCCTCAATGGGAGCCGCGGCACCGCCCGGCCCGGCCCGGCCCGGCCCCCGGGGCGGTGCCCGCGAGGGTCGGCGGATCACAGAGCCGCGGGATCGTAAGGGTTGGAAGAGACCTTTAACATCTCCGAGTCCAGCCGTTAGCCCAGCGCTGCCCGGCCCACCACTACACCGTGTCCCTGAGCACCTCATCCCAACGGCTTTTAAACACCTCCAGGGATGGGACTCGGCCCCTTCCCTGGGCAGCCGGTTCCAATGCTCGATAACCCCTTCAGTGAAGTAAAATTTCCCAATATCCAGTCTAAACCTCCCCTGGCGCAACTTGAGGCCATTTCCTCTTGTCCTATCTCTTGTTACCTGGGAGAAGAGACCGACCCCACCTCTCTACAGCCTCCTTTCAGGCAGTTGTAGAGAGCGATGAGGTCTCCCCTCAGCCTCCTTTTCTCCAGGCTGAACAACCCCAGGTCCCTCAGCCGCTCCCCATCAGCCTTGTGCTCCAGACCCTTCCCCAGCTCCGTTGCCCTTCTCTGGACACGCTCCAGCCCCTCAATGTCTCTCTGGGAGTGAGGGGCCCAAACCTGAACACAGCATTCGAGGTGCGGCCTCACCAGTGCCCAGTGCAGGGGCACGATCACTGCCCTAGTCCTGCTGGCCACACTGTTTCTGATACAATGGGCAAGCCCCCAGAGGCGTGCGGAGCCCCAGGGGCGTGCGAGCCCCTGGCCGAGTGCAAATGCCTGGAGGTGTGCGCATTCCTGCGAGTGTGCAAGCTCCTGGACGTGTACAGGCTCCTTGGAGGGGTGCAAGTCCCTGGAGGTCAGCAGGTCCCTGGAGGTGTGCAAGTCCCATGCCCCCACTCCTGCCCCGTGGCCTCACGCCTGCCCCTTTCCTGCTCGCCTGCTGGAGCTTGGTGGGGTGATTTCCAGCATGCTGCGAAGTATTGGGTTTTGGGGTACGCCCCCAGGGCTATTACAGTAATTACTGGGTTTTTTTATATAAATACATGTATTATTTTTTTATATATATATCTCTTTTTTATGTATATACTATAGTTATGCAATGTTCGGCATGGATCAGGATCCGTGTTTAACTCCGGCAGCAGGGAAGCCCAGCTGAGGAAGCATGCAGGGGTGGCAGCTGCAGCAGCACTGAGTTCTTCTGCTCAATCAGTGTTTTTTCAAATTCAGGTTTTCGTTTTTCAGATCCTTGGGAAGGTGCAGTCCGGGGTACCAGAATGCAGTCTTGTGACAACGGGTCTGTGCACCTTTTTGAGGGCTACATGGGAGGGAGCAGCATCCTTACTCTGCCACTGCGGGACTGTGGGCCTTGAGTCCTGCAGGAAAAATGAAGTATTTTCCTCATTTTATGACTTTGTGGGGAAACTGAGGCACAGACAGTCAAACCAAATGGCTGTGACAGAACCACGCTGCAGTCTCTTCTCAACTCCAGCTCAATGCCTTAAACTGGCAAAAATATCCGCCGCCTACATTGCTTCAGAATTGCCAGTAACACGTTTCACAGTTTGGCAAACATAAACCAGTCTCTTCCCAAGAGGACGTTCAGCCTCGACAAGTCCCGGCAGACACGGCCCAGCAGCAGCGCCGAGGTGACCCCGCAGCGGTATCAGGTGGGGGTCACCACAGGTGGCCTCACCCCCGTGGGTACCGCCGAAGGCCCCGGGGTGGTCAGGGCTCTGCTCTCATGCACAGACCTCGCTCTTCCTCTCCGTTACGTCAATGAATAATGCATAAATACACACTCATCAAATTCCTAGGTACTCTATTTATACAAAAACTTCAGGGCCAAATGCTGCATTAGTGTAACTCCGCTGATGTAAAAAGCGTTACATCGGTAAAAACGGTGGCCTTAAATATTTTTACCCAAAATAGATTTTTGGCAAACCTTGCTTTACTGTTTTCTCTCAGTTAAAAACCCTGTTCCCCGAGTAGGTGAAGTTCAGCTTGATGCAACGCAAAGGGCATGAGATTTAGATACAGCTAAGATCCAAAGCCCTCAAGACTGGGCTTAAATGGAGTTTGAATTGATGGCTGTACGGATATGAAATTCCCTTATGATTTTTATTACCATGAAAACAATCTAAAGTTACAATCTTAATTTTGTCATTATTATGACCTACATATGCATTGGGATACATTAGAGGCTTCTCTAAATTTTGTTTTTCCACCCGCAAAAGACAATTTCTTTATATTTTAGTTACAGTACTTCCTGAATTTCTCTAAATTGCTGGAGAGGCAGTGAAATCCCATATTTACCTTACATGGAAATAAATCGGTGTGTGTCCCAGTTCTGCTTCTCAAGTTTCATCCATTTTCCCAGGCCCACAACCTTTCCCCTTCCCTAAAAGTACCACTCAAGGCTGGGTGCGTTGCCCCCGACACAGCTACGGGACTGCGCCGTTAGCTGTTGCTGAAGCTAGCGAGACGAAGATGGGATGTTTTCAGTGGGCTCAAACAGATCCAGACCTGTGCTGGTGCTGGAGGAGATGCCCAGCCACCTCCCCTTGTGCCGGCGCCAGCCCTTGCGCGGCTGCGCACTGCCGTGGAGGGGGGATCCGATGCTTTTTCACGTCTGAAGAACCCTACAGAGCATCTTACCCACTCAATATAAGGCAACAGTGATCATCGGGAGGTGAAATGCAATGGAACTAATCAGGCAAGTGTAACTAAGGCTTCTGTATTTCTCCCTGAGATTTCCCTGGAAAAAAAATATTAAAAATGCAGGCAGGCAGCACACAGTGCTTGGGAAGTGAGTCCAGAGCATCTGCGATGAACCCCTGACCTGAGCTCACTCATGCACTGCCTGACAAATTCTGGATGCACCAAACTCCTTGCATATGCCCAGATCCCCTTTGCCGTGCACGTAGGATCAGCTGCGCTGGGACACTTCAGCAAAGCCCTCGTGCATACGTTCAGTGACTGTGCCTCAGGCATTTCTGGGTGTCCGGCACTCTTGTAGAAATTACTGCCCTGACGAGGCTATCGGACATCAGGACACCCTGGACAAATATCCAAAGTCCTCTTTTTCTGCCCAGACAAAATTTCTAGACAGAGACAAAGGACACGTTAAAAACAAACAAACGGGATATACGATAGTACGAGTTCTGATATTTCACTTTAGCGTAAAGAATTTCACTTCTGCACCAACCCCTCATTGTACGACAGAGAATAATGAGGAAACATCCAAAAGTCACTGTCACGTGGAGCCCGGACCTGGGGTCATCCTTGGTGAAACACGTCCACAGGTTCATCCTCGGCAGCACCTTTTCTGAGCAGAGCTTTTATCTGCGAAATTTTCTTTCCCAGGATGATCACATCGTTTTACCCACGAGTCTGCTGTGAGGGCCGCCAACCCCAGTCCTGGTTTTGGGGTCCGCAGGAGCACTGCGGGGCTTAAACCCCAAATTGAGAAGGAGAAGCCAGAGTGGGAGGTGCCAGCCTCCGGGCTGACTCAGCCTCTTCTCCGTCCCTCGGGGATACCTGCACGCACTTCTCAAGCTGTCAACTGATTTACTGATTAATTCTTCGGAGCCCCATGATAGCGAAAGCAAATCAACACACATCTAAGTTTTGCTCAAGGTTTTGGAAACACTACGAGCCTTTATTAACAGCGGGAAAAAAGCACAGATCTAGACAAATATAATGACTTCTGATCACTTTTGGCTGCCAACTTTTCATGAGAACCAGGAATGACTGTTGGGCTGGGACAGGCTTTTGGGGATGAGTTTTTGTGCAGTTGTGACCGGTGTCTCACATCGGCATCCTTCATTTGCTACGGCAGCAAAACTGAGCCCCCGCTCCCTGCTATAAAATACATTTGTCTTTTCCCCTGCCCCATCCTTTTTGTGCGTCGCTGAGAGATTTCCTTCCCTCTGTTCATCTTTTTGCCAAGTCCTTTTAAAATCTAGTATTACCTCTATCCCTTGGTCCTGCTTGGGGATTTTCCATTCTCTCTTTTGCCACCTCTCGGGAGAGAACTTCAGTCAAACTGGTTCCTACAGCCCGGTCAAACACCGGGGCTAACGTAAAGTTAAGGTCCTTTTCATTGGCTTTTGTCTGACGGCTGTGTGTTAAAGATCCAATCAGGAAAGGCAAATAAACCTCGGCGTTCAAGCCTTTTACAATTTTCCTCGAGATAATAATAGCACTGCGTTATGAAGTTAAAAAGAAACCGTCAGCTGAAGTTGTTCCCGAGCTGTTATGCCACGTAGCACAGACCCGTTAAAGGTGGGAAAGGCAGCAAAAGGCTCGTCCGCTCCCTGCTCAACAGTTTACACCTAAGAATTGTTTGGCTCTGCCCACGCTTTGCCTTTCCACATGTGGCTGATTTTTCCTGCCTCGGGTTTTCCCATCTTCTGGACGTCGTTTGCGCAGCTCTGTGCTGCAAATGACTTCTCATTTTTGAGGGGACTGGAAGGGAAAGTGTTTGAACTTTGTGCATGGGCAAAAAAAAGGGATTGTGCTGCACAGGGTAAGTGCTTTGCTGTCTGTAGAGGTCACCTGTGGTATTTCTGCCCCAGCCCCTGCTATTCCCCACTTACTGCGGCAGCAAACGATTAGTAATCCGATGAGCCACCCGGCCACTTGGCAAAACAAGGGTTGGTGAGGCTGAATTGATTACTTGCACATTTCCATGTGATTTACGAATCAAGGCTGCTCTTTTCCAATGAGAGAAGCAAAAATAATCAGGCAAATAAAAAATTAAAGGGAAGTTCAAATTCCATTTAGGGATTACTTTTTTTTTTAATTAGCCTCCTGCAGACGGATCCCTTCCGTGTGCCACAAAGCCGATGGCCAGGTCCGGCCGAGCTCCGCTGGGCTGCAGCTTTCAGCACCAGAACAGTTACACAGACACAGAGGGAACAAAAAAGCCTGTCAGACTCCCCGATAATGTTATGATCACTTTAACTTAGCAGTCCTTGACATTTGCGGATAAGGACTGCAAGTTCTCTCGGTACTACAGAAATATTGACACAAAGAATATGTTTATTCCTGACTGTGGTTCTGCAGGACAAGGTGGAAACGGCAACAGCAATCTCAGGACTTAATTACTTTGGCCTTGCAAGGGCATCTGTGCTGCAGAGCCAACCGTTTATTGATTTTTTTTTTCTTTCCTTCACTAGTTTGGAAATTATGTTGTCTTTTCAAGTTGGAGTCATGGGTCTAGGGAGAGACAAAATGGAAGAAACTCATTTTAGGATTTTTTTATGTTAATGCCCCTTGGACTATTAAAGACAGTGGGGAGCTGGGGAGAGTTTCTGATTTTTCTCCCAAACTTTCTGTTCATTAAGATACTGAGAAAGAAAATGTCAGCTGACTTTCTGGCTGCTGTTTAGGCCATCTTTAACTAGGTCCAGTTCCAGCCTCGGGTTTCCGTGCACAACCCCTGCATTTTAATCTGTTGGCAAAAGCACCCATGAGCAGAGCTGCACCTGCTGATACTATGAACGTCTGAGGGAATCAGACCACCTTCTGCAGGGATACGGGTGTGCTGGCTGTGTGACAGACAAGTTGTCCCATCACTGCCTCCCCTGGCTTGATGGTGAGATGAAGCAGAAGAGCTGGGGCTCAGCTGTTTAAACCCTGGTTCCAAAGATGTACTGGAGCCGATGCCGTCAGTGTGACACATCAGGCTCACTCCGAGAGGTTCAAGAGCAAGAGGAGCAGCCTGCAAATGTGACAAAACCCACTGACTCACTTCAAGGAGATTCAGCACCTACTTCTGCTCATCCGAGTTTAGGAAAGCAAAATAGACTGGAAGACGTACAGGAAGATCAGGGAGATGACGAATGTTGGCTCCAGTTCAGGAATGGATCTGCAATAAACTGTATTCCCCTGCCCTCTCCTGGAAGGAATACGCCAGAGCTGGGTGTGTTTGTGCAGGATCCTTGTGCTGAGCACTCCAGGGAAGCGGCTCGAGGTGTGAGAGGAGATGGTGATTTTGAAGACAACGCTTACAGGAATGAATACGACCATGTTGTGTCCACCGTGTGTTGCCAATACCGAGTCTGCCAGAAACTGGCACACCTCTCAAGAGAATTTGAATGTTTTTAAGGAAGAGCTACCTGCCCGTCTGGCCGTTTGCATTGAATTGGGAAATGGAGATGATGACCCAACTGATGGAGTCCGGAGCCTCTTGCTCACCTTAAATAGTAAACACAGAGCCTACATGAAAACACTGGTAACCTTCGCTCAGGGCACAGTGGAGCATCGCCAGGTCGGAAATGCAACACCGCAGCACTAACAGACAGTGCTCCTGGGGGACCCCATCACTTGGCCAACAATATGGTGAGAGCCCAGCAGGGAGGTTGACCCAATCTCTTTGGAGGTTGAGGAGAGAGAGCGCCAAAGTACAAAGTCCTCAAAATTGGGAAGATCCAGGTCTGGGGGTCTGGTCCTGAACCTTCAGCTGCGATGTTACTGTTAACCCTCCAGGAACACAGTTCAGTGAATATGACCCATTTACAGAGATTCATACCTGAATATATTAGATGTTTTTGCGAAGCTTCCTTCTCCTCCAGAGTCACGTGAATTACATTCTTCTTTTTTCTAAACACCAAACATCCAAAGCAATACTAGTCCTGTTCTGTGAAGAGGACTGATTAGCAAATTGCTGCTATTGAGATAATGATGGGAGCAATGAACCACAAAAGCCGAGTGTAGAAACTCTACAGATAAGTCCGTAGTTCAGTAGTTACAGCATAAGACTATGAATCAGGAGCTCTGGAAGGGCAGGACCAACCACATGTGCACTATATAACCTCAAAAGCGTTTCCTGTGCTTCGAGTTTTCTTTGCAGTTGTATTTCATCAAGTCTTTGTAAACCCAGCAAAGAGGTATGCCAAGATCCTCCGACATGCTGGGTAGGTGAATCACCTCCTTGCAGCTGGGGTGCTGCTCAGCAGAGAGGAAAATGAGACCGTATTTTGTAGACAGACCGTGAGCTGATACTCATGTTGGGGGGGGAGGGGAGGGAAGGGGGGGTATTATCTTTTAAACCTTGGCGAATTGCTCTGTCTTCATGATAGGGGAGTCACTGAAGACCACAACAGACACTACATAATATCTCAACCAGCTCCACAAGCGGTTTCTTTCCCTGCTCTACCCAGGTATAAGTCCTGTTTTCTGCTTTGCGGTGTGTTCAGCGCATTTCTTTACCCTCCCCTTCACCCTCTTATCGAAGAGATGAACTTCAGTAAAGCAGTTCCAGCTGCCTTAAAAAGAGAGACGGTTCCTATTTCCTGCTTCAGTACAGGGGTTAAGAACAACGTTTCTGTTCATCACAGAAATAAACATTAAATGGAAGTTGAGTTATATCCCTCCTGTGACTAATGTTCTAGCTTGTTTTCTAAAGTTAATTTCTTCATACACTTTTTTCCCCTCTTGTTCTGTCTTACATTTGTCCAGACTCCCATGTTCCTGAGGGACTAATTACCCACTCAGCAGTTCCTCTGAAGTCCAATTGTAATAGCTGGCAAAACTCCCTTCTTCCATGCAAGCTTTCAAAATAATTCCTCAATTTATTTCAAATAGCACCACTCTCTGGAGTTTCTTCCCAATTTGCGTTGCCCTGGACTGAGATTTATTTCGCTGCTGTTGAGAGCTGACTGCTTTGCTTGTCACAGGGCAGATATTCTCAGCAGAAGAATTAAAAACAAATAAACAAACAAAAAACCCAAAACAAATGGATTGCTCATCTAAAAAATGATCCATTGTGATGTAATCTTCTATTTTCCTCATCTAATGAATCCTTAACAGCAATGTAAGCAATGAAGAAAACATTGATTCAGACCCGGATTATTCTTTCTCAAAATACAGACGTGATCATAGCGAGTGTTTTCATTCACACCGACCTTGGACTTGTCAAAAAGTTTGGGGGAATTGAGTCATATATCCTGTGATCTAAAGATGCACACTTTCTTATTCTGTAGGTGTTTGGGAGCAAAATATTCACCCCTACTGGTGTCACAAGAAATAATAGAGAGCTAAATTCAGATTACTGGCATTTTTTTTTTTTTCCCATAAACACTGCTTGAGAGGAAACCATGTCCTCTCCCAATTCTGCTACTATTTAATTGTCTATAAGGCCAGAAGCAACGCATCTCATCTCCTTGCTCTTCGGTTTCTCCACCTGTTCCCTGAGGATAATAATCTTGACACTGTACAATACGGAACAAACTGATGTTCATAAAATGCACTTAGATTTTCTGGTGAAGAGTATATAGAAAAAAGATGACGACAAAGCCTTTTTTTCTGGACACCTGAACTGTGCCAATGGCACAGGGAATATGGCAGCTCCTATGAGAAGAACCTGTAATCGCCGAATGGGAGAGAACATCACATCTTATTTAAGGATTTCACTCTTCCATAACCTCTACTTAATGACATGCTAATTCATGTTTTCCTAGAGAAATGATAGCTCTAAGCCTCTGCACATCCCCCAGTATTTGACCAAGTGGACCTGGGATCTCTCTGCTGCAGAGGCACGGCGCAGCAACTGCCCTTGGCTCTAAAGCCGATTTACTCCAATGCCTGGGCAACATTCAGATCTGGATTTTTTTTTTCTTTTGCTTAAGCTTGCATTTAATTGTGATCATCCTGTGAACTAACGCAGGCGGTAGGGCTTCTCTAGATAGCACTACGGCTCCTGTCCATCAACAAGTATCAGCTTTCTTATTACAGTTAAGCATTGATCGTGCAAACTTGTCAGGGTTAGCTGAAGTTCACTATTGTCATTCTCTTTGGAATTCTTGTCTAAATATCACAGCCCCTAAGGTAAATACTGGCTAATTTCTGCCCTGCAAAGAGCGAAGTATTGTAGTACCAGCCCTTCTTCTCACAACCTCGCTAGGGCGACCGGTCAAGAAAACTCATTTTGCTTTTACGCCTGGAAATAAGACAGTTATCACTATCAGAGAAGACAGAAAGGATGCTGGTTCTGGGATGTCAAGTTTGTTACTTCTAGCATGCAAAATCAATTATAATCACAAGTGCAAGTTATTTGCTGATGGGACCCGCAGCAACACCAGTACTAACTGGGAGTTTCACTGGTGGGCTCAGCAGAGGCTAAAGAAATCAATGGCAAACTCTGGGTCTTTATCAAAATTGATCCAGTAATTAAATATTTACTTTCAAGACTTGTCTCAGTCCTATTTCCAGCTCAAATTTACAGTTTTTGTAAAGACAACTTGCCTCTGCTCCTACATGTTAAAAACCAACCTCTCACTTTTTTTTTTTTTAACCGAGCAAGTTTGGGGTTTTTGAATACAGTTTTACACATCTTACAGCTTCTTCACTTAATGAGCCATCAGAAATGTTCCTGCTAACATTACAGATGGTCTTGTTTCCCTTTCCCCAGGGCATTCACCACGTGCGGCAGGGCCCAGGGTGCAGCTACTGCTGAACAGCGCTGAGCTGCCTAAAGGAGAGGACGCTGTGCACAGCCACAGGCACGCTGGAACTCCTCCTGCTGGATTTGCAGCTTGGAAAATCCCAGTATTTCCAAAAAAATCAAAACTTGGGAGCTGTTCTTAATCTGTCAGCACCTTTTTAAGAAGAACCTAAGAACTGCCTGGGCATTCATATAAAAATTGAAACCGTCAAACACTCCTTCCTTCCCCCTGACCTATGCGCAGAGCTGTCAAAACGGACCGTAGCTTGGGCCAGCGCACAGCTGACCGACTCAGAAACATCACTTCGCCGATCTAGGGCTGGACTCGGCCCACTTCAAACCGGGTCTGGCAGATGTGAAATGTCAGCAGCCGCCTTACCAGCGGGTAGGTCCGGCGAAGGGCCGGCAAGGCGCAGGCAATGCTGGTAACGATGCCAAGAGGTCGCGGTGAATCACATCCTGCTGAGCAGCACAGCGGCGTTTCACAACTGCCCTGCCCTGCCGTAGGCTCGGGGGAGCGCGGCAGGCTGGGGCGCCTCGGGGCGCGGGGAAGTCGCTCTGCGCTGCCCCGAGGCCGTGCCGCTCTCTTCCTTCCCTGCAGCGCTGGGAAACCTTCCCTGTTGCAAACAGCCGGGTGTAGCAGAGTATCCGTCACCCTTACTTCACCACGGCTGGTTGGGTGCGAGCTGAGGCTGCTGCTTTAACTGTCGCCGTTGGCTTCAGCAGACCTCAGCAGCAAGCATTCAAAATAGCTGTTTCTTAGATAATGTACTCCTCTTCTCCTAATCAGTGCCACGGAGATGAGTGCCAAACCGCAGCCGGTGATTTACTGGCACCCTCTGTTGCGCTGGCTGCTGCAGCTCCGTGATAAACGGCATTTGCTTGTGCCAGCCTGAGTCCCAAGCACCGGAAAGGCTGCGAGTTTGCTGGAGTTTTATCTGCTCACAGGTCAACATTGGAGGATGCTCCTTTTAAAAGCAAATTCCATTTGCTTTCGCTCAGAGGTTTCTGGAGCAGCAGGAATTTGCAGGGAAGAGCCAGGCGTGTAAGCAGATCTCCACCGTGCAAAGCAACACGGGCCACCTGCGCTGCCATTTGGTAACCTATTAATCGCGCTGCGCCGGTCAAACTGGCAGCAGCCGCGCGGCTTCAAGCGCGGCTGCAGCCGCTGCAGCGGCACATGGCCAGGCCGGGCTCTGCCCGCGCCGGGAAGAGGTACAATATTGCAACCTTTGACGTCATTCCAGCGGGATCGAGCTCAGACGTCTGTCCCGATCACAGATTGCGCACGGCCCCCCCGGAGAACAGACGTGTTGTGCAACGCCGCAACAGATTTTACTGTTTGGGAGGAATCAGGCATAACCGTGCCTCACAGCAAATTGGCTCAGCACCGCCAGGATCAGGCCTTCAGTGTGTAGAAATGGCAAGAGTTTGGCAATGAAATCGGTGCAAGTCTGCTCAAAAAGCTGTTTAATAATTTGCTTTCAGGCGAAAACATTGTAAAATAGAGGGGACATCACTGTGCAGCAGCAAAATGAGGTACAGAAGACCTGCTTGCACCCACAAGCGGGGCCGTTTGCATGGGGTGGAGGAGAGGGTTTGAACAATCCTTGGGTTTTTTTGTTTTGTTTGGGCACTGCCTAGTACAAATGGGCTTGGGCAAGAGAAATAAAGGCTACAAAAATCCCAGGGACCCATCGGTCAGCATGGGTGCGTGGAGATGTTTAGGTCTTCTCCGCGGTAAGAGAATCGAGGAAGGTTCATGGAGAAGTCAAAAGACGGTGATGGTTTTGGGGGTGATGAGAGGGAGAGAAATCAGAGCACAGGATGCAGAAAGGCTCTGAGGCAGCCAAAGGAGCTGGACACAGGCAGGAACAGAGAAAGCCCCGGGGGCATCCTGGCACCTTCACTGGCTGCTGGGGGCAAATGGTTCAATGCTGGACTCAGGCGTGGGATGTCACCTCCAAGGAGAACGCTGAGGGCTAGCATTTCGGTCGAGCCAAGAGAAAATGAGCAACGGAGGGGCCACTGGGCTCAAAGATGGACCAAAGAATTGAGAGAGACGGAGGCTTTGCAAAAGGGGAATGAGAGTTTGCAAAAGGTTTCCCAGAAAGGGCTGAGCTGAGCTGCCGGTGGAGCTGCCGTCTGCTGGGGCAGAGCCGGACCGTGTCCAGGCGTCCCGGGTGAGGCGTAGCTGCAGCATGGCTCTTCTGGAGATGGGGACGGGAAGGTGGCCCAGTCATCAGAGCCCAATGGCTTAGACAAGTCCTCATAAAAATATAAGCCAGCAGGAAAGCTTCAGCAACCCAGAACAAGAGGTGCAGAATGGAATAAAAATGCCGAAAAATCACCTTGAGCAGAGGCTCCTGAGCCACACTGGAAGGCAGCCTCCGCGTGGGACAGGGCCAGCCCGAGGACTTGGCACTTCTCGACTCTCTTCAGAGCCCACTGGGACCCAGACAGGAGATGAAAAATTTTGTCAGCTCAATTATTGCAGCCTCCTCCTCCCTCATCCCCACTTTCGAGAGGAAAACGTGCCAGCAGCCTTCTTTGGCTGCCTTCAAGTCCACGTGCCTGCTGAGGAGCCGCCCGGGCTGCTTCAAGGGGCTGTCTTGAGCAGCCGTACATTAATGGAGCTGCAGGATTTACCCTCTGAAAAGAGATCAAGCTGCGACCCAGGATGAGCAGAGCACAAAGTCCCAGGTCTAACACAGCGTACGGGGAGTGGAAGGTAAATCAGGCAAACTGCTGGAGGTTTCATTGGGCTTATCCCAAGGTGATACTATATATTCAAACAGGGAAACTTAGAACAATTTAAGACACCTTCAGTTAGGAACTGGGCTCTCTTCCTTCTGCTGTAACAAAACACAGATATATTGTAGTGGTAAAACTCCTTGCTTCACCATTTAACGGTGCCAAAGGCAGAAGATGGTTTACAAGATGCTGGAAAAAGCATCAAGAAAATAAATAAGAGTCTTTAACTAGTCCTTGAGACTGATTTAGCCGTAGGCCAGGCTCAGAAAGCACTGAAAGCTCTACAGGAAAGTGAATATGAGGATAGCAGAAATCCAAACACTCTTATTTTACAAGACCCTTTCCCAAAGCCACAGCTGATCTGAACAGCCTTAACAGGCTCCATTAGACTTTGTCTAGGAAGCTTAAAAAGTGGGAACTGGCAAAAGGGGCTGGATCTGAAGGACAGGCACCAGACTGCTTTCCCTGCAGGGTCCTGTCTAGGGAAATCGGGAGCAGTAAATTTTCCTCCATACGACACAGGTGTGGTGGGCCATCGGAGAGGGGACAGCACGGCAAGGGTTTCAGCCCGTTTTCCGTACCCAGATGGTGCCCTGCTGCTGTATCAAAAAGGTTCACAGTAAGACAGAGGCTGCCAATCTGAGCTCAAACTAAAGCCGTTCCAAAAAGAGGTAATTTACCTTGGACATGCTGCTGCTGACGGGGGGAAAAGACATGAGCAGGCAGCGAGCAGAGTCCCTGCTGAGCCAGCCAGCGCCCGGGGCCTCACAGAGCTGCCGGTGCTGGGACGGCTGCTCCTCCGACACCGGCCCGACCAGTGGGTTTGCCAATATTGCACAACCCCTGGGCAGATGGGGTGAGAAGGGAAACCATTGCAGTGGGCACCTGAATGCAACTGAGCCTTTCGGCACCGGGAATGGCTCTTGTCCCTGTGCCTGGCTCAGCCTCCCAGTGTTGCAAAATCCCTGCTCGTATCATATGCAGGTGGTAGGGTTTCTAATTTAGAAGCTGCGTTGGAACAAGAACAGAGAAGGCATTCAAGGGTGATGGCTCAACCCGGCACAAGTCTGCATTCAGCAGAGCGAGATTGCTGCCATGCCCGAAAGAAACTCCCAGCAGGGGCTCTGAGCACCACTGCCCCTATTTTCCGCAGGGAAAAGTCTGGGGTCGGGATACAGCTCGCACCTCTGGGCTGTACAGGTGGAGTTAGCAACCACAGAGAACACCTCAAGAAGCAATCACAAAACCTGCCCCCAGCCCCAATGCAGCAATGCTGATGCTCTCTCCAGACAGCTCAGCTGCAAAATCCGCTCACGGGGGACTGCAAGGGCACGGCTGCCCCAGGGGAGCACCGTACCCGAGATGGGGGGCTGCCCTGCAGAGGTGGGGATGGGGTGCAGGGAAGCAGGCTGCGGAAGCTGTCGTAGGAGCCCGTCTCCTGTTGGAAGAAAATGGGCAGAGTTTGAACCAGAACCTGGCTGAGAGGGAAAACAGGGCAGGCAGCAGACCACCGCGGAGACTTGGAGGGCAGTGAAACTGGGGTGGTGCTGGTAAGGGGAGATGCTGGCAGAGCATGGGAGGTAAATATTAGGAGACAAATTTCCATGGACTTCATCTCCTAACCTCTAAGTGTCTAAAAATCAGACATGTGTCAGTGTGTGAGCCATTCACCTGTGGCTGCCAGTAGTCAAGACGACAGATCCAGAAGGAAGACAGGCACTGAGAGCTCCGTGCAAGGAGAACTGAGTCGGAAGGAGCGACTGACCTAAGCCACCGGCCCCAGGAGACTCCTGCCTGCAGCTGAGCTGGGGGAAAGAAGGATTTTGCCAGAGGCTGAAGGCTACCCATAGGAAACAGGTGTCGTTTAGTACCGACAGCATTCACACCTAGGAAAAGAAAGCAGCCAAAAAAAGCAAAATTACATTAAGAATCGTATTAGCAGCATTGCTAAGAGAGAAAGCGCAGAGGAGGGAGAGAGTTTTTTGGGCAGGGTCCTGGCAACCCAAAAGGGGCTGAGGACCGTGAGCATTTCAAGCATGATGAATTCAACGTCACAGGAAAGGGACCTTTGCCCTGTCTTGGGAAAGAGGGTCACCTCTCAGAAATACCCACCTCCTCCACCCTCGGTGGCTCTCAGGAGCTAATTCCACCTGCGAGCGGTGATGGGGTAAGTGATCTGCAGGTTGTTTTCAGGTGAGAGGCCTTTGAGTTAACAGCAAGTACAGGCAGCTGCCCGCTGTGTTAAGTGAACTTTATTCCATTTGCAAAACAACATGAGCTCCACACGCTGCCGCTCAGCCGTCTGCCGGCCGCATCCGTCAGGTCAAACTGTGTTGGAGGGATCTGACTCACTTCTTGCATCAGATCTGCAAGAAAATGAGTCAGGGATAATCTTAAATATCCCAGTCAGCCCCCTAAGCCTCCATAGATCTCCTGCCTAAATTCATCTCTCTCTGGCAATCTCTTTGGGAGCTGAATTTGAGGCTCGTTCAGTGCAAGTAGGGGGTGAGAAATGACAATAGTTATCGCTCAAGGAGGTCGGCAAAAGAAAAAGGGGTTAAGGGATACGTACCGAGGAAGCGGGGGGGAGTTTGCATCGGGGGTTGCTGGCTTTGCTGCTCTTGGTCCACTGGAAGCCAGAGCATGTTGCATTTAGATGGGAGCACTGGTGCTCAGGAAACGTCACAAGACAAATCTCAGCAAGGATTGCCAGACTCGTGATGGACTTGGTGAGTCCGTCGAGGAAACAGGATCTGGCCCTGATGGAGAGGGAGGAAACCGGGGGTGCGGGAATGAAGGAAGTGACAGGAGCCTGGGGGTGGTGAGCGAGCGAGGCGGTAGGAAAGGACCGGGGCTTGCAGTTGTGTCGAGGGAGCCTCTGCCTGCGACAGGGACTGGAGCAGGGCGGGCAGGGAACAGTGGAAGAGCCTCATTACTCGAACGACGCCTTTGCCTCATCTCTTAGGGAGGAATCGGAGACTAGGACAAGACTGAGGAACTGCCAATCTGGAACAGACCAATGGTGCCTGCAGTCAAGTACCCGGCTTCCAGCAGAGGCCAAATTTGGATGCTTTAGAGGAAAATCTTCGATAGCATCCCAGTTCCAGGAAGAGTGCAATACGTCAAGTGTTTGCTCATGTTGGGATAGCTACAGAACCGTAACAGGGCAGACAGGCTATTTATAAGCGTATCAGATGTCAGCGGAGCTCTTTGCGCTTTCTATAGATCATACATCAAGTCTAATGAGAAGGCACGCAGGTTGAGGGGAACAAACGAGCCTAGGTTAAAGAAGAGATGTCCTCTTAATACAATACATACGGGGAAGAACAGCAGCTGGCCCCGTGCCCAGCACTGCTTACAAGGCCTCTGAAAGCCGAGCAAGATCACTTTACTAACAACACCGTGAGAAGGAGGGGTTGAGAATGCTGGTTGTGATGATGGTTCTGCATTATTAGACAGAGAATCGTTTGCTCCTGAAAAAAAAGGATCCAAACCTATTCATAGCTGTTTCCTTGTGCTCTCTTCTAAGGACATGCTGTACCTAACAAAACAATAAGCCAGCTAAAGGGTTAACTCTTTCTCTCTCCAAACCTACTACAAGAGAGCTAGAATACAGATTTAAGCGCAGACAAAAGATGATCGTTGTTCCAATTAATGTTCCAGCTAGCATCTGCTCTTTTTAATTAGTTGAAGTCTGGTTTCGTCTGGAGACAGAACTGCTGAGCAGAAGTGTGCTGGCTTCTTTTCTGCTTAGCCGGCTATTCTGATCTTTCTTGGTCTTTGGAAACTTCTTCTCTGTTTCACAGAGGCCAGAGCCTATTGTGAATTGATACTTGGTACGTGCCCACAGGCTGTGTATACGTTTCACTGCAAACAGCTTCAAATCTGTGTTTCCCACTGGAGGGAAAACTGACACAGGAAGATATTTTACAGATGTCCTCTCCCCCCCTACAGACATATCCCTGTGCATTGCTTCACTTATCGGCAACTCAATTTTCTTCTGCAAAGAGGCATTACCGTAGAGCAGATGCAGGTGGATGGAGGAGAGTTCCCCAGGACCTGTTAACCTTCCTGTTTTGCTCAAAGCTTGCTGATCCTTCACCTCACCCTTTGTAACAAGATCTTTGAGGATCTGCGTGCTTCAATTCCACACAGATGAATAATTTACAAGTCACGGCTGTTGCAATAAACAAGTCCTTCTGCTCTGTCCAAGCACTCCACGGCTTGTCTTAAATTTCCCTCAATTTGCTAAAACCTCCACGACTTAAGCAGCATTCAAAAAACCTTTAAAGGAGAAGCTGACGAGGGAAGAGCAGGGTGGCATATCACAGCAGCAATCAGCACTCACAGCAAGTATTCCTCTTATCTCTGAGCAGGGCACTGACCTGTTGTACAAACTCCAGGCAGGAAAGCCACTGGCAAAGCAACCCCAGATGTAATATTTACCTAAGAGGAGACATTTCAGTGGAAAACAAGCTACAGGATCTGCTGACATCCTGGTGGGGAGAACAGCGGGCATTCACACAGGTGCAGGCAAAGGAATAGGAATGGGATGTTTCCAAGCATTTCCAAGTAATAAAGCTGTCATTGCGTGAGGAGCATGTTTGTGCTGCCCGTGATTCCAGCCAAACAGATACAAGGCGTGCATTTGGGGCTTGTCCCACCAAAGACCCACTGCACAGCATCGGCGGAGTCCCTTTGCTTCTCTGTGCCCCAGTGCTCCATACTTAAAATAGAGATACAAATAGGCGGATCCTGCAAAAAACCAGCCAGGCTGGCACCGAACGTTCCTGAACTGTTGCAGCTGGTACCCAGTGATGCCTCATTCTCTGGCAAGAGGAAATGGATCCCATGAGCTACCCTGGGGATATGAGCCACACTTTTGGATCACAGATAATGGTTCCTGTACAAGCTTCTCTGGAGAAGGAGATAGACAGGACTGAAACAGCTCAGGAGCAAAGTGAATAGCAGGGTTGTTTTTATCTGTAATCCATTCCACATGAGCAGAAAGAGTTTGGAGCCATGAACCACGTGCTTCCTTTTGTAGCTCTTTGAAATCAGCATGACCCATAGCTTTACTTTCTGAACCCTTTTTGGTCTGCTCCATACACCTCTGTTGAAGGAAATTTGTGCACAGGGCTTGGAGGATCAGCCTGTTTTACCACCACGAAGCTACAGTTTCATTATCTCCCTAAGACGATCAAAGCACAGGCTGTCACCGAAAGGCACAACTCCACCTTCCCCCAGCCCACGTGTCCCTCTTCCTCAAGCCATCACGGTGATCATAACAAAAAGGTTCTTTTCCTCAGGCAGGGTATTTTTCAGCTGGATCAGTTCCCATGCAGTCACAGCGGCTGTAGTTTTGCCACAAAGCAAGGGCCAGGAAAAAGGCTGGAACTGTGCCTTAAGAGCTTAATGCAAAATCATGAAGTTGCAGCCTCAGGTTCCTGGGTCATTTGTCGCTGCAAATAGCCTGGATTTATAGCCCTGGTTAGGAAAGTCTCCTTGGCTGCAGCTCTGTGGCTCTCTTTACAATGGGTCAAATGCAAACTCCTAGGTCCCAAAAGTACTGAGCTCTAAGGGAAGTCTGGAACTAGTTACAGTTTTCAGTTTGGGATGAGGTCTGAATGGTTATTCAGAACTGGCCTTGAAATTGCAACCGTATCATTTATTTATATCCTTACCAGAGCAAACCAGTGGGGCCACCCCACTGAGCCCAAGCTCAGCCTTCCAGGTCTCACCCTCCATCGTCTGAAGAGTTTGTGAAATCCCCATGCTTAGAGGTTTTAAAAACAGCTGGGCAAGGCCTTGAGCAGCCTGATACGACTTTGAAGTTAGCCCTGCTTTGGGCAGGAGGTTGGACTAGAGACCTCCAGAGGTCCCTCCCAACTGGTATTAGTCTGTGATTCTGCCATCTTCCACTGCATTTGCATCAGGCTCTGCTACACCACCACCACTCGACCGATCAACAAGGTCTCATCCTCAAGTTGCGCCAGGGGAGGTTTAGACTGGATATTGGGAAATTTTACTTCACCGAAAGGGTTATCAAGCACTGGAACAGGCTGCCCAGGGAAGGGGTTGAGTCCCCATCCCTGGAGGTATTTAAAAGCTGTTTGGATGAGGTGCTTAGGGACACGGTGTAGTGGTGGGCTTGGCAGTGTTAGGTTTATGGTTGGACTCGATGATCTGAAAGGTCTTTTCCAACCTATACGATTCTGTGATTCTGTGAACGAGCAGTCCCCACATTGACTGATCCAGAAGTCAGGGAGCCTGAGTCAACCGACTTCTTCATGGCGTTGGCTGCGTTAGCTCAGGAGCTAGAGCAAACCACAGAGCTTATTTGTGTGCAGTGTCTGAGGAGAGCACTGCTGACAGTCACTGCAAGAAAGACTCCTTGCCACCACACCACACACTAGAATAAGCTTTGCATTGCAAAAGAAACTGGCCCAGATCTGGCAAGGGTCTCAAGATGAAGATTGCAGAACATTTTCTCTTCTTCTCAGCAGGAAGGAGTCTGCATTCTCAGCAAGAACAAGTGTGAAATACAAATCACTGAGCACTTGCTGCTTTTTGTCCAAGTCATTACACAGCACCCATGCGTACTCACAGTAAAAGGAGAGATGACAGGGGCTGTCCTGTCATTTCCACATGGCCCTTCAGAGATTTTAGCAGCTTTCATCCACTAGATTGAAATCAGATCAGTTGAAAGAATACCACAAATTCATTTTGGATGAGACAGCCCAGGAACACACTGGGGGGCTGGGGATCAGTGGTAGGACACAAAGACCTGAGAGAGTCCTGCTCCATCAGCCTGTGAGCTCAACTCTCATCATTGCAAAGATGAGAGTTGAGCTCACAGGTCTTCTTGCAGAGCTCCCCTCTGGAGACATTTCTCCTTCAACCCAGAGGATGGGCCAGGGTTTCTTGGTGCTCGTCAAGCTTGGAGACCTCATCTATAAGGTAAAAGGGGCATGGAGAAGAAAGAGTGGGAATTGTGGGTCTCTGAGCCAAATCCCAGCCCTGGCACTACAAGGTTGCTGCCATCTCGTGGCTGGCTCTGGCCATGCAAAGGGTATGGGACACATTTTTCCAGCTGGAAAATTTCGCAATGAGATAAAATCTTTCCTGGAAGTAAGCTTCAGCTGGAGGGAGCAGGGGGTAAACAGCAGTGCTAGCGGTTAGACCCCGTGGGGCCATGGCACTTGGGCATCACAGCTTTGCTGTTCACAGGAGGTCTCCAGCTTACCTTCCGTGCTACCTGCTCGCCCCTGTTCGGGATGGCTCCACCCCAAGCCATAGCAACCCTTTTTCTGTCAGGCCAGCGCTTCTTTGTGCCCTATAGCCTAAGGAGACAGGAGACATCCCTGTCGCTGTCGAGAGGCCCTGGATTTGCTGCGCACACGCAGCAGTCAATGCGTGTGGCCATTCAGCCTGGCCTTCACGACGGGCTGGTGCTGGGAACGGAGAAGATCTCCAGGGAAACAGAGACATGCTGGGATCAGATGGGATGGATATGGTCTCCAGTACTGTTTCTTTTGGCATCTTTCATTGAGCTGTGGTGCTGATGCAGGGATTTGTACTGTGAATAAAGTATACATGGAGGAGAACCACATGGTCACTGTTTCTCCCCCTTTCATCCTCTCTACAGAGCTCAGCATTGTGCACAGACCTTGCAAGAAGTGTGTGAGAAGCCATATATTCCCCATGGGATCTCCATAACCATCTTGAAGCTGTCCCCCCAGGCAGGAGAAAGGCAGGAGAGCAGTGTCCCAAAGAGACCCACCAGCAGAAAAACTTCTCCTGACAGCTCACCAGAGACCATACTGAAGCAGAGAGCTGGCTGCACTGCCTTCAGCAGAGCTCTTGTAGGCAGTGTCTTGCAGACACTCGCTTGATGATCCCTCGTCCTTCCTTGTGTCCGACTTCCCCTTCTCCCTCCTGGGATGCTCCGGGTTCTGCAGCCGCACAACTCCCCAGGGAACACAGGAACAAGAGTTCCAGAGAAAGAAAAAACTGCCAACCCATTTGGTATTTCCGTGGTGTTTGCTGGTTACTGCCAGGCTTTTCTCTTTGTATGGTACATATTGTGGCTCACGTCACAGAAACTAAAGTGAAATACTTAAATAAATGAGTCCCCTTGAGAAGACTCCAGGCAACGGGGAGATGACTGCTCAGTGACCGTGCAGCATCCTGGGTACACAGGGAGTTTCCCGTAATGATAAGACTACAAAGGAATATTTATTTATCTAGATACTTATTCAGCTTTCATCTCGGGCAGCGTTTCTCAATCAGCCATTTCAAAATGTTTTGCCAACACTAATTAACCCTCGCAGCACCGCTGCGGTAGGGATCAGCGTCCCCACGTCCCAAACGGGGTGACTGAATGGAGAAGACAAGTAATCCCTCCAAGAAAGAAATGAAGGGAGCAAAGAAATAACGATATCCCCAAATCCCAATCCCATGTCCTAACAAAACCACCCCCGACAAGCCCCCACATCTGCAGACAGCCTTCTCTTAGAAACGGAAGGGGCAATCTGCCATTCTTATCATGCAAACTGCCCGTCTTCCCCAGCTGTGCACCGAGGAAGCACTGCTCAGACATTTAATAAGCCCCAAAAATGTGGTGCCCTGAAGCGACATTAGACAACCTGGAAATCCCTAAGGAGCTGCAGTGCTGGTCAGCTGCACAGCCTATGCCACCAAGCAGATTTTCCCGTCATGTTGCACGTGATATTTATTTCATTCATTAACCAAGTTAATGGTGGCTAAGAATAGACCCCAGATGTCCTTCTGGCCTTAAAAACTTCTTTGCCCTCAAGGAAATGCAAAGCCTAAGTGGCTTCTGGCGTGTGTGGGACACGAACAATGAACCAAAGCTATGAAGAGCTTGCACATCTCCAAGAATTCACAAAGTGCATCTCTGCTTTTAAATAATCTCTCTTCCAGTTTGGGGAAATAAACGTTTAGCAAGGATTACACAGAACAGAGCAATGGATGCATAATTGTATCATCCATTGATATAGAGGTTATGCCAGACAGAGCCATAGCTGTTCAAATGTCTTAGTTTTCTGTTATCTATTTCTGTGATGTTACCACTACTGCAAATTTGCAATTCTGTAATAAACTGGTATTTCTGAACAAAGACCATTTGATATTACGCCTTTAGAAAAATGCATCTTAAGTACAATTTATTCCTGAATTTTTTAATTTTTTTTTTGAAATGGAAATCATTCTGTAGTCTCATTTTTTATACATACTTCTCAATATGTTTGGGAAATTTCCCAAAACATACTAAAGATAGCACTATGGTTTTCTGCACCACTGCTAAAAATCAAAGCATTCATGTGCAGAATAAAGAGAAATTTCTTTCTGTATAAGCATTTTCCTTCTGGTGCCTAAATCCAGTCTCTTGATAATCAGCAATTACAGAAAAGAACTATAACAATCAAATGGGAGTTTGCACTTACAGAAAATCATGCTATTTATTGCATGACTTATTCAGATGGAGAAAGCTGTTTGGAAACCTATTGGTAAATGAAAGAAACTGCTATTTCAGAAAGCTGAAATTGTATTAATAGGGAGTCTAAAGAGCCTAGAGAAGAACACAATCCATTTGGAACTGATTTGGTCTTCTCAGAAACAGGAAAGAGAAAATATGGGGATTTAAGGATCTTTTCCTCCCTTTAAATGCATTACTTTTTTCAACTGATATTTTATCAAACCATCTTCAGAATTATATGATATTATGGAACATGATATTTGGGATTCAACAGCAGTATTGACTTGGGGAACCTCCAGTAAATGGTAGCTCATTCACCCATACCACACAGAGCCTCCAAACCGTGACTGTTCAGACTTTACAAATAGAAAGACCAAGGCAGAGACTACAAAAGTCACACAGCGACTAAAAATTACAGTCATTTCCACACTCAGGGGCTCCAGCTCCCATTTCTTCAACCCCCTGCTTTGCTTGCAGAGACGGGCTTAAATACCCGATTCCCAGGCCATGTGGACTGCAATAATGAATAAAGACCCCAGCAAGGCTGGGAGACCTCTTACACCGCAGAAGTTTTCTTCCTTTTCCATCCCGACGTCTGGCTTGGACTTCAGCCAGCTGACTGCTCAGGAGACCTACCCATGCGCCTGCACTGCAGCCAGGCAGGTGATTTTGCAAAGCCTCCCGTGGTGGCCGGGCTCCAGGAGGACCCACCTGAATTGGGCTCAGCCCCGCTGAAGTAGTAATAGTGATTACTACTACCAGAAGGCTTACACCTGGGAAGGCTCTCTGAAATCTGCGTTAATACGCTCTACCAATCCACAGTACTCTGGTGGTGAGGCCTGGGAAGCTTTCTTGAAGCTAGCTGTCAATCAAAGAATATGTGGGTAGTAGTTATTTTTGTGGGAAAAATTCATCTCTACTGATAGCCAGAGCTAAAGCTGTATGCTACCAAAGACATCAGAAGAAAGTTAACTGACTTTCTGTATATAGGCAGATTAAAAAAAAAATTATTTAGCCTTGACACAGCTTCTTGGTGGTCCACAAAGTCCGTAAGAGTCACTTACTCTGAGATGTATCTCTTAATAGAAGCACCTGCTACTACCCAACCACCTCTATAAGCAGCTGCAGCTGTGATTAAGAAGAGAAATATAGCTGTAAAGCAATTTACTGACCCACTGCTGCTTAATTTAATTTGAACATTCCTTATGGCTTTAGTAATTTAGTGGTAATTTAGTAATTTAATGGTAGGGGCTCTTGTCCCGGCCGCAGGAGCCCCAGGCCTAAGGCCAGGAGGGAGCGATGCGTCCCTCCGTGCCTGCCGGTCGATGCCGCCCGGCAACGGGAGCGCAGGTTTCCATAGCAGTGCAAACACGAGACGGGCGAAAGCCCGGAGCTGAGCTGAGCTGCACCGCGGCCACGGCCACATCCACGGCCACGCCGTCCACGTCCGCATCTGGCCACGGCCCCCCCACGGAGAGGAGCCTGGAGGAGCTCTCCTTTGGGTGAGAAACCAACAAAGAAAGGGGGCGAGGGCAATCACAGCAATTGCTTTTCTGTTTTCGACATCAAACACAGCGTCTCACTCGGACAAGCGGAGGTGCTGGCATGTGTCACCGGGAAACCACACGCAGTGACCCTCTGCTCCTCCGTGTGCGAGTGGGGGGGTACGTCTTGGAAATGGGACACATCTGTCCCTGGAAGAGTCGCTCTGTAGCTCAAAACTTGGAGTGGTTTCCCAGCGAGCGTAACGAGCCTTCTCTGCGAGCACTGGTATCATTTAAATCATTTGAGTGTATAAAACATACGCTCATCCAGCGCTCTGGGAACAGGGTGGATGGATTTTACTGTCTTATTTTTTAGAACTGTTTGCATGTTTACTTTGGCATATTTTTTTCTGCGCAGCAGCTCGATGCTAGGGAAAGGCACTGAATAAATGTTTCGGTAAATTAAAACCATGAATGCCTTACCTATTGATTCACATACTACTGGCCATTGGTATGTAGCTACTGAAATATAAAAATGTCAGAGGAGGTGAAATATATGCCAAATGATTCTAGCAACAAAGCAATTTTTTATTTGCATTATTGAGCTTAATAATTATAATTAGCACAACTAGTGCTTCTGTAGCTTTTGGCACTATTTCCAAAGTGATGTGCAAACGATTAAAAAAAAAAAACCAAAACAACAATCTCAAACCATAAATACCTTGATTAAATGAATATTTATAAGTTAATCTTAGAAACAAATTCATATACTTTTCTAAAATTATATTAATTATAATTATATTCTAATTATATTATATAAAAATTATTTTATCTCCAAGAGTTTCACTGACAATTATTTTCCGTATGCCAGTATCCTCTCTCTAGTCCTGCTTTTCAGTCCCATTCCCTGTAGCAGGGATTTAAATCAACCACGTGAGCGAGAAGACTTTTATGAGAAGGGGGTTAGATTACAGAAGTCAAGGTGTGCACTAAGAGGGCTGCACATCCAGCTGTTTGCTGCAACTGCTCTGCATATTTCACGAAGTGTATTCAACGGAACGCTGCAGGCGTTTGACTGCCTCCCTGCCCCTGCCCTGATGGGGCTTCCTCCAAAACTCACATCATCGCAGGGGTTCTGTTGTTCCAGGACGTAGATGAGGGACCCCTAGAGAAAAATATCCCATTAATCACAGAATCACAGAATCGTATAGGTTGGAAAAGACCTTTAAGATCATCGAGTCCAACCATAAACCTAACACTACCAAGCCCACCACTACACCGTGTCCCTGAGCACCTCATCCAAACGTCCTTTAAATACCTCCAGGGATGGGGACTCAACCCCTTCCCTGGGCAGCCTCTTCCAGTGCTTGATAACCCTTTTGGTGAAGTAAAATTTCCCAATACCCAGTCTAAACCTCCCCTGGCGCAACTTGAGGCCATTTCCTCTCGTCCTATCACTTGTTACCTGGGCGAAGAGACCGACCCCCACCTCGCATTAAGTTATGCAAAGTTCAGAGAGACCCAAAATCTAAGCAACCAGTCAAAGAGGCTTTTGGAAAAGGTACTTCAAGAACTGAAAAGGAGAGAGAAAACATTGGGGATGTATTCAGACAGCCTAAATTCTACCTCAGCCTCTGTGTCTCATCAACAGGGAAAGTCTGACACCTCCAAAGAATGGGATACTAATTGGGCAGCTGCAGAAACACAGCCAATAGGAAACACAAAGCACCAAGGACGTACACGGAAATTAGGCCAGATGAGTTTAGCTCAAAGTACATAAAAACTGGAGGCTGTTCAGAGCAAAAAATGATGCTCTAAAATAGCCTTAAAACTAGTGCAAGCGGAAGAGGATATTTTCTGCTGTGTCTTGTACCAGTGCAGATCAGGAATGGTCCCGGCAGCAGAATTGCATCAATTGAACTAATACCTCACTGGGACCCAGCTTGTTGCCTTTGTTGATTAGAGGATAATTATAGCAATGGTCTATCTGTTCTTTGTAAGCGAGATCATTACAATTATGCCTTTTCCCCTAGGAGCCATAGCAAAAAGAGACTGGATTCAGAGAAACAAAAACCTAACCTTCAACAGTTTGCCAGCCTAAAATTAAACACAACAGAGTTCCCTACAGCATGTCTGTGCTGTCCAACAATCATTCAGCCTTATCGCAAGAAATCCACGGTGCTGAAGCAACTCCTGGTAAGAGCTTTAGGGAGTAAAAATGTTGCTTGTGAACCAACGATGGAAGGATGAAAAAGTATGGGTGTGGATCAGAACTGGAGATGTGGGTGGAAGAAGAGGCAAGGGACTTGAGTTGCTTGTTATCTCCCAACGGTTTTGTCTTTGCTTTCCCATCAGTGTGTGTGTAAGGAGGACTGTTTTACACAGCTTTCACATAATTCCGGCATGAACATCTCCTTTTTGGGGTCAGAACACAAATATTTTCCAGTTTACTGAAGCTCTTTGTTAATTCCTACAGACACAAAAGCCTCAGTGGTTAAGGTCCAGAAAGCCCCCAGGGCTCATCATTGCTGTAAAACCTACTGCGCCAGTTACTGGCAGGTCCCAGTTGATTGATTTGTTTATGGTTTTCCTTGGGCCAGGGTCAAAGATGCCATCTCCTCATACAGAGTTAACATCTAAAAGTCTCTCTTCCGAACCTGGAATGGAAACCCAGCTTGTGCTGTCAGGTAAGGCCACGGTGCTCTGGCAGCTTTTCGTTGTTAGGTCAAAGGAGAGGCCTGTATTCAGACTCTTCTGCCCACGATCAGACGAGACAGGTAAAATAGCTCCAGACTTACAAAAATTCCTGGCTGAAATCCTGAGCTGATCAGCAGGTACGGTCAAGTGACATAAACCATACAGATGTCTTATATGGCTGGCTTCTTATAAGCCCTACCCAGCTCCCCACTCTTGGTTCAGCATCGTTAGACATCTGCAGCTGTGAGCACAGCTGCCCACCCTTCAGGCACCATGTAGCACAGTCCCTTTGCACTGGGTCCTGATATTCTGCCTCACGTCTTCTACATCCTTATCCATTTTTTGCAGAAAGCCCAGAAGAGGATGAAGAAAACCCAATGAAAAATCCATTTACAATTCCTCCCGATATCGATATTTTCTCAATAAGGGACAAGGAAAGAAAAAAGGCTAAGGCGGTATGTATACATGCTTTAGGCCAAGGTATATACAAGCAGTTCACTAGGGCAGGCTACCAACCAATGTAATACCAAAATTTGGTGCATGACAGAAATAATAGCTGCCAAATTCAGCTATTATTCAGCTGCCAAATTCAGCTCCCAGATTAGCTTCAACTCCACTGAAATCCATGATGAGAGATTAACTTTACCAAGAGCAGATCTGAGCACAGGCTTGCTGGTTGCTAGTACAAAATCTGGACATTGTCACTTCGTTTACTTACTTCAGGCAGATTTACCACTCATTCCTGTTCCTGGAGAAGATACCTGCCAGTGCTGTTAGCATTGATTTCTACATAAAGCTTTGGTGCAAGATCTTTTGCTTTCCGTTCAACAGGCTTGGCTTTCTGCCTAGGAAGCTGTATTCCAATGTCTGATGTGACCTTCTTCTGAACTGCCAACGAAACGAATGCCTAGGAAGAAGGATGACGTGCGTTTCATGCCTTAGGTTTCTCCCCATAAGATAGGGAATTGCAACCCACCAGACCAGAGAGCTGGGTCTCAGGATTGTCTCTTTCTTCCCTATTTCTGTAGTGGACTTCCCTTAGGCCATGCGATCCAAAGAGGGTGGGAAGTCATGGAGAGGTTGTCGCATCTCCCAGAGGTCCGATTGTTGCACGTGGTTGCAGAAGCCAGGCAGTAGTGTGGAAGCAAGGTGTCTTTGTTTCTAAATCACAAAGGGAGGGCTCCAAACAAGCTTAAGCAAGCCTCCTCACCTCACGTTGATGACTGATAGCCTGCTTTTAGCTTGGGTTGAAGGTCACTATCTAAGTACGGGGAAGGACTTAGGAAGAATTGCACTGAGGATGTCTGCCAAGTGACGTCCTCAGCCTAACCCATGCCCAAACTGTGCAAAGAGCAATGAATTACACTTCAGCCCATGTGAAAGCACTGAGCATGAACAACCTTTTACCCTCCAGAAACGTCTGGAGTGGGTTTGAATAGATCCTCTCGATCTGAACTTGAGGGTTTACATGCCCTTGTGAAAGCTGGACTGAGTCGGTATTGAGCCTGGGCTGTCCTGTTGTTCCCTTTCACTAGGGGACTTGAAGGATGAATCTCTGAAAATTTCCATTCTCTCCCAGGAATAATCCAGGAAGGAAAAATGAGGACACTGAGTAGGTACAAACTGGCACAGCTGGTGGCTAGATGCAGAATACAAATCAACAAACTAATGAGAACAAATGCTAAGAAATGAAATGTTTCAGTTGCCTCAAGAGAGAATATCATTGGGATTAGTCAGATAAACCAAGCAAACATGCATCAGCAGGATATCAGAAGCCTGCAAATTTCTAAACTGTGAATAACCACTCAAGTCTTTAAAAACCACAGCAAACAAAGCACATAATCAATCTGTCCACATAACTGACTTCTCCTCATAGGAACGTGAAAGGATGAAGACCATGAAAATCCATGAGAAAATGACTTACTCCACTAAAATAAAAGCAAAGCAAAAAGGCTTCAGGAAAGCTCTGCAAAAGGAGGAAGAAGAGGAAGGCAGAAAACAGGCAACGAATGAAGAGAGACTGAAAACCCTTCAGGAGAGTCTTTCCTGGAAGATAGCCATTAAAAAAGGTAAGGAACAGTTACTATCCTTGTAGTGGTGCTGCTCAGCTGGGTAACAGCCTGAAGCGAAAACCAAAGAGTAGCAGTTAGCTCTAGCTGACTTGGGTGAGCTCTTGCAGACACAATAGTTATATGCTGCATCTTGCCAACCTCTGTGCGGCTGGGCCGTCTCCATCTCATGCATTTACCTACGGAGCACGTATCACCCCCACTGCAGTAGTCTGGATCCCACCATCCCCTATGGCCTCTGCAGTGGCTGTGAGCTCTGGGAATCAGCTGGCAGTCAGTTGAGAGTTTGCAGGACCTTGTGTCATGCAGACATTTCTACTAAGCTGACCTAAAGTTGGATTTTGGTGGATGTCGGCCTAAATTTTCTGCCTCTGACGTGAGGAGTAGCTTTGCTCTTAATATCTAGAGGACATTGACCTTTATAAGGATCAGTCTCCACTCCATTCTACCTGGCTTTACTCCACAAAAGCCCATATGAAACTGATCCTAAACAAGGTCAAAACTGAAATAAAATAATCAGCATTGCTGGCTCCAACGCCAACCACATCCATGCTCACGGCAGCCTCCATATTCACTGCGTTTTGCCTTGGCCGTATTTCCCCCTCTAGTCTGATCAACTTTATATCCTCATTTCAGATTACCCATTAGAAAAGGAGACCTTTCGTGACTACATAAATGACAGAAGAGAGATATTTTTACTTGAGGTACTTGGCTTTAAGAATGTTACTTTCTGTTCATTTAATTATTCTTCCCTGTGTTGCTTTGTTTTGGTTTTTTTCCCCTGAGATCCATTGCCTAGAGATTGTACCAAGGAGGCACACATCAGACCTCGTGAACTGATTGTCCAAGTCTTGTGTTAAAGACACTGATAATCTATAGCCCAGCAATCCCCAACCAAGAAAGAAAGGAACACAGATCATTCACACCAGCCAGTAGCAGCCATGCAACTATTTCATTTGTGAGATGCACAGATATGCTGACCTTTTGGCTCCTGCTGTCCTATATATACACATTATAGCTGGCAGCCATTCTGAACTCAAAACAAGGGAGCCATGCTGGAATATCCCCATTATCCACCTCTATTATTGTGCTGTAACACAACCGAATCAATCTTTGTCAGCCAGGAGTTAACGCAGCGCTGGGCCTTCTGGATTCTGTCTTTAATTTCACTGCTTATTTGCTATGTTACCTCTGAAATTTCTACTGGCCTCTATCTCTATGTATCTAGTTTGCACTAAGACGCATACCTTGGTTTGAAATCCTTACCCTCTCCGCCAACAACTATAAGGTAATAAGGTAACCAAGAACAAAGCTAGACCAACGTACCTTCTGAATCAACCAACCGATGTGACTGTGTTGCCTTTTGGGTTCATTTCAGTATGCCATCGCAGTAAAGCGAGATGAGATTCAAAGGATGGAGAACATAGCAAAGAACGAGGAAAGAAAACTGGAAAAGGCGGAATACTACCTGGAGAAGGATGCTGCCATGTTTGATGAGTTCTTGAAGGAGAACCATAAAAACTCTGTTCAAGCCCTGAAAATGTAATGGAAGTTGCGCCAACCACCCACGTGCTCTTTTTGTGCTGGACACAGGAGGCCTTTTGCTTGACCTCCCCGCAGGGTTTTGGCTAGCAAATGCTCTATGTCCAAGTTTGCCCAGAGTTACAGTCCTGGTGGCACTTTCTCCCCACACATTCAATGGACGAGAGGAAGGAGAACAACAGCTGGGGACTCCCCTCATTGCACAAGCCCTTGATTTGGCTGCAGCAAGGAACCTGCGGTTGACCCCACCGCTTCCATTCTCCTCACAACACCTTTGCGAGAGGGAGATGCTTCTGCCCAACCCCTCACAGCAGGGACAGTCCCCCCTTGGTGAAGCAGGTTGAGCACTTTGGCCCATTACAGGTAGCACAAGGGCAGAGCAGCAGCTGATGCTCAGCAGCAGCCAGATTAGGGAGGCCTTAACCTGGAAGCGTCGCTGGGACCCCATGCTCTCTTTGCCAAGACAAGCAGGGCCTTCAGGCGGGAGCCAAGCGTCACCTGGGATACATCTATATGAGAGATTTCTAGCCTCCCCCCACATCTTTTTCTCTGTTTTATATGCACCGCAATTCACTTACTGCTAAATTGTTTTATGGCTTATGTTTATGCGTTCTTCCCTAGTGCCGAAAAAGAAACCGCAGCTAAGACAAAGAAAATAACGGAGATCCAGGCAATCACTTCCCAAATAGAGAACCTCCAAAGGTAACGGTTGCACACCACTCCTGCCTAGCCTTTAACAGCCCCTACAGCACTATACCCTCCCAGCCCTCGGGGAAAAAGGGAATCGGGGAAAAAGATTTCTAAAAATGTTCGATTTTAAGAGTCAAAATGTTTCAGCTTTTTGCTGGCTTTGTTTCTAAAACAACTCAACTAATTTTTTAATGATATTTTTAAAAAGTATAAATATTCCAAAACCAAAATTAAATGCCTAGTCTCAGATTAAAAACCAGTCAAAACTAAGTAATGCATTTTAATGGTGACTTGGGGAAAGATGAAAAAAAAATTATAATTCCCATTATGAGTTGAGCTGGCAAGATTTCTCATTCATTTTGAAGTAAAAATTCCCAAATTAGCAAGCCCAGTGCCATAGCAAGGGTCTGGCCACAGAGATGTGACCAGACAGCTTCCACAAGAGGAACCACAAAGAGCACGCAGGGCAGGTTCCCATTTGTCTTTGCATGACCATGAAGACATGTGCCCTCTTGTGCCTTCTCTGGGTGAAGCTGAATATCAGGAGTTAGAAAGAACCTCTTCAAACAGGGGCTTCCCTCCCTGCTAACAAACTTTGTCCACTTCTCTCAACCCAGTGATATATCCAGATTCAAGAATACTCTGCAGGAGTACAAGATGTACAGGGACTTCCTCTATCAACTATCTCCAAAAGAGTGGCAGGAGGAACATGGAAAAAAGCACACGAAGGAAAAGGATTTGAAAACAGCATCCAAAGCTGATGAAGAAAGTGCCTCGCCTCCCACCACCGCAGAGCAGGGTGAGTGCCAGGGAAGAGCTGCCCACTCCTCCCTGGGACAGCCCCATGCTCTAACTGCACACCTCTTCTTGTCTCCAGGCCAGGGTCAGACAGCCGGGACAAACGCTGCCAGACCCTGTAGCACCGGTAATATAGATGGGCCAAGTTCCCTGCTGTCTTCAAAAAGTTTGGATTTCGGGTCATTACATGAGATCAGGCCACAGCTCAAAAATTTCCTGAAGCCTCTATCAACTAGAAAACTGTAAGTACAAGACAATGCAAACTACAGACTTAAATACTGTAGAGAGCACTCAACTGCCTGGGAGTCAGCGTAGAGGAAACCTACTCCTCACCTTCGCTGTGAGCATACTGAGATCTGGGTCTTATCAGAAAAAATCAAAATACCAGTAGAAAGCCATCAGGTGTGCAAGTCAGTACCTATGTTCCTACTCCAACAGAGCTCCATCCTCAAATCCTCTGCTGAGAGCCTTGCCCAAAGAATTTGGGCCTTGAGGTAACCCCAGGAGGAATCACAGACCTTGGGCATTCGTCCTGGAGCAAAGCTTCTCTGTGGGCTATTTGTGGCTGAGATACTGGTTCCCACTGTTGGTCACAGCCACCATGCAAATAGCTGCCTGTTGTTTTGCCGTTCATGAAGGTCCAAGGTCACTGTAGACCACATTGCATTGACTGTCTTCCTCCAGTAAGAGCCTTCAGAGAGCGTAGGCTGGGCTGCAGGCAGAGCTAACACTGCTGTCATGTAGGCAGGGCCAGCGTGAGAAGAGGAGGGGCAGGTGGGAGTATGAGACAAGCGTGTCCAGCTCCAGCTTCTTGAGGCAAAGAAAGTAATGGCCTGGAAAAGCAAAGCGTGAGTAGCTGGCGAGTCTCCTAAGGCCAAAAAACCTGGCTATCGATAGAGTTTGAAGTAAGTCATTGCCTGCAGGGCCATTTCCTCTGCCTCCACTCAGAGTGTTGCAGGCACCAGGTTCTCCCAAGCAGGGCTGCCGCGTGCCACCCCTCACGAAGCCACTACAGTTACTGGGCTGCTGCCACATGGCAGGAACGATGCGGACACAAGTGGGGCTGCCACTAAGGTGATGCAGATGGAGGTTTTTCACCCCTCCGTGGCACAGGGTGACGGATGCAAGTGAAGGTGGTGAGCAGGCTCTGCTGCCAACATCAGTCAGGCACCTCCTGCCTTGCTCTTCCAGCCCTTGCACTGGCTTGTCCCTGGGGCTGAGCAGGGAAGAAAGAGGCCGCACCGCTGGTTAATGGTAGTAGGCTGTCCAGAGGAAGAAGCACTCAACAACCTTCTCCCAGGGCAGGTAAAATCTGCAGACTCCCACGGCGGCTACACCATGTTGTTTAGGAGCAGTACCACATCCCACACGGAGCACAAGGCTTTCTCTACACTTGCTGTGCTGCTGCCTGAGCCTTTTTAACAAGGCTCTTACCCCTGCCTTCTCATTGCCCGAGAGCCAGAGCCTCCCATCGAGTTTAAAGGCATTTGGATCAACAGGCTCAGTTCAGGCTCACGCGTCACGTCCCGACCCTGCTGGCCAGCAGAGCCTGGAGCAGCTCAGAAGGAAGCTTGCTTGTGGACAGACGTGGCTCCCACGCTGCGTGTTTGTGTGACCCCTCGCTCCTCCTGACCCCCGAATAGCCCACAGCCCCGGGGGCCAAACGTGCGAACGTGCAAAGGGCTGCTCAGGAGCAAACAGCGACAGCAAACAACCACAGTGTTCCTAATTCACTAACAAGGTCTCCTTTGAGTTATCATTTCTCTAAGGGCCTGATACACAAAATGCTTTTTCAGAAGTTCATTGGAGGATGCAGAAAGCGAAACCTGCTCCGACGAAGATGAGGTCAGAAGTCTCACGTTGAAGTATTTACACTTTCTGTTTGTCCTGTCTCATTTATTGCTGTTGCTAATTTCTCTCACCTTCTAACCATTCATTAGGGTATTGAGGAGTTACTGTAGCCACTAATTATAAATGTATGTTTACACATTCATAAATGTTCATGTTTTAGCAACACGTATTATAAATACCTTAGTTTAACTTTCCTCCTCCACTTTCCAAAAACCTACCATCATCTCAAAGCCTGCCATCGCCCAACAAGATATGACATCATATAATGGGAGATTTTGAAATTAGTGAAGTTACTGGTTTTTGTCTGAAACCGAAGTTTTCCCACTCACAGATGTTTGCACCACTTTTTACTCCCCAGAGTGCAACCTGTTTTGGGGGTGAGCTACTGAGGCAGCGTAAAACTACACACATGGCAGGGAGGTGGGAGACATTTCTACGTGGGCAGTCATGGACCTCTCTACATGGGAGAGCATTTGAACAGCCAGGGCTGGTGCAGACCAACCTCCATGTAGTTCAATGGAAAAGAAGCTAGAGGAGGACAAAAACTCATCACGTGTGTTTTGCACTCCAGGAGCCTGAGTTGTATTTTACTGATCCCCAACAACTGCTGTCTATTTTCACGGAGATGGAGGAAGAGAACTTGGCCTTCATCCAGAATTCCCAGGAGACTGAGGAAAGTTTGGACAAGGTCCAACACACTTTCATCACCACATATGAAAGCATGTAAGTGCGATCCTGCAAGTGGTGGGAAGGGGTCCCTGTGCCCCAGCTTTCAAACATAAGTGACCCCCTCTTCCCCCCACTAGCACCTCGCCATCAGGCTGCATGCCGCAGACCACACGTACTGCTGTTCACGCAGCACACGACAAAGAGTCTCTTTCTCATACCTTAGAGCCCAGCTGCAGGCCACCCAACTCACCATCTCGTGAGCTGCTAGGAAAGCGTCCCATCCGTGTCACGTAGGAGATAGGACTTGAGCCTGGGACTAGTTCCTTAGTCCTCCAGGCACAGGCTGGGGAACTGATGCGTTTAGCATCCTGGGGTGGACGTAAGCCAGAAGTATCACGTAATTCTCATAAAGAAAGATCAAAGGAAGAAACAAGGCATGTCCTGGAGTGGCCCAGACCAGCACCTATTGCGACTCAATGCAAATCCTTCCTAGAGGAAGCCAGCAGGGAACCCAAGTGTAATTGCTATATAGTATTTCAATGGCAGGTAGGCACACATATTCCCATTTAAAGTGTAGCTTATCCCCTTGTGAAAGTTTGTACAGGTTAATCTACTTCCCCCGTTGACCTATTAAAAAATCTTGAATGTTTAGCTATGCTACTTCTCCCTCCCCCACACCAGCGCAGTAATTTATTCCAGAAAAATCACAATTCCCTCTGCTCCCAGAGCTGTGGGTGCAAGCTCCCCAGAAATGGCACGAAGTGTTACCTCCATCTGCCGGCAGCAGGAGGGATGGTCCCAGGCTGGAAAGCAACAGAGGAGTCATGTGTTTCAGAGATGCCCTTTCCAAATACCTCCTTTCTCTCCTGGCCTAGGGAGAAGAAGTTAGCAGAGCTGAAAGAGCAGGTAGTCACCCTCAAATCCTCCATTGCCAAGGAGGAAGAGAAAGTAGCAGATCTGAAGCTCAAAGTTCACCTCTTTTCCTCTGGAGAACACAAAGCTGATGACGAGGTACATCCCGAGGTCAAGGCAAAGGGGGGTTAGCGTGCGCAGAAACGGTTCCTCCTCACCAGCCATATCCATCCTGGGAGAAAAGCAGACAGCGGGTTGCACCGGGGAGGGATCAGCACTGTTTCTCAGCAATGGAGCTACAGCAAGGGCAGGTCTGGGGCACTGCTGAGGCAGCAAACTGGGGCAAACGCGTCTGCTCCGTGCAGCTGCTACGGGGTGCGAGTAGGGCTCGGCGAGGCCACCGGGCAGCTGCAACCTGTCCCAGGGCACAGCAAAGCTGGGAAGATGAGACCAACAGAAGAATGGCTCGATGCAGCCATCTATCCCAGACACTGGCCCTAAGCAAACCAGGAAACAAGCAGTTGAGTCTTGTTGAGGGAATTAAAGTGTGCTGATTTCCTTTGCTTTTGGAGGGATGTTGTGGTTCTACTGGGCAGAACCCAGCCATGCCTCTCACTGTATCTCCTCTCGTCTCTAGGACAAAATGCTCACAAGCCTGAACAAGAAGGTGCTGGAGGTCTATTGCCACTGCACCGGAGAAAACGAGGCAAACCTGCAGACAGCGCAGATGCTAATGGTGATAGAAAAACAGCTCAATGATTTACTGGACACCCTGGAGAGAATCCCACCAGCAAAGATAGAACAGGCTGAGAAAGCCAAAAAAAAGGAACGGAGGATAAGGTAAGACAAGACCCTTGTATGGAAATGGGGCCTCTATTTTTAAATGTTGACAGCCAAAAGCAAAGCCACTGAAAGAGCCAAATTTGTCAGATCAACCCAGGAAACTGTAACAGCAATCTGAAAGCCCATGTGACCAGTTCATCCCAGTTTACTTCTGTAAGGGTTTCACATTCATAGTACTTGCGTCTCCCGATCAACGAGCAGCAGCCCACAGCTACATTAGAAAAGACCTGGAAGCTACATTAGAAAAGGGCAAAATCTGGAAGAATAAAATAAAAACACAACAAACAAACAAAAAAAACCCCCAAAACCAGATTCAATTATGAGAATCATCATTTTAAGAAGACCATTTGCAGTAAAACCGATTAAATAGAAAATTACTCCTCTGTGGTTATTTAACACACTCAAAGCCTGACATGCCCTGATATTTTGTCAGGCTTCAGTAGGTACATAAGGGCATTTGTCAGCAATGCCAGCTTTTTCAAGTGTTTCTTCTACAAAACTCTTAAGTTTAACTTGTATTATTAAATTAAATAGGAGCCAATTAACACAATAAATTTAGGTTCTGAGATGAGACACATTCTTTTTGGCTCAGTTACACACATGCAGTTTCCCCTCACAGATAGCACAGATGCAACTGGACAGCTGATTGTATCTGGTCCTCAGGTGAATCAGATCCAGCAGAGAAAAAAAAAAAATAGCGTGAGGATTTAAAGCCAGAACAGTGACGTTTCCCTCCTACTTACTCTCTTTCTCTGCACCTTTCTTCACCTTTGTAGTAGAAAGGGTGTGATGCTTCTTCCTGATGTTCTGTGAATGGTTTTGCACTCTTGTCTTAAAAAAGAAATAAGACACACATTTATTCTACTCTGGGGATGGAGGAGAAGAATTCAGGAAGGAATCTGATCCCCCCAAATAAAAAGCAAAACCAACCAACCAACCAAAAAAAACCCAACCTTCAAAGAGCATTTAAAATCTTCCTGAAGATCACAAGGTTAGGAATTCATTTCCTCTCCGCCGCAGCGTTCCATAGCTTGAACCCATTTCTGCTCCAGTGCTTCATTTCCATGGGGAATTGGAGCCAGCTGACGGTACCAGCCCCCACTGCGCCCGTTGAGGCAAAGCGTAGCCCCACGGATGTGAACCCTCCCACTCACATCTGTACGTTACAGACTTGGTTGCACTGGTGAGAACCGAAGACACGATAAGCATCATTCACCCACAAAGCTGGTGAGCATCCTGGTCAACTGTAGAGCATAAGCCACCTGCTGAAGGTGGCACAGAGCGCGTCTGTGACAGAGAACGACCGTCCGACATCCCCATTTGCAAAGCCTGACGTGCTTTTTCCACCCCTCACTCCAGAAAGAGCAGGATCAGCCGCAGCGTTTCCCTCCTACCACCTTCACAGCAACAAACTCCAGCATCGGCTGTACCCAAACCCCTGTGCTCCGGCGCTCTTACACCGTTAGATGTAAGATGTGATGTAAGATGTAACGTTAGATGTTGATGCTGTGTGTCAAAAGCGTATTCGGTGTAGCTGCACGCCGCATTTAACCCATCCTTTAATCGCTCCCTTCAAAAGGCTCAGAGAGGAAAAGCTGAGACAACAGAAGCAGCAGCAGGAGGAAAGATTGCAAAGGGCCCTGGAAAGGTCGCAGGCAACTGTGAAAAAAAAGGTAAGTGCAGTCATCCATAGGAACACCTCGCCCCAACAGCCCGCTCCTGAGAAGCTGGGGGTACTCGGACGTCAAGCGTTGAAGGGGAAGAGTGTTACCAGGGGCCTCCATGGCTGGGTGGGGATGCACCCGTACTCGGGTGTAGCCCAATTTACAGGGCTGGTGTAACTTAAGCAACTGCTGGGAAGTCAGTTATACTGCCAGTTATTCCAGTTCTGTGTCCTTCCATCGTCCTCCTGTCTTTTATTTTCTTTTTATTATTTTCTTTTTTTAAAAACCTCATTTATTTATTTATTTTTATTATTTTTCTTTTATTTTTTCTTTTATTATTTTCTTTTATTTATTTATTTTCTCAGTAAGCTCATGTCAACTCATTAACTTGGCAGTATTAAAAAAAAGGCATGAAAATCAGCAAATGAGAAATAGGGCAGCAGCAAGACACTCCCGACAACGGCAGCAAGGCCCTAGATGAGCTCAGCCATACCATCAAACCGTACCTTTTTTGGCGTGGTCCGCATTACGCCAAACTGAGCTTTGTCCCCTCAGGAGGCACGGTGCGGAGCTTCAGGCCATGGCTCCTGCTGCATGTTTCACAGGTCAATACCACAGCGAGGACATCCCAGTTCCCAGTCACACACCAAGCCGGTGACTTGAGCATAAGATAAGAGATGCTCAAGATAAGAGGGTTCTGCAGGCTCCCTCAGATATTTCTTCAGATTTCCAGCTTCCCTTCCTCTTGAGATGGTACAAATAAGGCTTTACTCAGAAACCACTTGCAGGTGCAATAGTACGTTGTAGAAGCTGAAGCACGAGCACACGCACGGCCTTCAGGTGCTTCACACTCTAATAGAAAAAACACAATAGACACACTGAAACCTGCCTAGAAAACAGACAGCAAGGGGCCACGGCCCCTGGCAGCACGAAGCCGCGTTAGCTGCGTGGTTCTGACGCGCTGCTCCCACACAGCACTGATGCACGTCCTCTTCTTCCTCTGCAGAGCAGCAGGAGGCTGATGTTTCGTTCCAACCCACCTGCCAGGAAGGAGAAGAAAAAGCACAGCCAAGAACAAGTGGATAAGGAGAAGGAAGAACAATTCTATTATTTCACTTGACAGCACAGCCTTAACCACAGCACGTAGGGCTGATGCTGCTCTAGAAGTTTTTCCTAGATCTACATTCTGTTAGTTTTTGCTCAGTTGACGAACTTCACAGTCCAATGAAATTCCCCCTTCTTCTCCTACCCCAAGATCTTCTCCTACCCCGAGATCCCAGGGAAAGTTTCTGTGTCAGGCAACCCCTTTTCCCCCCCATTAATCTTTTGCCAAAGAAAATAAATTAAAATTCTCTAATTTTGCTTCTCAGGCTCCTGCTAGCAACAATGCTTTTCTCATTCAGTTTTTGACGCAAACAGCACTATCCCTACAAACCTGACTAGCAAGATCTATCGCAGTCCTGGGCAACAATCTTTGTGAAGGCATGACTAAGCCAGGCACCTGCCAGACACTTACTAGAATCACAAATCTGCTGAAGGACTGTAAAAACCCAGGGCTATGCTTTAATCCAAAGGATGGGTTTCACTACAGACTCCGCCCCACTACTGTGGAGAAGACACAAGCAAAGGAAAAACACAAGCTCTGCGGAAACCAAGCTGCTACCAATTAGCTCTATGTCAGATGCATCCATACAAAGAACGATACCCAGTGACAAACTGACCATAAAAAAAAGCTTTATTAACCCTTTTGCACCAGCAGTTCTCCAGGTATCCATTGCCAGCAATGGAGTTCAAGCCAAGTGATCCAATTTTCGGCCCCAAGAGGTTAGCACTTTACATTCACTTACAAAGCTGAGTGAGGTACATTTTCAGAAGTAGAAAGATTTGGTTGCAAGTCCCATAAAAAGATGGAGTGTTCCTTGGCCATTTTAATAGATTAAGAACTGGTATGGTCCTTGAGAACAGAATAATGCAGGCATTGGGAGCTCGAGGTGTCTCAGCTTCCAGGGAGAGCATGGTGACCACGAGACCAAGACCCAGTAGTCCCTTCAGCATGACTCCTCCTCAACCTTTCTACCTCTCGGGAGCGGACTCCATGCTGCAGTCACAGCCACCAGGTAGATCTCATCTACCCATTCGTTTGGGTTGGAAACCCAGCTTGAGAGGCTTAAGAGATTCCCTGGACATAAGCTGTAAATTCAGGATGAGAGGAACAGAGAGACCTCAATGCTCAGGTTAAGCTAAAGATAGAAAAATAAAACTGGTTCAACCAGAGGATATAATACTGCCTACAAATCAGGATCTGAAGTTGAATGTAACCTGTATGCTTTTTTTTCCTCCCCAAGTCTTCAACCAAAAAAAAGCATTTATCTGGACACATACATAGTTCAAAAGGCACAGGAAGTAAAAGCATTTCTGAATGACCTCGTGTGAATTCAACATCAGTATAACTGTAAAATAAATAAATATGTGCAAGATTAGAAAGATCACAACGTTCTCCTGCATGACATATCTTATTTTGTAAAAAAAATACACATACGTGCATACACACACACCTCATTGAGAATAAAAAACAGTACATACACCCTTTTATCAAACTCCTATACATAATTTTATAGGCATTCAGTACATCACCATAAGAAACATTTAAATTACTACCTTAAAATGTAACCAAAGCAGTTTTTTTTTCCTATACAACCCTATACTTATTTAGGTGTCTGCAATCCAGATAAGTACAGTACATACAACCTCTCCCCCCGCCCCCAAGAGAAACTGCAGTTTTTCAGTGGGGCAAATCTTCCTAGGTAACAATTTTTTTCCCCTCATAAAATATTCTGTAATATTCTGCATATTCTGTAAACCAGCCGGAAGCTCCACGTGCATGTGACACTCTAGGATATCAATAAAGAACAAGTGTTAACAGTGTTCAATTGGAAAAGAAAAAAAAAACAAACAAAACAAACCAACCCAAAATAAAAGGTAGTGGCCAGTTTACAGGTAACTTGGCAGCAGTTTATAGATGAGATAAAATCAAGGTGCTTAAATTTACATGACGGTCAACATTCCTCCCAAAAAAGGGAACACAAAGATAAAACGAACCTCTCTCAGATGCTGTTGGACTCTTAGCTAATCACTTACAGTGAGTACAGTTCTATTGCAGTTTTCTTTTTCAAGTTTTGCTGGAAGAATTCAGCAAAGTATTTGGGACACAGGAGCAAGGAAAGGGAGAAACTCAACATGAGCTACAAACTGATTCACAGCTAAGTTAACATTTAGAATCTAGCTTTCTAAAACAAAGATTTTAGAGCATCTCATTTTCATGGCATAGGACATTAATTTTGTTACATGTGACACTTTATGCCAGTTTTCTGCCAAAACACAGGGGCCGAAACAATTGGTTTTTTGTGTGTGGAAAACACTTGCAAATTTTAGCTCTTAATTCCTTGATGCTACTGGCTCCAGCAGGAGACCAAAAGAAGGAAAGTTTTAACTGTCGTAGGCAGGATTATAAATTTGTACTTGTTAGCTGTAGAATACTTGCTTTCCTGTGAAAACAGTAAATATTACCTCAGTTTGAAGTTTAACACAGTACTTCTCCCTGAAACAACACTGTACAGCAGTCTGCCTCCGTCTCTCCAGCCACCAGGCAGACAGGGTATCTTACACAGGCACATCAAGTGGGATTTACATTTTAAAAAAAAAAAAAAAAAAAAAAATCTTTCAGCTGCAACTGTCCTTAGCAAATTGCGAGGAGTGCAACCATCATCCGGTACTTCCAGTTTTCATATTTTCCTTGGAAAATGACCCACACAGTTATCTCCCTCCGTCAAGACATGATTGCCCCATTTGTTTTCAAGTAACTGTTCTTAATAATGGTCATTCCAGATCCTGTAAGTTTATTGTGCTTCCAGTGAACTGAGAGTTATCAGAACCTGCATCATCTTCAGTGGAATTGTGTGGTTCCTGTTAAAGCAAACAGACAGCATGAAGAGTTCGGTGCCTTCACCTCTAGATGCTTTTAACACTTATCAGTAAGATTACCTTGACATTTATCCAAGACCAGAGAACTGCTCTGAATGGTTTAAAAGAAACCCAAAGCTGTCCTACTTTGGGGACCCACTCAAACAGTGCCACTCCTGTTTTCGTTTGGAACACTTCAGATGAGCATTAGTAATGGAGATAAATTTAAAATCACTGACTATTTGCTTTTCCTCTATTAACTCTCTACCGTGGCCATCAATCCTAGTACTCTTCTTGTATTTCTAGGTTTATCACAGTAAGGTGCTCCTCTCAAACACAAAAGCTTTATTTTCTATCCAGGAGAAGCACACCTGGTAAGAATAAGTACATTGCAGAGTTTATCAAACCCAAAGCCCCACATGGTCAAGTAGGAAATGTGGTTTATGTACATGCTAACCATTCATTGCTACTGGGTTCTCAGCTGCTCCGACTCACGAACATGCAGTTTAGCAGAACAGCAGATAACAAAAGGTTCACACAAGAAGCTATATGAAGCTTTCTGCGTTCAAGCAACACTGACCCTCAGTAGTTAACAAGGGCAAGTCGAGGAACGAAAGACTGTAGAAGCCAGCAGGCTTTTTCATCTAACTGCCATTCCCACATTGAGACTGCTCTGAAATCTAGGCTCAAGATTTTATTTCCCTCTTCCCACCCTTCCTGTAGCCTGTTACATATCAATTCTGATCCTTTTTTCTTGACCCACTTAATATCTGCAGGATGGGATCAGGAAAACAAGGACGGGGCACTTCAGTAATAAATGAGTAACGTTTAGTTATTCATTACTCGGCAACAGAGGAAGGAAAACAACCACCTATGACATGTCAAAGGTTGGTAACATACACAAGATGAATCTTGCAGTGCAGCTCTCTGCTTACTGCTTCTTGTAAGTGAAATCAAACTCCCAGTGGAAAACAAGGGACTTTCATTAGGCAGAACACCAGAGTGTTCACAGTAAACTCTCTTCCCTTTCAAGCTAGGCAATAAAACCCAATGGCTCTGACATGCTGTACCTGAAGTATGTGAACAGGTAAATCCACTGTAAGCTGAGAATGCGACGAGGAGGACTGAGAGCTCAGCTGAAAGGGCAAATCTCCCTCTCCTGGGGAATCATCCTGTGAATGCAGAAACACGATGCGATTACAAGACCCCCAAGCATCTCAGCACGATATGGCAAATTTCACTCAGCCTCACAATCTTAAAAAAATCTGATAAAGCTACTGCACTGTACTAGTAAGGCCTAGATCCACAAAGATATGTGGAAAGCTAACTACCACTTAAATCTGAACCTAGCTCATTGTACAACCTATTATCCTATCATAATCAACTCGGAAAATTGGGCAGATCTGAAATGGAAGGAACAGTTCATCTTCCAAGAAACATAACACTCAGAAATATGTGACAAGTTTCATCATGTTGTGTGAAGCTGATACTTAACATAAAAATTACAAACGTTTACACCCATCAGAAAAATAAATAGAGGTAGAACTCTGCCCATAGCTTCCTCCATACCACATGCTGTTAGGAATAAAGTAGAATGAATGTACCCTCTCTCTGGATACTATTCAGATATACACCTGGCCAAAAACGTATTACCTGGCAGGCTCCGCTAACAGCCCACGTGGATTACTAGGTATTTTTAGAAAAAAATCTTAAGCTTTATTTCAACAGTTTAGAAAAATAACAGTTTAGGCTGAAACTTCATTTTGCAGGAATCTTTTCATGTCAGTCTCTTTTACCTTGCAAATGAGAGAGAGGTGGAGTAATGTAAAAATCTGGGGGGTGTCAACAAAGACGGGAGGAAAAAGTCACACTCCGGTGCATCCCCTAAGGTAACGCATGTTAGTAATCCTTTCCTTTTGGAAGAACCATTACCCCAGATTTGGGGACAGGAATGTAGCACCTGTTTCGCTGCTCTCATAACTGCCTGACCAAACTGGGAGAATCTTAAGCCCTTGAAGGATCACAACTCTCAGATGCAAACCAAAAGTTTGCTAAAGTTCTTAGTTCCACCACAGTGTTTCCTACATCAAATGTATCCAGCCTAAGAAGCTGAAGAGGATGTTCCCTACAGTTACAGTGCCATACGTTCCAGGCTGGACTGAAGATTAGTACTAAACCAAATAAAAACATCTTACCCATTTCCACACTGGATCTGTTTGGGCCCCCAGCAGTTGTATGATTGAACCAGCTCTGTTTTCAGGCATTTCTAGACCTCTCTAAAGCCAGTTCCACATAAACTTCCCAAGAAAGTGCTTCTTGTGGGCCAATGCCCTAACGGACATGGTACATACTGCAGATCTCAAGATCCCATCCAGGGGCTCTAGTACCCGAGTTCACAGATACCCAGATTCTTCCATAAATATGTCAGTTTGGGTAACAGAGAAGATGAGCGTGTTTTTCTTCCTCAGCTCTTACCTGAAGAAGCTGAATTTGCACATACTGGGCTCCAGTGGCGGGGTCCCTTATTGTCAGACCTCCGTTTGGCAGAACTATGTTGCCCCCCAGTCGACTGCCAGGAGTGGATGATGGAAAGTTGGTAGGGCTTACTTTACCACCCTTGCTTTTCCTCTGACCAGAGCCAGATGCCCCTAAAAGAGAGCAATTTTAATATTTAGATGGTCAGAAGCAATTTGCCAAAGTTTCCTGCTAGTATTTTTCAATTTTATGCAGTTATTTACGCTACACAGTAAATGCCTGGAACAGTGCAATATCATTAAGGACCATCTGATAACTGCTAAAAGGCCAGACAGCAATCAGCTGATGAACTCCAAGTGCTGACTGAGCATCTTTTTACATGAATGCCATTAAAACCACATCACAAACTGCTAAGCTTAGGGCTCACCCCTGTGGTAGCACAGAAATATCAGCATATTTGTGGAGTTACAGAATGGAATTAGGAAGTAGAATTGCATTTTCTATATTTAATTTTGCAACTCATTTCCTGAGAAGTCATGTACATCATTTTTCCAAACTGTAAAAAGAGCACAGTGAAGCTCATCTACTTCCAGAAAGATTTCAAGGACTGTTAGTTAGAACAGGCTACAGAAGTACAACTGTCACAATCTTAAGCATTTTTCAGTTTAAAACAAGATGAACCAGCTGCTTGTATCACAAGCTGAAAACCAAAAACCAAATCAAAACAAATGTAAGGATACAATCCTGTCAGCTGTTTCAGGTTTGTTTTGTTTTTTAAATCTAGAGTAAATAAAAGGCTTGGATAACTTCTTTTTAAATGCTGAACTTCCCTCTACAGTGTTTATTCAACCTGGTTAAAGCAATTAGAAATACGGGACTCTTCAGACCACTTTGAGAAGCACATAGTAGCATTAAGGCAACAGCTGGTGAAAAGTGGACTACTGGGAGTCTTGAGCAGGAACAGAAATAGGAATTTTCTGAGGCCATTTTAGGAGACATGCAGATTAAATGCAACCAGACAGAATTTATGCAGGTATGCCTTTTACAAATACAGAAACATGACAGTGCTCAATTCAGACCTAGTCTCTTAAGTCACCTTAAAAGTTATCACCTTGATTTTCAGAGGTGGAAGGTATTAACAGACAGCAGGGAAGAACTAAAACACCCACCCACCCACCCCCACACATACATATATATATATACACACACACACCCCCCCGCATATATATATATATATACACACACACATATATACATGATGTTTCACCCCAGCCCCAAGGGTTGACACAACTGAAATGCCTGAGCTCACGCAAGTCTAGCGAGCCATGGACCACGTTTGATCTGACAAAGTAACGGTGTATAATTCACATCAGACAGCTTTGAGCCAATCTACAGTCTAAGAGCAAGAGGGCATACCTGAAATCATGACCTAAACCTCACCCTGCACAAGAACTCTCTACACAAGAACACCCTGCTAAAACCTAAAAGAGAGGTTTGAGTATTTCTAGATAACTAAGAAATAAATTCCTTAACACTGCATACACACTGTTACTAAGTGAAACACAGAAGCGAAACAAATCCAGCTGATGTTTTCATTGTCTCTACAGAGTAAAAGAGAACCCACTAGGTAATACCAAAAGCATAAACAACAGGAAGCAAAGTGACCTTAATTTTTTTTGTTTTAGTAAGAAAATAAAAAGCAGATGAAGAGATGGAGGGATAGCGTCTTGTTAACAGTCATGAAACATATGGTGCAGATTTCTTTGTAAACTTACTGTGAATTTGATATTCCACAGAATGTGATTATCCTGAGTAACAGATGGTACACCACATGCATAATTATTTTAACTAGCAATAAACCGGATGGGATGTTTAAGAATGTACTCAGATACCTGCTCCCATTTCACCGCCAAAAACCCTAAATAATTGTATTCAGTAAATTTAACAAAATTAATGGCTTCTCACCTGTGCTGCTCCCATTCCCTTTTTGCTTTCTTTTCTTGGCTAGCTGAATGGCTCTGTAGTCTGTTCTCGCAGACCCACTGCTCTCCTGGTAAAAAAAAAAAAAAAAACCAAGCCAAGAGATGCAAAGTTTTCCGAATGCAAGAACAAACCAAGACAACGGACACAGACTAGTGAGCTCTCAGTTACACTTATCTTCTACAATGCAAACACCGAATTCTAGTTTCCCATGCTCTTCTGATTAGTTTCAATAAATTCCCTGTCAGTAATTATCTGGAGTTCAACACAAAAGGCAGCTGGCTCCCCATTTATAAGTGTTCAGATATTAACAGGGTAAACATTCACTTTGTAATGTAAATAAAGAGTTAAGTCTGCAGTAACACAGTAAAGCAGAAAGGGAAGAGTACTTAAAACGGGAATGAGGACTGAGATGAAAATGTTTCAGTTACTCTCCCAGCCCAAATCTCTCCCTGGAATGAAATGCACAAGACATACCACGTATTCTTGTGTATTTTTGTAAATTCCCTTTCATCCTCAGACAGATGGCCACTTATTTTTTAATCCCTTATTTTGAAAGGTTCAGCATTAACTCTGCCCACAAGAATTCCGGTATTTCTTACAAGAACTTATCACCACACTGAATCTACTCCTGACAACACACTATTCAACATAACATTGTACATCCTTCATCAGAAAAAGCCAAAATCCATGATCTGCAAAATCTGAGAAAGGTCTCCCTATAAGGTGTAAGTAGCAATGGATATCCCCAAAGTCAGGGCGTCTCAGTCATCTAGGGGTAAAATGAATATAGTTACTGCATACCAAAAATGAGCTGCCAGTCACTGTGCCAAGATCCATCTCTTTCTGTGCACTGTAGCTCCCTGGAGGGTTGGAGAAGACAAACTGCGTCACTACTTTGCTGCCCTCTTGCTGACCAACAACGTCCGAGCTAGGAAGCAAATTCCGTTCAACTTTAGTTGGTGTTAGTAACTCAGGCACATTGGTACCGCCGAGGCTACTAGAAGGAGTCAAAGTGGCTGTGTCGATTGCTAAATTATTGCTGGATGTCAAACCATGCACATCTTGACTGGAATTCCTCACTGACAGAGATGCCAGCGAACCCAAGGCTTCTGCATTGACAGTCTGTACATCATCCAAATTTAAAGTGCTTTGCTGTAGAACTGTTGCACTGGTTCCCAGCAAGAGAGAACTGTCCAGGCTCTGCGGCATATCGCTGCTAGCCACCAGTATCAAGGGATCAACTGCCTGGCTTAAAGAATTGTTACTGACAGGCAGGTTTCCTCCGAGCGTTGAGCCCACCGAAGCAACATCGATCGTGACAATTCCAGAGTTCACTAGCGCCATGTCTGTTGCAATTCCAGAATTGCTACTGGACACGTTGGAGAACAGGGATACAAGGTCTATGTTGCTGAGATCGCTCTGTCCCGGACTAGTGAGTTCACTGCTGGGTGTGAGGGAGCTGGTTGCTTCCAGCTGAGTTAGGAGATCTGGAAGAGAAGGGTTTGGTTACAAGACAGACCTTTCATCAGACAATGGGGAGGAAAAATATGAATTATCAAAGGAGAAAGCTTAAAATTCTAGATTCTCAGCCTACTAAAACACTTCCCCACTTCCCTGAAAGCAGATTTAAGGAAACGAAGCTTACTGAAATAAGTTCACTCCTTTACTGAGAAATTTCATTTACGAAAGCACTTGCCAAAAGATAACACTAAGGCAGTCCAGACTAACTTAGGTTGTGGAGGAGTGGAAAAATGAGTGCAAAAGGAAGTGCTTCTAGTCCTTGCTCATATTTCACAGATGGCATGGAGAAGGACAAGCTCTACTTCATTCGAAAAAGCTGCAATTTCTCACAGTTTCACATAGGTCAAGCTCAAGTCTCACTTTCTAACACTCAGGTCCCACTGAAAATTTTAGTGGGGGAAAACCAACTCCAGTCTCGGTGAAGATTCTGCCATTCGTATTGATGGGGCTCGGATTTCAACATCAGTAAATAGACATTTTCCTTAATAAAATATTCGGTTTTTCCATTGCACCCTCCTATAGTTTGAAACAAATACTTTACCTGGGCTGAAGTTATGCTGTTTGACCATGTGCGTCTTCATACTGTGTTTGGAAGTGAACAATTTATTACAGCTCGATACAGGGCAACGAGTCTTTAATGAGTCCACATCCTGTAGATGTTTTTTGGAGTGAATGTACAGACTACTTCGTGCTGAAAATTTTGCACAACAGCCTGCGAGAAGATATACAAGGCTTTAAAATTTCATCTAATTTCAATTTGATGTTCATATTTCGTATCAGAGTATCAAATCAGAGTAGCTCTGCAGAACCCTATTTGCTATTTTACAGCGCCTGCACATACGTTCAGAGGAATCAGGAGAAAGGCAAATATACATTTCCTCGTTTTACATCAGGGATATCTTAGTGGGTAGGACAGTTCAACAACCTGTCTGACAAGAAACTCCAAAGTCATTCAGTAATGCACAACCTTTCCCCGCTATGGCATCTTAAATGTAAACTCTTCATGACAACTGCTAGCAAAACCATTAAAAGGAGAAACAATCACCAAGTAGACCTGCTTTACTTTATGAAGTAGAATATTCCAGATCAGACCCAAAATCTGTGTTCCTGCAGTCCTACTGAAGTGATGGAGGTAGTGCTAAGAAACGCACGGAGCATCAGCAAGGCTCCCGTACAACCAGAACAGAGGCCATTCACAACGGCCATCCACCATCCCAGCAGCAGAGACCACCACAGTGCAACCACCGAACTCTCGAGATGACATGTCACAACAGCAAAACGTGGCCTTGAAGGTGTGGGACAGGACCACTTTTCATTACTTCTGATGAATCAAGTGAAAAAAGCTGCAGAAACTAAGTATCAGAAGCAGGATTTTCTAGAATAAAGCGGTTCTGTTCATCATAAAGAACAAAATCAAGCTAGAGCATGAGCCACTGTTTTCTCCGCAATCCATACATTTGAGAATGATCACTCATTCAGTTACACGTCTTTTGTTGAGTTTTACCTCTTCAAACTCTGTCAGAAGACTCACTCTAAATTGCTCCGATCATGCACTAAGCTTGCGTTTGGGGAAAAGGCACACAATCTTTAGGCAACATACACACCGATTACCAGTTAATACATACAAGAATTGAACAATACCTTCTACTGGACACTCAAATGGTTTTGTACCAAGGTGAGTTATACTGTGGCCTTTCAAGTGTTCTGCTCTTGTGAAGGACTTCCCGCAGCCTTCTACTGGGCACATAAATCTCCTGTCATCTTCGTGTTTCCTACAGGGGAAGGAAATTGCCATTGGCATGATTAAATCCACTGCTGCTTAAGTACTGGAAAAAAAAAACAAACAAGCAAACAAACAGCAAGTGACTTAGGACAGTACAATGACAAAAGGCTACCTTTTATGTCTCAGCAGCTTGGACATACTGGTGAAAGACCAGCCACAACCTTCAAAGTCGCAGATAAAAGGCCTTTCACCTTAAGCAAAGAAAGGTTACATTAACAAGCTAATATGGAAATACACACTGCTACTAGAAAATCTCAAGAGCTGCTTGAGTTGAATCAATTTAAAACAAGAAGACTCAACCACCCTCTCCTGCAATTCACTGCAGAGTACTGTGATGCCCCTTCCCCGTCGTACAATCTGAGTCTTCTTTAACTCAAGGTTAACTTCTTTAACTCGCATCTTTCCCTGTGCATCAGGGAGCAGAGATAATTATCAATCCATCTCACATTAATCTGAGCTATCTTGAAGGTGCTCCCATAACCAATAATAACATTATTCAAAACAGAAACACAGATGAAATGTTGTGTTCTGTTTTCACGACCTGTGATTACATGCTGCTTACAGTACAGTGAAGTATGTTAAGTTAGTTTCCATCACGTCTATGAACTTTCACTTAACAAAAGTGACACTTTAAAAATAAACAAAAACCAAAACCCGCACTGTAAAGCCATGAAACCAGGAAAACAGAGGACAGCAGAGAATATACATAATCGTCTTTAAGACATTAAAAGCCTGGATTTCAGCTTAGCAGTGGGCCTTGCAAGTCAGGAGTGCTTGCTTGAGTTGAAATTGATCTTTCTGCTGTTCCAAACCTTGGTACATAGGTTTCACATGTTCTAAGAGTTTTTTAGGTGTTTGTTTTGACCAAGATTAGAATTTACACAATGTTTTGAACGTCTATGAACTTGGGAATAGAGCTGGGATAATTTTTCTGAACAAAGTTTACATGCCAAAAGCTACAGCTTCACATGTCCATCGCTACTTTGCATTTGGCAAGGTCATTCAGCGGACTCCTACCCCCCAGAAGGCCAAGAATCAGACATTTTTCCCTGACTCCAAATAACTCATGTCACCCTTTCTCCCTTCATGACTTTCAGTTTTTCCAGCGAACCGCAGTTCACTCTCCACATATTATCTTTTGTGTCCTTCCCCAGGTACAAGCCACCCTCACAAATACCTGTGTGACTCCTCATGTGGATTTTCAGTCGGCAGGCTTTGTCATACTGCTTGTTACAGCCAGGGAACGAACAGGAGAACTGCTCTTGCTCTCTGAAGTGGGCTCGATTATGGGAGAATAACGCACTCACGGTGATAAATGTTCTCTCACAGCCTGGGAAGAGAAGGGAAACAGCGCATCAGCTCGATACAGAACTGAATCGGGAAAACTGCATCCTTTTCTCCCTGCCAACTTTTAGTGGGGGACTTTCGTGATCCTCTTTTTTCCAGGATAGTACATCCTGGCACACGGAAAAACCAAACAGCGCAATCCTAAACTACATTACTCCCGGGAGTTACAATTGTTTAGCCAAGGTGGGCAATCGAAACACGTGCAGCCCGGTTGAAGGCCCCCCACTGAAGTCTGCGCTGTGACTTGAGGCGTTTCACCACGCCGGCGCAAAGCCACACCGGAGCTGGCCAGCGAAGGCGCAGCGTCCTCCAGCTCCCAAACGTCCCCCGTCGATAACTGAGGGGGCGCGGAGCGGGGGGCCCCCCTCAAGGCTCTGGGGGCGATCGGAAGGGGAGGGAGGGGCAGCGGGGAGGAAAAGCCAGCGGAGCGGCCGCAGAGGCTCCGGGAAGGCATCCCGTCCATCTGTCTTCTGGAAGGGGAGGGAAGGGAACCAAGCCCCAGAGGCCCGCCGGCGGCTTACCGGGGAAGTCGCAGCGGTAGGGCCGCTCGGGCTCCAGGTGGCTGCGGCGGCGGTGGGCGGCGAGGCGGGCGGCGCTGGGGAAGCGCTGCCCGCACGCCTCGCACTTGTGCGCCGCCTCCTGCTCGTGGGCGCGGCTGTGGGCCCGCAGGTTGTAGACGGTGGTGAAGCGCTTGGCGCAGCCCGGCGCCGCGCAGGCGAAGGGCCGCAGCTTGTCGTGCGAGTGCAGGTGCCGCCGCAGCTTGTAGGCCGTGGCGAAGGACCAGGCGCAGCCCGGCACCGGGCAGCCGAAGGGCCGCGCCGCCGCCCCCGCCGCCCCCCGGCCGTCCTCGCCGCCGCCGTGCGCCGAGAGGCGGTGCAGCCGCAGCTGCTGCTTGCGGGGGAAGGCCTCGCCGCAGCGCGGCTCCGGGCAGGGGAAGGCCGGCGGCGAGCGCGGCCGCGGCCCGCCTGGCGGCTCGGCGGGGCTGGCGGCGGGTGGCGGCGGCGGCGGCGGCGGGGCGGGCGGCGGCGCGGCGCCCGCGGCCTGCTCGGCGCCGGGCCCCAGCGTCAGGACGCCGTTCTCGATGCGCACCACCAGGCTCTGGTTGTTGATGGTGATGGTCCCCGAGAAGGAGCCGTCCTCCGCGCCGCCGCCGTCGCCATCGCCGTCGCCGCCGGCGGGGGGCAGGGGCGGCGGCGGGGGAGGAGGCGGCGGCGGCGGCGCCGAGCCGGGGACCTCCTCCGGCGGCTCGGCGGGCGGCGGGCCGGGCCGGGCGCGCCCCGCTTCCCCGCCGCCCGGGCCGGCCTCGGCCGCGCCGCGCACCACGTTGAAGACGAGCAGGAGCCCGTCGTTGTCGGGCGCGGGCCCCGCCGGCGGCGCGCAGGGGCTGGGCGCCGGGCTGGCGCCGGGCTCCGGCTTCTCCTCCACCAACAGCACCGGGAAGCTCACGTAGAGGCCCGACGCGGCGGTGCTGGCGGCGGAGGAGGAGGAGGCGGCGGCGGCCGCCGGCTCCCAGTCGGGCGGCGGCGGCGGCGGGCGGCGCGGGGCGGCGGGCGGCGCGGCAGGGCCGCCATGTTGGGCGCCGGGCCGGGCCCGGGCCGCCTCCGCGGCGGGCAGCCCCTGCGTTTCCATCTTGGGGGTCCCTGTAGCAGCGGCTGAAACCGGAGCCGCGGGGCGGGGCCGGCGCGGGGCAGCGAGGAAACCCGGAGCGCGGCGGCACGGAGCGGGAGGCGCCGGGGAAACCCGGAGCGCGGAGTCGCGGACGGGGCGGAGCGGGGCTCCTGCGGGCGGGCGGGGGCTGGCCCGGGGCCGCTCGCCCCTGTCGGCCTCCCCGCTGCTGGGGGAAGGCTGCCCTGGTGGCTAGCGTACAGGAGCGAGCTGCTGCACAGCAGCTCGTACCTTTAATTCCCCTCGAGAGCCCAAGTGGCGTGGTTGGAATTATTTTCAGTCTTTGGGGGTTAGTCCGGTATCTGTTTATTCCTGTTAAGAGCAAGGAAGAAGCTGTGCCAGAGCAGAACGATTCTAAGCTTGCGGCCACACGGATAAATACTTCAGCAAAATGTCCTGTGCACCTTCAGTGGAAATACGAAAATAGCATTATGACCCAGCCTTGAGCAATGCAGGTTTCCTGTTGAAAGCACGGTGGTGCCGCTGCAGCACGCGAGACGGGCGGAGTTGGCAGAGACTGTGGGGCTGGGTGAAGGAGGGCCTTGAGGAGGGGCTGCAAAGGAGGGAGGGAAAAAGGACAAACGGACAAAAAGAGACTGAGGGTAGGGAAGAGGCTCTAAAGTGACACGCTGTTGCATACCTATGCAAAAAAAAGCCTACAAAGTCAGCTAATGCATAAAAAACTTTTTTAAAATTTTCATTCTTGGGCAAAGCTTTCTTTGGGAGAATGTTCAGCTGCCTTCTGGCTCTCCAATGCTTAAGGAAAAGGGAAAGTTATCCTGTATTTGCCATGGAAGGGACACCAGTCGCCTCCTGCTCTGGGACCGAGGAGCAGTCCCAGCAGATGGTGCTGTGATCCTTCCATTGGGCAAATTATGTCTCCTTTCCGCTGAGCCATTTAGCATCAAATCTCCAACAGCAAGGATGGGAGACCGCTGGCCAGGCACACGCTCAGCTCCAGGGAAGCTCGTACTTCTTGCCATAGATCTGTAGGTACGCCCAGAGCTCTGCTGTGCATCTTCACAGCCATCTGTGAAGTCCCTGGGTGCTTGAGCTCGGCCTCCTCCGAAATCCCCCTTACCCCACTGCTGACTGCCACTGGGTGGGGGCAGTTCTTCTCGGCCACCCCTAGCCACCCTGATCTCCCTGTGGAGGTCTTTGCAGTACCTTCCTTCATGTTCCTAGGAAAAGAAAGGTCTGCTCAGGAGTTTATTGCTTAACACATAAGTGCATCCCTGGTTGAAGGATGTCAAACCTGAAGGAGAAAATAAAAAATAAAAAAAAAAAAAATCAACCCACAAATCCCTCGTTCGCCACAGCCTGGAGAGATTCAACAAGACCCTAACTAGAAGAGCTAGCAGCTCTCTCATGTCATAAGCTTTACACCTTTAAAAACCACTGTAGTTACAGATATACAAGTGTCCTGCATGATTTATCCTTTATCACCAAGCTCTTGCCTCTATCTGCAACCACACATGAGCTTTTCGGGACAAGGGTCTGTGTTTTGAGGAAAGCATTGAGGTACTAGGATTCATAGGAAGGATGCTTCAGCCTGTGGCAAGCTTGAGAATTCACTAAAGAAATTCACTACCTCTATATCTACTGCCTGGATCTGACGCAATCCCTACAGATGCATGGCTTAAAGACGGCTCTCCCTGTATTGGGTTTGTCCAGCAATGAGGTCAGCTTCCTAAAAATGACATCAGCATCCCCACAGAACAATAGCCCACTCACAGTCCCAGCCTCTCTGCAAACAAGTAGAGAACAGATAAAATGAGGCTCAGCAGAGCTCAGAAAGAGAATCTTCACACTGGTCTTGTTCACAGTTTCTGTATGCTGGAAACTGCCTGCTATTTCATCCCAGGCAGTAACAGGTTACTGTTTTCCTGCGCCCTCCCAAAGATACAGTAAACCTCAGTTCACATTTGTTAAGTGCTTGAGATACGCAGTTAAAAGACCAAAGTAGATTTAAATGTATACACATAACTACATATACTTCATAATTAAAATAAACCACAGTGAGTAGTCATAAATATGACCAACTGCTCATCAGTTCACTGCTTTTCTGTAACCCATTTTGCCTTACTCATGCTACCTGGTTAATAGACAAAGACTTTATAATCTGAACTTCAACTAGTAGGTCTTCAGTTGTGCTCATACATTCCGGTTCTGTGTCTCCCAAAGTAGTCCAGTTATAAACTCCCAGGGACTTGAGTGCCATTCAACACGGGTGTACTTGCAAGGTTGTGTCCCCTGGTCAGTAGAGCTGTAAGGATGAAAACAAGGTTCCTTTTTTGTCTGGGATGTGAAGGTGAGCATGCTGGCAGGTACCCCAGTAGTAAACAATACAAAGATTAAGAGTTCATAATAAATATTTCTTCAACATTTTGTTTTGGTGGATTTTCAACTCAGAATTACAACTCAGAATTAAGATGAATTTAAGGAGTAGTTCTACAGTCCTTAGTACAGAAAAGCCAGTGTATTTTCTGGCTGTTCCTCATGACAAAACAGTACCCTAGTGCTTTTAGGCTATGAAGACAAGTGGTTTTGTGCAATACCAAGATACTAACTTTGGACCCAGTCCAGTGTGGTTATTATTAATAGGTAATGCACAACATATGTCAAAGCAAAGGCTGTCAAATCTGGCTGACAACTACTCGCATCTCAATCGTGTCACTTAGCAATGTGGGCGTTTTTTCCCATAATATAAAGCAATTCCGATCAACTGCAGATTGCACTTCACAGAAGGTTCAGTTACAAGCAGATGCCAGGCTCTCACTATTCATCTGGAGACATATACCGTACGTGAACAGAGTAAAGAACTGATTTGTGATTCAAAATAAACGGTTTCCTTTACTTGGCACCAGAGGCAATACAGAGTTGCAGAGTGTACTTACCTGGCAAGAACCACAGTTGTACAGTTTCTTGAGACCCCACAGTCCTGAGGACTGTAGCTCACCACACCTCATCTGCAGCCGCCAACGCCGGTTTCCCTGTGTAACCCCTCTCCCTTCCAAGGGGTAACGGGTACGGTGCCGAGGAGGCTGAGTGACAGACCAGATCAACTCCAGTACCACGTGCGCACTGGGGAAGGGATTGCTGACCCCCTGCGTTCATGTCTGAATAAGGCCTATATACAAGGGCCATGCTTAGCATGAGTCATCATAGCTAAGAATTATTTTTGTACACACACACATATAGATGTGTATGTAAAATATGTTTCTGTAAATATATATGTATATACATCTGTCAATATGTATGTGGATAGGGGGTTCAAAGTAAGCCTCAACTTTTGGTTCTGCATCACAGCTGATTGGAACAAAATACTTTGGTGAGTTACTGTTAACACAAACATAATAGTAGGTTCAGGTGCAAAATACAAAGTTTTTTGTCAGTTGTGTCTAGGCTCACTGGGTTGTGTGCCTTCCTAACTCTTCCTAGGAAGAAGGGAGACCAAAAAGACCTTTCTATCTCTATTTTACTTTATAATCAACTTGTGTGAAGGAAGCCCACACTGTCTTGTCTTTGGTGCTTTAGTGTTTCACATCAGTTGTGTTTTATTTCAGAAGGAAAGTCTACAAGATTATTTTGTTCTAGTGCTTTAATAATTACACCACATGCATCCAAATGGGTGAGTAGCCCGTGTTTTTTCATTAAAAAGCAGCAGCCAGCACTAAGGATCTAGATTTTCTGGAGGTTTCCATCCATTTAGAAGCTGCTCAAGTGCAATGGGCTTCTACAGAAGAACAAACTCATCACTGTGAGGCAGCAAAGCACACACAACATCAGATTCAGCAGAACGGCACCATCTGAGACTGATGCAGAATTTGGCTCACACTAATTTATCATGAGTTGTTCCATATTTTCCTGGCCTTGCTGTAAGATGTTTGGAAACGGTCTAGTACTTACTGTCCTCAGGCTTTTCCACCCACTTACCTGGCACTGCATTCTGTTCTTGCTTGTGCTGAAAAACTTGGGTGAAAATTTCAGGGAACACACACATGCAGGCTAGCTGCGCTTAACCAGTTAGTTTATCTGCCACTTTCTATTGCGATCACTAAACACTTTTATGGCAATATAGGAAAGCTTGAGTCTAGTACACATGATATCAGTACATCCTCCACCAGCTGAAGAGTAAGTTTGTTTACACACCCACATGTTTGGCTACTGGGTTTCATGGCTCTTTGCTGATAGCAGACTCTGAGTTAGAATGAAGAATTCCAATTTCCATTCCACAGTTGATCTACCAGACCTAAGAGTCTCCTTAATTTATGAATTATCAGGAATAAGTGGATTTTTTTTTTCCATTTAATTTTCAGGGACAAAATTCCAGTTCCTTTCCTTACAATGAATAGTTTCTTATTGCAAACATTGTTTCAAATATGTTAGTGAAAAGACCGTTCCTGACATCAGTGGACCTGTCACAGACAAAGGTTTGCCCCATGACAAGTTAAAGAGGAAAAAAAGAACTCACATGGAAGAGACATTTGCAAGGCTTTTATCATTTGGCCAGAGAGCAAAACAGGATATCAAGGAAGCAACTTGAAATGTATCTGCAAGAACAACATTGCCCTAGGAATACCACTAACGTTTCAGGGCTTGCTCCAAGATGTTCTCGTCGACCACCTTGTGAGGGAGAGTCACCTTCAATGTGGCATTCTCTTTCATTGCTTGGCAGATTGTTTCATAAGCATAGTCATTACCCGACCAGCAGCGTCTGGCGACCTGTCAGACCAGAAAATCAATGGGTGTAAAAATGGTACACTTCTCTTGCCACATCCATCTGACAATACTTGCACAAACACTGGCACCCAATTTCATGACAACAAATCTTTCAACCCTCTGCTGGTTTCTAGTTTCCTTACTGATTTTGGAAATAATTTGTGTAGTACCTAATTCATTTTTATGAGCAGTATTTGGATAGACTTGCTATATTTTCATGCAGAAACATAACATTGGACAGATAACACTGGTAGAGCCAGGTACCTTATAAACCTTACAAAATTCTCTCACTAAAAATAATTGTGCACTCCATCCCATCTCTGTAAAACTAGCACTTGCTTTAGATAACAGTATCATTTAAGCAATCGATGCTTTTGTAGTGGGATAAGTATTTAAGAAGGAAAATGCCACTCAATGCATTTTCAAACTATGAAATCAAGGAGCCAAATTCTCTGCCAGCACGTAAAGATGAAACTCTGTGGACAGCCAGGGAACTGGTAAACACCTCTTCCAAGAGCAAAGCGCTGTGTTTTGGTCTGTGTACAAGCAAGATTCCCCAGATGAAAAAAAGACAAGATTTGGCACAAAGGAAATAAGTCCTTCCCTCTGTTCAATGCCTTACAAATCTCTATTATGAATTGCAAATCCGTGTCTGAAATACTCAGACTCAAAAATGTTCAAGAAAGAAAATACTTAGGTTCCAATTTAGCAAAATATGTAAGCATATGATTAATGTAAGCCTAATAAGTTCCCAGGATCATAGCAATAACAGCTAGAAATGACCTTTCAAGTTAACAACTCCATTTCCCTGCCACTCACCTATGACTATTCCTGGCAGTATATTTTCAAGGGTACACTCCAGTTTCTTTCCAGTCTTGTATACAATATGGGTAGCATTCTCAGACTGTCCTTTTTCAACATGTGTGTGGAGGAGTGGGGCTTTTGCTTGCAATAAATCAGAGCAGCAGAAGATTTATTGGGTTTTTAATAGACAGTCTCTGATACACAGTGTGTGTTAAGGGTTTGTCTTCATTACTCTAATCTACAAATTAATATCATTGTCCTCCTCCTCCTTCCTTAATAGTTTACTAATGTGTTATTTCAGATCTGGGACAGGGAATACTTGCAAATTGTTCCTCCTCCTCTTCTACACCCAGTCATGCCAGGTCTTATGGGGAGAAAAAAAAATGTTTAGGTCTAAGGCAAGAAGGAATTCTGCAATTCTCTTGAGAAGTAAAACAGAAGAGGTCATGTCAGTATTGGCAGGGAGCTCCCTCAATACATCAGGTCCTTGTGAGGTTTCGTGACTGAAATGCAACAGGTTTTGTCCTTTAATTGGACTGTGCATCACTATGTCCTGCTGATTAGGTTCCCTGCAAGTATTGAATCAAAACCTCTCTGCCACTTCAGAGATGGGATTCTAGTATTAAACCCAGACAGGATCAATCTGGACACTAATGGAATGCAAAAACTCTAATGGCAGCAAGGGCTGGACAAGCTGGCACTTAAATGACAAGCCTTTCAAGATACCTGGATCTAGAAGTTAGGTATAGAGAAGACTAAAGTTCATATAGTTGTCAACTGTATTATGTAGGCAAACAACAATGCCAACATGTCTAACAAAATCATCATAAGCATGCTTCCCTTTCTGCTTAAAAAAAATAACAAAACACACACTGAGATATGTGGAAACTATTGGGCTCCAATATGTTCTAAAGTCAGAGGGGGTGGTCCTGACACTTTACAATAAGTTCCTTTACCCAAGAATTATTCAGCCTCTTTTATTGACTTAAAGTCCTTTGAAGTTGGTTGGAGAAAAAATGCAACCAAACGAAACGATTCCTTGGCTCTAGTGGAATCAGGCTCATAACCACCTGTATTAGAAGCAGTGAATAGACTGAGTCACTCAGCCCATTAGGACTACTCCTGGGATACAAAAAGATCCCAAAAACTCCTGCCTGAGTACTCATACTCCCATTCGGTTAAAAAGAATAGGAGCACTGGAACCTGAGTACCTAAATAAACATAGTCCTGGAGGGAGGAAGATATTAAAGTGAACATATATAATGAGTTTTGCTTACTCCATTGGAAACATCCCAGCTGAGCATCATCTTAGCCCGTTCTTCAGCCTCTGTGGATCCATCCAAAACCAGGCCAAATCCCCCATTGATCACTTCACCCCTAAAAAAATATAAATGTAAGAGAATTAAATCAAAATAATTCAAACCAATCCCACAAAGTTCACAGGAGTTTTGTTCAGTTGCACTGCAAGAAGAAGGATGAGAACATAGAAATGGTGCTGAATAGGAGACACTATCAGTGACCTTTTATACTTAGAAAAAAAAAAAAAAACACGGAGTTTAGCAGGGCAAAGGTCTAGTTTCCTGACCTGAGGCAAACCTATTCCACCTTTCTTGTAATGCCCAGCTAGCAGTCAGTATCTGCTCCAAGCAGGAATGCAAAAAATTAAGCTTGTGCTGCATCTCCTGAGGACTGCACGCTGTACTGGCTCTAGAAACAAGTAAAAAAAGGTTAGCACTTCTGATGGTCTGGAGAGTTACCTATCGCAGGGTATTTTTAAAGGTTAAGCTGTTCACGTTTGCTGCACTGGAGCCTGCCATATAGATAAGAGCATGAGGAGGACTGTGTACTTATTGAAGCAGACAGATGGATCTATTTATATTCTCTCGGGACAAATGAGAGAGCATAAGTATTTTATTAAAAAAGCGTTAACCACCTCTTAATGCACATCTGCCTTGATCATTTCAAAACCAGTCATTCATTTTGTATGAGATACATAGATGCTTAAAGATATCAGTGCCAACTTTTCAGGAAGCAGACTTATTGGCAGAAGAAGAACAGAAATATGTTCAAACTAACAGATTATACTTGGGAGAAATACCAGTCTGGTTTTAAAAGGACAGGGAAAACACATAGAGCAAAACATCTTGTCTGACTTCAGAGTCTGGCCTGCTCAAGTTCTTGTTTCGTTGCATATGGTGAATAGTGGTGAATGCAGTTGGATAATTATCTGTTGCTGTAAATCTATGAGAGTTCTGGCATTATAACTCAGCATCAGCAATACCTGAGAGACAGGGCATATCATACAACACATGGTATGAGAGACTACTAACGGAGATCCCTGGAGGCGGGATTTTGTCCTCTGTGTTTTACAGTTAATACAATGAATAAGTTTACAAAATTTACACAGAATAACATCAGCCATATCCATGAATCAGACAGGAGTTGGGTGTCTTCCAGTCCAGGAAGGAATTGTTTCTTACTCTATTTTCCTGCAGTAACTTCAGTTTCTCAGGAAATGGGGAAATGAGGCTACATTGGAGCCTCACAGACCTGAGATCTTCTTCCTGAAACTAGAACTCACATTTTCTCATTTTCCATGTAACGTTGTTACTTATGTGATGTGAATTCCCTTTCACTAGTTATATACACTACCTGTGCGCTAAGTAGGACCCTATCACCTAGCTGAGCAGGGAACTTAAAGCTCCAGATCTCACCATCACTGTACCATTCTGTGAATTCTCTCCACTTTACCATTATTAGATACATCATTATTACAAATACATTTTCTGTTGAAAGGCACAATTTTCTTGACACTGACAGTTCTCACAGCAGAATGTCAGTGAATGAATCTGTTTCTTATCTTTAACAGGGAAATTTGAAACAAAGTCATGTTTTCACTTGAGATGTTTGAATATTGTAAGCTCTGACTCTTCAAAATAAAATGTTTCTTTTGATTGACACTATCAACACTTTTCAGCCTGGAATTTAATTCTCAGGATTTTTACTGTGTGAAATCTTTCATTAGTTCTGCTCTTAGTCTCATTTTGGGATGAAAATGAACATCCAAACATCTGCATTTCTTGCAAATTCTACTTTTTGAACAGCTCATGTTGTTACTGTCTTCTCCAAAAGAAGGGAACAGCCTGGATGACAACATTACAAATGTAATTATATCAAGACCAGGGCCAGTTACCTCACCATATGCTGCTGCTTTTGTGTACAGAGACCAAATTAGCACTATTCTTTACCATCAAGGTACCAAACTAGAGTACGCTTATGAACATCAATGATGCCATTGCAATGTAATTGGGACCACAGTACGAACACACCTCAAGACAGCCCATCGACAGTATCAGACAGTAAGAAAACCAGACCCCTGGACCAGTGCTTTCTAAAGATATTCCATACGGGAAGATGATGTTCTTTCAGTGGGAAAGACCCCTCTGTGCACAGCATCCCAAAGAGCATCCTTTGAAGCTTAGGCATGAACAGTGAGCATCTGATCTCACTTGCACTCCATAAATTTAGAGCCTCTCCATCGATTTCCATGGAGTTACTCCAGTGTAAATCAGAGTCACTCATCAGAATCTGTCCTACTGTCTAAAAATCACTCAAATTAAATGCCAGTGTTTGTTAGGATGGATTTTCTAGCAAAACCTCTCACTTTTAAAGGGGAGCTCTCTGCCTTCATTAGCATTGGGTCACATTTTCAGGTAATTAAAGAAACATGTGGCATTTTGACCTAAGCTACCTCCTATAATTTCCAGATGTCTCCTTCTAAGGTGATCAAAGAAAACAAGGCCTCTCTCACAATCAAGATGTCACACTGTCAACAGTGCAGTTCGATTCTTAAATTGCTTCTGCCTTTTTGTTACTACAGGCTACTCAGGCTGCGTGCTAATATACATTCTCCTGCAAATAAACAGGCAGCAAGAAATTAATAACATTCATTTGCTGTAATTATAGTCAAGACTATGTTAATCTTAAGTCTCTCAAACAGCACATGTGATGCAGATTCCAGCTAAATAAATATTAATCCTGCTTTTTTCTTTGTCCCACAAGGCTATACCACAGAAAACTCCAAGCAGGTAAAAGGCACTTCTCTCGTCTCATAGGGAAGACGTGGCAGATCTGTCAGCAGTTCCAGGGAAGCCCAGCCTCTGTGGGGAGGACTGGTAGCTGGACACAGTGCAATTGCCATTTCTGAACTCCCTGAACAGAAACTTGACAATGACAACTGGATTTCTCTCTAACCACATGCACATTTGTTTATAAATAAATATGCAAACTTCCACGTGCACTTCCACATTTCCAAATCAGCTGATGACAAGAAGATTTTATCGGGCACATGGAGATTTCTTTATAGCAAAGTCAGCTGAATTTTTAGCTCTTCAGAAGAAAAAGGGTCCTAAAAACCTAAACGCATCTGTCTCTTCCAGGCAAAGAAAGTAATTTGTTACAGTTGGGGGTTGGTTTTGCTTCTTTTACCACCTTTAAATTATTCCCCTCTTTCTCCTTAGAAGGCAAAGGGGTGCAGAGCTTTAACTAGCCGGGGTGGTGCCATGACTAGTTAAGCTGAGCAGAACCACCTGCCGTGCCGTGGCTTTCAGGGGCTCTCCAGACCACAGCATCTAATGACACAACATTGTTAGCCACGTCTGAGTCTCAGCATGGTGGCTTGTTAAGGTTCATGCAGAGACAGGCCTAATTTTCAGGCTCTGCATTCTTCACTGAAGCACAGAGCACAGTAATTTAATCAGAGGGCTATGACTGCTCCCGAGAACAAGGTGAGCAGATACTGTTCCACAATGACAAGCCACTAAGCAGCCATAGGAAATGTCAAAAAGGATAACCAAACCCTGTTTTTCCATTGATATTTTGATTTCAGTGAATAGCCACATGCTAATTTTCTGATGCATTACATAAATGACAGCACCTCTTCTCTGCCTTGGGGAAGAGCTTCTTTCTAATGATGTAACTCCACTTAAGAAACAACTAAAACAATATAATTGAAATTGCAGTGTGGCCAGTGCCAGTTTTCCAGAAGTAAGGGCAGTCTCACCATTCAGCCAATCTCTCTTTGAATTGCTCAGAGGGCTAGAAACATGCAGGAGGGATTGGCCTTACAGAGGCCAGAGAGAGATAGGGGATACGATCACTTGTGTCCTTTGAATTAAGCATCATCGATACACAGAACATTCATGGCATAAAGAATTATTTTAGCAATTATAATAATTATCATCAATTATCACAAAAATATTCCAAATATTTTGCACAACACGTAGTGGAAAGTTACTTTCTTTGCTTGTATTTCATAAGCAGATATTGTAAAAGGTTAACGCCATTCAGCCAGATCTCGTCTGCTGCTATCTCTGGAGTCTGAGGCTGAGATGACCAGAGTAAGCAGATATTCTGGTATGTATTTTCCGTTCAGAATTATAGAAGTTCTGAATAAAATGCTGGCCACAGTGGGTGTTATCGCTGAAATCAGTAAAGCCAGATTTTCACTCCATGTGTCTAAGCCCTCAGAAAGCCTTCTTACCCCACTGTTCAATTTTGCTCTCAGGTACCTTCTATTCAGTAGTTACTTCACTGAAATCAAAGGAGTTGGAGTACAGGAGAGGGAATTCTCCATCTGACTTGAAGGGATGTTTTCTGGATCCAGGTCATCTGGATGAGTAATAATAAATTATCATCAAATGTCCCTGAGGATAACATCTGCTACAAGTTCTTTGGCTTGCTGTTGTTGGCATATTCCAGAGCTGGATGGAACAGGGAAGCGGGAGGGTTCGCTACAGCATTTAGTAGAGGGTTGCCCCCCTTTTGACTGGGGACACCACAAAAATGAAGACATGACTGTAAATGGGAGAGGCTTTGCTGGACTATGCTGGAAAGAACAAACCATAACTAAAGACTCTGCAGTGTGGCCAGGCTCTCCTTTTCCCTAAAGCTCTGCCAACCCAGAGTAACCTTTTAGTGGCACATGAAGAAGATTAATTTCCCTCTCCATACATAACATTTCTCTCATTCTGCATCTCATTTTAGAGATTTCTCTTAGTTCTGCATCTTATGTGAAGGAGGTGTTTAATCAAGTCCTTACTTGGCTGTGGTCTTTTATCCTACCAGGCACGAGCAAGGGGAGAAAGAAGACTGGGGGGCTGGCTGGCACCTGAGCTGTTTTGTATCAATAACCCCTCGTTGCACTTTAGCACATGGGCATTTATATTGGGGTCCTAAGGTCACAGATTTAAATACAGCTTAAGGGGAAACCTAAACATAATCCATCCACTAACACTTTGGCTGTGCGTGTGTGAAGACAACTTTGGAAGTAGGATCTGTTCAAAAAGACCATGGCAGACTGTCCTTGTTCGGCAAATTAAGTTCTCCAAACTGTGCTGTGGCCAATGTCTGAAACACTTTTTCTAGACATATGGGCATTAAAAAAGCCTCATACAACACCACACTTTACCTTATAATACATCCTTGTCTCCAAACCCATCCTTGCCTTCCCATGATCACGACATTGTACTACTCCAGTAATACACACCTTTTCTGTAATTCCCCTCCTGTCTCTCCTCCCCGCACACATACACAGCAGTGGTAGCGGGATTCAGAGTCCAGCTTTAGACACATAAATATAGTTCTTACCAGCCAACACCACCACCGTTGTGCAATGCGACCCAGGTTGCTCCTCTGAACGCATCTCCTACAAAATTTTGTACCGCCATGTCTAGGAGGAGAGGAAAGGTGTTACAGCTCTGACATGCTGCATTCATTTTTTTGTTGTGCTGCTCACTCCTTCCACTAACGTCTTGATTTTGGCTGTGTGAAGGCACTGTTGGAGGGAGTGTTTACTCATAGCTTCTCTCACAGGTAGACACCGAACATCTCATTCTTGGGAGAAACAGGCAAGAGAGATTTTTCCTGCCACTCTTTGCCCCTGCACGGGAGGAAGCAAATGCCAATTTCACACTGTGGTTTGTGAGGACCCTGGTGCTCTCTGCATTTGTGATCCAAGTCAAGCAGTTGAAGAACCTACCACTCCTCATCAGCTGGGAGATACCGCCTCAGGGTGGAGGGAAATACAATCCTCTCCTTTGGGATGCCTCAGTCATGGAAGAACAGGCTGGACACATCCATGCGGAGGGTTTCAAAACGGGAGGGACACCTGGAAAACTACACACCTTGCAGTTCTCAGAAGCCTAAAGTATTTTCAGATCAGACTGCAGAGTTAATCCAGCCCTGTGCAGAAAACCAGTCTAAAGCTAAGGAGTTGCATTTTGGGAACACAGTTGGGATGAAAGTGACATTGGCCCCGATTCTCTGGACATGGGGGAATTTTAGCCTGAACATGAAGTGCTGAAATCACACAGGAGGTCTCTTCTTTAAAAAAAAAAAAAAGAAGAAAAATAATTTAGCAGACAAATGTCATTAGTCAAATGTTAAATGTATGATTTCCACTGAAATGTTCACTAGAATTTTGTACGTTTACTACAATTTGTGCTAAAGGATACACCTAGAGAGGTGGAAAGAGGTAGACACAGAGGATAACAGGGTAAAATTTACTGGAAAAAGTTTGTGCAGATTTAATTCAGGACAGATTTAACAGATCATTTGCTGTGCTTTTAACAGCAAAAAAATGAGACAAACAGCAATATCCTCACCAGCCACATCTGCAGACCCGCAGTTGTTACATGTCTGATGGAAAAATGAGTTTACTTGAGCGCTAATCTATGTTAAACCCTGTCAAAAGCCCCATTATGGCATCTTTTATCTGGCATTATGTCACTTTAATAACCCAATTATCATAATTACAGTGCTGTCAAGAGGGAATGGGAGAGATCAAAATCCCCATATTCTAAAAATGTACAGATTGCTTCCTCAGCCACTAGCATGATAAGAGTGGAGGTTGGACAAGGAGCATGGCAAGTGGACTAACAATGTAATAACGTGCTGCTCCTTGGCTTTGATAAAGGTCACTAACTGTGCAAGTGTCTGTGCTGAACTACACTTTGCTGAGCCGTGATGACCCATGCTTGCCAAGGATCAGGCTGAGGTACTTACTGCAAAACAAAATAAGACAGGCAAATACACTGGAAAATTCCTGTGTGCTAGAGAGGAGCCAATTTCAACTGAACCAGCTCAAATGTAGGGTTAAAACAACAGGGAAGAAGGGAGAGAGGAAGACCTAAGATGTTCTTTTATTACCTCCAGAGGCTCACCTGGTAAAACAGAGTTAGGCCTAGTTTCAAAGGCCAGTTAAATCAGTGGTCAACAGGCTTTAGATAAGCCCTTGGAGAAGGCAAATGGTTCATGTAAATCACAAAATGCAAAGAAAAAACATATAGCATGATGAGCAATGGGGTTTTGCAAGCCTTGTTTCTATTGCCCTCTTCTGAGGGCATTGCCTGAGGTTTACTTATGTTAAGCCCTTTGGTGGAGACTTTACTTCGGATTGCTGTTCTCTGTGCAGCTGCACCATTTTCTCATAGCTTGTCAGAACCAAACGTTATTTGAGGCACCTATCCATCTGGCCTATTAGAACTAGCCAACATACTCAAAAAGTGTTGAAGTGGACTGACAGACACAGCTAAAAGCCTCCTTTCATCAGGAAATCCAGTTAAGATAGCAGGGAACTTTTCTCCTTAAAATTGAGCCATAATTTGGTTCTATTATGAATTCCCATAATGGAAGTAATTCGATATGCTCAGCTACCTCTATCATAATTTCTCCTTCTACAGCAGCTTGTATCCTCCAATCTCAAGCCACTTTGTGATTGTCAATTCATGACATGCGGAAACACTACTGGGCTAAAGCTATTATCATAATTTCCACTTTATGGATGGAAAATTGAGGAAGATTTAGGTTAAAAATTGCTTAGTGCTTCAGTCATTTTTTTTTTTTAGGTCTCCAATCTGATATTTCTTGGGTTTATTTTTATAAAGCACCATTTCACAAACTTAAAAGCAGAGTCTGGTTAGCTCAGGTCAGGTGTGCAGAATTAAAGGCTTCTTTTGTATAGCAAACCTACATGATTTGCCCACAGTCACACTGTAAGTGAGCAACAAGGCTTGGAGTCTAATCCATAACACCTGACTTCCATTCTTATGCTTTTGCTATCAAAGTATGTTCCCTTATGACCAGAAAAGATCCTTTCAGAACCTCCAGACTGTTTTCTTGAGTCCTCAGGCACTGAAATAAATGCAGCTGTGAATCTTTTTGCTTTAAGCAAAATACTATTATAGACCTGATTTTGATCTTGTGGATCCCACGGAAATATGGCTGTAATTCTGCTCAGATCACCTCTTTGAAACAGTGAGGTGCAAAATTAAAATCAAACAGAAGATACAGTCCTCTGAGATAGACTGCTCTCCATTTACATTCAGGTAAATCTGATGCATCTTCATTGAATTTTCAGCATTGTTCTGGACCTCTCCTATTTAACTAGCTCCACATTGTCTGTATCACTATTAAATCCCACAAAGCTTCTCAGGAAATCTGATTAATTGGGATTAAAGGGTTAATCAAAACCATTTTTAAATGTTGCATTAAAAAAATTCTCTTTTAAAGCAATTTCCTTGTTTGCCCAGACAGACAAGCCTCAGCCGCTCTGCTGACCTGCACAAAAGGCTGATCCATCATAAATGTTTGACGTTTCTCTGTAAGGACTGTCAGTCCCACTCACATCATGGTGATCTCGGCTGAGGACGACCGGAGCCTGCAAAAAGCCAGGGACAAGAAAATGGAATCCTTCATGGACTGTCAATACTACCAACAATCATAATTTGCTGAATTCATTTCTGTCTTAAGTCATTTCAAACCTCAGCTTTGTCCCCTCTCCTAAACCCCCTGAAACACCTTCTCTGCCTGCTATTATAAAACAGTTGTTCACATACTGTTCATGAAAGCCACCATCCTTTCATAACTAAGAACAAGAGCTTGTTTTTATGCCAATGGCATCCTCAAAGGAGGGCAGGGAGAAGAGGGGAAGCAGTATGGTTATTTCATCTGAGCATTTCTTTGCTGAAATTTCAAAGACATTTCAGTATACAAAAATCTCCATTCAAAAATAGTTCTTGTTTGCTGTTGAAAATGAAAAGTAACAGTAAGAATTTTTACGCTTTTTCATTCTTTTGGAATGAAAAGAATGGAAATCAACACTAAAAACAGGTTAGCAATGAAAGTCAGTGATTTCATACAGCTCACACAAGTCCATTCTTGATCTGGAATTTAATTGACAGTATGAATATAGATCAGCTTGCAGGTCTTCATTATCATTTGCCATGCACGGGGTTTATATAAGAATAATTCACTCTTGGCATGGTGTGTCTGGAATTAGCTGGCTCTGTTTTCTGCTGGCAGTGAATTAGAAAATCATTGAAAATAGACATGAGCACCTAACTTGCAAGAGGGGGAATGGAGATTTGCAGAAATGATAAAAGGACGCAACAAAATCTGAAGGGCCTGGGAGTCTGACCTTGTCAGTCATAGCTCCAAGGGAGTGCTCTGGTCAGGTTTATTTTTTAAGACTAGCTTACAGCAACGTTCATTTTGAATCCTGAGAAGGTCAACAGCATTTGAAATATTTTAACAAACATTTTCTGAGTAACAAAAACCAGGTCTTTCCTAGCTAGAATCCATTCTAAGTTTTACTTGAGTTTGCCCCTTTAAAAAGGGACAGAGGGTAAGAAGCACTGGGCAGTGGCACGGTCTCTTGTTACTTTTAATGTCTGGGGCACTGCTAAGGAGTTACAGTTCCTACCTTGAGTTTTCAGCAAATCACAGTATACGTTGTGCTTGTAGATGCCCAAATAGAAAATAAGGCAGATTCCCACCATGAAATAAAAGGTGGCATATTTCAGAGAGTTTCTAAACCTGTCTCTCTTCTATTATGTAGTGCAATACTGGTGACAGGCAGACACGAGGACTGAGCTGCAATACATGCTAACAGAATACTGGTCCCATGTAAACGGCAGGCACTTCTCTTCTCACTGGTTGAAGCTTTCTCCTTTCCCACCTGCCACCTCAGTCTCAGATATTAAACACAATTACCGGACCATATCAAGACAAAAGAGACAAACCTTAATCCTTCCTTCGGAAATCGCTCGATTAATAGCCACAGCTATAGACACACGACCCCTCTGATCAGAATATAAGATTCTAGCTTGAGAGCCAACAACCTGGAAAATAAAAATGCCAGAGCGATAAGGTTCTCTGTGCAACTGGCTTATCTTCAGGCCCCAGATAAATGGAGTCACAGGATTGACCCCTTCTATAGGAGAAAGTGCAGATTATTTCTTCGTCAACATCCAGCTGCCAGAAAAAAGAAATTAAAATCCCTCTTTGAACTGAGTTTTATCTCCACTCACACAATCAGTGAGATGTATTTCTGTATTCAGCTGCTACTGTCCAATAAATCCCACTTTTTAAATCAACCTGATTGCTAGGCTATAATCCCCCTATCAACAAATCCCTTATCAACAGCTGAGAAGCAGAGGTTTGGAACTGGTGATGGTGGGCTGGAAGGGAAGAGAAATATGGAGACAAAGAATGGCAAAGAACATCTGTCCTGCACAGCTCTGCTCCTTTCCAGCTTTTACCCCACAGACCAGTCTGGCTTCCAGATGAGGAAAACACATATGAGCCCTACAGTGTTACCAGTTAGCTTCACAGTGAGAGCCTGCTCTAAAAGAAAAACAAAGGATGCTTCCCTGGCATCCTGCTTCCCACAGTGCAAGAGGATGGCAGTTCTTTGGCCTCATCACCTGTTTTGAAGAGGCTACTGGGAACTGCAGGTGTGGAGAGCTTGGGCCAAAGCCATGCCAAGAAGGACGTTTTGAATAGTGCTCTGAAAGAAAGGTACAAGTGAGGTGGATGGTGAATCATTGACGTGTTTCACTCCGGATAAGACTAGATATTGCTGGATTATTTGAACATTTCCAGATGAGGAAGCGAAGGGAAAGAACTGTTTTACCTCACCGTAAAACTGTGCTGCGGAGGGAGGTTTAAGTTATCAGCCCTGGGAGTTACAGCTAGTGTTTTCACTCATGCCCATTCCTGCTTTTCACTCCAGCATTCAAAAACTGCATTCTGGACCAGAAGTGGTCACGTGTGCTGAAGGATGTTGTGCACTTACCAAGCTGTGCCTGCCAGCTTCCCGAATCCAGCGGATGTTGTCATGGTACTGCTGCTTCACAGATGTGCTCACTTGCAAGAGAAAGCAAGAAAGAAAAGAGGTTTTGGAAATGCATGCAATATGCTCTAAATTTAATTTAATTCATCTGATAGTACTAGGAAGTCAAATTCTACTCTCAGATGCGAGCACGCATATAGGAAATGCTATATAGAATCCTCTGTGCAGCTGATGCAGTAACTGGTACCATATATTGAGAGGAAGGTATGAGATGTCACCTAGGAGGCAGCTGGAATGCTAACTCCCATTCAGATCTTTAGCAAACTAAATTAAGCCTTGAAATATGGGTTACATGTACTGTTCATTTTTTGGTCACCTAGCTTGCTGCCTACTAAATGCCTAATCCCTTTCTGAGACTGCTAAATTAGGAGCTTTAGCAAACTCCATGACATTGGGTACTACAGTCCAGCCTTGCATCAGGTAGTAAATAACTCCTTTGAGTCAGCCAGCAGAAATTCTCAGAAGCAGCTGGCAATACATACTTGAGGATAAGTTACACCAACACTGGGATATAGATTTATAGCACAGCCACTGCTCTGTACTAAATGGCCCACATGAATGTTATCACAAGATAAAACTGAGGCGTCTCATCCTACAGAGGTATGTTGCCTCGCATTGCTATGGAGCACAAACTGCACAGAAAAAAATTATGGAGTAGCCACTTTATGTGTAAATCCACCCTACAACTTGGTTAGATATATATGTTGTTGTCTAAGAAGAGAATTATATATAATCGTTTTATATTCTCCGGCTTCTCCTCTTATTTATATCTGTGCCATTCCATCTCAATCAGCCAAACCAAAGAGGAGTAAGAATAAAGATATTTGAAGTGAAACAGTGAAATATGGCACGTATCAGTCAGATACATGGCAACCTCAGTACAATCAACTGCCTCCCCAGGCATGGCACCATCTGTAGCAAGTGAGTAACAAAAGGGAGAGGGAGGATGGAATGGGACAGAAGCATTGTCTTACTGTCTTCATTTTGGGGGCTTTTACAGTTATGCCTTTCCCCGCAGGCTGAGTGTGAGCTCAGATAAGGTTACAATGGCTGAAGAAGTTACTGCCGGTAGGCTCTTTCTCTATGGGCTAAGCTACGGCACATTACCTTGTCCTGAGAGACATGGTCAGCTACCAGGGCTCAGCTGGCATGTGGGAATATGCTAAGCCACAGTGACTTGCTCATGCATTAGAGCTTCAAGTTATAAGCATTTCTGCAGATGCCAAGATAGCATGTTCCCCATCACTTTCCAGCTCTCACCCATTTTCAAGTCAAATTATAATGGATATAACTTCACAGAATCATAGAATACCAGGTTGGAAGGGACCTCAAGGATCACCTGGCCCAGCCTTTCTTGGCAAAAGCATGGTCTAGACATGATGGCCCAGCACCCTGTCCAGCTGAATCTTGAAGTGAATCTTAAATCTGAAACTTATGTTTGAAAGTCAGTCAAACTGGAGAAACTGCACACTGCTAACTTGAAATTGTCCCCAGTAACTGATAAGAGTGTTTAAGACTACTGTCTTTTCACTAGGCAATATGTCAGCAGATACGCATAGTAAAACCAGAAAAAGGAAAGAGGAAAAGGCAAGATACTCATATCTAATCCAGGTTAAACACATTGTTAAAGGGAAATGTAAAATACACTCATTCCTGCAGAGGCAGGCCTTCCATACAGAAAGTTTTAATGATCCTAGAAAGACCTGTCAGTGCTTTAGGGGTTGGCTCCAAGTGATAGCTTCTAAACTCTGCAATGAGGATTAACATGTCAGCTCTTAGCTTCACAGGGAGTGAAAGATGAAACATCTGCTAGTGCTGTCCTAGGATTGTGCTGCCATTCATAAGCTTTAGGGAAACATCTTCTAGAAGGTAATGGGTAGTGTTCACTTAGGTTATTATAGATATTTAATGAGAGTTTACAGGAGTTACTCTAGAAAACTGAATAGAGAATGAGTTCCTTTATCACTTTTATAAGCTACCTCAGAGAGTACTTACTATATTTTATACTCCACAGTGCACAGACTTAAAGAAAAGATCTTACTGTCTGTTAATTCTATAAAACATATCCAGAAGAGAAGCCAGATGAGAATACTGACTACAAGGACATATCTCAACACAGCACATCTGTCCCTCCCAGCCAGCTCCAATAAACAGTCATATTCTCTGTCCTAAACTGTGGTGTGTCCAAAGTTGGATTTCATCAGTTATCCCTGGGGAAGTGAAGAATCCTCTCTTTTATTTAGCCTTACTTCCTGCAACTGAAAAATCTTACAGCTCTTTCTAGAAAGACCTTAACTTTACATTAGCTCCACATGTGTCTCATTTGCTGGACTGCTGCCCCCATTTCCCCACCCCAACAGGAATACATTTAAGTCAGGCAAGCTGTGTTGCTTCTGGTATTTCATAGGCCTTTGTACTTATTTAGGGTTTAAAAGATACTAGAAAGCACTGTGTACTCAGAGGAACAGTCCTCATCAACACAGATTGGCTCCCTTTGCTCTTGGGAGATTTGTATTGTTGTTATGCATCAGCTCAGCTTTCAAACTACCACAGAAGTCATAAATCCAAGTTACACTGCAATCATTAGTGCTGCATCTCTCATGCAAAGGCTAAATTAAAAGCTTGGGTACCTTAAGTGTGGAAGGAGATAATAAAACTACATAGGACTTTTTCCACAGTTTGTGAGGTTTAAGCGCAAAAATTCAACTCCATGAAAGAAGCAGCATGTTTAACATTGAACTCAAGGCCAGGTCAAAAAGTTTAGACTTGGAATGCAACAGACTTCAGCTCTGTGGAGTTTTCACTCAGCCATCATAACAGATACCTCTATAAAATTCAAAGGTAGGTTCAGATTTTAGATGTATAAGTGTGTGAGGATATCTAGACCCTGGAATTTGGTCCAAGCCCAGGTTCCATAGGGAGTGGACAGCAAGTGGAATACTCAAGAACATGAATCCATGAATGGCTGTTTATTTTCTGGCCAAATTCTGTTTTCATTTCTCTTTGAAATCCTATGCTCATTGTCCTGCCAAATGCAACGTCAAATCCAATAATAGCCTTGCCCTTAAGCCTGTTTTCACCTGATGGGATTTTTTTTATGTAATTTTTCATTTAAATTAAGAATATAATGCAAGAGTTCAATGCTTTTTGTCTGTGCAAGAGACTTCTCCCCTGAGCTTTACATTATCATCTATATAAACACCCACATACTATGTACACCCAGTAACTGATTCATTTCCTAGTCTTGCAATGCAAACCATCCAAAGGTCATGCATCAATTCAATCTTGAGAGAAGATGACTGGAGATTGAAGTACATGGCAGAAAAATTACTGCAAATTTTTTAAGAGAGATCCAGCACTATAGTATTGATTTCACCCTCCCTTCGATTAAGCTGAGGGATGAGGTTTAAAAACATGAAAGTTTCAATATCCATAGAACAGTGGAGGCACTTCTGGGACACTGCATTAAAAACTCCTCATGCTCCAGTGCTATTTCTTTAAGATGACTCCCAAGTTTAAGAGAATAGACAGAGCTAAGGACCTTGCAGGGTCAGACCCACTCTATCAATAATTCACTTCTTGGGAGGAAAAGGAAGCTGGACACCAGCCTTACATTATAGGAAGAAAACAGTAGTTTTGTTTCAAACGAGACATATCTGAATGTGGTATATCCTTTTCAGAAGTACCACCCTAGATGCTCGCAATGCTAACTCTTCCAGAACAAATAGGAGAGCAAATCTTCACACTTCAAAATCTTCACACTTCTATTCATATTTCAACGATGTCTTTCATGAAAGAAGCAACAAATATTTAAATATATACCAGCTAAAAATATTATGCTCTCCACCCCATAAAATATGCTTTGGATTTGTGATCTGTTTCGTTCTGATCCCTTCCTTGATTCTGAGAAGCACAAAGCTCCACTCTCTCGAAACAGAAGAGCTGAGGACTTAGTGGTAGGGGACAATGACACTTAAGTCTTTGAGTCTGCTGTCCAGCTCCTGTAAAAGCAGACAAAGAAAGGGAAAGTAGTAGGGCCTTCCACTGCAACCTGGGAGATTAGGATTCATGTTTGCTGACACAAAATTAGCTTGTATCAGTTCCTATTCATAGGCAGGAGATAAGAGTAATAGCCCACTTTCAGGGATATGGAAGAGTGAAAGAGTGTAATTCCTAGATACTAGAGTAGCATACAGAGCCATGCAGATATTCCAGATTGGTTCCACGAATGAGTAGAAACAGCTGTCAATGTATTAGCAAATGACAAAAAAGAAAGACCTCAAAATTGTAATCACAAATAAATGACACTGGATGGAGCACCACACCCATGAAACCTGGGTTTCCTGCCACTGATCTGCTTGCTAGCCTCTTGAAAACCTCCCTAGGTTCCCATGCCTCATTCACCTGGGAGATAGGGGCAAAGCAATTTGACTCCTTTAAAAAACTCTTGGAGACCTATTGATGAAAGATTCTGTTTGCTTTAAAGTTTCAAGGTGACAAAGTGCAGGAAAATCCGTAACAAATGAAGATAAATGCTCTTAGCCAAAATTGTAACAACAGCTTTGGGTTCAATAACCTCTCTACATGGTGTTTTTATACTTTACCTACTGGTTACATTCCTTATAGGAGTTTGGAGAACAGTGAGATTTCCTGCCCCCATGGAACAGGCAAGAGAGTGCTCTACAGTTTCATCCAAAAGCTATCACACACTGCACAACTGAGTTTCCTTTTCTCCCCAAAAGCACCCCCAGTGAGGGGGGCATGGGATGGTGTCTTACCTCCCTGATGTATAGAGTCTTCCAGCACAGACATGGCAATTGAGTCAGTGGTAGCAAGATCCTGTGGGTCACCTGAGGTACAAACCCAGCGGAATGGCCCAAATCCCAGGGAAAAAATGTCCCTGGGAAGAGAACATGTTTCATTAAGAGATAGTTGAAATTCTTTCCTTATTTATCCTGGCTGCTAGCAGTGCTTTTCTTTCATTAGCTGGAGACGGAAGAATTTGAAACATTTTCAATGAACTAATCTAAACAGAAGCATCAGGGACCATTAATTGAGAAATTAAACAGTGGCTGTGTGAAACAGCATCGACTGGTGTATAAAAATACAGTCAGGCCAGGATCTTGATAGGAATGTTGGGCAGTTCAATCAAACAAGTGCATCATCAGATGAATTGCAATTTTTCTTTTGTTTCATCAAATATACTCTCCCTGATGCCTCGTCTTTTCATCCTTAACTCAGGCTAACTCTGAGTGCATCTACACTATCAGACAAGTGTAGGTTTGGAACAAGTGCCTGAGTCCAGACTCATTTGCTGTCCACATTGTTTACACACAATAGTAAGACACACTTCAGTTGAGTTCCAGAAGAAGAGATCTAATCTGGTTGGTGCCTTAATCTATGTTAAAGCTCTTATTCACATGATATAGGCAAGCTAAGTATGAGTCAGAGGCAAAAGGTGTTATGAACCCAGCCACTCAACAGATCTGAGCTCAGCTTTTTCTACAAGCAGTATGCACAGCTTGGGTAAGAGGTACAGCTGGCAATATGGGCAGAAGAGTGTCCTATTTCAGATGTTCTTTTAACTTCAGTGTAGACACAGGCTTTGATGATTTGGAATTGAGCTCTACTGCTCCGAAGAGACAAGCTCTTCATCTTTAGCACCTAGAAGTGAACTTGCATATAGTTACAGTTTGAGGCTGTGACTTAGCTATTCTCTTGAGTAGAACTGGTTAAGGAAAATTGACGCAACAAAAGAGAAAATGCAGCTATTCATGTAAAGGAGTGAAGAGTTTGATTTGACAATGCTTTAGCTTACTGTTCACACATCTGGTGTCTGCTTTCATAAGACCTTTTATTTCTAAAAAGGATAAAGCTTTACACCAAAGTATCAAGGCATGCCATGCCTTTCAGGACAAAATATTAGCCAAACCTATGCTGTAGAGTTTACTTATGTTAATCACATACAACATGTCCCTCCAGGTCTGGCTCTTCTTTTCCCCTGTACACAGGAAAACGCAAGGAGTAACTCTAAAGAAGCCAACAGAAAACACGAGTATGATGCTTACAGCCAACAGAACATCTTCCAAAACCACACTGGGCATTACTCCAGAGTGGAGAAGAATAAGACTAACTCTGGCATAACACCTGTGAGATCAATTTTCCTACTGCTAGGGTTAACTCCTTTTCATCATTTATAGTACACTGCAAGATTTGCACTAAGTGGAATCTCTGTAGTACTCTCCCTCTAAACAGAAGGAGTCACAAGAGACTCAAGTGCTTTATTCCAAACTATCCTCAACGTACCCCATGATGTGCTGAACATAGGAAGGATATCGAAATTCTGTTTTATTGGCTCCTCTTTTCTCAACATCAGCACCTATAAAATAATTTTAATAGTCAGTGACTTGATGAGACAAACTATGAAATGTAAAACCAGACTGCACCCGAGTTCCCATGAATGCTCTATCTCAGCCATAGAGAAGGTCAGGGGTCTTGGAGAACGAGAGAAACAGAGAGATTAAGGAGCTAGCATAACACAGTGGCCAACTCTATCCTACCAAAATATACAGCTGGGAAGATGCATGCAGGATTGTCCTTGTTTCCACCTAACAACTCCAGGATCTACTCACCAGCCCTTTGAGCTTCCAAGAGAAAAGCATTGCCATAATCCCAAAAAAACATGCCCTTATCAGCTAGTCTGTTAATAGCAGCCACATGTCTCTTCAGACTGAAATAAAGAAGGAAACAGTTATTCTTGAGATGGATAAAATACCAAAAAGAATAATATCATGAACTCACTAAAGGCATGGGAGTAGGGGGAAACAGATGGAACCAAAAGACCCCAGAGAAATTCAGATATAAACCCATAAGATACCAACAGAGATGCTTTCAGTCTCTGTACCACCTGTTATTCCCAAATCTTGAAGTGATTTACAGTCATTAAGGGAACTTCATTAATTAGCAGAAAAGGGTCACGTCTTTCAGCAAAGAAATGCAGCCAGCTCTGAGGATGGAAGGTAATAAAAAACAGCCTCCACAAAACGGCAAAAGAGTTTAAGAAGTTCACAGAGAAAAGAGTTTAAGAAGTTCACAGAGAAAGTGAGCAGAGACAGAAAAACTAAAAGTGGCTAAACATCACTGTGCTGGCCTCTCCCTTGGCCAAAACAGCCCAGTTTTCCCTTTGTTTCCAATAGCAGACCATACCCCAGGACTACTCTCTGTGATACCATGTCCACTTAATATTATCCAGTTCTAATCTCAATGCACAGTTGCATATGAAGTTGTACATGCATAGGTGTAACCTCTTGGAACTCTAGAGAGGTAAATCAATGCCTAACAAATGAAACTGGATTTGTTTAGGTCATACCTAGCTTGTTAGAAATGAGTCCGTCCGTGTGTGTCCCCCCCCCCCCCCTGAAATTTCCCTTTGTTACCTTTGTCTTAGAGTAGGATGATACAAAATTGGGAAACTGGAAAGGTCCTTGTAGGTCCCTCATCCAAAGTCAAATAGATTATATGATCATATTCTACCTTCTACTGGAAAAAGGTCTCCAGGAGGAATGTTCAAGGTGAACGAAACCAGATTAGGAGCCATAAAGTCTCAAAAGAACAACAGTACAGCTTGCTGCCTCTGTTCCACAGTTCATTCTTTATATATAAACTATGCCAAATTGCTCCCTTTCTAATGTCCAATTTCAATTTCACTTGCAAACTTGTAAATCAGGAGTAGCTCCCAGAAATCAAGGTGCTAAACCGAACTTAGTTACAGTTGCAGGAAGCTGGGAGGAGTGATTGGGGGAGTTTGTCCCCTCCTTATATCCTTCCCTAAAAAAGCACTACTGGCACAGCTGGAAGCATGGTAGGCTAGATGGATTTTCTGGCCTACCTGTTGGGTGTTCATGCTATATTCAGTGAACCTAAACCAACTGGTAGACTATGTGGAATTGTACTTATTGTCCCAGATTTTTAAAACCTAATGCAACTTTGGAATTTATAGAAGTGAAATAAATCATTACTGTTCAGACCTCTGATCTTATACACTATTCCTAAAATGGTGGGTAAGTGATGTACACCAGATTCTGAGCGATAGCTGTGTAAGTACAAAGTTGGGAGCTATTAGTACTGTAGCTCTACCCCAGATTTCTACTGAAATACCAAAGAATAGAAACTTCTTGTGAGAAAGACAAAGGTCTGATCACTTGCAGAGGAACTAAACTTAAAGTTTAAAAACATGTGTTGCCAGAACATTTACCTCTCTTGTACCAGGGTCCGGAACTTCCCCGGATTGGTGGAAAGAAGCTGCTTTGCTTCTTCAAAGCCAAGCTGTACCGGGTAGTATCCCCCGCTGAATGGGTTATGGCACGAAGTTTGGTCAGATCCCAGATCAACTAGCAGCTCTCCTGTTGTGTCTAGCTCATATACTAGCCTCTCCCTGGGGAAGACAATGAATGGAGTGTTTGAACAGAAGCTGTCATTTCACATTCTAGCTCCTCTTTCAGGTGAACTTCTTCCATCCCAAGAGGTTGTTTATAAAGGCATGCCCTTGGCAAGCTAAGTCTTTGTTTTAGCAGTCAGGAGGTGGGAAATTATGGTGACAAAGATTTAGGTGCAACTTTTATACTTTGCATTTACCTGTGCAGGAATGCTGATAGATGAGTCAGATACCAGTATGACATACCAGTCTTATTGGTCAGTCTCAACCCTTGGTATATGGTGTGACAGCAAGATTTACCATTGGATAAAGCCTCAAGAGTGCCAGAATTTCTGTCCATCTGATTATTTTTATTCAATCAATACCTCAATACTTCTACTCTTCACTGAATTCAAAGACATTTTCTTGCTATCCAGTTAGCAAAAGGTTAGAAGGAAAGGGATACATTCTTTCTTCATCCAAGAAAGAATCTTAGGGATTTCTTTCCCTCACAAATTCATTGTTCCATAAGGAAAGGAGAAGGTGCATGGGAAGTAACTGGGAACTGGAACATAAGGATGAAGACCCCTCTTTTGACAACACAGTTTTTCACGAGCGTCTAGAGTAATGAACTCAGCACTAGGTTTAATGCCTCTTCTCTTCCAAGTTTGGGAACCAATTCCAGGTTGACTAACAAACAAAAGCATTAATATATCCATTATCCATATATACTACTTACCATAGATCTACCACATTCCCATGATAACCCAAACTAAGGGCAATTTTATTCTTTCTTGCATCTCTAGAATAAATTAAAAAGATTGGTTGAAGAAAATGCACCTCATGTAATTCCATCTTACAATGTACAAATCATATACAGTCAGACCCAGCAAAAGAGTCTATATGTGGTTTCCAACACTCATCTAGGCAACAGATCTTTCAACCTTTATGTAATTGTTAATCACTGATCCCAGAAAGCTTGAGTGATGCTTCAAGTGTAACATTATTTGTAATTGCTCTATGCATATTCATGAAACTGAATGAAGACACATTTAACATTGTGTTGGGTCTGCGTGGCAAGGTTTTGGTAGCAGGGGGGCTACAGGGGTGGCTTCTGTGAGAAGCTGCTAGAAGCTTCCCCTATGTAAGATAGAGCCAATGCTAGCCGGCTCCAAGACAGACCTGCTGCTGGCCAAGGCCAAGCCCATCAGCGATGGTGATAGCCCCTCTGGGATAACATATTTAAGAAAGGGGGGAAAAAGACCTGCACAATTGCAGCCAGAGAGAGGAGTGAGAATATGAGAGAGGAACAACTCTGCAGACACCAAGGTCAGTGAAGAAGGAAGGGGAGGATGCGCTCCAGGCACTGGAGCGGAGATTCCCCTGCAGCTCATGGTGAAGACCATGGTGAGGCAGGCTGTCCCCTTGCAGCCCATGGAGGTCCACAGTGGAGCAGATCTCCACTGCAGCCCGTGGAGGACCCCACACCAGAGCAGGAGGATGCCTGAAGGAGGCTGTGACCCTGTGGGAAGCCCACACTGGAGCAGGTTCCTGGCGGGACCTGTGGACCCGTGGAGAGAGGAGCCCGCACTGGAGCAGGTTTGCTGGCAGGAATTGTGACCCCACGGGGGACCCACACTGGAACAGTCTGTTCCTGAAGGACTGCACCCTGTGGAAGGGACCCATGCTGGATCAGTTTGTGAAGAACTGCAGCCCGTGGGAAGGACTTATGTTAGAAAAGTTCATGGAGAACCGTCTCCTGCGGGAGGGAGCCCATGCTGGAGCAGGAGAAGAGTGTGAGGAGTCCTCCCTCTGAGGAGGAAGGAGCAGCAGAGACAACATGTGATGAACTGACTGCAACCCCCATTCCTTGTCCCCCTGTGCTGCTGGGGAGGAGGAGGTAGAGAATTTGGGAGTGAAGTTAAGCCCAGGAAGAAGGGAGGGGTGGGGGGAAGGTGTTTTAAGATTTAGTTTTTATTTTCTCATTATCCTACTCTGATTTGATTGGTAATAAATTAAATTAATTTTCCCCAGGTCGAGTCTTTTTTGCCCGTGACAGTAATTGGCAAGTGATCTCTCCCTGTCCTTATCTCAACCCACAAGCCTTTCTTTATATTTTCTCTCCCCTATCCAGCCGAGGAGGGGAGGGATAGAGCAGCTTGGTGGGCACCTGGCTTCCAGCCAGGGTCAACCCACCACACATATATAAATGATATGAAGCATTGGTAGTGGCTTGCAGCAAGCATTGGTAGTCACTAATAATGACTGCTGCTGTTTGGAAGGATGGCTTCACATTCAAAAGCAGACCTGGAATAAGAAGAGGTGTCCCTCAACCCCTTCTATATGCACACTAAAATGGCACAATGCAGAAAGATGTGCAGTGAGGATTAGGAAGCAGAGGTAAACTCACTGAATTATGTTACAAGTCATACCTAAGGCGAGCAATGCAATGGTCCAGGTTGTTAGAGATTTCCATCAGCCATCCCTGCTTGTGACGTTTCAAAAGTGCTGCTTCGTCAACCTAAGAGAAATAGCAGAGATCTTAAAACTCCTGTTTCCCCTATCCAGTCACTTTTACCTTTAGTTTTTCAATTAGTCTGCAAGAAAGAGTAGCAAAGAGGTAAAGGGAATAGCCCTGCCTTGGCCTTAAGAATATGGAGTGATTGTTCAAATACTTATTTTTCACCTCTGATTTTTTTGTACTTTCTGTTCTTTTACTCCAGGCTCAAAGCAAGAAAAAAAGACTTTAATACATCACTTCACAAAATATTTTAGAAGCCAAAAATTATTATTAAAATTGTACAAGAGGTATTATTTTTCCACCAATTTTAATTATTCTTACTGTTTCTTTTCATGATTGTATTGAAAAAAGTGAAAGCCAAAATGTTTCCAATTTCTTTTTAAAATCTGGCTATTTTCTGTGAAAATAAAATTTCTATTTAGTTAAGGAAATATTTTCTTTGATCAGCTCAGAGGCAGACATTTCTGCCAGACTGCCCAGGATGAAGCAATGGTTTGCTGAATAAAATTGACCCTCACTTTTGTTCTTCGACTGCTAGTTGAAAATCTCAACCAAATATGGAAAAGAAAAGAGGAAAGCATTTTCTTGTCCCAGCTGGCTAATGCCTCTGAAAAACGGAACGGATCAAAACAAAACTACATCTTTAATTCCCTCTTGTTGGAGCTTTGAAGCTCCAAGCAAACTCAATCCCAAATCCGTACTCTCTTCTGGGCTCAGCTTCTGTGTATGTCAGAGTGTATATTCATAAAAGACAGCTGGATAAAAATATAAATGGATAGACAAACTGTGGAGGCTTTGGCACAGATTCCATATTAATGGTTCAATGTACAAACTTGCATATCATTAAGACTTTTATAATGAGCTATCAATGGCATAAAGCAAGTGGCAAAATTAATTCAAGCCCATTTGCTGTGGTAGCAACAGATTTAAACACCCACAGTGGTGTGTATGCATGAGAACATATAACCTGAGTATCTTCCAGTATTTCATTAAAGCATTTTTACTTCTCTATAACCCACTCCCATCATTTTCATTCTATTATTTCTCATTAACAAAGTATTTATATGTAAATTAAATAAGTTCCATATTCAGGAGTCGCTTGAACACCAGGAAACCTTTTCTTTCTAATTATTCTTAGCATGAGAAACCTTCCATCATTTCCCACATCAGTAATAAAGACTATCCTTCTAAAACCCCAGATTATGATAATATCAGTGTCACTGCCAATGGAATTATTCAATAAAGTCAGGTGCCGTGGGGGACAGCTTCTTTGGGAGTTATTTAAATCAGCACAGGAGGAAAGATATTAAATGGTCCATATGAATTACAGGAATTGGGTTCATTTAAAGCTCAGCATAACACAGATCAGATCTATTTAAATGTATTACCACATCCTACATATTTTACTTCAGACCTCTCTGACAGTCTTAGTCTTTCACAGACTCGCTAGCATACTCCGAAAACTAGCTTCCTTTGAACCACACTTTCAAAGATATGCTCATTTTTTGATCAGCATCTCACTAGTTTAAAAAATTGCACAAACACGATGAGCTAATGTCACCTCCAGTGCGACCCTAGAGAGCTTAGCGCAGCTCAGAGGAGATAGTCTGGCCCTCCACACAATTATTTCATAAAATTACAATCTGCTTCGTGTCAAACAGAAGAGGTAAAAGACTTGCACCATTAATCCCGTCTGTCTGAGCTTCGGAAGCGCTGGCTGACAAAATGACATCTCTTACACAATTCATCAATGTCATTTGCATAAATAGTGCCTTAAATAAGTAATATGTACATATATATAGCTATCCACATGTGCTCCTGAGACTCATTTCCGACAAGGATCATCTCACAGGAGATAAAAACCAGGCGATATTCAGTCTCCTGAACAAAATCATCTGCAGCCATAGAGATGAAAAGGACAAAGGACTGCTGTGAATAGCTTTCACTGGAATCTTTCCTTTGTACCCTAGCATTTGAAAGATCATGATGACAGAGTAGAAGTCTGAATAAAGGTAATTTATTCAATAATAATTTAGTCAATAATAAATTGAATAAAATTATTTCATCTGCAGGGAGTACCTGATAAGATCTCAAATACATGCAAAACTCACGTGCTAACAAAACCGCTTTTGCACCATCATTGTAAAACAGATGAAACCCTAACCCTTCCATGAATAAGACCCCAGCTAGCCACAGCAGGTCAGATTTACGGCATGCCACGTGGGCGGTCTGACCTATTATGTTTTGAAGTTTAATTATAATTACCATGGGTCAGATTGCAATATTCTTGCCCTTTTCATTGCAGCAAGTGACATGCCTACAGCAGAGGTCTACCAGCTAATTCTTTCTATAAATGACTTTGGCTGAGAAGGCTAAACTCCCACCGGAGTTTGGTTCTCAAAATCTTTCTTCTGGAGCAGTAACAAGAGCTCATCACCTACAGATAATCAAAAGAGCTCAATGCATTTTGGTCAGTCCTATATCTGCTCCACCAAGAATGTTTCCCCAGTGTATTGAATTCAGAGGTAGTCATGAGGAAAGAAACGCATGGAAATGTTTATTGTTTCTCAATACTCAATATCATTAAAGATAGTCACTACCATTTTCACAGAATTGCAGAGCCATATTTTCTGTTAAAAATTGTTGCAGTGTTTTTGTAGTCCATCCTTCCTTCTGATTTGTTAGATCAGAACCCTATGATAAGCATAATAGCTGAAAAATGCACGTATTAGGAGAACCTAAAGTTACTTTTTTAATATGAAAATGTATTTCACTCTAAACTTACAGGCATATATACTTACCACGATTATGATGTTGGTGTTCTGCATTATATGTGATACTTAAGGATATCTGTGGATCCACAGATATCCTTATCATACACTATTCTGATTGCTTGGATATCAGCAGTCTTTGAATCACAGATCATTATTAGATCCTCTTTGTTTATGGGAGGAAATAGCTGGGCTATTTTAACATATTTGGAACAGAAACACTACATCAGGATGAAAGACTCTCTACAAAGAATATGCACTGTGTGTGAGCTTCAGGGAACAGGGAAAATGGTACTACAGAACTTCTCCCTCATCAGGATTTTCCCTTAGCAGAACTTACCTTTGTTGTCTACAAACTGGGATTCTCATAAGTGCTTGTAATTAGTCTCACCACCTTCATACTGAAGCCAACTTTAAAATTCCCAGTTTTACAAAACCCCATTGACTTCAAAGAATCACAACACCAAGCAACTTTGTTAGTCCCAACCTTGATGAATGAATCATACCAACATTTTTAACTGGTACTTTCCATTGCACCTGATAAGAGTGCCAGAGGCATTAAAGATTAATTGTAATGTAACTAACACCTTTTTAACAGACTTTTTGCATGAGGGGCAGTTCCCCTGGGAGTTGCCTGTGGAAGTTACACCCTTTCACACATGAAATGAGGGTAGCTCAAGCACTGAGAATGGCTCATCTGACAGCATCATTCTGCATTATTTGTGAAGCAATCATAAGAAGTTACAGTCCATATGCTAACAGTCTGATCCAGTGAGTGAACAAATAGAGAGTGGAATAGTAGTTAAAAAATGCTCAGCAATGAAAAGGACAGACATATCAGAAAAGAGTATCTTTTTTTGAGTTTGGCTTGTCAGGGTTACTTGAAGAACATGCCAGATCAGGAGAATGAGGGAGATAGGAGATTCAGCACATGAAGGAGAGACGACAAAATGAAAGCAGCATTGCTCTCACCTCTGCAATGATCCCCACGCACCCAGCAATGACTGCAGCCTTTGCTTGAGCCCCACTCATCCCTCCAAGACCAGAAGTAACAAACACCTTTCCAGACAGGTCTTCTGCCTTCAAGTAGCGACGGCCTGCATTGAGCACTGTGAGCTGCACACAACACAATATAGCAATTAATCAGGAGCTATTTTTCCTAGAGTCCCTGAAATTTAAAGATCTTCTGTCCCTTTTGCAGAGTTTGAAACTTGGGACCATTGGGACCAATGGGACCACTTGGGACCATAATGGGGTCATTGGGACCATGAAACCATTTTAATCTTTTAAGAAGGAAACATGTTACAAAGTGATGTTATGAAACCATCTGTCCTGATTATGTTTATTTCTTTCACCATGAAGTACAATAGAATAACCAGTGGTTCCCAACGTGCTGCTCTTGGGGTATAGAGACTTATTCAGGATGGCTGCAAAAGACAGCTAAGGAACACGGCTAAGAAAACAAGCTAAGAAAATGTTTTTATCTAACACATTTGGTCAATTCATACTTCACTTATTGTAGCTAGATATAAGCTCAGATTGAGACTTTGATTGCAGATTCCTTCAGGTCTGTGTTCTGGATAAGATGCCATGGACTATCTGAGTGGAAGGACACTGATTTTTTTAAGGAGCAGGCAATGAGAATTTGTAGCCAGAACATCATCTCACAGCAACCCAATGCACTCCAGTCACCAGCCACTGCAGGAGATACCCTCCTCCAAAAGGTATCAACAAAGAGACCTTTCCCCAGCTTCTTACCACAGTCCCATGGACTATTCCCTGAGGCCCAATGTAGCAGTAGCTCCCTGCAGTCATCTGACCATACCTAGCAATAGCAACGAACACAATGACACCACACGTTACTCAGGCTGGAATGAATTCTGTACATATCTACATGTTTCCAGTATAACAAAAAAATCTCTGTGCTTCCATTTGTTGTTAAAGATTTGCTGTTATCAAATCCACAGCTTAATTGAGTTTCTTCATTAGCAATGCACCAACACGTTTTCGGATGAGCATTTAGCTTGTTAAATTGAGTTCAAAAATGCATGGATCAAAAAACTGAGTGTAAACTTGTCTTGGCATTTAGCATAGTGGTTAGGACACAAGAACACTCCTTTTCACCTTGTTGGCATCTTTGTGCCATTGATTTTGAGTAGCACTCGTGCTTCTAAGCCACGTAGTCGCTTTTGAAGTTGTTAGCCCAAAACAGTTGTCCGCATTCCTATGAAATTCCCAGGAAAGTGGCAATAGATATTCTCTATTCATGCCCTTTCATTTCTTCCAGCTTCCTTATCTGTACACACCCAGCTCTCCAGTGGTTTTAATTTATTCTCTCTATGGTACAGAGCAGAATAATAATCCTGTGCTCATCAACTAGATCAGCAGTAAAAGAGTAGGTAAATAATCATGAAAAAATATAACTTTCTACTTCAAAGCTTTCTCTTAGTGTGAAGGAATGTTTCATAACTTCTGTTTTCTGTAGATTGCAAAACAGCCCCTGCAAAGTGGAACTAGCCAGTCCTATAAGTAGGTTATGATTAAGGCTTCAGGCTGTAATTCAGCCAAGTCCCACACATAAACCTAATACTAATTCCTAGCAGACCTCAATTACATCCTTATATATGGGGCTGAACATAACTCAAACTCCTAAGTAATTCCACTTAAGTGTGCACTAATGCTCTGCAGCATCAGGACTTTATGCAGCACAGTTGAAATCCATCTGCATTAGAAATTTTAAACGAGCCACTGCTTGATGTCTGAATTACATTTTAGTTAAGTATTTGATATATTTTAACAGTGAGGTGTCTTCTTACATTGTTACTCCCAAAGCAAACATCTTCTCATATTCATCTCTGGTGGAATAGTTGGGAATAACCTAAGAAAACAATCAAGAGAAAACCCACATAAGCAAATTAGATATTTAAGCAGATCTTTTTAACAGCCTACATTTCTCTATGATCACACACATAGAAAACCAGTGAAAAACAGGAGGACTAATTTGGGTGTTTTATTCCATGCATGCTAGTATTAGAAAAAAGACGCCTGGTCTTTCTGGCAGTCTGTCATGCAAGTTTTAAGGAAAGCAGTTCTCTAGCCACAAAACTAGCCTGCAGGGAGATAGATATTGAATGGCTCAAAAGAGTGGCAATGAACCAGCATGTTCTCCTGTCCAGCTTGCCTTCCAAGCAAAGCAGTCCAGATATCTGAGCATCTGATTAATAATCATCTGTTTGCCTATTGAGGGCTTTTAAATCTTCCAAACTGAGCCTAGCTGAACTGTTTTGGTCAAGAACATGTACAGCTCAGGCTCAGTCAGAACAGAAGTCTTCTAATAAGGAGAGCATTGTTCCCTCCATCACTGCAGATCAGCACACTTGCGGTGAGAGCAACTGTACTGGAATAAATGCTGCAGAATTTGGACCCCAGATTCTCCTGCGTGCTGTTGTAAGTTCAGGTAGTTTAAGTTATATTTTAATTCAGCAAACACTTGAAAACTAAACAGAAGAGGAGGAAAAAGGAAACAAGATGCTAATACCTACCATGCCATTAGTAATGATTAATCGAGGAGCATACTGATGGCTGGGAAAGAGTCCCAGAGGGTGTCCACTGTACATTACTAGTGTTTGCTCTTCAGTCATCTCTGACAAATAATGCATTACCAACCAGAACTGAAAGGAAAAGCAAGGAAAGTGAGGGACTCTGTTTGCGTCTTGCATTTACGTTTCTTTGTGAAGCTGCTAAACTTTGAGTGTGAAGGCAGCTATAGAGATAATGAGGTGTATTCACAGATGGAATAACAGCCAGAGCTCTCAACACATTCTTGCTTTTAATAAAGTCCATTAAGAGATATCACTCAGCAGGAAACATAAACCACCAACTAGCAAAAGTCTGAACAAGTTCCAGAATAATTTCTCCAGTACAAGCCCCAGAAATCCTTCATTTTTAAAGCTGTTCTAATTTTATCTTGAGGTTAACCATTTGGATCTGGCACTTTTCTGGCAATCTTTCCAAAGACAAACTGCAAAATTTTCCTGATAAAAGTGATTAAAATACCGATGCAGGTTGTTGATCCTAATCTGAAATGGATAATTCTGCATCTTCTAGTGCTTGTCATCTTTTCAACAAATGGATATTACAATATGCACTTAAAAATGAAATAATTTTTCTTCTCAAAGAAAAAAATTCAGCTTTCATTATGGACAGTGAAGAAAGTCCTTGAGGTACCCAGGAGTATACAAATAAATGCATCTCAACTTGTCTGCATAATTCAATAGTTACTCTTGATGTATGCCAAAAAGTAGGCTTTGACCATCTAAGCTGCCTGTAGATGTGACTCGCATCCGTCATTGTCTACCACAAAGCCCATTATATTCCACAGGACTTTTAGTATGTGACAACTAGGCCTGAGAGGAGCTTTCCCATGCAATATTGGAATTCAACAATAGCTTGAAACTAGAGTTTCTGTAGCAACAGAGACGAAGTTTTGAGAAAAAAATGGAACTGCTAATCAGAGACAGCAGTATCAGTGACAAATAAACAAAACCAGTTGTCATGGGCACCTAACCTCTGCGGTTGTGTCTTTGATCTGAATTAAAAATGGTACAGATTTGAAGCCAGTCCCTTCTCACTCAACTAATTGCCCAAGCTGCAAGTTAAGTTGAACAAGAAAGAGTTATTAGAGTTACTGTCTTGCTTTTTACATTTTGTTTTTGTTCCATGAAAAATGTTGAATAATCAAATTCTCGTCCTAGGACAGAACAGGTAACTAGCTGAGCTCTCAACTCTTTAGCAGGCTGGGAAAAACATTGTAATAAAACTAGAAGCTGTAAGATAGATCTTTTTGCATTGAAAGGCACAACTAGTAAGGAAGAAGCGAAAGCCTTTCCTAGCTTAAAGCACAGTTCTGTTGTCTGCAGGATTGTAAAGTTAGCTCTGGACATGGGTCATTCTTTTAAAATTATTCAGAAGAAAGCACAGGTCTGCATGGATGATATAAACCAAATTTTCACTAGGAATTTTGCAATGACAGATTTCCAAAAAAGCATGTTGTTTTCAAGCCACAAACAGAACAAAATGTTCTGTCATAACTGAATCATTCATGTGATTGCTACTTTAAGTAAGCAAAACAAAAAAGGTTTTGTTTGTTCTGCTGTGAAAAAACTGCAGGTCATAGCTCTGGCTTGGATGAGAACAAGAGAAAAGAGAGTATTTCTGACTGTGGCAGCACTTCTACTTCACCTTGCAGCCCAGCATCTGCCTAAGGAATGTCAGTCCAATAAAGGCTACTACATAAACTGCCGGCACTGCTCACATCAGAAATGCTGTAAAACTCATGTAGTTAACAGGCATTAGTTAACTGGTGTTTAGTAATTAATACGCAGAATAAAGAAATGGTGTGCATTGCCACGGTACCTTTCTTTTAAAAGGTCAGAATAGTTTTGCTTCAAAAGCTGCCTAAGACTTCCATTTAACCCCCATTTACCAGATTAGGAAACTGAAGCATGAGTTTTTAGCCACAAATGAAAAATCACGGTCAAACTGGGAAGAAAACCCAAGTCACTCAGTCCCACGCTACAGTGAGGAATCCATTCCTCTCCCCTAACTAGGAACTTCATTTACACATTAGTTTTGCTTGGATTTTTTAATAAGCAAGAGGCCAGATTCAGATAATGCCACAACAAGGTGCATAAACAATCCTTTATGACAGAAGGTGGCTCCTTAAGTCAGCTTTTGCTTATGTAACCGACAGAATCAGAAATCAAGGTCTTCCCAGCCTTGGGGAGTGATGCTGTCCTGCAGGGTGATGTAGCTTTCTACCTGTGCCGTTTCTGTTCTGCGCTGCAAAACTCAATGCCACATCTCCACCTGTCCCCACTCTGTGGCCTTGGGGCATACCAGAGGCTGCAGGGATGATGTGGTTTTGGCATTCACAATAACCACATTTGTGCCTATCCACAGACACTCAGGATGATTGTTCATTGAATGTTCCTCCTGCCGCCACACACCTGTAGAGCATTCAGACCCAGAGCTTTTTTTTTTTGAGAGAGAATAAATTGAGCTCATACAAAATATAAGTCTAAATATGCTGCTGATGCCAAAGATCTCCTGAAAACGTTTCCCACATGCATTTTGCAGTACTTGGATTAAAGCAAGTGTATTTATTGCCATTTTTGGCTAGAGAAGGAGAACAGAAATTATAGAGATTATACAACCACACCTTAAATATCCCAGCTCCGATTTTAGACAGGCTTTTACCCACTTGCCATTCTTCTCAGAAGATCAGGGATAATGTTGCTAGGCCTGACAGTAAAGTGCACTATGACCTGCGCAGCTAGCATGTAAATATTTACAGCTAATCTGATTTGCTTGGAAAGACTCAGGATTGCACTTTCTTAAATCAAAGCCTTTTTTTTTATTCCACTACTTGTTGTGAAAAATGTTGCAAAAGTACCAGAAACAAGCAAGTAAAAGGTACACTTTTTTGTTTCCTAGAATTCTTTTTGACTAAAATTATCTGTGCAAAATACAAAGGCACATACAAACGCATCAGAGAGACAAAGAACTGGTCTTTACATCATCATACGCAGCTTGGTACGTTTATGGTATTATGCTTAGTATTTCTGTTGGGCTGTCTGTGCTCTTCTTACTAAACAAAGCTCTCCTCATCTATGCAGTTCATAACTGAGCATTCCTCTATCCAGACAGGATGTTTTGGAGTATTTTGAGACAACTGCCAAGAATTATCACAAACTGCCTAAGCAGAATGTGCATGGGGGAGGGTGAAACTGGTTTTGTGAAACAAGCTGCAAAAGCAGCAATGTCCTACCTGCGCCCAGTTGCTGAAGACCTGCCCATTTCCTCCATAAGTAACAAGCTCCTGAGGAAACTGAAAAAGACAATTTAACAATAAGGCAAGCACTTTTCTGAAACATTTCACTGTATCTCCAAGCTATTTTTTAAATCTCAGTAATAAATCTTTTCTATAGCTTATTGCATCAACACTCTCTAGATTCTTGAAATCAGAAAATACCATCATAAAAGTGATAATTTAAGAAAAACAATTAATAATTATTTTTCAAGATGAGAATGTTTGTCATTGTTACAATGGTATTTTGGATGCAGAAAAGTGAGTCCCAGATTGCAGCTTCTGTAACAGACAGACATCCCAGTAAAATCCCTTAAACAGGGACTGAGTGAGCTTACAGTTTGGTTGCTACTGGCATTTACAGCTGGAAGAGTCTACGACCAGTGGGGCATAGTTGCATGGCCTCTCCCCTGCCATTTGCAAAAAGATTCATTACACTGGGTAGTACTTGTAAGGATGGACTTCGGCCCTGCAATCATCTAGTAAATCTGTCCTTGAGGGATGAGCTTTCAAAGATACAGGAGCTTTTTTTCAGCACTAATTTTTCAACATATGTTGTAGAAGCAATGTACTAAGAGCTGAGCTCTACTTATCTCACAGGCAGCAACCAAGCTGCTGCATATAGCGGGAGCTGGAGTGAGCCTTGTTGGTGTTGTAGGAGGCCTCAGAGATCTGAGTTAGGACCAGGACCCACTGTGCAGGATTAACAATTGCACACAGCAGGAAACTAAAGAACTTAATACAAAAGACCCCAAACCCCAGGACCACAAGAAAAGTACAGAATCACCTTTAGTCCCTTGCAGGCTTAGCCTCACAGAAATGGACATTCTAGCACATCACTCCATCAGGAGGCTGCCTTGGCACTACTGGAATTGGCCGGCTTAGCTAACACACAGCAGCCAGCTCTACAAGTACAGCAACTGGCATGTACCTTGGAGCACAGAACCAGCAAAAGCCCTGTGAACAACTAAAATCCTATTCAATCCATGGAAGGAGGATTATCTGCACAAGGATTAATTTCACCTATATGCCTAAATTCTTCAGTTTTTATGTGAAAGCACTTACAGGAAGTAACTTGCATATTTGCTGCTGCCCTATGAAGCCAGCTTCCCTATTTTCACTGTACCTTACCTGAGCCACTGAGGGATCCAGATTATTCATGATCATCAACATAATGGCAGCAGCTGATTTGGTCTTGCAAGGGTAGTCTCCTATGGGGTATGCTCTGAAACAGTAGTCACAAAAATTTAGGGGAGACACTGACTCACGAGGGCAACCACAACAGCATAGCCCACAGAAATATCCCTGCATGCCAACACATTCGTTTCAGTTGCAGGCTTGTATTCAGGAGGGAAGAAAAAAAAAAGGAGAAAGTGCAGATCTGAAATTACATACGTACCTTAATAGGCAAATCAGGTTTTAACTGTTATCAGAACTAAGCAAAGAAAAAAATTGTATTCAGCTTATCATTTGCTGAATCAGTTAATCACAACTGGTTACAAATATGGTGGCCAAGAGCTCTCATTGCTTTTTAACTGGATTGTTTTTGGGATGCTGGAACTGGCCTCTGTAATGCAGTTGCCATGCCAAGCAGCTAAGTCCTGCAACGCCAAGGAAAACAGCATCAGTGGAAGTTCCCTTCAGGCTCATCAGCCCTTGTTATGTAAGATCCTATCTAAGAAAAAACACCAAGCTTGGATTTCAATCCCAAAGAAGCTCTCAAAAACTGAACTAGTTAGGAGAAATATGGGCCTTTTTACTGAATAAGCCGCATTTCATCCAGAAAGTTGAGGTGAGGTATGGGAAACCCTCACAAAGGTATTCTGAGTCAGATTTCCTAGCGCTAAAGTGCTTCAATGCCAACTGCTACAATCATCTCACTGTTATCTCCTCCTCCACCATCTGTTATATCAAATTGCTCTAAAACTTCTAGTCCTAGATTTATACTGTAGCTCTTCAGGGCAGGAACAGTTCCTTTGCTGTGTTTGCACAGGTCTCAGTCCCATTGTGCTGAGGCCTCTAAGTTATGATACCAAAGGGAAGTATAACCATTGATCAAGAGTTTTGCTCTTTCCTTTTCTGTACGCAGCAACACCATTACAGATGCTGGAAATTCCTAAAGGTAGATAGGATCATTTGACATGGTTCCTAAATGATCTTCCTTTTATTGGACCATAGATAGTGGCTGGACACTTGCTTTGTACAGGGAAGACAGTTACACTGAAAAGGTTAGGCTAAGGAGTGCCAACTACAAAAAAAATTGGACATCCACTGACCAGCTCATGAGCTAAGATCTGGAATGTATACTCTACAGATTTAGGGAATGGGCTCCTCCCATGATCATATGCACTTTATCCTAGCTTTTTACATCAGGATTCTAAAACAAATGCCTTGTAGTCATTGCCAAACCAGAAGGGAAAGCATTTGAGTTTTTCCACAATACTTTTTTTATTAGTGTTTTCTGCTTTTCTAAGCTTGATGTGATAAAATAACAGGAATTCTGTGGAATGATACCAATTCATCAAGAGGAGATATTTCCACATAGTATTGCTCAGAACATAAAAAACCCAAAGTTCAGAAGTCAGCTGAGTGTGCTGGTATGGGAACATGGCTGTTAAATGGAACAGAACCAAGTTGGACTGTGCTCCCTGGGACATACAGAACAAAAAATCAAACACTACCAGACTACAGAGAACAAAAGGCATTTTCTTAATCTGAGACTGTAAGTATCTATTAGAAAGAGCTATCAGTGAAATAGTCGCAAAGAAAAAAAAAATATTTGAAGCTATCAAAGAGTCACTGATGCCAGTGATGGAGACAAGCTGGTGGACTGTCTCATCCAAGCCTACTTGGAAGGTGCCCTCATCTGTAGTTCAGGACTAGGGTCCTCTGAAGTCCAGCTCTGCAATAGCTTTCAGTCTTCCAGTTGTCCTCCCCTTAGCTGAATTCTGCAAGAGCTGACCCCAGACTAGTATGGACAGCACAGAAATATGGATGTCTGTGGAAATCAGAGTGCTTTCTTGTTGCTTGCTTTATTCAGATTTCTGTAGAGACATTAACCAGGCCCCTGCTGGATGCAAAAAGGAATCAATCAGTCTAAAAAAAGCAGCTAGCCCCTGGCAGCCCTCTCTAAAACTGTTCTACTTCACAAACATTAGCCCCATCAGCCCTAGAATGAAGTGATGCTCTAAAATCAACAGGCAACAGGCAAAGCATATTACAAACCAGGGTCAGACGCAGGTTCCAATGATGGAAAAATGTACTGTCTTTCTTTTAAGCCCAGAAAGCCTTCTCTGTGAGACTGGGAAACAACCAGCCACTCACAGCAGGTCTCAAGCCATCCACTCATCTGATCTTACCTCTTGACTTGACTTGCAGCAGCTCAGGACTATTGCACGTTTTCTGTCCAGGTTGGAATCAGAGGTCTCTGAGCAATGACTGCCCACTAGAAACTGAGACTTGTCATGGGGCAGAGCATTTGGGATCTCTGCGTACGGTGAAGCTGGCATTACCAAGCACACAACCTTGCACAATCCTTTCCCTGTGTTGAGTGGTGCTGAGCTTTCCAGCAGCGAGACTGTCCTGGCCCTGCCACAGCCTATCCAGAAGGGTGCACACTGTCTCCCTACTAGTCCCATGGGACTCTCATGAGGACAGAGAACAGAATGAAAGCTGGAGGATGAAGGATCACTGTTATGCAGCTTTACAGAAGAGCATCCCAAAACATGCAGTGTCCCTCATTAGAAATGAAACCACTGCTATCTAATGATACACAAAACATCCAATTTATTCAGATAATGCACTTCATTAATATGTTACGACATGACTTCTACAAGAGGTAAATTAGGACACAGCAATGCCACTATTTAAAGGTCAGTTTCCCAGGTGAAAGCTGGTAAGCAAATGGCAGCCAAATACAATGTGAATCATCAAGTCCTTACCTCATCTCAATATCTGGAAAGAATCTGTACATATAGATATGGCCGTATAGCCTGAGTTCTTCAGCAAATTCCAGTGCCAGCTTCTTTTGTATGTCAGGTGGGAAATAACGCAAGGCATTGCGCAAAGCCAGCTGCCAAAAAAACCCAAGAGAGACAAAAATCGAGGTGAAAAAAAGAAATGGAGGTAAATGGGTGGCCCTGAACTTCAATCAGACTCATCTGGAAGCCTGCCTAAGCTATCACAAGGATAACATAATTTAAAAGCCCAAGCTCACACCAGGGGACCTCCATTTCTGCTTTCCTATTGAAGTGTTTCCACCTGCATCTTTCCTTGTAGGCTCAATTGCTGTACACATGTAACCCTCCCCTCCCCTTCCCACCCCCCCAAATCTGCATGGAGAGACCTTGGGGATTTGCTAATTAGTGCTCAATCCTATCAATATTAGACATGGACGAATTCCCTCTCATAATGCTAGGGGGCACTGAACTACCAAGGAAAAAAATGTTCAGAAATCCTTAGACTGAGACCCTGAACTCCTAGAGACGCTGAAGACCCTACTGTACTTTCCATTCAAAAAAGGGATCTTAGCCTTGAGTTATGTGACATACTCCCAGATGAAGATGTTCTTGGGCTAAGTTTTATTAAAGACTCACTACATTTAGCGTCCTAATGTATTGCAGAGGGTGGTGGTTTACATTATTTTATTGATGCTACATGTATCACTTCCAAATTAGCTGAAGTGATTACTAGGCACTGAATTAAATTCTGCAGATGATATTATGTGGCTTATACGCCCTATTGCCTTCAAAGACATTACCCATGGTTTGCAAAGTACAGTATGTCCTTTTGGATAAAAGAAACCATAAATAAATCACTATCTTTAATAACAGTCTGTTAAGTCATGTCTCTGTATTCCAGGTTCCATTTGATTAAAACCATAATGAGAATAAAGATTTTGTAATCTTTAAAAAGCCAATTTCATGCAAAGTTGCTAAAAGATCTTGTAAGTTCCCTGACAAATTGCAACACTATCCACATGACTTTCAGTTGAAGAGATTCACAAATCATATGAATTTCACATCTTCTTTAGGCTGATTTTTAATAGCTGTGGAAAGGATAGAAAGGAATCAAGTTTGCTTCGAAATCTGATGGAAGCAAGTATTTTCTGGAGGAAGTGAAGGGGTAGGCTGTAGTACAGGGGATAGGTATCTAGAACAAAGGCATCCATCTTACCATCCATCCTGGTAAGAAGTCCTGAAAAGCTCTATAAAGCCCTTAGCTCAGTAATAAACCTCCTCATTCAACATGACTATGGTCTGAGTTGACTTACGGTCAACATGACTTATGGCTAGAGCTCTCCAGCCCCTTCATTTGAGCATCCTGGTGTCACATACCTTAGAGCAGACAGAAAGAACAATATCTCTAAATCTAAAAAAGCCCCATACTAAGAGAGGTTTTTGTTGGCATACTTGCTACTGAACAGGCATATGGGTCAGACCCTTTCAGATCAGTGAAGCTATACCGATTTACACCAGCTGAGAATCAGACCAGTAAAACCCTACAGATTAGATTTGTCATTCCACACAGAGAACGACAAGGGGGAAAACCTATTTACCAGATGAGCAAATGCAACTTCCATCTTCAAATACCATCTTATTCTTCTCCAGTTAGAGAAGCAGTCATTTTTCAAGGGCATGTTATTAAGAAACACAAAAATCCCAGCTATATCCACACCATGACAAAATATGCAGGGATTTTCAAAGTCAATCTCAGCATCAAGCAGCCATCACAGTAGGTTCTAGATCTAAGAAATTTCTAAAGTAAGAATAAAATCACCTGCACCCCTTGCAATAACAAAATCAAGAGGAAAACATTGCCACATTTGGCATTTTGTCTGCCTATGACAACTACAGAGAACTATCAGGATGAGTGTTTTGCTTCCAGTCTGGCAAGGATCACCCAGTCTTTGATCAATATATTATTTGTATTATAATGAAACTGGCGGGCAAATATTTTTCTTTGCCCTAAAAATACAAGCAAGCAAAATCTGGTTGGATTTTCAAATAAATTCACTTAGACTGAGCCTCTATCCTATTAATGTTACACATTAGCAGAAGCCTGAATTTTGATGATTCAAACATTAATGAAACATGAACTTGGATGTTATATGAAGGGTGGGAAGGGCGCCTTGGTTGCACAGACAATAGAGAGCTGATCTTATGAAAGAGGACTAGGACTGGGGCTTGTTTAGCTTAACTGAACAAAGGTGACATTTGATTGCTGTCTCACTGCAGGATAAATGTCAAAGCAGGAAGGAGCTTCAGGGAAATGCTGGAAGAGGAATAAATAGCTGTGAATTAGCCATAAAAAAATGTAGTCTTGAAATTAGAAGAATTTAAATATAAGAGATTCTGAAACAGTCTCTCAATAGGAGAGTTAGGGTGCTTAAAATTGCTTAGATGGAGCCCGACTGCTTTATGAAAGGGCAATTGCCATGTGCATCAGGAAGAATTTTGCATATTCATTATTGAATCATAAAGTGAATAACCCGAGAAAGGCACTCAAGGAGCAAATTCAAATAGGCTGTTCATCATGCTTTTGTGGAAAGGCAATAAAAGGCCATTATTCCATACATTTCATTAAAGCACCATATAAAACATTATTCTGACCTTTAAGTAGGACTGATTTTACCTATAACTGACAACATTGCATTCTGAATATTAGGCATTGTGCATTTGGTATTTAGGTGTTCTTCCTGTTCATAACTTCCACTGACAGAAGCCTAAGCTGCATGTGCTCAGCACCTCTGAAAAATCAGGTCCGGAGTTCATTGCTGTCTTAAAAAAAATAATCAATTGCACTTATACTCCTGAGCCTGATAGGTTGTTTTAAAAAACCCGCTCTGAATTTGCTGAGTTACCGATTCAGTTCAGCTCAGTGCAACACAAGCATCAGATGCAAAGTCTTCCTCTTAGATCTGCCAACTGGATCTAACATTTGATTCTTGTGTTTAAGCTCTAGTCACCAGTAGGGTGTCTTTTTTTCTGTGTTCACTGGCATTTATACAGCAAAACATGATCCTGCTGCCATTTAATCAAGATTCAGACCTCTCCACATCAAGAAAATGTAATCAAAAGAACCCATGAAATCCTACTCCAATTGATCAGCTGTAAATATCTTTGGTGTGAGATTCTCTTGAGAAATCAAGAATACTAGCCTCTTTTTGTTGAAGAACCAGTACCTCTTCAGAAGGAATGGCATTCATTTCCCTTTTCTAACACCATCATCAGGACTTCCAATTTAAGGATCTTGAGACACTCAAACATTAAGATTTGCAGTCTCCCTGTTTACTGACTGAGGAGAGGAAGTGACTAACTAAAGTCTACAACAGTTTCATTCTTCATTCTGCCCTTTCCCAGTGGAGATGTTGCTTGCCTCCCACTTGTCCTCTTCTGCCTGATGATCTCCAGGCCCAGAATCTTTGCTGGCACTATTCTCTAAATAGCAACTGTAAAAGCAAGATGGTTGTTCCATGTATTATTCTTCCTGATCGGTCCCAGTTTAGATTAGCTCAGCTGGGAAGTAAACATGGTGATTTCTGACTGGCCATTGCTATAAACACCCCATGGGCTGTGAAAGTTTAACCAAGTTCTTTATCATCCAGACATTCCAGAACAGGAGCCAACAGGTTGGCCTTCCCAATCCACATATAAACTTTTAGAAGTGGCCCCATTTCTGGAGGCGTAAAGCAACCATTAAGGTCAAATGTCCTGCTTCTTCTCCATAAAGTTCAACAAGAACTTCAGGTGCTATGTAGCTTCACAGGCTCTGGTTTTCAGCTCTTTGTACGCAGATGTCATGAAGCAGCAAGGCCCGGCTGCTGCCTAAGGGATATGGCGTCAGAGTAACGCAGCCAGCAGGACAGGCACCTCACCAGCCAGGGTCCAGCCTCACAGTAGCTGAGAGGTGAGCAGGGCAGCCCAGGGAGAGCAGCCAGGTTCCATCAGGAGTCCAGGTCATCAGGCAAGATCATGGTGATGTGCAGGTCTGGGGCCAAGCTAGGAGTGCAAGTCAGGATCAGGCCTGGTGATGGTTACCACAGAGAGACAGGGCCCAGAAATCACCAGGAAGGTTCATAGTGGCAAATCAGCCCACAGGTTGGAGATGAGATCAGTGAGATGCATAGCTGGGCACTGGGACACCTTGTGACAGAACTGGAGATGTACACATCTCCAGCATAACTGAGATGGAAGTCCCAGGCCTGAGCTTAAATGGAGCCCCCTGAGCCTATGGGCAGAGGGCATGGGTGGAGATCTCAGGTGAGGCTTGTCAAGGTCAAGGCCCATTACTGACCTCAGGGCCCTGAGACAGACACCTGGGATACTGCAACCAGGTAACAGATGATCATGCTGGGGTAGCAGAAAGATTGGAACATGATTTGGCTCTAAGATATGTCAAGGAACTGCTGCATGGATGGAGACATACCATTTTTTTCTGATTCTGAGCAACACTGGGAAGTGCACATTCTTCCTAAGCTGCTCCAGCTTTACTGGCACGTCAATGAGAATTGAGCATGCAACATCCTTGTTCTGCAAAGGACACGCCACGCATAAGATTTTAGGGGTAGTTTCTTTGTAGCATATTTACATTAAGATACAGATGCTAAGAAACAGAAAGCTAAGCTGTGGAGGGAAAGAGAGAGGATATGGCTGTTTCAGGCCTCGGGCAAAGAATGCCAAAGGAAGAGAACTCAGGAAACATATAAACAGAATCAGTTCTGAGAAATGGCTTGATTTATCCAAGAAGATTAAAGTTGGTATGATATTATATACCTCTTCAGCAAGCCCCAAAACACACAGAACTTTATAAATCTCACTTACAGGATGTCTATTATAACCACAAAAGGAGGCCCAAGAAAATAAAACAGTGGCAGTGCTAAGGTTTAAGGCAGTGTTAAGGTAGAAAGGGCTAAAACTGGAATGAAGGCGTATGAAGAGAGGGACAAATCCTGAGGAAATTAACAGAGCATTATTAACCTCACTTCTGGCAAAGCTTCTCCTGAGTACTTCAATTAGAAAATTAACACGGTGCCATACATAAAGACAAGCCTCGCAATATGCTCAGCATTATACACTGCCAACAAAATCTGGAAGCTTGTCTCAAGACTTAAAAACCACCTTGCAGACAGACAAACTTTTCTACAGTTGTCTGTCTACATGCTTTTCTAAGCACGGAACACCTCTTAAAAAAAAAGAGATTTGACCTTTCAGATATAAAATAAATACCAGCTGAGCCTCGAACTCTGTTAAGAGTTTAAGGTGGAAGATTAAGAGTAAAATAAATCAGAAAGGAAGCTTTTAAGTCTTTAACAGTCTAATAAAAAACCCAACTAGCATGACCTCTTATCACATATGGTAGATAAGAAGGAGAGATGAGGGTAGGATGTTAGTAGACTGGGACCAGAAAATCAGTCTACTGCTGTCTCCCTGCAACACTTAAAGGAGGCAGGAAACTATTCCAGTTTCTATATAGGGAGCGAGGACTTTGTCATTACCCTTGTCTTCCCAGGTAGAGAGTAAGGTTTGGCATCCTTTTGAGAGATACCATCTTCTCTCCTGCAACATGGACTCCTTCATGCTATAGCAGACTTCTCAGGGGGAAAAGTGATTTAGCAAAGGCAAGGGATAAAATGGAGATGATTGGCAATGTTCTGACAAGCAGTGAAACTCACTCCCTGCTCCCTTATCTTCACAGCCATCACCACACACCACAGCCCCCTTCTGCATACTTAGTAGCCACACTTCCATGTGTCTGAGCTGTCCCAGGCACAGACAGGATGCCTCAGCCATGAATGCTCCTGACATTGAAGTATATCCTCTTTGGATATCTCACAGCTGTTCCTCTTTCTACCCTTTGACTAGGCTCTCCTCTGTTTGTAGAAGTGGACTTCGAAAGAATTTGGCTGCTGATGGCAGTGGGGAACTCCCACGAAGACAAGGAAGTTGCGTGCCACTTGTTAGTGGGGAAAGAACTTCTGTGTTCTGACCAGAATGTCACGTTATAAGTGATGTTACATGGGATGAAGCTCAGACTTTCAAACTAAGGAACCCACCTTATCCTCTCCCATACAAATTCCTAAGGATGTCCAGCCATTGACCATTATTTTCTGATGAAGATTTTTTAAAAACCTCTAACATGAAATAATGCAATGATTGCTTTAGTGTGTACGTAGACTATTCAAACAAAAAGAGACAGGAAAAGAATTACACAACTAAAGACAAATAATTAACCCAACTCCCTACAAACTTGCCTAAATTCCAGGATGCTTCAGACTACTGGTTAAAATAAATTCTCTTTGGATCTTTTATGCAAATATACAGATGAGGAGCTTGTACCGTATTGTTGATTCGCCACATTTGATGTTTATTGTATCTGAGAGGTTAGCTTTCACTCCCATACATATGCAGTGTTTTTGCAACAGCATTCATAATTTCATCTCCAAGGAGCAATGCTGGATTGACAGCATTGAAGTCTAATGCCTCTTATTTAGCCAAGTAAAGTCACAGAAGCTGTTGTGCAGCAAATCTCCCTCCTATCAACCTGCTGATCTTTGGGGGAGGAAGAAAGAAAGCAAGCAGAAGAGTTTCCAGTACTTTGTTCCATTACCCACTGAAATTATAACACCAAGGAAATACATTTGCCACAAAGTTAGATGCACGCTCAGAAAAGCATTTGAGGTAATCGGGTCTGCTGCCTCGAGCTGCTTTTATCTGAAAGGAAAAGAAGTGAGGCCCTGTGAAATGCCATGTTACCTTTTTCTCCTGAGCAGTGAGATTAGGGGTTCTCACAGGTGCATGGGGTATTCCTTTCCTCCGACCTCTGTTTTCAGGCAAAGGGTATAGAGGAAGGCCACGGCAGATTTCCTTCAGGCTGGTCATAGCTGCTGAGGAAATAGGAGGAGGAAAGGCAAGGCAAACTGGAGAGGTACAAGGAATGGGGAACGAAGGGTGCAGGCAAGCAAGATGCTAAGCGGTTCAGGTGCACCACCACCCCGGGTGTCCTCTGGGTTTTGCAAACAGGCCTGTCAAGCAGAGAGGGCAGGCGGCACAGGTGACACACCTCCCCGCTCTGTGCCATGCCATTGGCTCTTCCCTCCTCCCCCAAAAGGAATGATTCACAGTTTTGCTGTTTATTCTCTGGGTGCTTTGTCAGCTGGTGCTGTGCTAAGCCATGAGAGCAAACTCGGTCGCTTTCCAAATCATCTGATTCCCCCCATGTCCTAGTGAGAGGCATGGTCTGGAGCATGAACCTTGCCTGAGACCTTAAGGATTGTGCATTTACATTTCTGTAGTTTAGGAACTAACTAAAGTTAATAATTATTATTCACGTCACTGTTCATACACACTGTTCAGCTAAGATGGGCATTCTCTGTTTGACACCTCTAGGTATGGGCTGTTCCTCAGATCTCATCAATTCATCTTCTAGACAACAGCGGTTGTCGATGATAACAGCAAAATTTCCCCCGTAGGGGTTAGCTCCTCTTAGCTCACAGGCATGAATGGATTTTAGTAGTATGAAACTGGAAATGTACTCATTAGCACTGGTAGTGGTTTTCTCAAGACAGGCAATAATTGGGAAGAAGAATTAAGGCTTTCAGTTCTAAGTCACTTTTATACCCTACAGTCAACAACAACTAGTAAGTTTTACAATACTGCCATCCAGACATCACAAGTAAATTAATTTACTTAACTTTGATTTTCCACTTACAGTGCAACATGAACTTTGCTCTCCATTTTGAGTTGTTGTTTAAATTATACAGGAGCTTCTCGACCTTTATTACAGCCATGGAACTACAGCTCTTGGCCAGGGAATTTTCTCAAGTGCCACAATTCAAGCCTAGTGAAATTAACTGGGAGAAACATTTCAGTTAGGAATGAGCCTAAGACCTGCGAATAAAAAAATACTGCATTTTCCCACAAAGGCAGCAATCAACACGCGATGACAACAAAGCACAATTATTAAATGACAGCATCTCATTACTGTCACATTGGCTTTAGCTCTAGGACGTGCTGCACATCCCCAGCTCCCACTGAAGATGCTTGAGTTGAAAGAACTCAGAACATCCCAGGGGAGCTGAGCACACAGCAGACTCAAACCCTCTGAAGGATACTAACTGTCATTTATGGCAGGAGAATTTTGTTTTGTAATTATACAGTATTTTAGTTGTTTTCAAACAAAAGGCAAAGACAAAAAGGAGAGGGGAAAGCCTCCTTCACATTTTAAAATTTTCTATTGGGTTTTCTTATTAAAAACATACAAAAAAAGGAAGATAAGGGTAAAGTCAGAAAATTCTACCCCAAAACCTAGCTAAATAACCCTGCCTTACATAAACATTCCCACCTCAAAGGGAAATAAATCTTTCCTTATTCTTCTTTGTATGACCCACACTCTCCAAATCCCTCTAAGGTCTGATCCTGTGCACACACGGGCACAAGAATGACCTCGTCTACATTTGGACTCCCATCGGACCGGCTTCCCTCTGTGACATCAAGCAGAAGTTAATGGCGTTACACTGCCATGAAAGCTGAAGAAAGAGAGAATGAAGCCGAGGTGCGAACTCGCTCCCTGAATTAAAATTATTTCTAGGGCTGAGCACTTTTACCCCCTGATGGCTACAGGCTTGGAGCCTCTCTGGGTCCCTGGGAGCTTCGTGTTGGAGTTACCTGAGCAAATCCGGCTTCAGGGACATGCCCGGTGTTGGCTGGGGCAGGCATGTGTGTCAGTGGTGCCAGAGCAGACACCCCAGCTTCTCTGGGAAGTCCCAAGTCCCCTCGCCGCCTGGCTTGTCCCAGCTGGCGGGACAGAAAGATGATGGAAAGAAACCCGATGCAACGTACCCGTTTGTACACGGCGTGAGCCATACCTAAACCGAACCCCAAAGCCACCCCGCTCTCCCCACGCCCGGGGGCTGCCTCGTGGGTGCCGGGCGGGGGCTGTGTCCCCGGGGCGCGGGGCAGGTGTCATGTGCCGGGCGGGCTGGCAGAGGGTGCTGCAGGGACAGCAGGCACCAGCCGGGCGGGCTGCGCGGGCTGCCCCCGCCCTGCCCACGCACACGCACAGGCACACACACATAAACACACGCACACACACACGCACACTCGCACGCCCACGCCCACGCACGCACCGGCTCCTGGAGGAGAAGATGCGGCTGGAGAACAACGCCTGCATCTGAGCGCAACAAGGACCAGCCCAGCCGACGAGGAGGTGCGGAACCGACCCATCCTCCTCCTCCTCCTCCACCCTAAAAAAAAAAAAAAAAAAAAAAGCACATATAAAGAACAGGAAGAAGATCACATGTTATAATAATCCCCTTTGCAGCCAGACAGGACCAGAGAGGAGAACTGCCCAGTTAGGACTGAGAGATGTGCTAGAGGCTGGAAGGGAGGCAGAGACAAAACTTGCAGATAACTGCCCAGCCCTCGGGAGGGGAGGAAAGCCCCAGCCCCGAGCCTTGCTGGAGCCGGAGGGAGGAAGGATCCTCCGGCCCCCCCTCCCCTTTTTTCCCCTCTCGCCGGGGCGCCGGGCATTGCCCCTGCAGCGCAGCGGCGCAGCCCCTGCCCGGCCTGCCCTCCCGCCCCTCCCCGGGAGCCGCGGCCCCTGCACCCGGCCAGCAGCCGCGGGCCGGCAGCGAGACGGGAAGGGATTTCCCAGCACCGGCACCGGCGAGCTGGCCTTGGGTTTGTTTTTCGCTCTTATCCCCCCCGGCGCTCGCTGTGTGAAGCAAATCCCTTGGAGGTGGGGGAGAAGTGGCTTCCGTGACAGCGGAGGGAGGAGGGAAATAAAATAAAATAAACCAAACCAAAATAAAAAGAGAGAAGAGCCAAGAAAGCGCTCGCTTCTCATCATCTCTCAGAGAGAAACGCCAACTCTGTTCTTCTTATGACCCTCTGCTGCAGGGAGCAAAGGGAAAGAAGGTACTGGGGTAGACCTCCTAACAAAGCAGGGTTCACGCTGCCCGGACCCCATCGCTACCCCGGTTAGCAGCAGGCTGCGGGAGGTGCCAGGGGGGTAGGGAAGGTTGCCGGGGGGAGCCCAGGCAAAGCCGAAACGAAGCTCCTCCAAAAGCAAGGAGCAGAAATGAAAGTTTCGAAATAGCATCCAAAGAAGCGCGAAGGACCGGACCGAAGAGAGCTCTCCGCGTCTCATCAGCCCTCGATGGTGCATTCGAGGGGCTGCGTCAGGGATGTGAACGTCCCCGGCCTGCTGCATGGAGAGGGGTAAAGACACAGAAAATCCTTGTTATTTATTTATTTATTGGAAGCAATGTACGGGTGACACCCAGAAGGCATCTGAGCCCTGAAAAAAAAAAAAAAACCACCTCGGGACCCAAACGAGAACAAGAAGAATGAGACAGCAGCCTTGACCCCTACACTGAGAGGAAGGTGAGCAGAAAGAAAGAAAATACGGAAAAGCCATGCAAGCACCAAACCTGTAGATTACTGCAGCTCTTTTTTTGCTTCACTGAGGACAGATATTTTACTGACAGCCATGCAGCATAAAGGCATCATGCTGATTGTGTTCTTGGAATATTTTATTTCTGGACATGGGGAAGCAGGTAAGCAAAATAAATCAATATTGCCATTCATGAAACAATTTATCCTAAGTTTAGCAAGGGGAAAGGGGATAGAAATTAGGGTTTTTTGTTAAAAAAAGTATGTCAATATATTTATTTTACATTGGATCTTTATAAGGAATCTGGGTTAGTCAATGTATACAAATGCTTCTTATTCCCTGCAATACACAGCTTTATAGCTCAGCCTCCTCCCAAAGTCTACAATAGGATGTACAGTTTCATACATCCTTAAAAGAAAAAAGTGTCTTATTTTTGTGAATGAAAGAAAAGTAAGAGAGAAAGAAGGAGGTAGATGGATTGAGGTATGCTGGATATTTGTTTTGAGGGTGAAACACTGCCTTCTTAGGCAGGACAAGAGTGAAACAACAGCATTCTTGGACAGCATCCTGTAGAAGTCTGAATTATTCTCTGTTAACTTCATTTTGCATCATTAAAAGTCAGAGATGCTGTTTAGGAATTAGTATTTATCCAAGACAGTCCATTCATTCACTGTATTCCGCAACTTAATAGTTAACATGCAGTGGACAAGATTAAATTAGCATTAGAGAAAAAATGGATTAGGACAGAAAGAGAAGTTGATTAGTTGTGTGTGTATATGTGGGTGTACAAATAAGCATTTATAGGAATGATACAGCTGTAATGGTATTTACATAGGGTCCTAAAAATACCTGGATTATGATGGAGACAAATTCCTTAAGGGAAAGGAAGCAAAGCATTAGGTTGTTTTCTTCTTGCTGTGGTTTAATACATCTTCAAGGTTGAAAGGGATGAATTATGCAGATCAGGTCAGAAAAATAAAAATAGGTATTGATAAAACAACAATACATCCTTGGTGACTTTTCCTTTGAGATACTGGCTTGGGATCTCTCTTTCTGTACAGGAAAGCATACCAGTGGTTTAAATTTCACCTGTGTGCTCAGAGTATTAGGACAGGAACAACACTCCTACATGCAGTGATTTGAAAGCGATTGAAGCGTTCAGCTGCCCTGCAAGCTCCAGTAAAGTCAAAGGCAGATCAGGGGGCTTCAGCTCAGGTTGTTCCCCAGCTAGAACCTTTTTGATAACATAGGCATCAGATTTCCATAACAGCAAGAGTTATTTTCTTAAAAACTGAAAATAGCTCATGAATTTACAATCCTGTCATATTATCCAGTGACTCATTTGGGAAAAAGGCTGGCTAGCACAACATTACAGGGAATGAGTGGAAGGAGGACTTGGTACCTTAGTCCTCTTAGGGTCTTACCTTGGGCATTCACTAGTTTCCCAAGCTAGGACTCTCACTATAGGATACATATGCTGATACATAGCACAGAAAGGTTACAGAGGTGTCTTCTAAAGTTGCTGATACTGTTGCAGAAAGCAGCCTGTTATAAACTAGCCTAAATTTTCTCTGCATCCAATTCGCAAAGTAAAAAATGACTCTTCAGGGAAATGCAGCCCACAGCTGACTGCTTGGAAAGTGAATTTGAGGGGAGGGAGCTAAACACATTCAGAATAATGGTGTAGGACATAGTGAATAACAGCAAAATAATTGGATATTGAAGGTGATGATGCTAAGGATTCAATGTCACTTTAAATAAATATATGCTGCTTGGTCAAAAGGTTGCACAAACCATCAGCCTGTGACAGCACAAGGGTTACCTGTTCATTGTTAATTCCCCCCCCCCTTTTTTTTTTAAGAAGCAATATAAAAATCTTGAATTAACCTTGAATCTTTACAGGTCCTGTTACAGGCAGGGTCAGTACTGCTCAGACTAAGGCTAGTTCAGTCAGTGTCCAGCCAATCTGTGTAAAATCATTTGGAAGTCTCAGCCTTTTCCTGAGCAGAGAGTTGTACAGGGAAGTATATTTTGGACATATTTTATTAGCCTATGCAGTAAACTCCCTTTTCAGCCCTATAGTTGGTCCCTCCTGGTTAGAAGTGAAACAAATGGATGGGGCAGTTGTGTGGGGAGTACATGAAGTACAATATTTGTGGGGAGTACAATATTTGCCTTCTGCCATCTCTGTGCAGAGAAGACAGTCTGGGTTGTCAAAATTGGCTCCTTAGATCTTTAAATATAATGCCAAGGGGAAAAAAAAACCTTAGTGGTTAGGCTGGAGGAGTCATCTAGGTTTTATATGGTGAGATGTGACACCTGGGTGATCCTTCCCCTAGTCTTATGCAGGTGGAGGGCGTTATTCCCCTCAAATAAGCTCTGCAATGGTCTGAAAATGCTTGCATATTGGTACAGTTAACGGGACTGACAACAGCTTGGGCTCTTGCTTCAGGCCCGGCCAGCCCAGACCTGCCCAGGGGAGCAGCCCCCCGGGGAGCAGTGCCTGGGCCAGCTCTCCTCCCGATGGCAGCCCTCCAAAAGGGGGCGTGGTGTGGCCAAAAATGGCCATTTCTAGCACCAAGCTTAAAATCGATTGCAGGACCTGATTATCAGCAGGGTTTGGTTTCCTCTGGTCTGGGGTTATTCAGCTCATCTGCAAATGAAGCTGTAGGTGTTGGAGCCCACCCTTGTTCCAGGAGGGATGCGGGCAGGCAGACTGCTACTGGCCACAGTGGAAGAGAGCCCAGACCTGGGATCTTACTCTTCGGTCCATGCCTCAGGTCACAGAGGCAGCTTGGTTTCATAGCACATTCAGAACTTCACCTCTTGGGTGTTTATGAAGGCTGGCTCATTAGCTCCAGTTATCAATCAGGGCTATTTTAGTGCACAAATACATCAGGCTACTCAAAAATGGATGAAGACTTGCCAAACTTATTGCATGTTGGCCCCAGACAAACCAAAGAGTTGTATAGCACTTCCGTTGCAACCAGCATTAAGGGGTAAAGTTCTAGGTCTGATTAATAAAAACTTGAGCAACTCACGTCCCCAGGGTGGTCAGCTTTAAAAGAACATTTAAAAGTTGTTGGTTATTAAGAAAAAAGTTAAACAGATATAGAACAAGTGAAATCCAGGTTGGACATACATGCTGAAACTGCTCCATCAAAAATGTAGCAGAAGATGCCCAAAGGTTTTAATGTTTACATGTTGCTCAGAACTGTGAAATTTGCTCTCCTGTCTCACTGTAGGAGTCTTGATCACACAAAAACATAAATTTGCATATGGAAAAGAAATAAAAATTCCAATTCAAATAGCTCAGAAAATATTAGGCATCTTTCCAGTCACATCAGCAGGCTTTGACTGAGTTGCCATATGACCTTTCTGCTGTCGGGTATCCAATGGAGGGTGAAAAAAACCCTAAAATAATTGAACCTGGTTTTAGTTGATGTCTACAATGTTCTGTTGCATTACAAGGCTCTGAAGTAAGAGATCTCTATTTGAAATGGTGTCCCAGGAATATCAATAGTATGACCTCCCTTGAACTGTATGATTCCCTAATCATCGGATAACACCGTTGTTATAACACGTGCTGGGCATGTGCCATTGACCTGCCACTTTGTGGCACAGCTCTGAGGGACCAGAAAACAAACAAATAAATTAATCATACCACTTCTGGAGCCAAGCCATCCTCCATGGAGTAAAAGCTAATCAACTTCATAATAACATGCACTGCCCATGTGCAATCAAACTGTTTAGTTCTTTATGAATTATTCAGTGAGTCCTCCTGGCAGTTGGGTAAGTTGTTTGTTCACCTGGCTGCTGTTTCTCTTCTGCAGCGGTCCCCCCTCGCTGTCCAGATTCAACATTTCATGTTGTTTCCACAGAATCAGTGAGTGATGGACAGGCTGTGCTACCCTTGTGGCCAAGCAATGTTCTGCCAATTGATTTCTTTAAATGCAAAGCTTTTAATCGACTGCAGATTTTCTTTTCCAATCTCTCTCCTTCTCTCAAACTCCCTTCTGCTAATTTGCACTTTGTTCTTCTCTCATTTTCCTAATGACACAGCAGTTCAGACAGGAACTGTTTATTGATATTGCTGCATTAGCAGGCAGAGCAGATAAACCTTCTTGTGACTGTTGTTCAGAACAACCACGTTTTTCTTCCTTTTCCAGGTTCACATAAAAACAGCTGAAAAACTCAATACAAGACTAATAGCCCATTTATGGGAAATATAAAAAGCAGCCATTCCCTTTAAAAAAATGTTTCCTTTTTTACTTTCTCACATTCTTGTTTGCAAAGCTTCCCCTAAATAACTCCTTAAATTTAGAACTCCAGCATCCCATTTCCTTTATGAAAGCTTCAGTGGTGTGATCCATCAATAGAGATGGACTTTCTTTTAATTACGTGGTATATTTATCCATAATCCAATAGCATTTGTAACATGGACCCATTCTTAATCAAAACTAAGTAACCTGACTCTTAGTCAGAGCTAATGCTTGTTCAAAGCTCAGTGGTAAGACCAGTCCCACTTAAATTCTTTGGAGGCAAGGATGACACCTTTCTGCAGCATTGAGCAAAATCAGTTAATATCCAATCTACTTTAAACACAGAAATTGCTGTGCTTTCCTTATTTCCAGTAATTTTTACCAAACAGCTTGGACATGAACACAAACCTAAATGCCACTTGCAAAGACATCCTTGAGGCATGCAGTTGTAGCTCATTATATTTTGGCTGACCTGCAAGGAGAAATTTATCTTTATTTCAAGAATTCTGCATGAATCAGTGAAATTCACCCTCCAGAGCAGACAAAAATTTGGAATTTCAGATGCTCTGCAAAAAGGAGGAAGCTCTAAACAACTTTTGTGGAAACCCCAGTCCTTCCTTAGGACAAAAAGACTCAGAGAAGTTGCAAGAAACCTCCCAGATAAAACCTCTGAAGCTCCTGGTGTTCCCCTGTAACTGTACTAGGCTCGGATGGAATAAGAAGTTCATAATCAGAAAGAAAATACATTGAAATGGTCATCAAGCAGTCAGGATGGTGTGAGGGCTTGGTGGAGGATCTCCAGTAGTGCTAAGAATCACCTGCTCAGTTGAAGTTGGGGAGCAAAGAACAGAACTGATAGAGCCAAACATCCCTGTCTTCTCTCCTTTCCTCTCCCGCTGACTTCTGCCAACTCCTCCTCTCATGAAAATTCATCTCTGTGCTGGCACAGGGAGAGGTGGTGGGACTGAGGAGGGGCAGCTTTCATTCCTTTGATCCGAGGACTATTAGGTGCACATGTAATTCAGGCACTGCTCCCTTCTAAGCTCTGCCAGTCTCCTAGGACTTCACTGGGATACTACAAAAAGTTTTGGCCAGCCCATTCTAGCCACCGGTGGAAGACAACCTCCACCAGGAGAAACCCACTGTGTCTCCAGACACCCCCTCTTTTCTTGAGGCTGCTGCTTACAATGTCTGTAAGGCAAACACACATGAAGTCCAAGTTCCTTTGAAGGTGGCTTCCACCTGTTTCTAAGAGTAGTCAAGAGCATTTATGGATGATCTGCTTCTTTGCTATCTGAAGTTTAAGACTACCTTTGCTGTATGTAAGCTAAAATTGCACACGCCATTGGTCAATGGGATTCAGTGGACATACAGCAACTTTGTTTGGTGTCCTAATCCCAGGAAGCAAAATGCATGAGGTGTTTACCAAAACAATGTCCATCTCTGACCTTTCTCTTCTGGCCTGTGCAGAAATGTCACTAAGGAACTAGGGACAGAAGCAACTCAGAGGCAAAACCATGCCCACTGCACACATTTTTTCACCTTAAACATTCCTTTTGGAAAGAGGGACATCAGTTTCATCCAACTACATTTATGATTTGAGTATTTTTATAAGGCTGAATTAGAGAGTCTTTTCTTTGACCTAACTTGATCTTAAAACTAATTTTGCATGAGGAAAGGCTGAATATAAACCAAATAGGGATTTTAAAATTTGACCTAGAATGTTGAACTAATAGCTGACCTTTGAACTGCTCCTAGATTACCCAGGGTTTATGGTCATCCTAGGTTTCACTGGAAGGCTCATTTCCTGTAGGACTTATATCCAGTCATCTGACTTGTGACCTCTTGGATTAGATTTATGACCTTGCAACATCAGTCTTTAACTCCTTCTAGACTGTTAAGTTGCAAAGAGGACGTTGTATGTCATTAGAAAAGCAGTTTTCTCCAGTATGGTAATAAGGTTTGGGAATGACCTTTAATTCCAGTGTCACAAGACACTACTGATTTCCAAACAATAGTAAGACTTTGTAGTTATCCCTACCTTTTCCTAATTTAGAAATAAGTAGATATATACATTGAAGATACCAAAAATTTGCCAGTATTTGCAAACTTGGCAAATAGGATATAGTCACCTGCCTCCATGTCAAGGTATTTAAACAAGAGAGACTTGATTTTCAGCTCTGCTAAGTATTAACAACTCCAGCTGATCTCAATAGGAGCAGTAGAAACTCAACACCCCTCAAAATTATGCCAGTAATGCATAACTATAGAAATACATGGTTTCTTTATGTGTTTGTATGTGTAATTAGTGTCTGTAATTTGTTGGGCAGGAATCATCTCTTTTCTTGATGTATCTACAGTGTATAGTACAGTTTTACTTTGCTTTCTGATAACAGTGAAAATAAATGCATTGAATAGATTCAGTCCTCAGATACAGAGCTTTACTAGAGTGAAAGTAAGAAAACACAAGATTTCTGTGGTTAAACATAAAATTCAATAGACGCAACTGCATTTTCAACAGAAATCAAAGTTAAGCACCATAAGCATGAGTTTTCTAAAGACCTTAGTTTCTGAGTTAGGCACCAAAAACAAGGACTAGATTTATTGAGAAACTCCCTCCAGACTTTGTGTGAAAAGATGAAGTAGCTCTCCGTAGAAGGAGTCCTCTTGGATGTCAGTCCCCAGATGGGGACTCCAAACATTTGCATGGTCACCTGTTACAGCCTGAGGAGAACTATTTGAGAAATTCTACTTAGTTGTGTTTCTTTTGCCTGTCTTTCAGATCCCACAAGGCTACGAGCCTTCCGCTGTAATGGCCGTTCTTGCAACCCTCCTGTGGGAAACCTTGCAACGGGGAGAACACCAGTCACTCTCACCACGTGTGGCCAGAACAGTACAGAACTGTACTGTTTCTACCCAGACCAGAATCTCCTCCATCAGGTCTCCCATGGCTGTGGGCAGCCTCGCTGCACCAAATGCAATGCCAACCAGCCTGATAACTCCCATCTCCCTGCTGACATGACAGACGATTTCTTTGCAAACCCCATCTCCTGGTGGCAGTCTGCCCAAGGGGTACACAGGGAAGAAATCAGACTGGACTTTGAAACAGAATTCTACCTGACCCATGTCATTGCTGTGTTCAAGTCACCTCGCCCAGCTGCGATGGTGTTGGAAAGATCCCAGGACTATGGGCAGACTTGGAGGCCCTACAAGTATTTCTCTGTCAACTGCACAGCGACTTTTGGGCTCCAGGATGATCTCATTGAGGAGGGCTCCATGTGCACTTCCAGGTATTCAGATGCAGTGCCCTGCACCAGAGGAGAGGTAAGCAATAACTGGGGTTTGGACTAAGTTTAATGTCAAAGAGCTGAAGACTGGCTGAAAATCAAAGAGCATGTTCTCAAAGAGATACTGTGCACATAAATTAAGAAAGGTAACCCATCCCCAAAGGCTTTGTGTCAAGAAAATAAAGGGGAAGAAGAAGAGAAATTATGTTTCAATGAAAATGAATGGAAATGCTTTAACAGATTTCTTTTATGAGAGTTGCACAGGATAGGAGTAACATTGCCTAATTTTACATTGCAGATGCCAATAACTGAACTAGAATTCCAACAAAATAGATGTAGGGAAATACACATTTGTAGAGCGTGATTTATCCAAACTGTTTTCCTACTTTAGGATGACATGAACCGCATGGTCTTTCTTTTTCCATATAAAAAGTCCTAGATGATTGGATAACTTTTAAATACATCCTTCCCCTAAGTTTAATGTAACTTTCCGTGCTGGGGGTGACCGCTCTGATTATATCAAGCCATAGGCTCCAGAACTGAAACCATTTAGAACAGGAAGTGGAAGTGAGCAGCCAGGTTTCACTATTCAACGGTGGGAAAAGGCCCTCCCTTGGTATGAATATTCTGATGTGCTATTAAACATATGCAGAAGACTTTCTTTTAAAATAAATGTACAATTGCTCTGATAAATTCCTCTGACAAGAACGTTAATGACTGCTTAGTAATCAGATACTTAAGTTTAGTTATAACCCTTTTCATTCAATCTTGAAAGAGTTTAGATGGGAAAGATGGTAAATATCATTGGTATCATTTTATAGAGGAGACATAACGGCACAAAGGGAGATTATAAGACATTCCCATAGTCACAATGGAGGCTGAAGTCCTTTCACTTTCTTTTCTCTTTCTTAAAGAAGTCACAATACTCTTGGTTTCCCTGTCTGGAAGTGATCATGCAGGTTTGGCAGTAATACTTTGCTGCAAATTGAGCTCAGGTGTGAGGTGAATGGTCCAGATAGGCTTCAAAAAACACAGTGGTTTCAGCAGTGCACTTCAAAATGCACTTGAGAAGAAAGAAACTAGTGTACCATACCTGAGACAGGGAAACAGCAGTAAGGAGAGACTTGAGTTCATCTTTGTGCAACAGGCTGGGAAACATCTCTGCATATTAGAAATCTGGAGCAGATCATCTGACTACTAAACTGTCTTCTTCCTGGAGTAGTAATTCTGCTGGTCAGTTATCATGATACATTTAAGTCAAATACATCCAAATGTCTTCTGTAGAGAGATTACAACTTGCCACGTCAATACAGAATCTAGGCAACTAATATAATTTTCCACTCTTGTGTGCCTTCCAATCAAAAATCTGGAAGTACTTTGCAAGATCTATTTAATGATCTTCAGCACACATATAAGGGTCCTGTTGCCATTTCACAGATGGGGAAAGAGCAGCACAGAAAGGTGAAGTGTTTCGTGGTAAAACAGGACAATTCTGGTTGAGTAAGGAACCAGGATACAGGGTCTGAGGCAAATGTCTTGGCCTTAAATGAAAAACAACTCCTTGTCTAGTACAGTATCCCCTGTTGCCCTGCACTATGTTGGCTTTTGTGCTTACTTAACCTTGGGGAATATCATTAAGACCATGTGTTGCTGCTACAACAAATCTGAGAAGTGGATGGCAGAAAATCAAATAATAAAACATTCATCCAACACAAGCCTTTGTGATTACAAGTGTCAAAATGATTCTGTCAACTTGGGCAGCAACTACACTGAAATGAATATGTGTGTGCTTAATCAATCTATGCTGTGGTAGTAGATGTTAGAAAACAATGGTAATAGTAAGAACAGTCATATATTTACAGGTCATACCCTTGCAGATCCCAAATACTTTCATGAACTGTTACATGAATTGAATACATACAGAGGTCACTTCCTCCACGGGACGGAGAGCTGAAGCTTTAAAGCAGCACACAGGAATCTGTATGGCAACTTAACAGAGAGCAAGACAAATACTGTTTCACAGCACATTAACCCAAAAGGATTCTGAAGTTCTGGGCAGATGTTACAGAGACCTCTTAATCAATCCATGAAATGCCACTATGGCAAGAGTGCAAAAGCATCAGGCTTTTCAGGTCAGCAGTATGACACAGCAGATTCTTTTGTGAATGAAAATAAAGGAAGGCAGAGTGTAGTTATTTAAAGTGATACCTGATCAGATTTGCCTGAGTGACACTGCTACTCTTACTACAAGTATCACAGGAGCTTTGCCCACGCATCTCAGAACTGCAGTTTTACACCTTATTTTAAAGATGTCACAAATGTCACCAGGGCATCCCCTCAAGCACTGACTCACAACCGACTTGGAAGGAAGCTGATTGAATCCCCACCACTACTTTCTGCAGTGTTCTCTGCTTCTTTTTCACCTCCACTCTGACCTATCCAATTACTGCTTCTGGCTAAGCCTTGGATTGCTGAGGAGCTCACATCACAAGCTGACAACATTTTTCTGAAGTGATCAAAACCGTTCCAACTTAAATGCTAATTAATGCTCTGAGATAAATGCCAGTTTTCTCTACTGAAGGGGGTTGAAATAATTTCCACTGCATGACACTCAGGTTTTTCTTGGGCGTTGTCCTATCCACTTGAGAAGAGACACAAATTCCTTTTTAACAGGGCACAAAAGGAATCAAAAATAGAGATGGCTTACTAAGAACACGTAGGTTTAAAACCCGCGTGGAACACATCATGAAACAAGATTTCAGGTCAACTGGCTTCCAGAACTGAGAACATAGGAGAAGGTGGTAGAGCTGCAGTAACTTACCTGCCTCTATAAACTGTGATGCATCTCCCTGAGTCAGCACAGTCTGGTGGTCCTCCAAGACCACTGAAAGAGGCGTTTCCTGGGAGCATGACGGGAAACTTGGCAGAAGATAAACTTTTAGGAGACTAGAATGGAAACAAAAGACATTTGGGTGATGTGGCAATGTCACAACAGAACAAAATGTATCATTAAGTTAAGGTGTATCCCTTGTCTCTTGTAAATTGTCCCTTATCTTTCACCTCTGACAGGGTCACACATCTCCATTCCATCTCAGATAAGGTACAGCTGAGACAGACGGTGTCATGCATTGGGGAACAAGTCCTGTAGAAATGCAAGGAGATGACTTCCTAATGTCTCTTTTGCAGTTTTCTTTTACTCCAGCACTTACTAAATCCCTTACTCCTGTTCAGATCCAGAGTACTTCTGCAGCTAGAATCTATCTATCTGAGATCCTAGGTCCCCCCATCTTAATTCTTCTGGCAATAAATTTGCTCTCTTGATGATTTCTGGTCTAGGAGGCAAAGCAATTTATTCACTGCCAATTGCCTACGCATCGTTTGCTTCATATGAAACACCACAAAATCAACACCTAACTTTCTATGCTTATAAACACTTCTCAGTGAAAATCCTCCACTAGCATGTTATAAGTCCTGACTGGGCTGTTAAGTACCCTATGTTTTGCCTGTTGACTTCTATCACTATAAGAAATTATATATTAAATAGGAAACAAGTGCTTCTAATCTTTATCCTATTCTTAAGGGAGAACATTCTTAACTGTTCTTAAGGAAGAATAGTTACTGCTATGCTCATCAGCTTCAGTACGCCAGCCTCCAACATAACATCATGAATTAAAACCAATGCCACGTTTTTAAGGTCTGTTCATCTACTGTAAGTGCATCTACAGGCAATGCTTGCATGGCGACTTATGCACCAAGACATTTTTTACCTACTTGCCCATCCATCTATTTTTCTAGTTTAAAAACACTTTACTATATAGTCATGGAGCCTAAAATGAGCCTTCAGATCAGCTAATGTAAGAGACTTCAGGTCAGCTAGTGTAAATCAAAACTCTGGCCCAAACAAAAGGAGAAATTACCACAACGTTGCATCAGACATTAGTGTGACTTACAGTTCAAACATCGTATGGGGAAAGCAGGGACCGAAATGTTTCAACCTGCATCCTGACAGCACGTGCACTCAAGGATGAGAGATTAAGAGCACGTTTTTAACACACTGGTATATCAGGAAATGAAAACAAATGTTCTCCTCCATCGAAGATGATGTTTGCATGAAAGGAAGACATTAGCATGCAAAGCGGGGTAGAACACTGACCTGCTTATAACCACCAGACCCAAAAGGAGACCATTTGCCTACTGGGTCTAGCTAGTGGAAGGGAGTTTTGAATCAAAGGCTGGTTCATTTATGTGAGTGTCTGTGTGACAGATGACACCAACGAAGTGTGATATAATAAACCCATTACTGGAATTCACTGGGGGCTGGAAGAATTGTGTATGCCTGAATTAAGTAACTGGTTTCTATGGCAACATGTTAAGTGTGCCTTGCACAGAAGACCTGTTCATTCTCCGTTTTGTATCCTGTGGTGACCTCTTTAGGGACAGAAGTCCCCAGCAGTGCCTTTTGTCAAAGATGAGTGGACTCGCTTTGTAGCTAAAAGACTTTTAATCACTCTTCTAAACATACTCCGTGAATGCCAGACCAAGACATGTTGTGATGGGATGCAGTTCTGTCTGCTTCAAAAGCCACCAGGTTGCTCAGACAGAAGCCTGTGGAAGGCCTTTTCCTCTGCACTGACACTGAAGACCTCTGCTGCCTTTCTCCATCTACAGGGACTCCCTGAGCAGCAGTTTTGGCAGAGGGGAACCACTTGCACACAGACACCAAACCAGGCCAGGGACAGGGCTCTGTGTGGAACGTATGTGATCCTGTTCCAAGGACCTAGTTTTTTTGCTGTCTTTTCTCAGGCTTTTCTTTTACTGTATTCATGCCAAAACTTTTGATAAACAGAGGAGGATCCCCTGCACACATACCTCATTAAGTGGCAACATCAATAATTCAAGAGGTCACCACTGAGGCTTCAGTGGCTTCTTAAAGGTCTGATCTCATATGGCAGTGGGGTCACTGAACAGAAACATGCTCAGCACATCACAAGGTTGAATTCCTAGTAGCTAAGATGCAAGGGCAGGGTCTTGCACTGCAGTGAATTGTCCAACAGTCATCAGGACTGGCCTCTCAAAGTTGCATGATGCTCGTGTTATTCTGACTTCCCGCCGGAAAGGATTCCAGGAGGGATTAGTCACTAGTGAAGGTAAGTGCCCGAATGTTATGACTAGGGCGGTCTGTTCAGCGTTGAACTGTAGAGGAGATAGAATGCAGAGGCAAGTTGAGAGGAAGCAGTTAACACCAGCAGTGTAAACAAGCAGATAGCACTGCCAGGCCCTGCTTCCCTGGAGGAAGAATTAAGGGGCTCAAGGATTTGTCTCTGAAGGGAATTTGAACTGATGAGACCAGTCCAGCATTCCCATCCCTGACAAGTGAACTTCAGGAGGGCACCAAGTGTCCTACTCTGACCTGGTTTGTAATGAACCATTTCAGAGACATTTGGAACCTTATAAAACAGCCAGAAAGACACAGTACAGGGGTTTTTTTGAGCATTGCTTCTGCATTTTCTGAAGATACAAGGCAGCAGATATCAAATGAATTTTTCTTCTCACCCTGTTTTATAAAACCTTAGTGGAGTTGCAGCCATGACTTTTTTTTCAAGTCTCAACTGTGAAAAAATTCTTGTCTGAAATGCTGTGAATCTTACAGATTCATTGTTGCAATTTTCAAATTCCAGGCAAAAGAACACTTAACTATTTGCTCTACAGTTGTCCACGCATCCCTGCCATGGTGAGACTATACACTTAGCTAAGTCTGTTCATGTGTAAGATTTCAGCCAAGACCTAGAGATATAAATGGTTCCACTTATAAGAAATGGATGCTCTCCCATGAGAATACAGCTTGGTTGACATTGGTTGACACTGACGGTGATGGGTTGTTTTCACTTTCCCTGACAATTCAGCAGAGAGAGTGAAATGAGTCTCCTCGTTGTCAACCCAGTTCCCAGTCGGGCTGTCTGCATCACGGAACTCCTCGTGCTGCCCTTTGCCATTTCAGAGCAAGTATCATTCCTCATAATGAAAAAGGACACTGTACTCTGCGGGAGCATGGAAATGTTTTCACATCCCCATGTAAGGAAGGAACGGAAGGAATTTTGTCCATTCTCTGTATACAGACTGCAAGCTGAAGGGTTTTTGTGCCCAATAGTCTGGATTTTGTACTCCAACCACATTACCTGGCTTGACGGAAGATACTGCTTCTCCCTACAAACCTTGCCTTTCTACACAGATGTAGAGATTTACACCTGCGGATAACCTGAACCTACAGAATACATGTTGTTTGAGGAAGAGGAAAAGTCTGCATGGCTCTTCAGATTTGTCTGCCTCTAACTTCATTTGTGCAGTCCTTCCCCATCATCATACTGGCAGCAATGCCTAAATATTAATATTAATGCCCCACTGAATGGATTACTGGAATAACCTCAAAGCAAATGCAAATTGAAGGGACATTGACCCTTTCTGTTTTGGAAAACAGAGAATGAATTCAAGATGCCACTGTCTTGGTAGTAGCTGAGTTTACCCAGATCAGAGAAATCTAAGAAATCAAATGCACAATTATTTATTTAACAAACTATCATATTGTATACTGGCTTCTAAGTTTTATTCTCCGGAAGGACAGAAAAGCAGTGGATCTTGGCTAAAAAACACTATTCCATGAATCATCAGAATGGGCCTTCTAATAGCTAAGAGAATAGCTAGACTTTGTGCTCCGAACAGTATTCAAAACAGGAAAAAGACATCTTAGTAAAGGCTATTGTACCATAAGATGGAAGAATTAATTTTAGTCAAGGGGCTCCATCAAATAAATCAGAGGATATTTGCCACTGGGCAGGAAAAATTCTGAGACAATTGTTTACTATTCCTTTAAGAACAAAATCAACTCACATGAAAATCTCTTAATGAAGAGGATTTAGGACTGATGAGAGTTTTTATTGCAGCTTCCTTCTGATGGGCCTAGTATAAGCACACAGACATTTCTGATCTCATTAACCTGATTGTGTGCAACATGATCAACATAGCTTAAGGTTGATTTGTAATATCAAATTCTTGTCCTGCACAAGGATCTTCTTTTGTAGAAGGCCAGGCATTGGCACTGCCCTCCATCTATGACTCATATTCCTTGACCTTAGGCTATGAGCTTGCAAGGGGGAACCTTTGTTGTGTCCACATCTTTTCTGACTAATACTGGCTGGAAGATCAGGTTAAAAAAACAGAATTATCTGCATCAAGAATGGAGAAGCAAAACATGTGGCAAGAAATCAAAAATCTGAGACACTGTCTCCGGAATGAAGATGATCTCTTGATTGGCGATAAAACATCACCCCCTCTGAAGCTGTGCCAACTTGTGTACAGCAAAACCAATCCTCTAACAGGGGCTACCTTTTTTAGCTTTACACACTTACAGCATTCTCCAAATTTCCTTGCTCTTAGAAAGGTCAGGAGAGGACAGGGTAGTGACCATCTTTTTGAGGTGCAGCTGATTGACTTTTGAAAATGAGAATGACAAATATGCGCTTGATAGCAGATATGCAGATAAGCATGAATGTCCTACTCAGCATTTAGCTCCAGTGTCAGCTCCTGATTATAAGGGAAACTCAGGATCTAGGATGTATTTCCACAAAGGGTTGAGACTACAGAGGTGCTGAATACCCTCAGCTTCCACCCAATTCAATGGAAGCGGAAAGATTCCTAGGGTGTCCCTTAGCAGACTTAATCACCATCAGTTTTTCTTCTGCAGCTGTGCATATGCTACTTTTATGAAAGCTGCACACTGATGTTTAGAGAAACGACTGGGAGATTTCAGGGCAGTCTGTTACAGCAAAAAAAGAACAGAGCTACCATAGAGCTTGATACCAGATAGAGATTTAATCAGATGAGAAATAGCTTTACAGTGAACATCATGGGAAGCTCTTTCCAGAGCTTGCACCTTAATTATAAGAACACACTTCTTTTTTCATTACACTCTCTTCAGGTCTTTTACATGAATATAATGGACAACTGCAAATTTGCACAGTATCTCTGGGAAATGAAAAATGAATGATATTTCTGCCTTTCTGCAAAAGGCAGAAGTAAAACGTCTACCTGTATAGAATGAATAGAATTCATAGGCTACAGAAACACAAACCTTGTGAACTAAAAAAAAGGAACAAATAACACAGTGAAAAGATGGAGTGTTTCCTCCCACAGCTCATGACCCTACGAGTTCACTAATACTTAGATCCATTTCTAATCTAATCTTTAAAACATTTATGCAGAAATGGTCGAGACGGCCACACTCTTATCTTTTATCTGTTATTATTAAAATTGCATGTATTGAACATCCATCTCTAGGGATTCTCAGAGAATTTTACAGATATGATTCTATTCATCTTCCTCCCATTCCATGAAGTACTTGAATACCTGTATCCTATTTTTTAAAAAAGTAAGCAGGACATACAACAGACCTCTCCTACTCCCACTGAATTCACTGGCAATCCAGAATAGCATAAGTTACTTGCTGAACATTATATCGAACAATTGTGCTGGGGCTTTGAACAAATAGTTGCATACCCTATGCAACCATTCCCCAGACCATAAACTCTGTATTTTGGTCACAGTGACATCTCTTCCTTTTTTACAGAAATAAAATTCTTCCCTGTACCATATAAAATTATCAACCCATATACAACCACCATCAATCTGTCTACTAATTTAGGATTAATTTTTTCTTAGGGAACCATAAACCCAAATACATTAATTTAAAATATAATAATGTATTTTTTAGTATGGAAAAATTTTAGTGGTTTGGGTGTTTTTTTAGGTACATTATGCATTTATGGAAAAATAATTCAGGACATGTAAGGTGAGATACCAGATCTGTTTTAAAAATTCATCCCACTCTACAATTATTTGAATCAATATACATAGTAGACTAATAAGTATAACTTATGGATTGTAACATATTGCTCTTGACAGTACGGCAACACATATGTTAAGGAAGATCTAATGACTGGCACTTTAATGTGAGAAGAAACATCCAATCAAATATTAAAAATGAGCCAAGAGATGGTGATTACGTTATACTCTTCCTTGTGCTCAAGGGTTTTAACCACCAATATTTCAAGGAGAATGTGTCCTCCAGAACAGAAGAGAGAGGAAAATTCCCTTTTTCCTGTTTTATGCATGTATGAAATAATGCTGCTAAACTGATTTAAATATGAAATAAAACTGTGCTACCTCTGTGCAAAATGCAGCTCACCTAAACCTACTTATATTGGCACAACATATCTGCTTTGTCTCTGCTGATACAAAATATCTTTGTTTAAGTAACTCCTCAATATCTTTGATTTTTACAAAGTTAAGGAAGGTTAATTCCTTAGTGGTTGTTGAATCCAAGAAGAACATATAAATGCCACTCCCAAAAGACTTCTCTAGTGTTATGTCACTGAAATCAGATCTTTAACACTTAACAAGCCTTTCCTTGGGAGAGGTAAGGACAAACAAATCCAGTCTCACCACGGAGCATATTCCAGTCAGAAATGTGTCATCAATTAATCATACAAGCAAACTCTTGTACCTTAACTGGAATGGAATACTGTTTTTTCTTAAAAGGATGCCACAATCCCTATGGGACATCCAAGCTATTAACATCTCTACTCACAAATAATGTTCAGAGTTCTAAGGGGATATGGAAAATGCCAAAGCAACTCCCCTCAAGAGATGCAAGGCCAGAAATGAAAATATTTGCAAAACAATAAACCCACAGGGAACCCAACCTTTTTCCGAGCTGTCAAGCAAAGAAACAAAAAACAATACAGCTTTGTGAAGGCAAATGGCCCTATGCTGAGAGAAGAGCACCCAACAGCTGTTCTTTTGCCTAAAGAACTCAGTGCTATCTGGATGCCAATTAAGACATGGGGAGGATGGATAATTGACTGGAGATCCCAAAACATGAATCCGCCTCTTTAAACTTATCATACCGTATACAAAATAGGTTTCTAGTAGTGCAATATGATACACAAGATTTCCTTCACAGTTAACATAGCACAATGCAAGACTATTGTCATCAAGCAGAAGTGTAATGCCAGAGACACAGAGTAAAAAGAAACACTTTGGGCATTATCTAGTCATTTCTTTCAGAGAGGCCCAGTAAAAACTCTTGTTCTTCACCTCATTCACCCTTCCTCTCTGTCTCCTCTGAGGAGATCCATAGCTGTTCACAGCTGGGATCTCTGGGTCACAGAGACATTAAGCCTCTTGCCCAGCCTTGTATAAGGAGGTCACTGGCAGGACCAGTGCAGACCTTGCAGAAGGTAATGACATATTGATTACCTTTTCTCAGATGTCTTGTCCTGGAGCAAAGTACCTCTAGCATTTATGTTCTCAAGCCAGTGATCTGTTAGGTAGCCTCTGGAGAGTCATCCTAAAAGGAGATACCATTTTTACTAAGCATATATATTAGAGAAGCCATAGACAAGAAAGCTAAGTGTGAGAACAGAGCTTATAAAAACCAGTAACTGAACAGACTGCTTTACCCTTAGTTCCTCTGTTTTATGCCAATTTAAAAGAGTTTCACAAGGACTTTTAACCATTAATATCCCAGTAGTTACTTTTTAACCCTGCTTTGAGATCTCTGAGCTTCGCAGGCTCTGCAGAACAATTCCATCCAGTTCACTGCCTTGGTCTTAGATTAATTGACCATGTGGGAGGAAGATGTGTGTGTCTGTACATGACCAGGTGCTCTGGATTCTGAGAAACCACTCCACCTCTGTGTGGTCCACAGGGGACACGGAAGAAGGAGAGAGGGTTCATAAAACTGGTTTCCACTAAAAAGATCAGACCATCCTGGATTAGGGGAACTGGGCAGAGGAGATTTGGTCTTTGTCTTGTGAATCCATCAATAAGGGGAATGCTGGGCACCTGGACAGAACAGAATGGGCCATTTGCTTATGGTCCCATTGACCGGGGGAATGTAGACATTGGGGTAGAAAGGCCTGGGCTATTTTGTCATGGCTTCATTGGTCAGGGGAATGTAGGCACCTGCATTGCCCAGCCTGGGCAATCTGCCCATAGCTCTGTCAAACAAGGAAATACGGGCATCTCTGATCTCACCAAACAGGGCAGTTTGCAGCTTTGTAAGTAGCTGACAGTGTAAGAGAAGGGAATTAAAAGAAAAAAAGAACAGAGCTAACCAAACAGAAGATGTTGCGGACAGGTGGGAAATGTACAACTGCCTTTGCTGTGGTACTGCCAGGTGTAGCTCCGTGCGAAGCCTGGCAGCCGATTCTGTTAGTTTAAGGGGGTTTATCTCCCCATGTGCCATCAACATGCAACAGAATTATCTTCCAGGCATGTACCACAAGCTCTTTTCTGGCTCCTGCAAGCAAAAAGAAGCAAAAGTATTTTACATGCTGTAAGTATTTAAATTGGTTGGTTCACTAGAAAGAAAGAAAAAGAAAAACACAGAGAAAGAGAAAGAGGGAATCCCTATGGAAACAAAGCTTTCACTCCACTAACAGAGTTAGCAGACAGACACTGTCACCACTTACAAAGCAGGGCCAAAGAACCCCGAGGGCAAGTCCCTCTGCTATGATGGAAAAACTCAACCAGAGGAGAAAATAGCTCTCAAATTGGAGTTAGCATATCCATAGAGGACATCTAAGCCTGGGAACGAATGCAAGCAGCTCTCTAGTTCACTAGCATGGACTGTGGTGCAGCCCTCCGTTGTCAACCTCTCCCCAGAAGCAACAGAAACAAACACAACCCGAGAGATACAGAAGGGTAGAGCGGTGCGTGAGCTAAAATACACATTCCTTTAGTCACTGTGAAACTCCAAATTAGAACTGTGATACCTAAAACCAAACTGTGGCTGCTCTGGAGAGCTATCAAAAAGCAGAAAAGCTGTGGCGAAAGAGTAACAACCCGCAGACAGCCAGCAGGCACAAAGCACCTTCGCTCCTGCGAGCTCACTGCAGTGTAGCTACTTCTCTTCTCCTAATGCATAAACCAGCTGGCTTTGTTTGAAGACAGGGTTCTCTTACTGCTTACTCACCCTAAGCCAAGCTGTGTTTTCTAGCACGTAGTTCAAGTGACCAAGCCACAAGTCTGATCACAGTTTCCACTTCTTTCACAGATCCCCTTAGTGCCTTAAGTTTACCTGACTCTAGAACTCATGCTAAAGCCATGTTCCTAAAATTCTTTGAGAAATCTGGATGGCATTAATACTGCATTTATACCAATAAACCTTGGATTTCTGTGAGTGACACTGTTGTCACTTGGCTCAGAAACACAAGGAAGTAACCAGCGTTTAACAAGTTACCACATATTGGCTGAACTGCAAGAAGTGACTGGGCTCAGTAACCCCAGGGAGAGATGTTTAAAGTAAGGCTTTTCCTACCTCGCATCTCAGACGGGATGGCAGCAGGTACACAGTCACTTGCTGTGGCTTGGCCAGCTGGTGGTAACTCAGCTGTGATGTTCTGGGATCAGCCACAGCCCCACAACTGCTTATACAGAGTCTTCTAAATAGGAATTATTACTTTTTCCTGAACATCGCCGTGGGATGTTTGCTGTATATGCAGAGTCCTATATCTGTTCTTGGATGTGTATCTTCTGTCTTTCAGGTGATTTATCGTGCCTTAAGTCCGGCTAACAAGATCGAAGACCCCTATAGCCCTGAGGCTCAAGATCTCCTGAAACTCACCAACCTCCGCCTCCTTTTGCTAAAAAGACAGGAATGTCCATGCCATGGTTCGGGATTGGTAGAGAAACCTCAGAGATTTGCCCACTATGCTATTTATGATCTGATCATCCGGGGAAGCTGCTTTTGCAATGGGCATGCAGAGGAATGCGAGCTTGCCAACAGGACAGGAGCCATGGAGAACGTGGTGAGTTGTAGACACTTACTAACTTACTAGACTTGTTACCTGCTTGTGCTTTCTCAGCCTAACTGTACATTTTGTGTATGACCCTGTCCAAGCCTCCCTAAGCCTACCTAAAAAAGGGCAGCACTGTCAATCCACATTAGTGAAACCTAAACCACTCTGGGAAAAGATTTCCTAAAACCCTTGCTGCAGTTCCATGGGTATTAATTGCATTGCTAGAGATGGGTCCTTCTAAAAACTGGACCTCAAAATACCTATAAATTGTGATGGGGGTTTGTAATTGGAACAGAGATCCAACCCCAAATATAGTGAATGAAATCTCCTACCTATATGCCTGCACAGAACTGAACTAATCTCTTTGATGCAAAGACTGCCCTGACCAGAATTTCAGCATCAGATCTCGAATCTCAGATTTTCTGAGTTTGTGAGACATGAGCAGTTCTGTCATACGTGGGGTTTCAGCCTTTACTTTTAGGTTTTCAGCCTCCTGTGTTTTTGTTGCTGTCACTACATAGGCAGCAGTGCTCAGGATGTGAAAATAATTTCCACTGCTCCCCTCTTTTACCCATTCAGCTTAATATAAGTTAGAATATTCTTTTAAAAAGCCAAACCTTGTAGGATTCCTGTATTATTCTATAGTACTATGACTAGCCCGTCCTTGTTCAGTCTTTTATCTGTGTTTGACCCTGGATGTGCAGAAGATGTGAGCTGTGTTTGCCTGCATACTCAGAAGTTGTGATTCAGGGGGAATGACTGCTGTCTCCTTTTTTATTTAGCTGCAAGTATTATATAGAAGAACTGTAATAACAGTCACAGGGAAATGATGCTAACCAAATATCCAGGTATATCTAAACACATACATCACAGACAGAATTCAAGCCACTTTAAACTACTCAATGGTTCCATGGGTTCCAGAAGGCTGTCTGTCTCTGTAATGGGTTTTGAAAACCAAAATAACCCTTAGAACTTTAGTCCCTGGTGCACTCTGACATAATATACTCAAGAAATACATCCTCAGCTAACTTCTGTCCCTTTAGATATATAGTACACTTGACATTTTTGTTTATTTTCTTCTGGAATGTGTATTCATTGTCTTCCTTTCAACTTTTCTAGGTTCAGAGGTAGATATTGTAAAATAATTAGGACTGTATGAGTTTCACAATATTTGCAAAATCATTTCTGAATCAATTCCATCTGTGGTATAAATCTACCATTCAGCTACAATATTCTAGCACTAGGTGCTATTATCAGATTCTGTTAATTATAAATATAGACTCACTTAATACATAACTGTGTGGAGAAAAGCTGTTTAAAGAGTGCATCCTCCCTATTGCAAACTGTTAAATATACACATAGTGAAACCAAATAGATGAATAACATGCTAAATGAATACAGCTGGTAGAAGAACAAACACTCTGCCCATCAGAAAAGGAAAACACAATATTGTGTATATTACTGGCATAACTATTGTAAACTATGACTGGGGTTTTTTTTCCCACTAGTCACAAGGGAATAGAATCTTTTCGTGCCATCAATGACTTCATGGGGCAGAAGGTGAAATAGTTTTGATGAAATGCACTTCATGAGTGACTCATGTCCCAGGAGACAAGAGGGTGGATGCATCACATCATTCGCACAGGCACAGATATTAACAAGTCTTTGCCTAAGCAGAGATTCAAATGCAGCAGTGAGAAAAGCAAGAAAAGCCTTCCAGAGCTTTAACTACCTCTAGGATCCTAGATGAGGCCTGGAAAAGACCATAAGTGAGCTGGTCTGAGTCCTCGCATAAAGGTATGATCAAGCATACCTAAGCCGTTCACTAGTGAATGCTTGTTGAATTAGCTTTTGAAAATCTCTGATGAAGGAGATTCAAGAGAAGCCCTCAGTAGTTGTTCCCATTTTGACATTTTGAAAGCTCTTCTTTAGTGCCTGCTTAAATAATTTATGCTGCAAATTAAGGTGATTCCTTCTTGTCCCCTCTCCCCTAATGATCATGGAGAGCAGTTGGTCCTCATTCTGCAGATATGATTGGAAGGTTCTTACCGTATCCTTCCTTAGTTTTTGGGTTTTGTGTACTAACCAGAGGAAGTGTGAAACCTTAGATGGTCAAAATTTAAAATTCTACTCCCAGGTCACACAAGTCTGGAGTAAAGATGATCATCCTATTTTGCTCCTCTTTTCTGCGCTTCAGTCATTACACCCCAGCTCTTTCTCAAATACACAATGAAAATCCACTCCTGGAAGAGCAAGATTCCTGGATCCTTTTACATTTTATTTAATACTTCCCACTGATGATACTGTAGTGGTGAAGGGAGAGTTCACATAGAAACAGATCTCGGGATTTGGTTTACATAGCTAGCATGAGGGAGTTTATATAAGTGTATAATTTTGCAATATGGTAATCTCCTTGCCTACATACAGAAGGAAAAGGCCTTTGTTGTTGAGTGGTGAACACCAATGATACATTTCATATCAGCCAAACCACATTGCAAGAAAAATCTTTGTCATCTTGCAATTTCTTGGCAGAGACAGGGAAGGTGCTCTACTTTCAGTCACATGGTGACTAAAATACGACGGGGGAAAGAGAAGTTAGAAACAAACACTGCATGTCCAGAAATAATCTGATTCATTCCACTGGCCGCATCTAATATTTAATGAACACATGGGCAGAGCAAGTCTCAAGACACACAGTTTTTAATATGGCTAGTGTGGGTGATATCACAGCATGAAGGCAGAGCAGCTTCATGTTTCCTGGGCTGCTGTCAAGTAATTAAATAAAATGCTGGAAGAATACAGACCTCCACAGAAAGGCTTAAGTAATAGGAGTTTCAGTCTCTTAAGAGTTCAGAGTCCTCCTACAATGTATTTATTTTCTGTAGTTAACAAAAACAAAAGCAAGTCCATGTAGAAAACAACTGTAATTGCTTGCCATGGGATAGGCCCAAAAACTGAGATCATTCTGCACTTAGGTCTTGGAAGAGACATAATTGTGCTAACTTGTAAGTCTGCTCTTCTTGAAAGTATTCTGTTCCATTTGTAACACTTCTAACACTGCTAGACTGATACTATATGGAGGCTAAATAATGGAGAAAACTAAAGCAAATTTCTTGACGCTTTTGAACCAACACTTTTCAACACCATTTTGGAGGGACTAGATGATCTATGACTACTAGATGATCTGTCAATGATCAATTTATCTGTGGCTCTGTCAGTTCAGTCATGACAACCCATTCAGTTTCTGGCTTCTCCACTGAGGCTGCCAATAAGAAATGCAGCTCTATGAGAAGTAAAATGTCACAGACGCCACGGTGTCGTAGAAACAAATGCATACAAGAAAACTTCAAACTGTAAAACTGACCTCCAAATGGTACATCATTCCTCATAGCCTGAAATCCTAGATAGTTTCATGCATATTCTCTCTGGTCATAAGTAATTTGTGAAAATACTAAGTACAGCAAGGTTCAAAGTAGAGCTTCATAGGATCCAATGGAAATGTCCTTTGACTTCTTATTTTGGCAGCAAACCAGTAATAATTACTCTTTCAATGTGGCTTTTTTTTTTAACAAGCCATGCACCCACCTCAACACAATTTATCTAGATCACACTTCCCTTATTAACTACTGAGAATATCATGTCAGACAGGAGAAAAACTTTAAGAAATGAAGATGGGAGCTGTAAACAATAGGCAAGAAACTTCTGGACAAACATATCTTGAATTTGGGGTTTGTTGCTATTGACAGTGATGTTTTCTTGTTTTCTATTTCCTTTCCTCAGCCCAAAAAAAAGAGACACAGAGATGTCATACCCAACTTAAATAGCTTCTTATGATAGCTAAGAACAAAATTCTCCTTTCTGAATTTCACAGCCTGTATTATTCAAACTCTTACAAGTAGCTCCTTTGTCAGTGAGGGAAATTATTGAGATTGCAATTTGCCACAGAAACTACAGAGAAGCATTTTCTTTTAAATGGAGGACATTAATGTGCCGCTGTAAGGGAAACAACTGCCAGGACCTGGCCACCTGAATACATCTAGTCGTCTTCTACCACTGGATGCGATGGAATGTAATCCTGTCCCAGGTATTGCTGTTGCAGGATGTACAAAGTTATGTGTTGCTCTACAGTAAATTACTTCTTTATTAAGCTCCAACAAAGTTAGTAAGAGCTGTCAGGTTTAGGATCTGCTTTGATGACACATTTTAGCTGAGACCAGGGGTGCTTCCAGAACAAAGTTTACAAAGCAGAAAGCGCACATGGACAGAACACAGAATCTAGACCAAAGTCCTTCTGTTTACCAGACATTTCACAATTGTCTTTCTAGTCCATGAGAAGTAAGTATGGACAGAGGAAAGCAAATGTGGATTAAAATGTTTTTGTATAAAGCATTAGGTTTTTTTCACTTGTTAATTATTGGTACCTACACTGCCAGGAAATTCTTACAAGTTGCCTCAGATGTTTCTTTTGCTTCTTTATCCTGTTTACAGAGACAAACTAGACTCCCTGTGGGTCTGATCCTCCACAATGAAGCAAATGGAAAGTTTTCCACTTACTTCAAAGGGAGCAGGATCTGATCCTAAGTAAGATTCCTTGTTTGGCATAAGGGAGGTTACATAAGGTAAAACTTGTTTTTCTACAGCAGTTTTCTAGGTGACTTGGCTGCCATATCCCTTGCAAATATTACCTCCTCTTCAAATATCTTGTGCAGTTCTACTGATAATCCCCAGCTAAGTTTTCACATTATCTGATCCAAGCTGTGCCAGTCTGTATGATGTCCAGCACTCAGAGATGCAGGAGGTGCTCTCTGATGTAGTTGGCAACTCAAAGAGTAGGTTTTGTTTAAGAAAAAGTTACCCTGTGTACATCAACGATGTGAGTAGCATCAGGAATGTTAAAAAAAAAAAAAAAAAGGATTACAAGAGCTTCTAGACCATGTCGGAATAAATTCTAGAAACAGATCCCTGTGCTGATTTTTTTCCAAAAATTAAAACTGAATATGGACTTCAAGCTCTGCCCATAATGATCTGAAAACATACAAGAAGATCAAATAAGTTACGGAGCAAAAAGTACTCATGAATTACATGAACTACATTAAAAGAAAGTGGTGTTGCTGACACCTTTGCTACCCACAGTGGACCAAAGCATTTCACAGGAATCCTTGTGGGAACATGCAGGTGAGTGAGAAAGTTTCAGATATTTGTGTTCAGAGATGATGAAGAAGCTGACAGGGGAGCATCATGGAAAGGTTCTCTTTAATTTTACTAGATAGTTTTAGTTCCTAGTTTCCTAGGGCAAGATGTGCTTCAAAACTGTGACTCTAAATGACAGTTAAGTTCTCAAACAATTACTTAGATAAAAGTCGGAAAAGGATATTCAGACTTTTCTTGTAGGTCACATCCAGAAGCTCCTATTTTATCACATTCTTACAAAAGCCACCAGAAACCTTAACTGAAGAGTACCTAAATAAATCTAAAAAAGAGTTTTCCTGTACATCCCATGCTTCTCTTGCTGTTTCAGAGTAACTGTGAAGAAGACTGGCACATTAAAGTAATGCCTCCATTACTGCCAGGAGCTGGTTCTTGGCCAACCCAAAAATCAACACCCCTGTCCTTCTGAGTTGTTAAAAATTTGGATCCAAGCGAAAATATGGCACATACTCCCCCTTTATTTTAAATATATTGTATCCTCCAAATTCTAGCACGCCTCTGGGTTGGTGTCTGGGGTGTTTCCTTTCAAAAAATGTATTCGTTCTGATTAGGTTTCTTATAGTTTTGACTCAGATGCTACATCAGGTATCTCCTAGAATTGCACAAAACCTGCAGTAGTAGTCCTGATGAAAAGATCTTAAAGGTTTCAGAGTCCTGTTCAGTACAGATTTAGGCTGTGTAATCTGAGTTCCTCTCTGTAGTTTTTGTGAACGTTTCTGGTTTTGCTGGATCTTTGACACTAGACTCAAACTTTAACAAGATTGTCCTCCCCTCCCAACAGAATCAGCACTACTTTGCATTACAGCCATTTCAGCTGGAATAGCAGGGACACATGTAAGCAGTAGTTCACCCGGTTCTGAATTAACATTCAGGTAAGGTTCAGGTAATGTTAGGTCTGAAATGGTCCCAGGACCATTCCTAGGTGGTTTAGTAGAAGGTTCTGCCCACCCCCTGCCTTTCCACTTAGCACTGCCCACTGAAGTGCAGGCAAGAGCAGGAGAACTTTTGTGCTCCTGTGCAGCCTCATCCACCTGCACTGGCCAACACGCTCACTTTTAGAGGGGACATATCCTGCCTTCTGCTGAGCTCTGAAATCAAATTAGTCCATGAGTGCTATTTCATCTTATGAAAGATGGCTAATTTGGCTACTTTGGTGTACCCTGACAACATACCATGGCATACTGCATCTTTAATTTGCTTGTTGTGCATAGCGTGTGTGGGCTGTGCTTCTAACGTCTTCTAATTATAATCAGGGTGTTTCACTTGATACCCATGCAGGTTCCCCATGAGCTCTACTGAGAACCTGTAGTTTGCAGCCAGAGCATCTGGCATTCATACCATCAATATGATGTTTTGAGTATCTATGGTTTAGAGAATAACCACAATTTTGACGGTATCATCCATATAGTGGTTCAGTCAGCAGGAATTCTGTAATTATAAAGTCAATGAGTTTTTCCCTACATTTTATTATTGTTGTGGAAATGTCTTTTACTACTACTGAAGTCCAAATCAGAAAAACATGCCTATTCAGGAATGGCGTTTAAACACATGCCTAAATGCTTTCCTGAATCAGGGCTCAGTGTAGATCCACCCATGCAGACAGTCATCTTACTTGTAGGAAACCATCTCTTATTTTGTGGGATGGGGTAGCAAACTATTTCCTATCTGACATTATTAGCCTTTAAACACAGCTTTTCTTAAAAGCAATGGCTATGGGTGAGCTATTTAAATGTATTTTAATTTTATTGCTTAATTACTGTCATTAATTGTCATCACAATTAATATGCCATTAATAATTATGACATAATTTTATGTCATAATTGCTGTCATTAAGTGAGTTTTGTTGTTTTAATCACCTAAGTGATGTTCTCTGCTACTTTCATCTCTGTGAAAGAACCATAATAACCCTCCTAGTAGAAACATTTGATTGGAAACACTTGTAAATATAGTTTAGGGCTGGTAAAATATGCCTTATAGGTCTTTTAAGGATTGCTTTTCACATTAAAGCTGCAAGAGTCTGTGTGTGTGTGTGTCTAAGAGAGAGAAATAATTGCTTCATCTCACAGCTATCAGCCACCACTTGCTACAAATACCTCTCTGATGTCCCATAGTACAGCATATTTCTGAGGCTCTTTCATATATATCTCCATGTAATATATACTGTTCTGTCTCTCTAAGTTGAATTTGACACAGGCGCCAACACTAGGAAGTTGCTGTGATGTGACAATCACAGGAGCTGCTGTGTTTGGCCTCATACATTAAGTCCTTGTGTTTTTAAGCTCCCTTGGGCCTGAATAGACTGCTATGTTATTTCTGTCCTCAGCTCACCTACATGTTACTAGAACAAAAGTTTTCAGTCTTTCACCAAGGCTTTTCAAGGCCTTTCAGCCAGTTCACTCATCCCCAATAAATCTCCCAGTAATTTAAGCAAATCTTTCTAGAGTTGTACCTTGTGGGTGCATGGAGTTTGCATTTTAATGCTTTGGCAGCAGGTGCACACATAATATGGAGAAATTTTGCACAGGATTATAAACAAGTTCCGTATTACTCAGTGCAAAAGTTATAAAATCCTACATATATTTCCTTGCCTTGGTTCACTCACTGTGCCGGAAGGGTCCTGGGGATTAGCTTTGCACCGTTTAGGTGTTTAGAATCCTTTCCTTGTTGTGCACAAGTTTTCTGCTGAATCATGGACTTTCTTGCCCTTTTTTCTCCCTTCCCAGATTCCTTATAACTTTGGCTGGTCCTGTGCCTTTTTCAGCCCTGTGCTTCCCCCACTCTCCAAGCTGCAGCCATCTGCAGAGAAGTTGCAGAAAACTACTTTTCTCTTGGCTTAATCTATTCTATTACTCAACATAATTTCACTTGAATGGGAGCTATGCATGCTGCCAAATTCACTCAATACAGAGGTAAAAAGTCAGAGAAGAGCTCACAGGTCCACTTTGGGAATGGATTTTCAATCACACGCCCCTAGAGCCGCTGTGGATTAACCAGTAGAAACTCAGCCAAGTCAAGACAGTTGCTGGAGTTAGCCAGACTTATTACAAAGTAAATGACAGAATTATTTTGCCTGTTGCATGAACAGGTCATGGCCAAACTTCTCTGAACTGTCCACAGTGTTCTAACCCATTATGCCGGACCTGTAAATCCACAAATCCTTGTCGATATATCAGAATCTAGAGCTTCTCCCATGTTATCCTCCCCTGAAAACTAATTCTGGGTCTATCTACAGCAAAGGTTGCCATTCAGGCCAGACTGTTCAGTGGCACCAGGCACAAAGCCTTGAACAAGACCAAACTCACTTGTGCCATTCACTTTCAGGAGATTTGAATGGTGGTATTTACTCATTATGCTGTGATTCAGGCATTCACCTATTAAAATACTGAGCCTCGCTCCCCTTTCTGCTTCCTCCATTCTTAAGAAACTCACCGAGAGCTGGTGACCTGCGGTAACTCAGGGGCTGCATTTCAGCGTGACAGCTGTTACTTGTATGCAGTTTGTTACAGATTGATAATGGAGTTGTCGGCACTGTAGGTAAAAATAAGAGGACAGCTTAGCCCCAAAATGAATAAAAATCAAGCTAGCATTCAGAAAGAAAACAACAAGAAAGCAGAGTGAAATGTGGGCTAAGGCACAATCAGGCGTGTGTGTAAAGACTGATGGAGGTGAATTCAGGCAGAGGATGGTGTTGTGTCTTGAAACTGTCACAGGCTGAGTTATATTCCCTCACTTGAAGCATGACTTTTGTGCCTCTTCCGGTCTATTTATCCTGTTCTTTTGTTACTGTTCAAAAAGATCTTAGTGATGCCAGTCTGAATATTCAACTAAACGCTATCACTGATATTTCTTCACCATTACCTATTCACAGAATCACAGAATCGTATAGGTTGGAAAAGACCTTTAAGACCATCGAGTCCAACAGTAAACCTAAAATTCAGTGTTTCAAATTCACTATTCAGTGAATTTGGAACCAGTGGCAGCTCATTCACTCACTGCTGTGGAGACCAAAACCTGCACGGGCTCAGGTGGCCTTGCCACAGTGTCCCAGCTCTACTTATCCCTGCCAAGTTCCCTCAGACTTAATTTACCAAAGTGACCAAGTATGAGCCAGAAATTCAGTTCCCTCAGAAAACACCCATATGCGTACTAGTTTTTAGATACATGCACTTACTAGACCTTTTCCCAGAAACCAGCAAGCGACATAGGAAAATAATGGCTTTTTTCATTCCTGATTAGAGCAGGAATTTGAACTGTCAGTCTACCTATAGCAGGTACAGTAATCCGGGACTTACTCCCAAGCCACCCATTCTTTTAGGTCTTTGCAAATTTGAAAAAGTTGAAGGAAATTTTTAATTTGGCCTCTTAAATTCCTATGTGCTCTCCTTAGGACCTGATATCGACAGATTTGTTATAAATCTGCACAGATACATGTCTTCATTTGGAGAGAAAACAGAACCCATTTGAACTGTAAGAGAAACAAAGCAGAATAGCAGACACTGTTTTGTATTTAACCACTCAAAATGACCCAGAAAGAGTCATTTTACTGAAAGCAGGTAAGGGACTAGCCTCTGATGTCATTGCAAACTGCTGTATCCAAAATTTCTCTGGCGACATTACAAAGTGAATACAGAGCCCAAAGACAAACATTTTCTCCGAATCAGCAACAGTTGCTCTGTTCTGGAAGGCTTCCAAATTTAACCTTCATTCATTAGGAAAAAAGCCCCAAAATAGACTGAGAATAGCCCAGGAGAAAGAGCAACAGCCACAACATTTATGAAAGGACAAAACGTAAAAGAAATTAAATAGGCAGAGAGAAAGCAAGAGGCTTCAGGTATTATACAAAGCTGAACAGAGTTTAAAAAATAAAAAAATTGTGGGACAAACAGATGGAAAATGTCCACTCCCTCTCTCAGCTTCAGGTCAGAATTCAGGTGAAGCAACTTTGTTCAGTCAAAGGTGAGTAAGTATCATGTAATTTCTTGGAACCATTGTATAAAAGCAGGAGATGGTTCTACACTATTTGCTACAAATCAACCAGAAATTACTGAGCCCCATGGAAGAACTACTGGATGAAATTCATGGCTTTGTATAGCAGGTCAAGCTAAATGATTGGAACTGATCATCCTGGCATTAAAATCCATAAAACTATAACCTCCTCTATGTTCTGATTCGAAGCTGCTCAGGTGGTAGATGTACAAATCAAAGCCTTTGGCAGCAATACCAGACTTGTAACAGCACGACTGTACTGTGAGGCAGATGAGGGAATTAATCCAGATTAAAAATACTAGTGCCAAGGAAAAAAAAAGCAGTTTGAACTTTTTTTTAACATGGTTTAGTTTCACAGCCCAATTTACACATGACTCAGGGCATGATGCAGGAGGTGATAGCATGGAAAGAAGTAGTAAGGAAAGCAGAAATGTCTCAAATCGAGATTGCCCCCAAATACTTTACATCATGAAACCACAGCCTGAGAATATAGCTGCTATACCAAGACACCAAAGCAGAGCTTGCTTTCAAGCAGTCACTAAATATAATATGACGGTGATTGAGAGTACAGCATAGCATTTTTGTTCCTTTCTTGGACTAATAATATCCTCTAACTGCAAGTATGTCAGTCTATAACTTCTAGCCTTTGCAAAAGCTGATTAGAAAACTGGAAGCTTGATGCAGCCAGAATATCAGTACTAAAGCAACAGTTTTCATCTCTCAAAGCTCATAGCATGCATTAGTGACATGGGTAACCCTAGCTGAATGCACTTGGAAAGCAGGACTGCAAGAATACAAACTATTACAGGTTATGCACATAGTACTTCAGACTGGTTTTATGAAATGGGGAGTTTATGTGATCATAAACTGTTTTATGATCACACAGTCTGCCTGCCTGCCAGTGCATCTATTTCTCTGATCCATTCCCCACAATAACTTTGGAAGGCACCACATTCAAAATAATTTGTCAGAGCAACTGAACTCTCAATACAATGACGCTCCAATGAATGGGAATGATCCTTGGAGACAACTAGAGTTATGACAGTAACGAGGAGAAGCAGATGAAGGGAGGTGTCATAAAAATAAATTCCTTAATATTTCTGAAATACTCAATTATTGCAGCAATGAGCAATGTGGAAGAGCCCATACAGGCCTAAATACTTTTGCATCTAAGGATCAGTATATGTCGAGTGATGCAGTGTCACATATTGAACATTGAGGATAAAGTGAAATATGAGAGATGCGAGACAGAAATCTCCTGGATCTCAATCTTTCTCCTGCTGTACCAATACATTTATATGTATTCATATAAATCCCTGTCATAAACTAATTGGGCTTTAGCTGAAAACTGGCTAGGTTTCCTAATTGATGGCACGAATCTCATGTAAGTCTCTATTCCTCACACATTGCTTTCAAGCTTCCTCAACCTGGATTGCCAGCTACAGATCTAGAAAGCTGAAGTATTTTTTTCCTCAGATGCCTCTAGTAGTCGGATATCCTGAAGCTTCCAATGACATTAATCCACTGGCAATCAAAGAACTATTATCAGGGTCCTGAAGGCATCCAAAGGACTTTAACGGCTCTGACCAGCCCCACCTGGGACTCCTACCCACTCTCTCTGTCCATTGGCCTGGTGGCTCCATTTAAGCTCAGCCCTGGGCTGTTAGTCCCTGTTTCAGCTATGCTGTAGATGTGTCTGTCTGCATCCCTGCCTCTTGCCCTGCCTCCTGGATGGACCTTGGGCCAATGCTGTAGGTAGCTTCCCTCCTCATGGGACCCCTCACATGTGTTGTAGCTTGTCTCTCATTCTGCTTCCTGGATGGACCTGAACCCTTGCTGTGGGCTTGTTTCTGGGCCTGTCTCTTGCTGCTCCTGGATTGCCCCTGGTCCATCCCCTTGCTGTGTCTGGGGCTGTCAATGGACTGTGGTACCAGCTCCCTGCTGTGCTCAGGATGGTGCCCCCTCAGTGAGGGCACAGCCTGTGCTGTGGTAACCCTCAGCTTATAGCTCTACAACCCTTAGACAGCAACTGGTTCTTGCTGTTCCCTGACAATCATCTCCTTAATCATTACTACCTCCTTGCAACTCTACCCTGCTTTCTAGGGCATAGAAAAATATCTGTGTAGTTCCCCTGAATCTGTACTTCCCTGACTATTTTTCTCTACCTTGGTGTGATCATCTTTGTGTTCCAGTGAGATCAGTGCATCCTGAGATCTTGCATCTGGTAGAGAGCACAATCTTCTAGTTTTTTGAACCCACTTCTGTGAGATGTGGACTGACTTCAGCAGGGAATAACAAGTCAGGGACATGCCTGCTCTCCTCATGTTGGTGTTGTGTGACTCTCATATTCTCCCTTCCCTAAGCAGATATCCCATTTCCTATTTTATCTGACAGCTTCCTGTATTTCATTCTTATTCCTTCCTGGACTTTGGTCTCTGGCTGCCTCTCTGATCTCTTCCTCTCTAGCAGAACAAATTGTTTGTGTCTTGTTATAGCCACCTCACCTCCCCTTTTTTCACCTCATGCTCAAGTGCAACATGTCTCTTCCACAGCTCAGTTTCTCCTGCATTACCCAGTCTCTGCAATGGCCAGTTACATCCATGAATCACTGTTCTTCTCTGTGTTCTACTTGAGCTGTGTCTCTGCCCTCTTCTTGTGTCCATCTCCTTTCTGTACTACAGTGTCCCCTCATGTTGCACTCCCCTCCTTAGCTGTTTTCATCTATGAATGCTGTCTGTGACATTACTCTCCATGGAAAAAATCTTCCATGAGATACCCATCCACAGATAACACGTGGCAGACTTGCTTTCTCTTCCATTATCCTTTACCTTTGCCCCAATAGCCCTCAATTCTCTTTTCCTTGTTCTCTAACCTATACAAAAAAGGTTGCTCCTCAGACCTAACACTTCCTAAAAAAGTTCCATGCCAGCTCCACTGTTTACTTCTGCCTGCTCAGTGCCTCTGCTGGCTGCTTGGCTTTTCAACCCTTTTGTCTAAACCAGTCATCCTTCTACATATATTTGGTAAACTGTTCAATAGCAGGGATCACAGGCAGGAAGCTTCCTTTATGCCTCTGTCCTACTCACAACATGCCATTCCTAGATAGCCTCCACAAACTACAGTTTGCAACAAACCAGTGGGCGATGAGCAAACTAACACATCTACTTACCTTCAAAGAACAACCAGACTCTTCCTTTCTCACTGAATTTTCCTGTTTACTTTCTGAATAATTGTTCATGAGTGTTCACACCATCTGTGCTGTGCACTGTAAGCACAGGGTCCTGTGGAATAATGAATATTTGATCATGTCATTCAAGGCTAAAACAAGATTGTGTGGTTTAATTCTGCCATTTCCCAACTGTACAATCTCAGCATTTCTTTCATGTAATTTTTTTACATAGTGAATGCAGAGTTTGTGTATATATATCTCTAAAAAACCCAATGGGCCAACTTACAAATTTTGCATTGATATACACTAGCATTTTCCTAAGAAGTGACTGGATCCAAGGTTTTGGTTCTGATCCATTTTGAAATGAGCTGTAAAGTTCAGACAGAGTCTGAAGTTTGGGGACATTAAAATCTATGGTTCAGGGTCAGGCTCATTTTATCTTTTCTCATTCCTGGTCCTCTTCTCTGTTCTATGGCTTCTGAAAAGCAGTCCCTGCATCCATAGGGGGGAACTTACAAGCCCAAAGAGCCAAACCCAAATAGGGAGAAGCCCAACACTGTTGCTTATTAGTATTTTTCTTTGTCTCTGTAATTTGTCATCCTATCTAGCGCTTTGAACATAGGTGGGTGACTTGTACAAAGGTCTGGAGAGGCATCACATAATGTGCTACATGCTGTATCCTCCTGAGGTTTACTGGTGCTGAGCTCTGACAGAAATGCATACCCTGAAGTCTGTGCTCAGTCTTCCGTGAGGAGGCAGCCAACCGCTCCGTGCAGCAGCAAATCTGCCAGCTGGCCATAGAGGGGCGATGGCATCAGCTGCAGCCTATCCCCTGTGCTAGCTACATGACATTTCTGGTCTGGGAGGATTAGGAACCAGGGGAGCGGAGAGCAAATTGCTGCGGGGAGATGGGTTTGGGGGCAGGGGAGCGCGCTCACGCAACTGCTCTTTTGAACGTTTCTCTCTTGATTCGAAGCTACCTGCTACGTGAGGTGGGGGGACTGTGAAGGGAGAGTCTGATTTTCAGGAAAGGCTATGGAGAAACATAACTCATGTTAGTGGTGAGATTAAAGGATTAGATTCAATTCACACCCCAGTCAAAATGAAATTTCAGCCTCTGCTTTTTGTGTAACGTGCAGTGGGCCAGAGCTGCGACAGTGGTTACAGAGCTTAGCATCCTCAACAGCGTGCGGAGGGAGAGGGGTCTAGTCCCTGATTTCTGTGCGTTTCCTGCTCTAGTACAAGTGTCTCCTTGCGTGTGAAATACATACCACTAATTAGCAGCTTCTCTTGTGACGAGTGTAGAACATGACCTACGGTACCACCTTTCCCTTTCTCCCACTCCCTATGCTGAATATTTCCTCAAATAATTTTTCTGGGAAATCCTTTCTCTGGGGCATTGCAAACGGATATTGGAATCCTATTTCTTAATAAAAAAACCCCAACCAAACAAAAAAACCCCCACAACCTGTAAAGCACTTCTTGGATACGGCTCGATATTACAGAATCTTGTGCCCCAAATCACTGTCTATAGTGGAACCAGCCATTGTATTCCTGGTGTGTGAAATGACTTGAGAACAGAACCAGTTTCAATAGTAACTTTCCAATTGAAGGCTGGACTAGCTCAGTTTCCAAGGTCAGGTTTCTGGTGTGAATACCTGATTCCAAAACTGACATACATTAGAATATTTACATGATTAAAAATCATTATTGTGTTCCGATGAAGGCAGATAAGTCCAGAGGAAGCAAGTTCTTTTTTTGAGTAATTTTTCAAGCAAATAGTGACAGAGAGAACTCTGCTATTCAGCCAGTTTTAGTCAAGACATTTTGCACTTCTTTCTTTGGGTCCCCCTCAAATATTTTGTAAACTGTTGTTTCCTAGCTTGGGTGGGTTTACATGCTTAGTGCTTGTAGGTCAGCCCCATTCTTCAGCCGTGCCACCTTTTGCTCATTTTTGTTGAACATCTTCCAATTTCTCATTCATCTGGTAATAAGATGTTCAAAACTGAACACAGCATTGCAGGTACAATTTCCTATCCATGTGGAGTTACTTAGTTACACAGTGCTCTTAGTTACACAGCCCAAAATTTTACTGGGCCTTTCCTGCTACTCTATTATATATATATTTGTACATAAGTTGGTAGGTTGGTGCCTACTGTACCTAAGTCTCTTCAAACATCAGTGCCTTCCTCTCACAGAATGTGTGATTTGGATTGTTTTTCTGTGGGTATACTGGTTGGTATTTTTCCAGGTTTAATATTTTTGCTGCATTTTTAACTGTGCCAGGAGGTCCAGGATTACTTGCTCATTCTTCCAATAATTTATAATTTAGTAATTCATGGCGATTTCATTGCCTTATATTTACTCTCTCTTCCAGACCACTGTTAATGTCAAATAAGACAGGGTCCAGCATCCTCAGTTAGACTGTGCTCTCCTGTGACTCAGCTCTGCTGGCCAACAGTGTATTTGACACTGCCTGCTCAGGCTCTTTGCATGCTCTTGCCCTGAACTTGTAAATCAAAAGAAGCTGTGTTAGCTTACCCAATTTAAATAGTCTACAGGCTGTTCATCAATGTAGTAGTAAAATAGCCAACTGGAGAGTTAAAAAGAAATTGTTGCCACATGCATTTAAACTGGAAGATAGAGGAACAATCTACATCATTAGTGACTGTCTGAAGAGGTAAAGCTACACATTTAAGCTCCAGGTCTGTGGGTTTCCTGAGAGCACCAGGGAGCTGTGCAGGAGAAGTCCCACCTCCTCAGGAGGCTGTTGGGCACTCCACCACGTTCTTGCTTGTAGCTATTTGAATGTCTTCTCTTTCCCCTGACAGGTCCACGGGAAGTGTGTGTGTAGGCACAACACAGCAGGGGACCACTGTGAGAAATGTGCACCGCTATACAATGATCAGCCATGGAAGCCAGGAGATGGAAAAACAGGGGTGCCAAATGAATGCAGAAGTAAGTGGAAGGGAGTTTACTGATCCAGGCTTTCAGGATGAGCACTCACCAGGCCAGCAGGCAGAGTTCCCTAACAAAGACTTCTGTTGATTTACACTAATGGTGCCATTACAGAAACTGGGGATAGGTTGCTGGTCACTGATGGAAAACTTCAGTATGCATGTTGTTTTACTGCAGCTGACCCATTGGGGCTATTGGGAAGTGGAATCTACAAGGCAGAAATCTGTTCTTCATGCAGCTACGTCCCCTCATGTGTTTTAGCGTTCCAGGGTTTTGTGCGGGACTTACAATACTATCAGATGGCTTTGTCTCACTGTAAGAATACCACACAGCTCACAACCACTCAAGCTTCTCAGACCCTGCTGGGACTCTCACTCTGTGTTCCCATTTCTAGTTTTTATGAAAATCAAGGATTGCAGGCAGATGAAATGTGTTACATTCAGATATTTCCTCCATGATTCACAGTAGGAAAATGATACCTTTTGAAAGGTATTGCTGTGCCTATTATATAAGCCTGAAATACATTCTCCTGTTTCCCACCAGAGTGCCGCTGTCACAACCATGCTGATAGCTGCCATTTTGATCTGAGTGTTTGGCTGGCATCAGGAAAGCGCAGCGGTGGAGTCTGTGACAACTGCAAGCATAACACGGAGGGACATCGGTGTCAAAGGTGCAAACCGGGGTATTACCGAGATAGAGGGAAACCCATGTCTTCTACAGAGGTCTGCAAACGTAAGTGTTGCCACCTGCGGTGACGACAAATGAATGGTGGAAGAAGCATTAAAAGAATGATTAAAAGAAAGAAATCAATAACTCCTATAGAGTAACTCATGAGTATTACTATCCTTTCTTTGTATTCTTTTCCTAAACTACAGTTTTCTGATTAAAGGTAATCTTCCTGATTTTCTGTGTCTCTCTCTCCCCCTGGTATCACACATTTTTTTGTGATAACTGCTACAGTTCTCTAAACGCATTGCATTCTGGGGAAAGGTACATTCTTCTTGTTCTTGCCTTTAAAATAATATGGTTCCTTTTTTCTTGAGGCACATTTTATTTAGCTAGTTTTTTCTGCATATGTAAAGACTGTGTGTGCCTATTTGTAAGCTATTGTTAAAGTCCATTTGATTGTGCAACATCTGTGCACATAGATATATATAATAACAGCTGCAGGAGGTGTAGGAAGCATGAGACCATGCATATCCACTTGGGAACAAATAGATCAGACCTCACTCAGACTTATCTCTGGATTCTACAGCTGTATTATGGGGTGCTCTGCCCAGATTAATTGCCTCATTAACACTTCAGCAGGATGTGTTAGGAAGTAATTCGGGCATAGAGGCACTAATGTGGGTGTACAACCTCTGGATCAAGGTAGTTTGCACCCAGACAGTCTGGAACATAGCCCAAATCTCCCTTACTTGATGTAAACATTTCCTGAGTATCCTGCCAGGCTTCACACATCTGATTCCATCTGGCATCTATTTGGGAGGTTGCTATTTCCAACAATATACATCATTTCATTTCTCCCTTTGGATAGTTTTCCTTCCCCATAGCTCAGACATCAGTTGCCAGCACAGAGAACGTCATCCTCTGTCACCTATACTCATGTCCATTGGCATCATGTGCTTTTGAAGCTTCCCTGACCCTTTGATGGTCTTCATCAAGATTCCTCTGAAACACTCAGGTTACAGACACTCCTCTCCCTAGGACTGTATGGCCTGTGATATTTAAACTTTCTGAGCACAACACATCCTATGTTTCTGCTCGTTTGTATTCTTTCCACTGGGTCTTAGTGCCAGCACAGACTGCTTCCACGTGATCCCTTCTTTTTGATTTAACAATGTTCATCGCAGAACACTGATCAGCAGGCAGGGCTGGGGGTGAGCTTACCTAACTCGCCCTGTATCCCATAGTGTTCTGTGGTGGCCCCTTTCTAGCCCTGTTTCTAGTCTGAGCAGATTTGCTACAGGGAAATATTGTAATGAGAATAAATTGTTGTGCCAGAAGATTAGTTTTCAATTTCATAGCACCTGAAAGAATCTGTGTATGAACTCATATTTAACAGCAGGGTGATGTAGTAACCAACATCACATGTAATATTAGATCACCGCTAAAGTCAAGGAGCACTGGAGAGCAGCGAAGAGGAAAAAACATTGTTTGAAAATACAGCCTATCTGTGTGGAAACCCTAGAACAGTCTGCCTGGATGAAATCAGACCTTGACTCTACCTCTGCCTCTTTTGTCTGGTCTGGTTACAGGCCTCTCAGTACCTCCTGCCAATACTCTGGCAAAAGAAAAACTGTTCAGAAATTTACCTCGTTGAAAGAGCTTTATTCCTATCGTGCCAGTCAAGCACAATAATGTTCTTTTCACCTGGGAACATGCTGCTGCCAGCAGAAGGCCCCCAAATGCAATTGTTTCTACTCTGACTTGCACGCTCAGGCCTAGATAGCTGCCATCCCACTTTAGCCACCTGAAAGTTATATGTCTTTTCTAGGCTCCTGTACAGTCTGGAGAAACAGTGGGACCTCTAGGGAATGATTTATTGCAGTCTAACGTAGATGCACGAGATAGATGAGCTGAATTGCCCTCTAGAGGATATCTATTTCTCTTCCTTGACTTAAGAGGTATTCTGGATCACTAGCCTGCACTAGAGTTTCTGTTGGTTGTAACAGGTTTGGTTCAGCATTATTGCAAAGAGGTAAGCATGACCCTATCTGTGCATGACTCAAGTCAATGGGATCTTTCACAGGGGTGTGATGGCATGCATGAATGCTTGTCATATCAAGATATAAGGAAAGGGTATTGCAGTTCACTCTAGGGAGCCTCAGCTTTCACAGCAGACTGATGTGTGCATGATGCTTGTACCTGTGTGGAAATAGAAGGGATGCTGCAGATATAACTACAGAGTTAAGAGAAACCTGGGAGGTGGGTGGTTAGTCTGTGCCTTTTCTCTTTTATTTGAGGTGAGGAGGAGAATTCCCACAATGACATTTGACAAATTACCTTAATAGGGTAGGGTTTTCTATGATAAAAGAACTGATCCCCAAACAGTTCCCCATGTGGTTTGCAGGCAGTGTATAAGTGTGCACTTCATGTTATGCTGTACCTCTGCAGAGAATTTTCAGGGAACGTTTCACTACTTTGGTTGTTATCAGTGATAGCAAAATCAGAAACACCAGTGCAGACAGGCAGAGTCGTTTTGGATAGAACAGACTCAGTTTGATAGAGGGAAGATTTAGCCTCCAGGACTATCATCAGCTCCTTATGCCTAGAGCTGATATTAAACTGAAAGGCCTCATGCAGGATGTAAGATAGGGGCCCTCTTCTCCATCTTTAGGCTGCAAAACTTGCATTGCTATTAAACTTAATCTGGTGTGGTCTGAGTAAATTGTTCAGGTTGTGTGACCCTAAAAACAACTCTGGTTACTCAGTAAAAAACAGTTACTGTTTTGAGCACTGCTAATATGTAAGAAATTAGACAATTAGACCACCAGGTACATTTCTCCCATACTGCAGCCTGCTGATCATAAATTGAAGAGCTGCCACTTCTGGATTAGCATGCTTGTGAGGATTTAAATGTACCAGTTCCAAGGCATCATCTCACTTTGAGAAAACCATGCAAACAGTGCCAGTCTAACAACACTAAATGAAAAACCCACCCACTGGGCAAGTGCTGAAAAGCAGTAATAAACTGCAAACAGCAGACTGAATGGATGATTTTGGTGAGAGCAACCTGGTCCTCAGCTTCCCATTTTGAACTTAGAGGGGAAAAAAACCCCCTTCAATGGGAGATCAAAACTTGACCCTTGTGTACAGTAGATACTGAGCTGGGAAAGGAAATCTGATGAAAAAGCTGAATGAAATGCTGTGCTAATCCCTTTGAGAAAGCACGCTTGAAGAGTGCTCTGCCATCCAGAGCAAAGTCTAGGTTCAGCTGTGACATCCCCCTCAGGCTCCCAGAAAGTTAACAGGGCACTGCCCAGGCCCAGAAAGAGTCTTTAAGCATTAGTCATAATAATGAACAGCATTCTCTCTTAATCACTGCTAGGAGAAAAAAGTTGTATAACAATTGGATGTCCTGGCACTATCCAAACCACCCTTTGCTGAGCCTCCAATGTGAGACTGCAAAGACATTCCCTCGGAAAAAAAAATCTGTTGCAATTTGACATGTAAGTGTGAATCTGCTATTCCTTTTTGTCTGCAGAGGTAGCCTGCCTCTGATCCCTTTGCTTCTCCTGTTCCTAGCAGCTGGGGATGAATGAGAGCCAGGTTGTGTGCAGAGCCTTGTTTTGACACTGCCTAGATCTGTATTAAAAAAAAAAAAAAGGAAGGCATGAAAAGAGCCCCAGAGCAAGGCACACACCTGCCTGTTATTGGGGGTGACAACACAGGATTAAGTAGTTTGGATATAGACTTGTATGGGAGCTTTGACTTGGAAGCCTAATCGTTTCCTAACCAATGGTTAGAAAAGCTGCTGTATCCTTGGCTCTTTCCTGTGGCTTATTTGGAGGCTTAAGGGATCCTTCTGAAATGGCACCATCTTTTGTACTCACCCTTTGCTTAGCTTAAAAAATAATGCAGGCATGTAGACCCATTAAAAAGGTCTCCAGGAAAACAAGCTTTTTTACTCTAAGCACAAGGGTTGAAAATTAAAATGTGCCCAGATGCACATGCACACACACACACACTCTGAAAAGCTCTGCTTCTCATCCTTTTACTTCTGAGCAGAGGGAGTGAACTTTTAATTGTAATATCACAAAGGCCTGATCACATCTTGGTTCAAAGTCTGTCTTAATCAGCCCTGACCACACACACAGCTGTCTATCTTATTTCCTTCATTTAAGAAACATCATTGGCTGAGTCAATCCCCACATCTGACATGCTTTAAAAATTGCCCTGATTTGGTCATATGCTCCAAAGATGCACATGTATATATTTCAGATTCAAAAGGCTTTGTTTGATTTTTCATTTTGCCTGTTTTTCATCAAATACCCAGAGTCTGCTCATAGCTATATCTTATGCAGTATTATTAGACAGAAGTTTAAGGCAAGCTACCTGAAAGTCCACTGAATTACTTGGAGCACTTGCTATTTTCCTGTAAGTTGGGACCATATTGTTACAACCAATATTATATTTTACATCTGTGTCTAATTACATGGGAAAGACAGCTGTGTGGAGGGCAGACAGATTTATTGAGGACTTGAGTGGAGACTGCTGTATGAATTATTCATTTTTCATTATTCCTTGTCTCCTCCTTTTTACAGTAGTTTCTGACAAAACAAACTTAGTATAGGACTGAGACTAAAAGGCAAGAGGACACTTTGTGATACTTTATGACTGATAGCCAATTCTAAAGTACAATGATGAAATTTTTCATTACGCTGCTGTCAAGGGGAGAACCCAAATAAACCAGCCATCTCTGAGCCAGAACTGTCTGCACACCGTCCCTAACATAATTGATGATGCCTTTGACAAACAAGGCCATTGTCATGTCGGCTGGTGTTTTGTTAGACAGGGAGGCGGATGGAGAGAAAACTAGGGTTTGCCAAGAGAAAAGAAGCAAAAATCAGCAGGGAAAGATGCTGTGTTGTCAAATATTGGGAAATGTAAAAGGGTGAGGTTTTGGAAACTTGCTTTTATGCTTCTTTAATTGTGAGGTTTATCTGCAAATCTGTGGTACTATTAAACAGATAAAACCCAGTCATCAACAGCTGCCCCTTCAGCATGTGACATGTGGGCTCTTATTTTAGGAGTTACCTTAGATGCACAACTGGGATTTTGGCCGTAATACTCTGGAAGCCAGACAATGTACACACCCGAGCTGAAATGCTAAATAAACACAGACTGAGTAAAGCGTTCGCAAGCCACTTGTATAACTCATCTGAAAGTGTTGTACATTTATTGATTCAGCTTGCTTTCTGATCCTCCAGAAGCTGTCCCAGTTTCTAATTGGGGAACATCCCCCACAGTTCATTTGGGAACATGGTTTTCCTGAACTGTAGCCCCAAAATGAAAAAAAAAAGGGGAGGGGCCCCACTTTTTTCCTACCTCCTCATCAGCTTCTGCCAATGCTGTCAGTCACTGTCCTGTAATACTTTCCCTGAGGGATAGGATGGGAGAAGGTCTCATCTTCCTGAATCAGGATCTAGCCTCAGTTGGTGATAGGTAGTCTAATGATTTACCCATCTGTTATGTGACCCTAACTGATGAAACCTGAAAACCGGAAATAAGATGGGAATAAAGATGGACCCAGAAGTTGCAGAAATATAAATTTAAGGTGAAAACTCCACAGGTAGATCCTGCCTACAGAGATATTACAGTGAAATCAGAAACCTGGGTTCAAGCCAACCCAGATGTTGGCAGCCTCTTAATTCTTGTGGCTCAGACCTGTCTGCAGTAAAGGAAGCGTGTGTTTCCCCTCCTTATCCCCAAATCTATGACATCCATTTTTTTCAGTGATGGACGGAACTCAGTCTCTCCTCTTTTAGGGTGATGTAGTCAGCCCTGCAAAAATCTGGGCAAAAATAATTCAAGTTGAGCAGCAACAAATCAGAACTTGCCTTTGAAACTGTCAGTGCTAATGAGCACTTCATTGTTACACCTGCTCTCCAGAACTGACAGCAAAATCCCTGGGTTTGCTCCCAAAGTCAAGACTGCTTTGTGGCAAACAGGCGAGCCTGCTGCCATCCGCCAACCAGCTCATTGTGTTGAGTACATTGCCCATGACAGCACGCTTATTTTCTGTCCTTAGGCTATTGTGCTAGTGTCCCTTGAAAACAACGGACTGAGATCTGTCTACAGCAGAGTGTAATAATATTATTAAAAATATTGGCATAAAGAACACAGGGCATGGTGAAAAAAATAACTATGTAGTAAGCAGATCATAAGAGAAATGCCCTTTAAACAAAATTGCTCACCCTTTTTCTCATACTATTTTCAAAAGATATTTTGTTTTCTTGAGCATCAAATATGAGGTTGCAGATGAAAGTGAATCTGTCCCTGCTACACTTAACACTCTTTATAGTCATATACTTGTCCCTTCCCCTTGGAAAATGATGTGTGGAATCGGAGTGTTCATTTGGTCTCTTATCTGTGAGCTCATGAAGAAAAGTAGTTTGATTAGAAGCAATGATGGGCAAACTTCAAAAGCTTTGGAGATCATGTTTGGTTCAGATAAGCATCCAAAAGGCTGGCCTCTGATCCAAGCTATCTAAACACCTTGGGTGTCCAACATTTAACTGAAAATCTCTGCTGAAGTGGGTCTTGGCCACAAGATTTTTATTTCTGCCCTCTTCCAGATGGATGAAGTAGAGATGCATTGCCTTTTCAGTCTCTGCCACAAGCAAAAAGCCAGGGCACGCTGCTTTGTTAATACAAACAAGAGCTGAAATATGAAGGCCTGGAGTTCAGCTCAGCTCTCAACAAGTTCAAACTTGTTTGAATATCAGAAATGAGCGGGTATGTTTATTGCTTGTATTTTATCTCTGCAGAGCTGTTGGCACAAAGCTTGACCATCTCAGCTAGCCTCTGCCCTGATGGAGAGGAGTCAAGCGTTGGCTTTGCACCACTATCTGTATATTACTTTCCACCTCACTCCCTGATGCTGTCGCATTGGGAATGTCCTGGTGGTGTGGGATTATGACAATTTATTGTCTGTGAAGGCAGAGTTGCCCACAGGAGCTGTTTTACTGCCAAGTTGCCTTGAGTTGCCAGGCTGGTGTCAAGCTGGCAATAGTATTAGAAAGATCTGGGGTTTTTTCCTCCTATTTGCTCATCTCCAGCTACATGTAAAATACACCTAGTGAGTTTAGAGATCTTCTCTCATTCTGTCCGCCTTCCTTATAACAAATCTGCTCGTGTATTTGTATAAAAAATGTCATCAGTTTCTTGACATACAGTACTGCATGGTGAGATGTGTCCCTTAGAACTCACACTGAAGGAAATTTGTGGACTCTTTGGAGGCAGAAATTGAAAAAATGTCTCAGGTCATCTGAATCACCTGCATAAGCTGCATCTAGCCCCAGAGGAAACAGTAGTTTTGTGATCTCTGTCTTCACAGGAAAGACAACGTAGGCAATAGCTATCATTTTTTACCTCGTCCATGCTAGTGAATCTTTTTGCAAAACACTTTAAAAGTGAGTCACCTGCAAGCCCCTTTAAAAATAAACACACAGTGGAGGCTTCCTGCCACTGCTTCAAAACCCTGTATGGTCAAGATTTGTGTAGTAGGGAAGAACTGACTTTCACACATAAATGGGTCCCAGTTGTACTTGTTTTGCTGTGCTTAATGAGTTAAAAAGAAACAAAAATAATATTGCAAATGTAGGCTGACAATGCAATGTTTACCAGTTCTGACTTAAAACTACTGAGCGTAAGGAAGAGGGCACGAGTTTATCAGCCTTGCAAAAATGTCACTTAACCAGATGACCCCTGGGCACATAATCTCAGTCACCTCTTACCGTATCTCCATAGCTTGCGCCTGCCAGCCAATGGGTTCAGCCAACGCAACTTTCAGCAGAAGCTGGCGATGCCACCCCAAGACGGGATTCTGCTACTGCAAGCCAGGCGTGGCGGGCCCCAACTGCGATAGATGTCTCATGGGCTACTGGGGCTTTGGAGAAAATGGCTGTCGTCCTTGTGACTGTGCCAGAGACTGCGACCAGCATACTGGAAACTGTTTCAATGGGTAAAGAAGCCCTCCTTTGGGTTCACTTTGCGATGGGATTCTGTGAAATGAAACAAAGATGAACTGAAATACTGCAGCAATGACAGTAGTTGGAGGATGCTGGAGGGTGCACAATCACTTGAAAAGGTGGCTGTAAATCATAAAAGGTTTCTTAGATTCCATTTGGTGGCTGGCACACTTTTAAGTCCATTGTATTATCCAAGGCAATCTTGAAATGATTACTTTTTGCAGTAATAATAGGCAACTCCACAACCCCATGGAAATATGTACAGCATCTTTAAGCATACGTGTTTGCCTTGGAAACAGATGGAAGAGTCTGGAGAGCTTGCCTCTCATCTATGTGCAAAGTAAAATGACTTACAAGGTCTCCCTCTTGCTTCTAGAGGGCAGGCATCTGTACCCCAAACATGCATTAATCAGTACAGAAATCCTATGATTTGCTGAGTGACTGCAGTTTCATGGGTCCTGCAGGTGTCCTCAGTTCCTAGTGACATCAACAAGTGGTCACTAACTTTGAGTTACTTAATTCAGTAAAAACAAACAAACAAAAGCAAAAAAGGCCCAATATGTAGTTACTTTAAAAAATGCTAAGTCAGCAGTGGTAAGGCCTAAACAAAAGCCTAGATCTTGTGATCTCTCTATATGGCATGAAGTCTTGCTCTTATTTGCACTCCCAACCTGAAGAAAGCAAGCTCACCTGTCTGGATACAGCCACAGGCTACAAACACCTGCTTCCCACCCATCTCCTCTCCTAACCAAGTCTTCTGTTTTATGTGTCCCCCCCAGCTATGACAATGAGCCATTCTTTAACGTTCCCATTGGGGGACGAATCCCTGACCTTGTGCAAACACCAACCAACGAGAGTGAAGAGGAGTGGAAATGGAATGACCATGAGCAGGGATTTTCTGCACTGAGGCACCCAGGTACAGCCCAGAGTCTGGGAACATTTAGTAACTTCACTCAGTGCCAGTTCTTTCTTCTCTCCAGCCTGACTTAAATTCCCCCTCTCATCTCTAGCTTGCCTGTCCCCCATCTGCTGGCAGCATCTGCTAATCTGAACCGTATAGGTTATCATTACACTTACGTTGTTATTTTCCAAACCAACTGTACTATCCAACTTTGGTTTTGGAAATTGCTAAGTCATGAATAAGATTGTGTAGAAAAAATACTCTCCTTTTGTTGTCATAATTATAGTCATAATGCTTATGATTTTACACAGCTCCTTCTCAAGCATTCAGTTGCTGTTCAGAACTTCAAATGCTATTTGTAAAAAGATCATGTCAGCTTCCACTGAAATGCATCAGCTCTGAAGTGGAATACAAGTGATTTTAAGAGTTAAGATATTCCTCATGGCACAACAGCTCAGGAGAGAAAGTAAAGTATACTGTATCCAGCTAAAGTTACAAAGTAAGTAGGCCTATAGAATGAGGTGGAGCCTTTAATACTTAAATAAGTTCTGTTTTGCTTGCCAGGTATGAAGGTCAGCACTTACCAGCATCACCGGCTTTGTAAGACCCAGAGATAATAGTGCCACCTATTGCATATCTAGACTTTTCTGAGAGGGATGTTACCTTAATACCAGCAAGGATCAGCATTTCTTAGCTTATGGGATCAAACAAGGGTATTATTACTTACATGACTTACACCTGGATCTTATTCTTGCAAATCTCTTTATTAGTATCAGTTTTTTAACTGTACAATAGACCCCATGAGGGCTGCATTTTACTTGACAGTACTGATCAGATTTCAGAACAATTATTGTATCATCTAACAAGAAACAGATTTGCAAATAACTGAGCTCACTCTCAAATTTACTCCTAAGGCCCATCCGGATTATGGGAGCTATATACATACAACTTTGTAACTGAGTATCATTCACTTTTCTTTTCTCTCTCATGTCCTGGCTCTTCTCCAACCCTTTGTGTTCCCCTGCTAGAAAAGTGTGTGTGCAAAGAAAAGGTGCTTGGAAGTGTCACTGACTTCTGCCAAATGAAATATGCTTATGGTAAGTGGCTGTTGTGCCCCCAAGGTATGATAATTTCACAATGATGTTCTCTCTATGCATGTTATTAGCTGATAGCTATGAAAAATGACAGGACTGGCTAAGTCATGAAATAAGAGGTAGGATTTCTTCTGCCTTTTTTGTCTAGTGACATGGCCAACTTCTCATCAGAACTGAATAGCATTTTTCATGCAAGGCTCTGGGGTGTCTCCTTTCTACCCAGTTAGCTTCCCTCTTTCCAGCAGAAGGAATGCTAGAATTGTAACTCAGTGGAATGGTGGTCCTCTATATCAAGAATAAATTATAAAAGCCTTACATCTAAACTGCCATTGTTTTTGCACTCATTATGCAGGTTCAAATGGCCATGCTTGTTTACCGAGAATGTATTTAATACTGTGGTTTATGAATACCTGGTTCATGCCATCACATGAAGCAAGAAAGGAAAGCTCTGCCATCCAAAGGTTTGATGTGTTTGTGTCATGACACAGCAAAGCCTGCTTGTGGGGCTGGTCTAGATGAGACTACCCTGCCAAAAAGTTATGGGATCCTATTAAATTAAAGGAACAGAAGTTTATCATGGCAAACAGATGTTAGGCCACAAAACAAAAATGCTTCTTCTAGTTTGTTGTGCAATCATGGAATTTTAGCCATGTGACATGCCTGCAGTCTGATGGGAAACTTCCTGACTTCCTTCCTGTAGAGCAGACAATCCCTTCCCATAAGACAAAATTTTTGAGAGGCCAATGTTAAAGCTCAACACAAGTTTTCAAACTGCAAAATATAAAGCCTAGAATCAGTGCACTTAAAATCAGACTGTTAGCTGCTGACCTGTTTTTTCCACCTTTCCTATGTACACTTAAAAGTGCTTTCCTATGATTTCCAAGCGCTTGACATCAGCCCATTAAAAAGTAGTTGCTAAATAACATGGTGAAAGGATCAGTTAACTACTTCAATAGAAAAATCTAGTTTTTCTTCTCCAAATTTATTTAGAAGAACCATGACTGACGTGGACGAGCATTAGAATACACTTTCTGTACAACTGCAGTGTTTTTTCATGTCTTCTTTCAAGGTTTTAAAATTCTACCTTTTAGCAGCATAAAAAAATTCATTTAGAAATCAATTGTTGATCTCTCTCTTGATATGTTTTCTGGCAGTGATAAAAGCAAGAATCCTATCAGCTCATGACAAAGGGACCCATGCAGAAGTTGTTGTGAAAGTGAAGAAGGTCCTGAAATCAGGCAAAGTGAAAATTGCTCGGAGCAACAGAAGCATTTACCCAGAATCCTGGACCAACAGGGGATGTACATGTCCCATTCTCAATCCTGGTAAGGACAAAATGCTTCCCCTGTAAACAGTGGTGACAATTCATTATGAACATTAGCTATGGCTACCCAACACTTGCCATCAGTCTTTCTGGGGCAAAGTCTTTTGATACATCCACACCAAAGAGGGAGTCAACAGAAAGCTGCAGTAAAAAGCATTTTGGTATCAGAGAACAAAGGTTTACCGAAAAGCTCAAACCTCCCTGCAAATGTTTTAAGTGACTTTATTTGATCTTCCAGAATATTTGTGACTAGAAGAATGTTTGTGAGGAAAAAAAAAAAAAATCCCTGTATTTTTATGTCCAAAGAGTTTTCTTCCTCACTCTGTATTCTCACATCATGCTTTACTTCTTGTTGGAAAAACTAGAAATTATTATGAAAATTTTTGAAAGTGAGGGGAAGCTAACTTCTTCTATGCCTTTGTAATGGTTTCAAATAACAAAAAGTAAGTCTTCCTTCCTCCTTCTACTGTAAATTCTAGTGAATTCAATGGTTTGTTCCATCAAAGCCTAAGGTTGACAACCTGCAGCATATTGGAAACCAATCATGGGTGGAGAACATAAAACCAAATGAATTTAATTTCAAACCAAGACAGGAAAATCTTTAATGATTAGAAATTCATCTTTTAAGTACATAAAGTCCTTTTTTATAACCAGTTTGTGATAGGTCTCTAGGTTTGCTCGCTAACCACATTCTATCAGAATGATCCATGTTTGTTCACTTTTAATTATGGGAATCTCCCTGCAGCAGTGGAGTGGAGAAGTAGGGGAGTGGAAGGCAGCAACCTTCTCCCCAGCTCTGCTGAAGGCAGAAACATCACACTATAGACTGCAAAGCTCCATACTAGTACTGATGGCTCCATACTAGATATCAGTGGCTGAGCAGATACGTTCCTCAATTCAACCTTCCCTATTGCTGCCTTTCCTGCAATACAACTTAGTGGACGACAGAGAGAAATATGTTTACTTGAACAACAGCTGAAATCTCTGGGTAAATCTTGGAATCCTATAAATTTGAGCCTGGACTCTATTTTTTTTCAAGTAGAATCACACAATCATTTAGGTTGGAAAAGACCTTTAAGATCATCAAGTCCAACCGTAAACCTAACACTGCCAAGTCCACCACTAAAACCATGTCCCCAGGTGCCTAAGTAGATGCTAGGTGTTTAATTCTGACAGATTTTTGATTACTCGCACCTTTCCTTCATATCACTGGAAGTTCCAAGTCTTTGAGACCACGTCCTGGGATCAAATCCCAACAAGACAAAGACTTTGGGTGTCATTAGGGTAACCAGTAGTGTATGCTGGGGATCATGTTTCATTATTCAACCTTATACCACAGAAAATGGTGACTTGCCATTGTTCTAAAAGCAGCACCTGATAGAAAAATTACCCCATGTTTTTTCCTCTGAATAGATTGAAAACATATCCACTGAATGAAAGGAATTCCTTGTGCTTCACTTAAAATGTAAGATTTAATCTAACCTTTAAGACAAGTTCTCAGCTGAAATCAGCCACATACAAGAGACAGCTGTTTTAGGAAAGGCTGTGTCAAATCAAACTGTGTATGAATTTTTCCTGTTATGGCAAAATGAACTGTACTGTCTCAGAAACAAATTTTGTCATCCATTATCTTATCAAGTGAAAGATTGCATCTGAATTTGCATTGAAGTGTAATATGGGCCCTGAGCTCTCTTTTTAGGGGTAGTTCTTGAATTTGCACATAAAATTTTTGGCTTAATGTAGTCCAAATGAGTAAGGTGTTTTCCTCTACTTAAACTCCAGTGGCACAGTTGTGCATAATTAAGTATTTACCAGTGTTCCCTATGAAACTGTGGGACCCCTGAATCAGACATGAATGAAACATATTGCTTAAATATGATGAGAGTACATCTGATCCCACACAGATATTTGAAGAGGGAAAATATCACAGGACATTTTTCTCCTTTGTACCTCTCTAGCTTTACTTTGCACGTCTTCAGAAACATAGGGCTGAAGACATACAGCTCAGAAATTTAGATGCTAGAGATACAGGTGTTATGCCATTGCCTCTTGATATAAATTAAAGCTACGGACAGGTCCCCATCACTGCAGTTCTGCAGATTTCAACATATTGTTTGACTGAACCCCTGCCCCAAGATCACAGTATGCCCTGACTCATGGTGGAAACCTTACTTTTTCTCTCTTCTCGGGGCTTTTACACCCTCCTTTCTCTACAAGCATCAGGAGTTGCTTCCCAGCACACAACTTTGAAGAAGGAGGGCAGTAGCAGCAGCAGGGGACAAAGGCATAAATAGCAGCCACCAGATCCCTGCAGATTGGTGTGCAGAACCTCACATATAACTTGCCCTGGGTGCACCTGTTTCTCTAAATCCTGATCAATGAGGGAATTTTACTTACTACAGTTAATACAACAAAAGAGTGCTTATACATCTCCTAAGGCAGTGACATGATTATTAGTAGTACTTGCTTCTTTTCTCCGTGTGTAGTTATCAACTTTTTTGTTCACAGACCTCTTTTTTTGAGGCTCCGCTACTTGTATCTTAAGATTATAATCTAGGAAGTCTGGCTTACTATTTTCATATATAATACCAGCTTCCACACCTGTTCAGACCAAATTCTGCTACTCATCATACCTATACAAGCCAGGAGTAATGCTACTGAAGCACATGAAGTTACAATGGCTTAAAACAAAGGTCAGACAGATCAGACTCAAACCTGCTCATCTGCACATGGAGGTGTTGAACTTGTAAGCAATAAGGCCACAGGAACTAAATCAATTTGTACTTGTAATTCCTGAGCATAATCATATGACAACATTGAACCTGTATGCCCAGGAGTCAGCAGTGACAATATGCATGTGAAAGTATGTTTACATGTAAGATGATGGCACATGCATAAACTGGATGAAGCTGGCTAAAATGCTACATGCCAGATGCTTATGAAATAGAGAAATTCTGCATTAGTAGAACATAGTTCTGTTTTCTTCTATTTATTGACTGAAGTTTTTCCTTTTTTTTAATTTTTTTTTTTAAACTAGGTACTGACTATCTTATAGCAGGCCAGGAGGACTCTAGGACCAGCAAACTCCTTGTGAACATGAACAGCCTGGTGAAACCCTGGAAAGCACATTTGGGAAAACAAGTATCAGATATTCTTCGAACTGGGTGCAAATAATTTCTGCTTCAGAAGTTACAGTGCTGAACTTTGCCTTCTAGTAACACTGCAGTGAAAGGTGTAGTTAGTTCATGCGTTCCCATTCAACATGCTCCTAGCTGAAGTGATGAAAGCAGACTTACCATCCTTTCTCCTTTCACATGCTTAGAGAGGAAACTTGGGACATGACTACTTTTTTAAAAATAATGCACAGCCTTATCATACAAAATTAAGTAGTGCATCATAGGTTACAAGTCAGTTCTTAATTTGAGCTGGATTCCATGCAGCCAGAGAATCATTTTACAAGGCAAAACTAAAGATATGGATTAGTGTTTCCATACTTCAGGTCAGAGCCTGGTATTACTATGTACAAGCTGCTTACATAATGCCTTCATTACTTGGGTGTAGTTTTCTTTATAAGTGACCACTAACCAGCAGCAATTTCTTTCAGCTTTACAAATGGCATAATACTAAACAAGCATGTCAAATAATACTTATTTAAAAGAGCTCAGATTGATTTAACATCAGGCTGCAATTATGCCAATATAACGGGTTGCTTTCTAGAAGGCAGTATTATCCCATTGCTGAACAGAACACACTAACATGTGACTTGTCTTGGGACAAGGTACTTTATAGGTGTACATTGCTCTCATCAATGCTTAGTGCTGAGGTCTGCTGCAGAAAGCACCTTGGCTGAAACCTGATTCTAAATCCAGCCTTTGCCCTCTAAGGTCATTTTGCTCTTTGCTGTAGTACTTTAGTCTGTAACACCACAAAGGTTTCACAGCGATTACCACTAAAAAGCCTTATGCTAGGAAAGAGCCAAAACGTGTGAGGAACTAGTAGCTGCTCTAATGTTGAGATTGTAACACTACAAAAGCTACAAGGCAGAAGCAGGAGGAGGTAAATGGATTGGCTGGACTGTGTATTAAATGAGGTAGCTATAGTTACTGTGAGAGCAACCTGGCTATTCAAACTGTGCTCAAGACCACTGGCATTTGATTGCACTTAGTGCTTTCATTCTGCTTTATTTCTCTTGGTCACACTTCAGGTTAGGACACTGAATCTAGGCTTCCTTCCTATTGTGCCTGAGGATTATTTTTCCCTCCACAGAAGTATAGGAGTGGTAATATCTGCACTCTACGTAAAAATAGTTCTGTTCTGCAAAAGCATTCTTTCTAAATCAATTTTACCCTACCCTATAGTAATTAAGGAGGTGGCTACTTAAATCATTCCCTAACACAATATTTTGAGGAAATTGTAGTTTAAGACCTGTCCCCCCTGTTTAAGGACTCACAATCAAATGAAGCTGATTGGAGCACATTCCCTCATGAAGTAAAGCAGAAGCTATAATAAGTCAGTCTATTCTTTCAGGGGATTACAGATAAAAAGCATGCACACATGCTACTTTTGTGTATTTCTATTCCATGTCTACAATTTTTTAATGCTCTCAAGAAAGATGAGATGTCTTCATTTAGCACTGTCTGACTGGCACATGGAGTATCTAGAAAAGCCCAATACTAATGCAGAAGTATGGAAGTCCCAGTCTACAACTTAGGCCATCAGTTTGTTCTCTTTATCACTGGGAACCTGAAAAACCAGCTTCTTTCCTTCCATTTGTTGCTGTTTTCCTTCTAACTTCATATTGGTTGACCAGCAGAAAAATCCTCAGGTCATTTGGAAATGGATGACAGGCAGATATTTACAAAATAAAAGCCCCACTTTTCCTCCCAACGGTGCATAAAGAGTGTTTCTTCCTCCCTCCTTTTCAGAGTGTCTCCCCTCCCCCATTGCCATTGCTTTCCCTCTTTCACTTCATTATTTATTTGTTGTTACCTAAAGTGGTATCCAACAATGTGGCATCTCCAACAAGCCATTTAATTAATGCAATAAAACACTTCTTAACCAAGGAATTTGGCTTAATTTGAAACGTCAGCTTACAGAAATTAAGAGCATAGCAACTGCTTTCTTTACTGTCTCCAGAAATTGTCTGACAACAAAAAGATTGACTAGTTTGCTTTCAAATATCAATATAAATAAAGATGTGTACATGAATTTACAGTCTGTTCTCAAAAGGCCTCTCAGAATAAATGAAAATCAAGTGTAGGTTTAGAACTAAGCTGAGGAACATGCTTTTCAACACAGGCCATTTTACCTGCAGGGGATCTTATTTAAGGATGATCATATTCCATTTTGGTTTATAGTCAGTACCGTATTAAAGCAAACTCCCATATTCCACTTTTTGTGCCAGACTGGTGATTTTGTGGGGAGGGTAAACACCTGCGTAGTTCTCTTCTGTGGATGAAAAGTTATTTTTTAACATGGTCATTTACAAGCATTTGTGGCTACTGCTAGTAGAAATACTATTTGGAACAAGAATATTGATACCCTGGTGTGTTCTCTTGGGGCCTACTAACGACTACCAAATGCAGACACCATTGTATGCAAACAAGATAGCCATCAATATATCACACATTTCAGATCTCAAAAGTAGCTGATACATACACACACTTTAAAGTGTAAAGCGAGTGGGGGAACCCAAAGATATTCAGCTAATTTCTTCTCTTCCAATTTCCCATTCTTTTGTATCTCTAATTTACTTGCAGGTACCTGTATAGCTAAGTCTACTTCATTCCCTCTGTTAGTTACAAACATTGCACATTTTGTTCCAACTACTAGCTCCTGTTTAATGGATTTGCTCTAGAGAGTAGCAGGTATTCCATAAGCATGGAATTTAATTTGAAAGCAAAAAATGAAAGCACATTAGGGTGAGTCAACACTGCAAGTTGACTTTTTATTGGTATCACCACTTCTGCTGATCAGGTATCTCTGAGTTCACAGAGAAGAAAAATAAAAGAATAAAGTTCTAACTCACACAGAGCTACCATGTGCAATCTCTTTGTTCTGCAGTGCTACAGTCCAGGTAGCCTGTCTGAAAATAAGTATCTAAATAGAAATGAACTGCATAGATCAAGTTAGAACAGCTATTGATTAGAGAAGAGATGAGAAAGTTTAGACTGATCACCGTGAAACTTTGGAAAGGAAAAAAGTTATTTTCTTGTGTACTGGTACCTGAAATGAAGATGAGCGTAAGACAGTGCAAGATGACAACTGTCTTCCTAGTAGAAGCTGTTACATATTCCTCAGAACAAGCAAACAAGGTCATACATAGTAAATTAAAAGAACTACCACAGAAGGTATGGTATTCCTGTACAAAAAAAGAATTGTTTGGTAGGCCTGTGTACAATATCACATACCTTGTGATCATCTCTGTGACTGTGTGTCTTAGGTGGCACAGTAATACAAAGAATACTGAACACGGAAAAAAGGATGCACTTGCCCAATACCGAAGTGGCTGGACAGCTTCTTTTAGTACATGTAAAATGGGACCTGTCTTTAAAATGGCCACATGAACAACCCTACAGCACCCAAATAGACAAGGTGTCTCACAGGCAGTAGCAACCACATACCAAACAGTAGCAATGATGTATCACTTGGAAATCCTGCATACGGATTAAATAAAAGCCTTTACTCACAAGAAGTCTGGAAAGCTGTGGAAAGTTTATAATAGGGGAGGTGATAGCTTGAAGCAGAAGCACATGTAACTTTCCACAGAGAGCAGCAAACTCAGGATGCTGGAGGTCAAAGCAGCTCTCTGTAACAGCTGTGCAGCATGTGTATCCATGAATACATGATCATTCTGGCAACGTGGCCCGTTAAAGCATCAAAGTAGTTCATTAAATGGCCATTGTGAGTGCTGAGCCCTAACTCCAATGTACCAACATATTGCTAGTAATGCTTCTCCAGCTTCTGCTCTTGGCAAGCAGCTAAGAAGGAAAATGTACCTATGCACAACCTTTGTGCACTGCTCTTTGAGAGTGGCTCACTGCTAAAAAGAGTAAGTTTTCTCTGTAGCATTTACCATGTCTCATAGTTTTTCCATGCTGCTCGATGTAAGCTTTCTTTGAATTGATATAATTCACAGGATGTGCTCCCTCAAGTCCCCCAGACCTGGGAAAATTAGTGTGTTATTTGTTACGTGTTGTAGCACTTTTTTTTTTTTTTTTACTTAAAACTTCAATTAAAAATACTCAGAAATCTATATTGATGTGAGGTTTGGGATCTATTTTTAAAATTTTAAACCATGCAATCCTCAAACCACATGCACATTAATTCTTTTTAAGTTAATAAACCACAAACATTCCAGACATCAGGCTCTTGCTTCGATAGTGTTAGCATAGTCAGGCAAATGGAGAAAAGCATTTATTTAAAAGGCAACCATGGTAACATGTTATTTTTCTACTGAGCAACTTATGAAAAAAAATGTACATTTAGTATAGGAACATGTACAGATTAGAAACACAAAATGGGTACAGTTAATTTATGTAAATGGCATGTTAATTGCATCAAAACCCAATCCTGCAAAATCTTTCATGTAGGTACTTGCAGGTGCTTAATTCCCAGAAGAAATACATACATGAAGTTTTACTGGTTTGAGGTCTTAATGAGGTCTGAAAAATACTTAACAGGTCCTAAAACTGCTCCTTTACACAGAGTTGATTTGTGGGATGCAAGGCACGAAAACAGAACTGCGTGACAGGTAGGTGGAAGATGCCTTACCTATAAATGCTCAGCACTTAGGTAGATAGAAGTCTACTCATGGCAGTCTCCATACTTAATATCAAGCCAGTGTATTACAGAGACTTACCCTTGCAACTCTACATTATAGCTGCGCTTTCTCTTCAGGGTACTGTACAAGTTCTTACCTCACCTGTATACTTCTATTGAGAAAACTGTACCTCTAAGACCCAGTCTTCATTCTTCACGCATTAATGACACGATAAATATTGCCATCATAGAATTGTTTAGGTTGGAAAAGACCTTTAAGATCATCGAGTCCAACCATTAACCTAGCACTGCCCAGACCACCACTAAACCATGTCCCTGAGCACCACACCTGCACATCTTTTAAACACCTCCAGGGATGGTGACTCAGCCCCTTCCCTGGGCAGACTGTTCCAATGCTTGACAACTCTTTCGGTGAAGACATTTTTCTTAATACCCAGTCTAAACCTCCCCTGGCGCAACTTGAGGCCATTTCCTCTTGTCCTATGGCTTGTTACTTGGGAGAGGAGACCAACACCCACCTCGCCGCAACCTCCTTTCAGATAGTTGTAGAAAGCGATAAGGTCTCCCCTCAGCCTCCTTTTCTCCAGGCTAAACAACCCCAGGTCCCTCAGCCGCTCCCCATCAGCCTTGTGTTCCAGACCCTTCCCCAGCTTCGTTGCCCTTCTCTGGACACGCTCCAGCCCCTCAATGTCTCTCTTGTAGTGAGAGGCCCAAGCCTGAACACAGTATTTGAGGTGCAGCCTCACCAGTGCCAAGTACAGGGGGGCAATCACTTCCCTAGTCCTGCTGGCCACACTATTCCTGATACAAGCCAGGATGCCATTGGCCTCCTTGGCCGCCTGGGCACACTGCTGGCTCATATTCAGCTGGCTGTTGACCAACATTCCCAGGTACTTTTCTGCCAGGCAGCTTTCCAGCCACTCTTCCCCAAGCGTTGCATGGGGTTGTTGTGACCCAAGTGCAGGACCCGGCACTTGGCCTTACACAATTGGCCTTGGCCCATTGATCCAGCCTCTCTGGATCCTTCTGCAGAGCCTTCCTACCCTCAAGCAGATCAACACTCCCGCCCAACTTGGTGTTGTCTGCAAAGTGACTGAGGGTGCACTCAATCCCCTTGTCCAGATCATTGATAAAGATATTAAACAGAACTGGCCCCAACACAGAGCCCTGGGTAACACCACTTGTGACCGGCCACCAACGGGATTTAACTCCATTCACCACCACTCTTTGGACCTGGCCATCCAGCCAGTTTTTTTACCCAGAGAAGCATATGCCCATCCAAGCCATGAGCAGCCAGTTTCTCCAGGAGAATGCTGTGGGAAACAGTGTCAAAGGCTTTACTACAGTCCAGGTAGACAACATCCACAGCCTTTCCCTCATCCACTAAGCGGGTCACCTTGTCATAGAAGGAGATCAGGTTAGTCAAGCAGCACCTGCCTTTCATAAACCCATGCTGACTGGGCCTGATTGCCTGGTTGTCCTATACATGCCATGTGACAGCGTTCAGGATGATCTGCTCCATCATGTTCCCCGGTACCAAGGTCAGACTGACAGGCCTGTAGTTCCCCAGATCCTCCTTCCAGCCCTTCTTGTACATGGGTGTCACATTTGCTAACCTCCCATCAACTGGGACCTCCCTGGTGAGCCAGGACTGCTGATAAAGGATTGAAAGCGGCTTGGTGAGCACTTCTGCCAGCTCCCTCAGTACCCTTGGGTGGATCCCATCCAGCCCCATAGACTTGTGTGTGTCTGGTGTAGCAGGTCACTAACCATTTCCCCTTGGATTATGGGGGCTTCATTGTGCTCCCCATCCCTGTCTTCCAGCTCAGGGGGCTGGGTACCCCAAGAACAACTGGTCTTACTATTAAAGCCTGAGGCAAAGGAGGCATTAAGTACCTCAGCCTTTTCCTCATCCTTCGTCACTATGTTTCCCCCTGCATCCAATAAAGGATGGAGATTTTCCTTAGCTCTCCTTTTGTTGCTAATGTATTTACAGAAACATTTTTTATTGTCTTTTACAGCAGTAGTCACATTAAGTTCTAGTTGGGCTTTGGCCCTTCTAATTTTCTCCTTGCATAACCTCACAACATCTTTGTAGTCCTCCTGAGTTGCCTTCCCCTTCTTCCAAAGGCCATAAACTCTCCTTTTTTCCCCCCTGAGTTCCAGCCAAAGCTCTCTGTTCAGTCAGGCTGGTCTTCCCTGCCAGCTCGTCTTTCAGCACATGGGGATGGCCTGCTCCTGCACCTTTAAGACTTCCTTCTTGAAGAATGTCCAGTCTTCCTGGGCTCCTTTGCCCTTCAGGACTGTCTCCCAAGGGACCCTGTCAACCAGTCTCCTAAACAGGCCAAAGTCTGCCCTCCAGAAGTCCAAGGTGGCAGTTGTGCTGACTCCCCTCCTTACTTCTCCAAGAATCAAAAACTCTATCACATCACCCGCAAGTCCTTCCCTGTTCACAAACAACAGGTCCAGCAGGGCACCTTTCCTAGTTTGGCTCACTCACCAGCTGTGTCAGGAAGTTATCTGCCACACACTCCAGGAACCTCCTAGACTGTTTCCTCTCCACTGTATTGTATTTCCAGTAGACGTCTGGCAAGTTGAAGTTCCCCACAAGAACAAAGGCTAGTGATTGTGAGACTTCTCCCAGCTGCTTATAGAATATTTCGTCTGCCTCTTCATCCTGGCTGGGTGGTCCATAACACTCCCACCATGATATCTGCCTTGCTGGCCTTTCCCCTGATTCTTACCCAACTCTATTAAGCTCTAGATAATCAAAGCACTCCCTAACATACAGGGCTACCCCACCGCCTCTCCTTCCTTGCCTATCCCTTCTGAAGAGTTTAGAGCCATCCATTGCAGCACTGTAGTTGTGCGAGTCATCCCACCATGTTTCCGTGATGGCAACTATATCATAGTTTTCCTGCTGCACAATGGCTTCCAGTTCCTCCTGTGCCCATGCTGCATGCATTGGTGATGTACTTCAGCTGGGCTACTGATCCTGCCACCTTTTCGGGGGAAGAGGCCCTAATTCCTACGTGACCATTCTCAGGCACTTCCTTGGTTCCTAACACATTCATAACCCTTGTGTCTTTGCTGCCACATGGATCTCCATCCCCTACCTCCACTGAGACAGCAGACCAAAGGACCTCACTAGCACCCCGACCCTCAAACACTGGCATGCTGCCTTCAGGCTTATTGCTAGCAAGCCTGGTTTTATCCCTTTCCCCCTTCAAATCTAGTTTAAAGCTCTTTCATTGAGCTCTGCTAATTCCTGTGCAAAGATCCTTTTCCCCATTTGAGACAGGTGTACCCCATCTGTCGCCAGCAGGCCTGCTGTTGTGTAGACCAATCCATGACCAAAAAACCCAAAATTCTGCCAGTGACACCAGGCTCAGAGCCAGGTATTGATCTGCTGGCTCTTCCATCATACTTTTGTCTTGTGGCTTAGTGATGAGAAACATTATGATCTACCACTTGCAAATGCACAGGTCTGAGTCTCAAAAGAGTTTTGATCCAGGAGACTGCCCCTGTATCTTGGTACTAGATAGCAGCTTTATGCCAGGTGTAAGGCTTTCATGACAAGTAACATGGGCCAACATGGGGCAATGTACAGGACAAGTTCTGCTAGCCCAGATTCTCAGGCCCTCCGCTCTTCTGCATTTGAAAAGCTGTGAGCCTAGCTCTGAAAATATTAACTCCAATTCATTTGTAACATGGCCTTTATGAGAAAAATCACAGGCACTGAGGATATTTCGATCGTCAATTGTGCAGGTAACACCCATTAATAAAATGTTACACACTCCCAATATACTGGTTATCAACTGGACTAATTCTAAATCAGCAGCTTCACACACAGCATCGGAAATGCTAACTACAAGCATGGCACCCAACTGTTAAATTCTGCCAACCTTTGCTTGTTCCATGCAGGGCCAAACTGGAAGAAAATCAGCTGGATCCAGCCTAGTTCATTAGTTTAGGTTCTTTATGTTGTAAGGAGAAAGGAGAGATGGCCCCTTGGGCCAGGTAAGGGAACAGAGCCAATACCTGTAAGGAAAAATGTGACTGGCTGTAGGGGAAAAGGAAGCAATACTAGTTTTTGGGGGCATATGAGAAGGGGACAAAATAGAAAGCCAAAGGAACAGGGTGGAGGCAGCAACCCTCTTGTAACAGTAAGAAAAAGGTCAGAAACCACAGATGTAGAAATCAAACACCTCTCTCCCACACATGGCACCCTATGAAGGAAATGAGTGCATATGAGGGGATGCTTTCACTTTCTCGGGAGGCATAAGAACTTGTCATGTTCAGAAACAAACAAATAACTGGACCCATCATCAGATCTGGTACAGCAAATCCTATGTCCACTTACCCTTCACATCATTGTTGGGTTAATCTGCAATGTGCAATCACTACAAATCTTCCTGTGCTCTTTGTTTTGGCTGTAACAGGGCCTTCATGAGCTGTCTGCTCACAGATATATCAATACCAATTTGTAATAAGCTATTTGTAAAAATAAACAACAAAAAAAACCCCACAGAAAAAAACACCACCAAAAACATTTCTTCTTGTTTTAGAGATTGCCTCTCCATTCAGGCTCTGGCTGCTGACTATAGTTTATGCTAAGAACACGGAATTCACTGGAGAAAACACACACACAAAAAAGAAATAAAGGAAAAGTCCAAGGATTCTTGAGGAAAGTAAAGTCAGTAACAGGAGAAAAATCACAGCCCTACATTAGGCAGCCACAGCCATACATTCCACTCCAGACACCATGGGGCAAAACTTGCCACCTCAAGTTTATTTTCCTTGAATTTCAAAAAGCTTTTTTTTGTATATCCAACAGCAAGCACTGCACTCTCCACAAGCAGGGCAAAATATTTAATAATTTCAACTAAATTAGCAAATGGCAGAAAATTAAGCAATATTCCAAGCATTTCAGTGTGTTGTACGGGGCTAATTTCAGTGGCTCTGAATGCATGAAAAGGCTGTTCCAGCTTGAACCACTGGGTGAATGCACAGGATACTCTAATCATAAACCCTTGTGCTTCTGGCAGTGATGGGTGCAAAACCCATTGCAAGCTTTTACTAATGCTATGAATATGTTACTAGCAGCAGTCTGAACTGCTCGGGGTGTCTTTAGTAGAAAGAGTTAGGTATTACATTTACTAATATTTCAGTATTTCAGCAGTCTTTGACCTATTTCTTGGCCTTCATAGTATCAAGATATATCAATATTTGAGAGAAAGATAAGCTACTGCTTCTTCCATGCTCAACTACAGATCCATAAGCCTTGAACTAGAATTCTAGTCATCTTGCCCTATGCAGTCAGAACTAGCCTACAGTGAAGAACAATAAAAAAAAGCTTAACATTTTACTGTTTCAGGCTTTGACAACCTCATGCTCTAGCTATGAATTCACCACCAAATTACCTAGCTTGACATTTTAAATAACTTCACACTGATCCATGAACCATATTAGGTACTATCTTGCATTAGTGGGAAAGAATTATAACAATTATGTAACTGTTGCTGCACCTTCTCCCCTCTTCCTCTGTTGGGCGGGTCTTAAGTTCTCAGTACCACTAACAAAACATCAGATCCAGAGGGGTTAAAAGCAGTTGAAAGACAACTGCAGACAGGCTGGTGCTGTTCAACAAAATGAAATCATGTCCAATGAATAGAGCTGATTAAGAATAAATGACAAACTGCTGGTAGCTTCTCTACACTGTCCCACACTAACACTGCTAGAATTTTAATGAGAAGTAAAACAAGAGTCTAAGCAGCATATAATGTCCTTCTTTTCTTCCCTAGGAATAAGAAACTAGGTTCTACCTATTTAGGTAACAACCTTCCTCAAAGAGATTCATTGACGTGTGATCAGATAAGTGCCTTAGATGAACAGGAGACATTGCTGTAAGGTTTAACACGGACATTCTCAATAAGAACTCCATAGGATATAGATCTTGTTTCCAGCACAGCCCTGCCAGATCTCCAGATCTAACGATCCTTAGAATAAACTGCAAGATAAACATCTCCCTCTAGACACAGTTGCGTACATCATTCCTGTTGCAGGAAGAAGAAAGAAAGAAAGAAAGAAAAAAAGGTCATTTTCATACCTGAAGCAAGGTCATATCTCTAGGAAAGTTACTAAACACAAGTTAAAGTTAGGTCTTTGAAATGCAGGTAGGCTGTACTGCAGAGAAAAGCAGGAAAAAAATTGAGTAACTTTTAAACACATTCTGAAAATGCAATTTTATCTAATTTTAACCACTTCTCAGTAATTAACTATATTTTAGAATATATTCTATGTTAAAACAATCACCCATAAGAGACAAGTTTTATAGGCAATCTTCATCTGCATCAGGAGATGTGACACATGCTCCACTGATTCAAGTTTATGTTGACTGCAGGAACAACCCCATCCTAACAAGCAAGTTATCACAAGTTATATATGAATTTGGGGCCTGCATCACGCAGGGGTTCCAGCCAGTGGATAACAGTCCTACCCAGCCTTCAGAACTATGGCTTGTTGCACCACTGCATTAACTCCAGAATTACAAGGGTGTGCAACAACTGAAGAAGAATGATTAATACTGGAAAACTGAAGTATTACATAGTAATATTGTAGAAGGCAGTATTTTAGAGCAATGATAAAAGTCTGTAGGACAAATACAATTAAACCCACTTCTTTTTATTCTAAAAACTAAATGTATAAAATCCAACCGGGGTTATATCTGCACGTAATTGTTTGGGCTAAGGAATTTTATTAAAAACATTCTATTACATCTAGAAGTGCTTCATGCCTTGTTAACAGTTCCTTTTAGCTGAACTCAAACAAACATTTAATCACACTCAGCATGTCAGTTTTTATAGGACAGAGATCAACTAAAAGGCATAGAATTAAATAAAAAGCAATTATTTCATAATGAAAGCTTTCCTTCTCCCCACGAATTACTACTTTTGACTTGACATACAAAAGCACCTGATACACCATGCATAAAATCATTACAAAATTACTCCATGCAAGGAATTTCTCAAAAACATTTGAATCTACTACTCACCCCCCAAGAATCAGTAGCCCACTGATGGCAGATAGAGAACCAAAACATTATTTATGAAGAAAATAAGAAACACATTAGAACAAGACAGCAAGATGCAGCTCTAAGTTTTGTATCCAGACAATAAAAATGCAACTTCTTATCATCTGCTTATTTCACAAGCTTGACACGTATTGCCAGAGATCAATTCATCATCTTTATTACATACTAAAATAACCACTGATTGATTTTAGATTTAAAATGGGAGCATGCAACTGTAAGAGGAAAATCATGTAAACAAAGCAATGCTGGGAAACATAATAGAAACAAGGAGTTACATTATCTATACATGGACAACTGCATTAGTTTGCACAGCAAAAAAAGAAATTCCCAGCAATTTATTTTTTCCCCATTCATCTAGAGTTAAAAACAAGTCTACTACTAGAGATGAAAAGAAATCTCCATGTAAATTCTGTAATACTTTCAAGGGATATATAATGGTCAAGAAAGACAACTTGACCCTAACATTGCATCATCAAAATCAGCTGCAGAGTCCACACTGAATAGCTTCTCTCTCTTTACTTTCATGGGTCCAAGGAAGCAGCAATATGTATTTACTGTTGATCTACCTTCTAATTCCTAATCTTTCACTGAAGTGCAAGCTATACTACATGGTTGTCGTGAACTTAAAATCCAGAAGGAAGTCTGACTGCATTTTACTTTCTCTTAACACAGCAAAATACAAATTCCATGGCAGGAAATGTACTCTAAGAACTAAACCAGAAAACAGGAGGGACTGGACTCTGTGTCTCAACATATAGCCCCAATTCCTTGTCAAGCAAGTCTTTATTAATATTTTAAGTTTTTAATGGTGAAAAAAAAAAATCAGTCAAAAATAGAACAGGCTGGCACTCAGAAGCAAGGAAGGAGAAAAAACAAAAGTAGGTGAGGAGAATGAGAAAGACTACTTTTTTTTTTAGTCCAAGTTACATCACTTCCACTTTTAAGGGATTACCCGGAACACAAATGCAGTGAAGTGATAACAGTTACGCTACTTTCTCATTTGACAAGGATAGGAGGAAAAGAAAGTGATAATTTCCACAAAGACCTCTTTAGGATTAGAGCTATGACTTCCTTTCTCAAAACACCTCAAACACATTACATAGTGTTTTTCACAGTTTCTGATATAAGGCCCTTACACATATTCCATATTTGTATTGGATCAGCACAACAGCTTACCAAGCCACAGCAGAGTCAGAAAGAAGCAACTCCATCCTAAACACACCTTCAAATATGTTAGATTATATGCTGCAAGTTCCCTCTGTCAATATTAGGTCCAGGTCCCTAGCTACTGTAGGACCAGGATTCTTGCATTTTATGTTTTATACACAGATGTTATAAATATTGTTACAGAGGATAAATCCAAAACCTGTAGAGCATCGAGGCAATGTGGGAAAGAAAAGCACAGCAGAAAAAAAATAGGAGGCAAACTGTTCTTAGAACAGAGCACCCCTTCACAAACGGCTCTTGCTTCTTTACAAATAACGCATTGGATTTCCATTTGAACAACCAAAAGCTTGGGTGCATGTGATTTTTTTTTTTTAATTTGGTGCCCAGTGTTTATCTGATTGCCTAAGATTTCATTTTCATGGTCCAATTGCCTGAGTGCCAAGGTTTATCACTGCTGCTTTTGTGCCCATTTACTCAGGTTAACTTGGCATTTGTCTTCCTACACCCAAAAGAGTCACACTGAGAAGCTCTGTCACACTTTGTTTCTTTTAAAAGCAAAAAGATCCTGAGAGTACCTGCTACCCATGCCCTCAGAACTGAGTAGTTGTCAGCCACTTAATTGCCTACAATTTTTTTTGAGGATCCAACAGCTGTACTGAAATATAAACAGCTCAAACACACTGTAAAATTTAACAGAAATTCCCCTCAAACATTCAGAAGCATCCTCACTAACACTGAAATAACTTATGCAAACAACAAGATACCAAAACTATATATAGAAGCAATGTTGCTGAGCACTCAAGACTACTGCCCACACAGACAAGTGTTTAAACGTTACTAGACTTACTGGGCTGCATTATTGCCACTACCGCTTTTTATGCTTTGGTTAAGTTAACTAACACATAAGGAGAGAGAGACACAAAAAAAAACCAAACACCAAACCACCCTGCAATGAACAGCTACTGAAGCTACAGGTACAAATTTTGTAATACAATTCTCATCACACCCTACATTGTGTTAGGAAAGAAAAACAACGTAGCATTCCCTTAACCACAGGTATTAAATTACCATAAATTATTTGCACCTCTAAAGTAATTTTCAAATATTTTAATAGCTGTTCAGGTCCTCTGGAGTGCTGGTTCATGATCCACAGTCTACTATAGCTACTGTAAAAATAAAGTAAAAATAAAAAAGTAAAAATAAAGTAAAAATAAAAAAGTAAAAATAAAGTAAAAATAAAAAAGTAAAAATAAAGTAAAAATAAAAATAAAGTAGCTACTATAGCTACTTTACATTTTTTATGCCTTCCTGCCTGGGGAGAAAAGAATGAGACAAGAATAAAAATCTGACAAGCTGGAGCAACTGATCTTCACAACCCACAAACTGATTCAAAGCCTGCTTACAACACAGAAGAGTATCTCAAAGACACGCAGTGTTAACAAAACCCACACCACACAGAAACAGGAGCTTTCAATGAAGGTAAAAAGTATTTGCTTTTTAATATGCACTTAAGTCACAGTATCTGTTTTGAGATCATTACACCAGGTAACATTTTTATTGTATTCTCAAAATATTTTACAAGACTTATCTATATGCTGAAGGAACAGGTACTAAAGGAACCCAAAACCCAGGGTTTCAGAGCAAAAATAAAGCCAGTGACCAACATTCTTTCCATTAGTCTTTATCAATGGTTGTACAACACACTGTTTTTAAAAATGCAAAAGCCATCACAGTAAGTAAATGAAATCAAAGGAGATGCACATTTCAACGTTTTTCTGGCAGTCCTTACCTGATGCTGGTAGCAAAATGCAACCATAATCTAGTATTTGAAATTGTTTTACCAATACTAGATTTAGGCCATTTTCAATGTCTGGTATCACTCTGGCAAAAAAAAATCTTTAAGGAAAAACAATCATTTAATGCAATTTCTATTAATAGAACAGAATACATGAAAAACAGAGCAGCTATTGATCAGAACATACTGAAATGAAGACAGACCTGGTGTGCTAGTGGAATTTTAGTTGAAAGCTATATATATTTAAAGACATTATTCAAGTCAAAACTCAAGGAGAACTTGAGGGTAAAAAACAGCTGTTGAAGTATTAACAGTGTTTGATAGCAGGTTACACAATACATACACAGACTCGTTCTTTTTGCAGTATTTATTTGCAAGGCTGTAGCACTGAGATTTCTCCTTCGGCAATAAATTATTTTCTATGATACAGTGTATAGAACAATGGCGAAACATTTCTTGACGACTCAAAAAGACAAACTATACTGCAAAAGTCCATGTGTCTGAAAATGAGAAATGGAGACAACAGCCTCCTTGCATCTTCATTAGCTAGATCCCTTCTCCTCTTTGGCAGCAGAAGCCTCCATAGGAGTAGCTTCCAAATCTTTGCTTGACTTCTCTTTTTCTTCATTTTCATCCTCTTGAGGGTAAAGATCCGGGTATTTTTGCATGCATTCCTGCATGGCACGGAATTGGTCCACACAGTCTGATCCCTTTATTTCTTCTGTGCTATAGTGGAAACAAGAAAAGGCTGACTTGAACTGTTCCCCACAGGGACCACTAGCCATTCCACCCAGACATGGGCAATTCCAATTGATATCTCCATTGGGCAATATCAATCCTGAACAAACAAGAGAGAAGAAAAGTTAAGTGCTCCTTCCACAAATTGATTTCATTCAGTGAAAGCTGCTAGGTTGCAGGTGTAAGTTGAAGTACTAACAATGCCATGTTAGTTCTGTAGCTTCAAGGGTGCTAAACACCTTTCACTTCCTGGCCAGTCTGTTTCTATCCCTAATCTGTATGATCCTTTACTGGGCACAAGCGAGATCAGTTCTACATCCATACCTGAATTAAGCCTTTCTCCCTGGACTACAGACCACTGAGAATATTCTAAGGAACTGCAAAACAGATCGAAGTCAAGTCAATCCACTTGCCAGACTATGTCAGGGGAACATCCAAGCCTTAAAAAAGTGTCATACAAGTCATAAGACTTTAATTCCAGTATTAAGACTAGAATTCTTTTAAATCAAGTTGGATGGATGCATTTTTCTTCTTGTTTTAAATGACCACTTGAATACTAACCCACAACTTTCCCCCTTAAAATCTGAACTGGAAAACCAGAATTACAAAAACAAAAATCAGTTTATTTGTAAGACACAGATTAAGTCACATGCCACAGAACACAAGAATAGTGAGAGCATGCCAGCCTGTCTGGTTCCCAGAAACCAAACTGTGCTTTAGATCACAAGTGAAAGTGAGTTAGGTCTCATTTTAGACTCTAAACTGGAAGAGCTGTAAATTTCTGCTCTGGAACAGTTAAAGTCATCACAGAAATACTTCAGTGATAGATTTAAAGGTGAAGATTTAAATGGGCATATGTTCTTTGAGACATCAACTGATTTGCACAATGAAGTTCAAGCAGCAAGCCAGAGAACTCATTTCCTTTGTAAGTTTTAGAAAACCTTTTAAACAGTCAGGTATAGAAACGTAATATAATGGACTTCGTCGTGTGGGCTTCTAGAGTCTCTAATGTATTGCTCTAAAGCAATATATCTCCATTCCCTTTCTCTACTTTGCATGAACATACATGTACTTATGTTCATCTACAAAGAACAACAGAAATACTGTGCTGTGATCCAAGCTGGTTTCTTCTCCACTTTAACAGTTTGCTCTCCTCCTCTCTAGTAGACTTCCCTAACTTCATCTCCAGGTTGAGTTTCTGCAGAAGCTAACAGCATGTGCATAAACCTGAAGTTTCAGTACTTTCCCTTTAGAAACGGGTATGAAAATACTATTGTCAGAAAATAAAGTTGCATTAATTCTGATCCAGAGATGAAATGGTATTTAGGGCCTGATGTAACTTGACATTACCTAAAATACTTCCACAGAACTCAGTAAGCCTACTTATTGTCTTTGTCCTGTGGGATCATGAAGTTCCAGACGTACATTTCACTCCCACTAGCAACTCCTTGGACACTAGGCCACAGTATCATGATTCTTATGTACTGGTACAGCAAAAGCAGCTCAATCATGTTTATTGCTATATTAAAAGGAATGAAAGGAAAATTTTACTCTTATTTGCAATTAATCAACGATGTGCTCTAACTCAGTCAAGGCAGTTCAGCAGAAAATTACACTGAGTCAGTCAAATCTCAGTGTTGATCAGTCTCCTTTTCATTAAAGAAAGTAACAGTCTCCTTAGCATTATTTAGTCAGCTACAGTAATACTGTCATTTTTCATAAATCACGCTTTATTTGGCAAGATAGTTTTGTAAAAAATATCTGTGATAATCACTGTACTGATAAGATATACCTAGCACAGTGCACCATGGCATCTCTAGCTGCCTGCAAGAAAAGCAGAACTTCTGAGACAAGGAAAAGGATGGCTGGTGCCAGATTCCTTATTGCCAAGGATGACATAAAGCAGAAAGATGTTATCATACAGAGTAGAAGAAATACAGCTTGCTTTGAAACTAGATTTTGAAGTCCTATATTGCTCCTCACCAATATCAACCAGTCATTTTAAATACTCATTTTGCTAATACTTCAAAAAGAAAAAATACATGAAGAGTTTTGAAATGTTCCTGAAGACACCACAGCAACAAAATTGCTTGTAAAATAGTTATCTTAAAATAAATCGTTCCTTTTAGAACCAGAACTGCCTTGTAAGCATGCAAATTTTAACAACAAGGTAACAGTTATCCCATAAACAATACATTCTTGTATATCACATGAGCATTGATTTGCACCTATTTGATCACTGAAATAGCATCAGTGTTGGATGTTATATGCACAGAAACCATGCTTTAATAATAAGCCTAATAAAATAAGAAATCACTCTAACTGATGGAAGAAAAGATCTCAATGAAAACTAGAGATCCTTTACATTTAAATTCTTCCATCTGCAACACATAAGACCAGAAACAAGCTTTACAGTGAGAATACTATTTCAAAACTGCTGCAAATGAATTCTTAATTTGCTTCCATCAGCCACACCTGTTAAAAGGCATATACAGTGAACTTGGAGATACGCTGCAATATGAAATGCTAACTCGAACCTACCCTGGTTTGTCTGCCTTCCCATTTCACATGGCTTCATTTCTTTCAATGTTTTTGGCTTAAAGCGAGCCATTAACATTTTGCCTACCAAAATCTCATAACTGAAAGAACAAAATAAATAAATAAATCTCATTACTGATAGAAACAAAAAAGAATACTATACAACTTTATTTTCTCCTAAGGGAAACAGAGCACAAGTTTTCCTGAGTGATCTACTGACTAAAGTAGACTGCTTGAAGACTAATGTCTGTTAATGCCTGAAGCAAAATAAGAGCTATCCAAAAATACCGAACTACATGTTTATCTTAAGTATGAAAAAGGCCCCTACAAAAAAAAAAACCTCAAATAAAAGTTTCAGCTGTATTAGAAAACAATACAGATTATGGTATATCTATATAATAAATCTATTCTTTCCCAGATATGACTGTTCTGTGTATAGCACAGCAGAAACAATGAAAAGAGTCATTATAGTTAAATATGCCACAGAAGTTGAGCACTGGAAACCAAGTCTTCTATTCAAAGTAGAAGCTAAATTAGAAAAGCCTGCATGTTACTTTATGTACAGCAAATCCCTTTCCAATTTTCTTTTAAATAAAAACCACACAAGCCAGAGCTTCTGCACTTCCACATATTCCAAAACATTTTGCCCATATGTCTTTCCTGCCCACAGACTTCACTCCCATTAGATGCAGCTACATTCTGTGATATGTCAATTTTTTCTCTGTTTTGATCTGAAGCATTGTAGCCTGAGATCATTCAAGTGAGAAGTTTTCAGAGAACCCTTAAAACATGGCAGTAACTTACTGCATGCTAAGGAAAAAAAACCACAAACAAAAAAATCAACCAACCAACACACAAAAAAACCCTGACCCAAACTTATTAACAGTATTTAAACAGAGTTTACAGAGTTTCTCATTTTGAATCACACAGACACACATTTTCACTGTAAGGTGTCCCTGACATAACTAGCTTCTGGCTTTCTCTGTTTTCTTCCCTGCTCTATAGTTTAGGAAGCAAGTGATCTAACATGCTGTAAATATAGGATTGCTAGGAAAAAAAACAAACCACCACCTCTCCTCCTCACCATGGCCTTTCCATATCCAGCAAAATACACATAAGAGGAATCAATGAATATGGCATTTAAACAAGGAAGAAGTGGCTCTTTTAATTTTGGCTAGTTTATTACCCAAATATATGGCACAAGACTATATACTTGTGGTATATGTACAACCAGAAAAGGAATAATTTGCAGCAGGGGGGTGGGGCATGAGACAGAAGGAAGAGAATCCCCTCTTTAGAGGTACCAAGAGAATTGTTCTCTATGTTCACATTCCAAGCCTTTGTAGTATGTCTGTCTATTATGCTAGATCCGAGATGGGCACCCTTCCCTTTCCTCTCAAAAGCTGGTGTCAAAAACAGATGCTTAGTTATAGGACTAATATGCATCCACATACTGTTGCTAGATAGACACCTTTTACTAACAGAATATTGAATTATCACCAAAGACCATAAATTATTATAAGGGGGAAGATAGGTGAACTTTAAACCACCACATGTTAACATCAATACAGACTGCATACATGAATTTACTTAGCTAAACAGCAAGCCACTTTGTTTAGCTGTACACCACACAAGGTGACGTAACAGTTCAGTGAATGATAAAATCTCCAAGGGTTTGTATGTTCTCCAGATGTGATATCTAGAAAAAGTATCTTTCTTTGCTTTATTTCGCCAGCAGTCTCCAGTTTTCAGAGGAAATAGAAAGCCACAGGCCACAGAAAAGGAATGGGGAACTTAATTCCACCATCTGATCATTAGAGGCTGTTAACTCTTCACTTAACAGACCAATAATGGATTTTAAACTTGCCTGAGACAGGACTTAAAAACTCCCATTTTATTTCACTTTCACATAGCATACCGACAGGAGCAAATACTCTTAAAAATGAGCTCTCCTCAGATGCTGTTTTCCACCTAGGGATGAACTACTTCACATGAATCATTTGTAGGTTCCATCTTCCATCCTGGTCAAGGCAGTAACAGATCTAAGAGCCACAAAGGTTTTATTGCCTGTAGGCGTCTCCGTTTGAAATCTTTAGGGGCTGAAGCACCATTCCCATGGTGAAGATGATGACAAATCCCAAAGCATAGATTGTTTCCACCAAATAGGCAGTTTGGGTATTGGGTCTTAGCCTGCAAAACAACCTACCTGAAAATACAAGGCAGAAGAATTCCTGACAGATACTAAACTGCAGTTTTTAAACACCTTTCTGAAACTGAAACTCTCATTGTTCTCATTTGGGTCATTATAAAACTGAACGGACTCATCACCGCTGACAAGCGGAACTTTTACATATATCTACTGACTACCTACAGTTGTAATGAAGCCAAGATAGGCAGCTAAATGCAAAATCATTTCAGCACAAATCTATGTATGAAAAAAGTTATTTTAATGACATAGGAAGATACAGTTCAAATTAAACTACATACCATATCAGCTAACAAAGAGACCCTGTGCGCTCCAGCTGCTAAACTGTGCTTAAATGCTGCCCTCTACAGGTCAGAGCCACCTCCTTAACTTTCACTTTCTAACAAAATTTCAAAAAGGGTGAAGCATTTACTTCAATCTCAGCTGAGCTGAAAGCAATGAGATCACTTCACACAAAGTGAAGAAGCTAAAAGACCTGCAAGTATACAGGCAATTAGAAGAAAATTTAACCCAAATTGACAGATGTTCATGAAAATTTATTCACCTAGGGCAAAATTTATTTAATCATCATGATAGGAAGATTATTTCATTTACCCATTAGAAACAACCTAAAATATGCTCTGTGCAACCAGAATATTACAAGCCTTGATCTCAGAAATATTCTGCTCTCCTAAATCTCCATTTGCAGGTTAGATCTACTTCATATAAGAACTGTAATCTTCACTGAAACCTTTAACTTGCATCTTTTCAAGGCAAGATGGTTACAGTTGAAAACTGAGTAATTTGAACTTACCTGTCATGTGCCATTGAAAAATATTACTACTAGTTATTGATTATGTTGCTACTAGTATAGTACAGGATTAGTCGGATATAATTTATATTAAATCAGATATTCAGAGATCACCAAATTAGGCAATTTCAGCTGCACACAGGCAGGGGAGCAACTCACATCAATGACAGTGGTACGTAACTCATTTCAGCTTCTCTGAAAATTGCACTTTGTCATTTAAAAAAAGTGAAAAAACAACCATAATTTTCACTGGTTGAGCTCTAACTTTGTTAATAAAAGAAAGGAAGGAAGAGTTTTTTCTGGATATCTCTGGCTACTAACCAAAACTATAAGCCATCAACTGATGTATTTGAATAGGCCACATTGAAAGATCACTAAAAGTGCAGAAAAAAACCCACTGTAAGGAAAGCATGTAATTTGTGATGTCCTAATTTGGAAGTTAAAACTGCCAAGAGTTTGCGTGTTTATCTACTGAATAACCAGCTGCCCTCAGTCTTTAAAAATGAATGAATAATTTGTTCCTACTTCATACAAGGTTTGTTTTTTGTTGTTCTTGTTTTTTTAAGATTGTTAGAATATGATGTATGTGATGTATCACTTCTTATTCCGTTCTTCTACTTACTACTGACCTTGTTCTTCATAAGGGTCATCTGGGTCATCTGCAACCAGCTCAGCACTGCTTGGTGTCTCATGGTCCTCCTTGGTTGCAAATATAATTCTGTCTTTTCCTACCATATAGGAGACAACAAGCAAAAATTCAGAGAAAGCTGAGACAGAAGGAGTCATTTACAAAGCTGCTGAACACCACAAGGGCATGAGATATTCAACGTGATGCATTAACGTTAATAGTGAATGAATTCTATTGTACTTATCAATCACGTTCAGTTAGAACAGTCATTGGTTCAGAGGAACACATACACAACAAATTCTAGTCTTCTAAAGTTCCAATTTTCATAGCAACATACAGTAATGGCTGCAGATCACAGTACAGTTCATCAAACTGTGAAGTTAAAAAGCTGTTTCAAAACAAGCTCAAACTACTTTGTTACCAGGACCAGCCCAGATGAAGGGGTTAGACAAAAAAAGGAAGAGTGAAAGAAAAACTACACTAAATTACAGGAAAGTGTTCAATATGGTACTTATTAATAACAGTACTCTCCATTAAAGACTGGTGTAATATTTTACAGTAATTATCTGAATGAAATACTGAAGAGCACCTTAACAGCGTAGAACCAGCTATACTGAAAGGTGCTGTGAACATTACCAAGGACAGAAGAACAACACAGCATACTTCCCGCTCTTCCGACACTCTTGATTTAACAAAGAAGTTCTGTAGTGGGGTGGGGGAGGCTTGGCTAGAAACCTGAGCAGAGTTTTCTGACAACTCTGTAAAACTATAAAAAACACTAAGGCAGACACAAACAGAAAAGAACAGCTAGCTGAAACTCTTCTGAATGTACAACTGAGTATCCATTGAGTAGAAAAAAAAATGGTAAGTTCCCCAAGAACTTCCTTTCATTCTCCAAATTCATAAAGGCCCCTACAGTGACTTGACATATTAGAAATTAGTATCTTCCTGTCCCTCAACGTGACCTCAACTAGCAGATGTTCAGCAACTCCCTCTCCTTTGCTCAGTAACCAATATGCATTTAAACACGTCCGAGAAACAGATGAAACTAAACCCTTTTTAAAAGGGAAACAGTTTTCTGTCAACTCTGCATTGTACTCCAGCAAACTTTACAATGGAGAATGCCCGGTAGTTACTTACATAAAAGGAACTAGAAACGTATGAACTCTGACCCCTGCCACTGTAATTTTGTGAGATGCCATAAAACAGCTTACAGATCTTGCAAAAATCCAAGAAATTGTTAAAATAAATAAATTAAAAACGTAAAGCAAATAGGTTATGACTACCTCACCACAGTTTATAATTGGCATTCAGTGTGCCAAAGTCTGTAATTTCAAAATGGCATTTCGAACTACAGAATGGCTTTTTTTTCCAGTTTGAAACTTTATATTTAGTCACTGTACATTACTTAAAGGGGGGGGGAGGGGAATATATATCCCCCAGGATATGAAGTGGCCAAGCCTCATGAATACCGCAACCCGTACAACATAACACCTTGTGCAGATACAGAAACATAAAGCTCGCACTCTACCCACCCTGTCCATCAACTGTGTTTTCCTTAAAACAGTACAAAAACCCCCACCTCTGGCCATTTAAGCTAAGCTGGTAGAAATTTAACCCCTACGAGTGGATACCATTCCGCGCCGCGACAGGGAGCATGGCCGCATGCCTCAGCCACTCCACAGCAAAGCCTGGCGAGCTGAAGCAAGAGCCCCGAGGTACACACACGCTCAGCTCCGGCCATTTTTCGCGGGGCTGTTTCAACAACCAGCTGCAGGGCGGCACTTTCTCACCACGCCCGCAGCTACCTGCTGCCGGGACGCGCGCCCCGCGCCCCACCTCGCCCCGCGGCACCGCCGCAGCCAGGCGGGTGTAGGCAGCCGCCAGCCCGCTGCCATGCGCGGCCCCCACAGCGCAGGCCGGCGGAGGCGCTCCGCGCCCTCTCCCGCCTCACGGCCAACCACCCCGCCGCGGCTTCCCGCCTAGCGTGAGGAGAAAGGTCGGAGGAGGGAGGCGAGGGAGGCGAGGCAGCCCTCCTCCCGCCGCCACACACGGCCCGCGGGCGGCTTTCGCGCCTCTTCTCCCCTCAGGCTGCGCCTTCCCTTCACGGGCCGAGGTGAGCGGGCAGCCGCCCCCGTCGCCCCCACCCCCCGGCCGCCTCAGGGCGAGCCCGCCCGGCCTGTCCCGGCGGCGTGACATTGGAAGGACACCTGGGCGCACCTTCTTGCCTGCAGTAGGACATGGCGGAGCCGTCCGGTGCCTTCCCCCGCAGCGCGCGCGCAGACCGACCCCACCGGCGCCCCGCCGCTCCTCCTCTACCACCACCACAGCACCGGGCAGCGGCGCGCTGCTCCACGCTATGACCTCCCGCCTCCGGAAGCGCCTTCCCTGCCCGCCGGCGGCCGCTGACGCACCTCCTGCCGGCCGCGGCCCGAGAGCCGGCGCGGGGGAGGGAGCAGCCGGCTCTGTCAGGCTCGGCCTCGGCGCTGGACTACATCTCCCAGCCTGCCCCGCGCCCGGCGGCGAGGCCGTCATTCCTCAGGCGGGAACTACGCGTCCCGGCATGCATTGCGGCGGCGCCCCGGGCGGGGGGCGGCTCGGAAGCGGGAGGGCTGGCTGAGCCCTGAGGAGGAGGGTGCGGCTGTGGGTGGCTGTCGGTGCGCGGCTCTTGCGGCGGTTCCTGCGGCCTCTCCGGGGTGGTACTTGGCGGGGGCAAGAGGCTCAAGATGTCGAGGAATGTAAGTGCTGCTCGGACCAGTCCTGCTGTTACTCCGCGCTGCGTGGGGCGGTCCCCTGGGTCGGCCCGTTCCCGCTCCGGCCGTTCCCCCGGGGTGGCCTGTCTGAGGCGAGGGGCCCTGTGCAGCGGCTGGTGCAGCGGAGGGGCCGCTATCACATCCCGCCTGGCATCTCGACATGAGCAAAAGAAAAGCCTCACCTCCTGCCTTGGCTACGTGTGCTAATCTGAAGTTACTTCTCGGTTATTTCCCACAGCCAGCATATGTGCAGATAAACCGCTGGGCTTTCATGCTTTAAGGTGGCACCAGCTAGGACAGCAATAGCAATTTTATGTTAAGTGATCTCGTTTTGTTACTCTAGATGCAATTATTTTAAAGTATGCAGGCGCTTACCACTGGTGAGGTAAAATGTAACTTGTTATTTATAGCTATGTTTTAGTTGCTCTGGAATTCAGCAGTATTACTCAATTTGTCATGGCCTGAATGTGGGATGTGGACACCAAACAGGGAACCTAGAGACAGACTGAAGAAAGCTTGAAGGAACATGTTGAACTACTATAATAGCATTTTTTTTCCTTTAGGCTTGAGTTTTATTTATTGACTGTATGTCTGGTATCAAAAGTGTGATGAGGCATTTAATAAGCATGGGAAAGTTTTGGTCCAAGGCAAGAGGTGCTACTCTGTAGAGCAGCAGTATTAACACAGCTAAAAGACTTATTTTGAAACAGAATGCCTTCCCCTGTCACACCAATATTGCATTTTTTTGGTTTATCTCCAACAGTTCTCTGACACAGGCAGCAGAAAAGAACATGTTAAAATCACAAGTGAGTCCAAACCAGGGTTCCTGGAGAGGCTCAGCGAGACTTCTGGAGGCATGTTGATGGGACTTGTGACATTTCTTCTGTCTTTCTACCTTCTTTTTACCAATGAAGTAAGTGAAATACTGTCAGTGTTTATACACAGCTTTAAAATGTCACAGCTGAGGTGACAATTCAACTAGTTTTGCATTTATAGGCTTACTAAAATGATCATGTTAAAGCTTTATTACTTCATCCATGAGAAGAGGACAGGAGAGTCCTTATGTCTGGAGAGTCTGGTGCTTATCCTTGGGATATAACAGAAGAGTAAAATCACTGAGCCACAGATAGTCTTTCTGTAGAACTGAGTGTGGTAGAGACAGTGGCAGCGTATGATGAGAGATAAGATCCAAAACCTGTGAGCTGGTGCAGGAACAGGCTGTAGTATTACTGAAAGAGGGTTGTACGAGCCAGCCACGTTCCAGTCTTCTCTCTTTTCTTGGGATGACATAAGGTCCTTATTTCTAGTGTTGTTATAATTGCATTAAAGGCATAAACTGCATAATTGCATTATAATTGCATTCATACTCCATGTTGCAAAACTGAGGGTGTTAATTATTCTCAGTGTTATTTTATGTCTTGGTTTTAGACTGAAAAAATAATTAAAGTAAGCAGGGAATGCTAACACTCCACCATTGCAAACATACATGCTTTTGGCAGTTTTGGAGTGGGGGAGCAGAATTCTGTGAATTTTCACCCAAGAATTCCTTTTACACCTCTACAAGAGGAAAGAGAACTACTCCCAATTTCGGTGACTTTGCAGGAGAAAGCACACCATAACATGATGGTGTTGTGGTTTAACTCCAGCCAGCAACTCGGCCCCACCCAGCCACTCGCTCACTCCCCCCCAGTGGGATGAGGGAGAGAATCAGAAGAGCAAAAGTGAGAAAACTTGTGGGTTGAGATAAAGTTTAATAGGGAAAGCAAAAGCCATGCACGCAAGCAAAGCAAAGCAAGGAATTCATTCGCTCCTTCCCATGGGCAGGCAGGTGTTCAGCCATCTCCAGGAAAGCAGGGCTCCATCATGTGTAACGGTGACTTGGGAAGACAAACGCCATCACTCCGAATGTTGCCCCCTTCCTTCTTCTTCCCCAGCTTTATATGCTGAGCATGACGCCATATGGTGTGGGATGTCCCTTTGGGCAGTTGGGGTCAGCTGTCCCAGCCGTGTCCCCTCCCAGCTTCTTGTGCCCCCCCAGCCCACTCACTGGTGGGGTGGGGTGAGAAGCAGAAAAGGCCTTGGCTCTGTGTCAGCACTGCTCAGCAGTAATGAAAACATTCCTGTGTTATCAACCCTGTTTCCAGCATAAATCCAAAACCCAGCCCCATACTAGCTACTATGGAGAAAATTAACTCTATGCCAGCCAAAACCAACACAGATGGTAAGATGAGGAAAACCTCTGCCAAGTAGTCATATGGGTCTGTGGAAAAAGGACTGTAATTGGCATAATTTTTGCAGTTATTTGTGAATAATGAACAAGGTAAGAGGTGAAGAGCAATAACTTTGGACCCTTGTAGGAATAATCTATGTGTGTAGGAGAAGCTTAGTCAATGTTAATGGTCCTGCTGCATGGGTAAGAAGTACTGCCCCAAACTGTGTCAGATGCAGAGAAAGAGATAGTGGAGAAGTGTGTTTTGAGAATATGCCTTGAGGCTGAGTATACAAGCGTTCCTTGCGGTCTTCAGGTCACTTGTCTGCTAACCTTTTTCACAAAATACTGCTGTACCATTGATTCTCCACAACTTGGTTTTGCTTTTCTTGATTGCAGGGACGAGCTTTAAGGACAGCCAAATCTCTTGATGAGGGACTTTCTCTTGTGATCCCTCTTGATAGCATCCACAGTGTGTCTCAGCAGAATGAAGGGAGATTGGTGCATTTAGCTGGTGCTCTGAGTACGTCTAAGGTAAATAAAATAGTATCTTGAAGATATGAGTATTTCAAGCTTGGAGGGAAGGAAAAGTCTTTGCCAATTAAAATTATGTTTGACATCCAGGGAGAAGACACGTAGCTTCTCTCTTCCCCTGCAAGCATTGCCGGCTACCACCCAAGCCTTGGTTCTTGGCCCGGAATCAGGGAGATGCTGTACAGCTTTGGTCTCCCTACTCCCAAGCAACATGCTACCTCTAGCTGTGTTTACCCTCCCACTGCCTTTGGTGAATAATTTCAATTCCTGTTTGTATAGGGAACCTGTTGTGTATTCATGATATTGTAAAGTTTTTAGGCTCTTGCAGTACAGAGGCTCTGCAAGTTCTGACTTCTCAGTATCGATGACATTTTCCGTGGTCAGACCGCATTGCAGAAGGTAACACAGCACAGTAGCTTCCAGCAAAATAAAATCTCCCCCTGGTTTAAACACTTAGGCCTGCATACCATTAGCCAGCATTTCTGGTTTTATTCTTCACTATGGCAATAATTTTTGATGATGATTCTTTAGGTCAGATTTATCAGTGATATAAAGAGATGCTCCTTTTTGTCTTTCATAACATTTATTCATATTCAACTGTGTCTAACATAGTACTATGTGCAGTGAGGTATGTAAATGGGTTTGATAATAAAAGTACAGTGTTTGAGTTTGTGAGGTATGGCATTTATACTGACTTGTGTTTTCTTTAATTTTTAAATAGCCTTTGTTTGATCCCAGCTATGGGCTCTCCATCCAGGCTGTCAAACTTAAGCGTAACGTGGAAATGTACCAATGGGTAGAATATGAAGATTCCAAGTAAGTGAAATAAATCTTTAAAAGTTGTTTATAAAGCTGTTGTATTAACAGGATCCCATCACATTTTTTTTTCTCTCCCCACCCCCAAAATAACCCAACGAGTCTTCATGGCAGGAGAATTCTAGAGCTCTTGGGTTTCTTTTAGAGAGTCACTTTCATTTCCTTGAAGATGTCAGGTTTTGTAGATGGTCAATGCTGCAGAATTTGCATCTGATAAAATTTGTGTAACATCCAAGGCCTTTTATCAAATGTTTCCCACTTCCTGATTTCGTATAACTTCATATGGGGTTGCTTGGCCTCCATGCTGCAGCTGTGGTTTTTTGTTTTCGTTATTGTTGTCTGACGCTGGGCCACCTCAGAGCCCGTTGATCTATTTTCTATTATATGGGTTGTCAATAAAATTCAAAGATCTTTACCAATTTATGAAAAAGAAAAAAAAACAACCACTCGTGTTTTTCCCAAAGACTCGGTTGATTTCTATCCTTTCTAATGTTCCTAAAGCTTCTTTTATTTATTGATGTACTTTCTGCCCATCAGTATTTCTTTAACTCCACCCCCATAATAATCCCTGCCTGCTAGTTGATTAGCAGAATCAAAACCATTGTCCCAAAATACTTGGTCCTGAATTTTTTCAAATAAAACTTTATAATCCTGTTTTTCCCTGCATCTGCTAAGCCTTTCCTGTCGCCGTTCTCTAAAACTTGATCATGGACCCTCAAGCCAATTTTCTTCCCTGTCCTCAAAAAGGAAATACAAAAGATTTTTGCTGAATCCAGAAATTTCATCGTATTTTCCCTTGACTTTCTTCCTTTCTTCCACAATGACAATGATTTATTTGTTGGGTTTTTTTGGTTGGTCGGTTGTTTTTGTTTTGTTTTTTTGTTTTTTTTTTTTAAATCTCCCAAAGGGGTCTTAACTTTTGTTAGAAAAGTAAGTGAACCCAGCAATTTCAATTATGAATTCCAGAATAAAGTCTTATAAACCCATTGACCCAAAACCTGCCTGGTTGATACCTACAGCCTAACATACACTAGAATATTTCAAAGCAATTAAAAAACCCTATTGTATCCAATTGAATCTAGAAGTCAGATTCTTTTCTCAGTCTTGTGGACACTTGAGACGTTTTGGCATGTGACTGTAAGAGAAATCTCTTAATTTCTGTGGTACTTCATACGTGTGCAAACTGAAGTACTTAATTAAAGCAAGACATGATTTCTCGATTTTTAGAAGATTCTGCTACCTCTTATCCTTAATAATCAAAAGCCAACATTAATTTCTAGCTGTGAAAGTAAAGTGCAAATTTTCGTTGCTTGAGAGACACTCAGATTAGTTTATAATAGGGAATATTGCAGTCTAGGTACCTTTTCAAGGGGATTTACAAAACTGTAATGAGATGTTAGCTACTCTGATAATAGTTGCAAGCAGAAGGGGAAAAACATTTCTGCTATTAATAATAATTCCACTGACAGTAGTGTAAAACTTACTAGCTATTATGTAGATCTGACTCCACAGAACTCATGTGCCAAGTGTCTTTTGTGTCATACAAAAAAAAAAGTCAGAGGTTGTGAAGGTGCGAAAAATAACTTCTCAGTTTTAACATGTTATGGTGCAGCATCTGTAAAAGACTTGTTGATTTAGGTCAGCTTGTCTCACTGTCTTTAATATTGGTTGTTCCACATTGATCTAGTCAACTCCTTGTTGGCAACATGGGAATAAAAGGTTTGTGGGTGTTTAGCATTTGTGTGTAGTTTTCTCCTTGTACAGAGAATCTATGTCTGTAGGTAGTTTAGAGATGAGTTAGTTTACTTGTAAAGATAAGTTTGTGTTGCCAGCGAGCTGTCTGTGCATTTCATTTGTAAAGTGTGTTCTGCCCTGAGCAGGGGTGTGTATGCACTGTTCTGGTTCTTATCCCACCCCTTTTCTCTGCAGGGAATATGAAGAGAATGGTGAGATTAAGAAAGAGACAAAGTATTCATACAGTAAGTTGATCAACAGAAAGTCCCTTTTCTTTTACGCATGTAACTTTGGACTTTTATGTGTGTGTATTTTGATTTTTGTTGTAAAGCCTGTATTTTCTTGTTGGGAAAGAAAGGAAAGGAATGTGAAGAAATAAGCAAAAATTCTGTTTCCTAAACAAATGGCAGGACTTCCCTTTCTTGAGGTAACTGAGGTGAAAGGAGGTGTGCTGTTAGCAAGCAACTATTACAGAAAGTCTTGTCTTGGAACTCCTAGAGGTTCAGAGCACCCAGGGATAGGATGCTCCAGAGGTGGGACCCATAAGGTCCTCAGTGACAGGAGATGGGCAGAGATGAGAGTGTGTTCAAAGCTATGCCTGAGATTACTCTTCACAAGTGGAATAACTGGGCATATGTCAGGCGTGAGCAGAAGAAAATAGACAAGGAAGAAGAGCGTAGCTCCAGCCTGTAAGAAGCCTGTTGAGAGTCTGTTTAGGTGTTGATACCAGCTAATGAAAACCATCAGCACCTTCTGATGTGCGCTGTGGCTTTTGCCAAATGCTTTTTTGGCAGGAGCAGAACCGAGAGCATTATTCTGATCTACCCAGTGACAGAAAAATAACTCTGAGTCATCGTATATCTGGAGATTAGTCTCTGTACTTCATTTATCTCTGATTAAAGCACATGGATGTGTAACGTGGGTGTGCAGCAGTTTCTGGGTGTGATCATAGAAATACCCCAGCTCAGTGAAGCATGGGACCCTGCAGCATGAAGATACATAAGGAGCAAAGCTAGTGGTTGTGAGCTGTGAAAAACAGCCTTACAGTGGCAGGGAACAAAAAGAAATGGCATTTAAAAAAACAACTGCCTCTCAAGATAGATGGATTCTGTCCAGTAAAACTGTGTATGTTACTAGATGTGGTGGGTTAGCTTTGGCTGGCAGCCAGGGGCCCACACAGTCGCTTGCTTACTCTCCCCCTCAGCAAGACTGGGGAAGAGATTGGGAAGAACAGACAGGAATGAGAGAGCTTGTGGGTTGAAATAAAGATAGGGAGATCGCTTACCAATTTTACCATCGTGGGCAAAACAGACTCAACATGGGGAAAATTAACTTAATTTATTGTCAATTAAAATAAATATTTAATTACTGATTTGGGCGCTCTCACCCTTTCCCAGGCTCAACTTCACTCCAGACTCCTCTCCCCTTGCCTGCCCCCCCCCTTGTTATTGCCACAGCTCACGCTCACTCCCTTTAGTGAAGCAGTGAGCGGTGCAGGGGGTGGGGGTAGGTTTACAGTCAGTATGTAGTGGTTTCTCTCTGCCATTCTTTCCTTCTTACACTTTTCCTGTGCTCCAGCATGGGCTCTCCCCATGCTGCAGTGAATATCTGCTCTGCTGTGGAGCATCTCCTCCCCTGACTTTGGTGTTCCCTCTGTTGCTTCTCACTTCTTTTTGTTCCCTCCCTTCCCCATTTGGTGTTTTCTGCCCTTTCTTAAAAATGTTTTCACAGAAGTGCCCCGAACTTCACTGATGGGCTCAGCTGTGGCCTGCAGTGGGTTCGATGTGGAGCCAGCTGTGTCCAACACAGGGCAGCGGCTGACCTCTTCCCACAGAGGCCACCCCTGCAGTCCCCCCACTACCAAAGTCTTGCCATGTACCCAATACACCAGAATATCCCTTACAATGATCCCTACGCCACTGTTTAACCAAACTCCCTTTCCTTCCTCTCTACTCCTTCACGGAAGTAGAGCAAGCTATATTTAATATGGAAGCTGCTCAAAAAGGGACTCTAGTGTCATAGGAGTTACAAGAAACCTACTGGAATCTGCTCTGGGGATGTGGGAAGGCTGCTGTGGCCTGAATGAAGGCAGCATTATGAATTTTTGACACTGGCACGTACAGGTACCATTTCTATCTGTTGCTTGACTGCACTGAAATTTGCTAGTTCCAGCAGAGCTCACAGCCTTTCCTCACTGTTCTGGTTTTGGCTAGGATAGAGTTAATTTTCTTCCTAGTAGCTGGTATAGTGCTGTGTTTTGGATTTAGTATGAGAATAATGTTGATAACACACTGATGTTTTAGCTGTTGCTAAGTAATGTTTACACTAGTCGAGGACTTTTCAGCTTCCCATGCTCTGCCAGGCACACAAGAAACTGGGACGGGGTACAGCCAAGATAGTTGATCCAAACTGGCCCAAGGGCTATTCCATACCATATGGCGTCACGCTCAGTATAGAAACTGCGGGGAGTTGGCCAGGGGGCAGTGATCGCTGCTTGGGATGGGGCTGGGCATCGGTCAGCAGGTGGTGAGTGGTTGCATCACTTGTTTTTTTTCCTGGGTTTTGTTCCTCTTCACTCTCTTGTTGTTTTCCTTTTCATTACAATTTATAATTTTTTTTCCAATTATTAAACTGTTCTTATCTCAACCCACAAGTTTTCTTACTTTTGCTCTTCCAATTCTCTCCCCCATCCCACCAGGGGAAGGGTGAGCGAACAGCTGTGTGGGGCTTAATTGCTGACTGGGGCTAAACCACAACACTCACAAAAACAGATTACTCCCAAAGAGTGCAGCCAGGAATCAAACCCCACAGCAAAGCTCCCACTGAGCGAAGTTGAGTTACAATTTTATCGCTAAAATCCTATTTTTGTAAATCCTGCCATTCCTTATTAATATGCTAGGAAGATGGATTTAAGTATCAGTACAATCACATACATATTTTGATGTAAACATTATTAGTGCAAGTGTAACTTGGAACTGATTCATTGATCGAAAGGTGTCTTCAATAACTAAGGTCTGAGTGGCAATTTTTCCTGTTTACTCCTCAACCTTCATATCATTTTCTTTAGATACCGAATGGAAATCAGAAGTTGTGAACAGCAGAAACTTTGATCGAGAAATTGGACACAAAAACCCTAGGTAATTTACCACCTAGCACAGTTCTTCTAGATTCTGTCACTGTATCTGATCAAAGATGAAAGCTGAATGACTAATCTTCATGACCCAGTGTGGTAGATGGAAACTGTTGGTCTTTTGGTAGTTGGGAGAACTAAGGCATAGAGAGTGGAGAGCAGTTCAAAGCTGCCTGGTGGAACCAGAATTAAGCTATCCATTAGTAACGGCTCAACATCAGGCTATTATTATATTACCTCTGGACCACGCGGTCTCCATGTAGGAGAACTTGAATGGGTTCCTTTCTGACTTTTATTGTCTGTTAGTGCAGTCTATTACTAATTCTTTCCTCTAGTGCAAGTAGAGGGTTACAATAGCAGGCATCCCATGAGCTTGTCACGCCACTTGCATGCTGCTTTTTCTAAGCTAGCATGCATGAGCTTACAGGCTTATTTGTGGCAATCGCCCATATATAATTTGTTTCATATATATCTCATCTGCAGCATTCTATTTACACTACAGTGTGCCATTTTTAATGCTAGGTTTTAGCTTGCTTGTCATTCTCACAGCACCTGCTTGGTTCCTTAGGATGCAGGATGCCATCTGGCAAAAAACATCATGTGTGAGTGAAAAGTACAGCTGGATGGATAGTAGGAGCAGGATTTCAAAAACACTTTGAACTTTGCAAAATCTCCAGAACTTTGTTTTGGTTCTGTGGGCTCATCCAAATACACCGTCCTTTATTTGGAAGTATTACTTCAGGAGGGAAAGCGAAGATCTATGTGTTTTTGATTATAAGTCCCAACTAGCAGACTCGTATAGATGAGATAATGGAAAAAAGGATGTACAGATGACATACCTGCTTTCTGTCTCCTCCCCATGCACACTTTTTTGTTAATGAAAATTCTCCAAGGATTCTCCAGTAAATGTAAATCCCCAATTGAGAGTAAGAAACATTTTCGATTTAGTGCTATTGCAGTACATAATTTAAAAAGTGCTGCAGCTAAGAACATTTCATCTGGGTGTATTGGTACAAACCAAGGAGACTGAGCATAACTGTGGTGGATCTTTGCGTGAGACAGCACGGTGTATGTAGACATGCTGAACTTTAGAGTTCATGCCTAGCATTAATGAGACTCTATTTTAAGTGTGTACTACATGTCTTCTTCCTTCCGTCCATCCATCTTATCTTTTTCTGCAACTTAGACATTTGTGAAAATAAAATCTGTCGTTTACTGCCAAGGATATTCTAGTAGTACTACTTATGAGAATGAAGTCAAGTCTGTAAGTAAAGGATTCCTGAGTTTGGAATTTAATTAACTTGGCCATGATGTAGAAGTACCTTTATATGGAGGTTTATGATCTAGGTTTCTTAATTTAGCAGGTAAGATCTAGTAGTTAGCAGCGGAAGCTAAATAAATTCAGGCTAGAAATAAAGTGCATTTATGAGTGTAGTTAAATGTTGCAGGAATTCATCTAGGAATGTGATTAATTCATTGTCACTCAAAACCTCTATATCACCACTGAACAGCTTCCTAAGAGCTGAACTGCATTCAGCCCATTATAGGTTCAGTACAGAAAAAACTAGTGAAGTCCTATAGTGTGAATTTGTGGTCAGGCCAGGGGATGAGACAGTTGTATCTTATCTTATTTCAATGGCTCCAACACTATGAAGTCTGGACATAGTTTCTTGATGGATTTGTTTTCACATTATGACAGCCATTTAGCTCTTTGTGTTTCTGCTGATATTTGACATAGTACCTTTTATGTGCTGTATATACATACTGCAAATCAAGAGTTTGATCACAATTCTGGGACTAATCAGGGACTCTCTCTGTTCCTCAGTGCCATGGCTGTGGAGTCTTTCACTGCTGTTTCTCCTAACGTCCAGGTTGGCAGCTTTGTTCTTTCCAAGGGTAAGGATTGCTTTGTACTGGCTTTGTGTCTGCTGTTGCACCAGCAGTGGACTTTGGTTCTTTCCACAATGGCAGTCATTTCAAGTGATAATTAGGAAGCCAGCCAGGAAATTGGCTGTTCCAAGTTAGACACCAGACCTGAGCTTGTTTCTTTATTCTGCTTAGGTCTTGTGGATAAAATTGATGACTTCAAGCAGTTGAGCTTGTCGAACCTTGAGGATCCACATGCTGATGTTACCCGAGGAGGAGATTACTTTTACCACAGCGAGAACCCCAGGCGTCCAGAAGTAAGATGAGAAAGATAAACCAAAGCAGTGATTACTATTATGTGAAAAAGAAAGTTGGGGCACGTCCCATTTCTATTTAAATAGTAGAAATTGGGGTACAGACCATCGCATACGATGACACCCTTAGTACAGTCCTTCAGCATGAGTGCTTGTCTTGCAGGAAGCTCCTGATCTTGCTTCTTTGTCTTCTGTTTTCTTGAGTCTGCCATGCTTTTAAATGGAAAGACACATGGGATGGTGCTGGGAAGTGGATTCTACCTCTGCCTTGCTGTACTGAATGGAGTACAATGAAATAGCTTGTTGTCAGCTTGTGCTGCCCGCCCTCCTCTGCCAAAAGATGAAATGACAAGGGATGAATATAGGTTCTCATTGGTGTTAAGGTGCTCCTGCAGCTAAATCGGGGGGGTATTGCAAAACAGCATTTGAGCTACCCTGTTTCGGCTATCAACTAGGCCTGAAAAAAGTACAGCTTGGAAATCATTCTGGGTATCCTCTGGCTTGACATAAATGTTGAGAAAAAGTGTTGATATATAAAGGGTGTTCCCATGTGGAGTTGTCTTTCCTGTGATTCTCCTTTGTAAAGAAATCTTTCTTGACTTCCAGTATTCTCTTGTTTGTAGGTAGGAGACCTTCGTGTCTCATTCTTCTATGCAGGTCTGAGCGGAGATGACCCCCATTTGGGCTCTGCTGATAAGGTGAGTCTTCAGCTGTTTCTGTATTTTGCAATCTCTGTTCCCAACTCAGTAACCAGTAAATATTTTCCCCTTTCTTCCAAGGTGACTGTGATTGCTCGCCAGCAAGGCGATCAACTGGTTCCGTATCATACCAAGTCTGGAGATGTCCTGCAGATTCTGTACTCTGGGGAACTCTCTGTGGAGGTGAGATACCACACTGACCTAGTGAAGAGTTGGAATTGGAGATGGTAGTGCAGAAGCAGCAGGGGAGTAAGCCCCCATTCTCCTTCAGCCTTGCTCTAGAGGAGGAGATGCTCGATGTAAACATTGGCTTTTCTCTCTGCTTTGTCTAGGACAACGCGTTACAGCCTGTGTTTGCTTTCCAGGTTTCTGCGCATTCTTTGTGTTGCAGCAAAATGCCATGCTTCGCCCACTAGCAGTACATAATTTGGCTATGGTTATTCCTGATGGTTTTTTTAATTTTAAAAAGGAACCATGGCTAAAGTAGCTGTATATTTATTTTTTTTAAATCCCCTTGTGTTGCTGCTGCACATCCTTTGCTTTAAAGGCTCTTCCTGTGCCTTCTCATTTTGCTTTTATTTTCTCTTTGGTAGTTTCCCTCTTACACATGCAAGCATGTGCTTTTGAAAAGGTCCTATGTAAAAATAGTAAAAATCAGGCTTTAATTAAACAAACCGTAGGAGCTATCCTCTCTTCAGCTTCTAGTAACAGTTTAGGCTTGTTTGAAATGTTTATTGCTATTCTGGCTGAGAAAGAACCTTCAGGCAGAGCATTATGCTCCAATAAATCCTGCATGCTCCAGCAATTTGGCGATTCATTTACTCCTTTGAGTAGGGTTGTTTCCATTAATGATTGTTTCATGCCCTGTTGCAAAAATCCCAGATGTGAAGAATTTACAAGAGCTCCCAAAAGCAGTTGAAAAGGCTTTTGTTCTGAGTTGAAAGAGAGTAGCAGTAGAATCATCTCTCGGCTGTGAGTTCTGAATCTTCATTAGACAGAATTTTAGTTCATTGGAAATTAACTCACTACAAATGAATAATTTGTAGAGTACTTGTATGTACAAGCAGTCAATCAGTTGTACACGTCTTTTCCCATTAAGTGCTTTATTATATCTTAGCCATCTTCATGTGTACGTTTTATAGAGCCAGAGGGGCACACAACCCATTTTGAAAAACTCTTACTCAGAATTCTTGCAAATAGGTGCTTTGCTTTGCCTGATGCAATATACACACACCTTTTGTCTTTTCTTCCCTGCATACTGCTTGCTTGCTTTTGTATACCCTTCCTTCAGCCATCAGTGGATATTGTTGCCTTTTCTCTCTTCCTCCAAACACAGTGAAGTCAGATTGTTCCTCCTTATTACATTTACTTATTAGTGTCTTATTTTCGACAGTAATGGTGAATGTGTCCATTTGCAGCAAAAACTGTGTGCTTGGTGCCTGTGGCTATAGTGTGTCAAACGGTGCTTGTTTAGCTGTCTTAATTTAGAAAAATGCTGGTTTCCCTTGTGCTGCACTTTGCAATCTATTGTAGCGTGCAGCAATACTGCGCAAAAAGACCCTGCAGAATGAGCTGCGATATACCTTCTCTGAGAGAATCTGTACTCCTACAATACTGTCAGCTCTGATTTGCTCATAATATATTGGAATCAAGAGGATCTCAAAAGGAATTGAGAAACAGGCTGCATATAATGGTGTTTGCTTTCAGGAAGTGTTTCAGAAGGAGCATGAGAGTAACACCATGAAGACCTGGGCCCTCCGTGCAGCAGGCTGGCTGGCAATGTTTGTAGGCATCAGCCTAATGACCCGAATCTTTTACACTTTGGGTAAGTTTTTTACAGAAAAGTAAAATGTTTTAGAAATAGGATCATAATCCCTAGAGAGGTCCTCTCATGCTCACATATGCAATTAATTAATTTGGAGGTCAGGAGGAATCTGGTTTGAACCCAGATTGGATTGATCTGAAAGTCACTGTAGACTAATTGCAAGTAAACAGGATCCCAGAACCAGATGGTTGCTTTGTGAACATTAAAAAAAAAATTTCAAATATCTGTCGCCAGTCTCGGAAGATCCCAGCCCAGTGCGTGCCAAAATCAGAAACCAAAGCACACACTGGGCTGGTTCTTTCAAGTCTTAACTCAAGGTGATGTGGTCCAATTACTCTCTACACCCATACACAAGTGGTCCCCCCAACAGGTCTTAATTAGTAGTTGTGTAGTAACATGTCTTTGTGTCTGGTTATTCTACACTACTGTGAACGCACAGCAAAAAAGGTTTTTGTTTATCCTTTTAGCGTAGAAAAATGTTGGAATAAAAACTTAGAGAAAAGCAGGACGGTGCCTCCAACTTGTATAATCTTCAAACATCAAAGCTATCGTTTGCTTTGTAGCGGTGTGCTCTCTCTTCCCCCTTCCCCCCCTTATTTACTTATGCAGATACATGCTACTGCAAGATTTATTGTTGCCAGAAATTAATTTTTGTGCTAGCATATTGTCTCAGTTGCCCTAGACTTGTTCCACAGCTGCAAGGCTATCAGTCTACTCTGCCCCTCAAGCCTTGGCCAAGACTTCAGACTTAATTTTGGATTACTTTCTGTCTGAAGAGATGAAGATACCATTGTCTTAGATGTTTAGCTGCTGCTTAATTATCAAATGCCTTGAGGATACTCTGCTGAAATGCCTTATCCAGTGCTCTCGATAAATAATTTGAGTCTGTCTTTTGATTGCAATAGTTAGCGTGCAAATCCTAGGCATGAATAAGACTTCCTTTTAAATTACCATCTTGTCAACTGCTTTATCCCTTGTTTAATTCTTTCTGCAGTGGACTGGTTTCCTGTTGTGAGAGATCTGGTTAACATTGGATTAAAAGCATTTGCCTTCTGCGTAGCCAGTTCGCTGTCGCTCCTGACCATCTCCATCGGCTGGCTCTTCTACCGCCCTCTCTGGGCTTTGCTGATCGGGTTGCTCTCTGTAGTTCCAATTGTGGTTGCGAAATCTCGTGTTCCACCAAAGAAGCAGCAGTGAGAAGGAGGTGGTTGGGTTTTGCGCTGAATCCTGGTTAGAAACTTTTCAAGTGCGTTTCTGTCCCGGTTACTGCAGCGTGCTTACAGCATATCACAGTTCAGCAGCGTGCACCAAGAGTTGGGGAGGGAGCTTGAATGTGGTTGTTGCTACACGTTATCCATGAAAAATACGACTATAGGATGCCATTGGTAGGAAGTCAGTGACATTTGACTTGGGGGGAAAAAAGCATTTTGGAGTGTCTGTATTGATTATAAGTCAGTGAACAAGCAGATTTGTACCTCTTGCCGCTTACTAATTCCCCCTGATTTGAGAACTGGCAAGTCCTCACTGACAGGTGGGGCACCCTGTGTGTTACAGAGAAAGTGCCATCTTTATCACACGGACCGTGATTAGATAGCCATAGGAAATACATGTGTGTTCCTGCCTCTGACAAGCCCTCCCTCTGCTGCCTTTTCTTACATGCACAGTCATGTACACTTCGTTGGCTGATGCCTTTGGAAGCGTATGTGTTCAAAGGAAAAACACAGCTTAGTTGAATCTCACACAATACTTAGGTAAAATGTTTGCTTTTGGACTGAGGAGTTTCAAAGTAACTTGAAATAACGAGTGGCCAGGTTAGCAGTGCTCTGAGGGAGGGCGGATTTGTCACAAAGCATTGATTTCCCCAACTTTTTAAAAGTCTTTGGAGTTGTTCTTGGTTAAGCATCCAAAATGGTAGCGTGGACTATACCACTGCATAACTATTTCAAAAAATTAACGTCGAATTGCACTTCTTTAAGGGGATACTCGGAGGTCACTAACCTTTAAAAATAAAACCTGCTGCTGTGAAACAAAATGAACTTTTACAATTGAATGTATATTCTTTAAAATATTTGGGATTTTTTTGCTGTGTATACTGTTTCTTTCTTGAATTTCACTTAGTAAGGACAATGAACATACTCCCCAAAATTAAATAATGAAAACATTTTTGCCTGCTTAGATTTCATAGACGTTAGTAGCCTAAATCTTGAGCTTTATATCACGTTAGAGGAATGCCTTCTTGTAGTGTTGTGATGGCTCGTGTTTACGTATTTCTGCTGTAAGCAGTACTTGAGATTAGAGACTGTCTGGTACTGGTTTTATGTCTCTCTCCAGCTGGGTAGAGTCTGGCTTCCAGGTGTGCCCTCCCTATGCTCCAGTGGGGTTTTTTCTGTAAGTATACACAATTCAGTAGAAAAATCATGTCTTCATTTGTGAAATCCAGTTATGACCATCAGAAGAGTGTTCCCCGTACCAAAGGAACTTAACTTGAACATACATAGAAGCAAATGTTTGCTACAAATGGTACAGAAATAGAGATCGGAGTTATAAATCATAAATGTTTTGAGAAGTAGTGATTACTTTATTAGCCTTAATTCTTTTCGTTCTTCTGGTACTTCAGTGTTGTCAATTCAGTCTCACGGCTCGGTTCCTCTGGTAAAAGCAGTAATAGTGAGTGGAAGGTTCTAGGAGGTGCAGGTGGTCTCATGCACGCAGCTCACATGCGTTAGCGATCCTGCGCAGTCTTCCTGCTGCTCGCTAACACCAGCTTTTGCTCCACCAATTAAGAATTGCACTCCACTGGGGGGAAAAACAAGTGTTGGACTGCTGTTTCACCAAAGACGCAGGAAACTAACCAGCATTCCCGTATTAGAGATGAAGATACCATTTTCTACAGAAATGCTGAGCTTTTGTATGTTTAATAAAATACAGTTTTCAAAAGGTTGGTCTGTAGGCTTCTTTCTTATTACATTTCAGTATTGCACATCTCATGTCCTGGTACATGGGGGATTCGTTTGTAGCTCCCACATGAACTAGTTTTCTATTGTTGGTTGAGATAAACGTGCAGTTGGGTTTTGTTTAGCCTGCAAATATTTCCCCATTTTGGGAAGCAAGTTCCTAATAACAGCACGGCTGCTATCTGGTCTATATGCGTCTATGAGATGGAAGGCTGATTCCAGCCTACTGTGGTTTTACTCCTGTGCTGGTTTTGGCTGGGGTAGAGTTCATTTTCTCCATAGTAGCTAGTATGGGGCTGGGTTTTGGACTTGTGCTGGAAACAGGGTTGATGACCCAGGGGTGTTTTTGTTCCTGCTGGGCAGTGCTGACACAGAGCCAAGGCCTTTGCTGCTCCTCACCCCACCCCACCAGCGAGGAGGCTGGGGGGGCACAAGAAGCTGGGAGGGGACACGGCTGGGACAGCTGACCCCAACTGCCCAAAGGGACATTCCACACCATATGGTGTCATGCTCAGCATATAAAGCTGGGGAAGAAGAAGGAAGGGGGCGACATTCGGAGTGATGGCGTTTGTCTTCCCAAGTCACCGTTACGTGTGATGGAGCCCTGCTTTCCTGGAGATGGCTGAACACCTGCCTGCCCATGGGAAGGAGCGAATGAATTCCTTGTTTTGCTTTGCTTGTGTGCGTGGCTTTTGCTTTCCCTATTAAACTGTCTTTATCTCAACCCTCGAGTTTTCTCATTTTGACTCTTCCACTTCTCTCCCTCATCCCACTGGGGGGGAGTGAGTGAGCGGCTGGGTGGGGCTGAGTTGCCAGCTGGGGTTAAATGATGACAACTCCTCACTACCACTACTTAAGTAACAGTAACTCCCCTGCCTCCATAAGATTATTTGAAAAATACGATGGTTCAACCTGACTGGATACAGCCTCTTGTATTTTTACTGGGGGGTTTACCTATGCATTCAACAGCTTAAAATACTTCTGTCTCGCATACTAGCATGTGCACAGGAATGACACAAAATAAAGTAAGAGTCCTTTCACAGACAAGAACTTCATGTTTCCCAGGCCAGGCGTGCTGGTGGAGCCACGGCTCGCCGCCTTTGCATGTACACAAACAACATTTCTGTAGGACCAGCTGAAGCAGTATTTCTCTTTGCTTCCTTACCAAAATCTGACAGAACGTGTACCTGATCTGTCAGTCATCTTCCCTCTCTGCTTTGATCTCCTCTTCCACCTTTTGCGTGTTTAGGTTAGGAGAGCTGGCTGCCTACGGAGCTGAAAAGCTGAAGATGCGGTCGTCTCTTTCCCTGCTGACTATAAATAGTCACTGGACTCACAACTTCGTGTATCTGTGCTGAGTGTCCCAAGTTAGGAAGCACGGAGTCGGACAGCTGGTACCAGCTCCCATTTTAAGCAGATGAAAAATGACCGATAGCAGCAGGAGCTGGATGTGGGCCCTCACATTCGAAGTACTCATCTCGGGGTGTATCCTGCATATCCACACAATGACTAACACAGAAGGAGTTACGTCCTCTGGGCCCTCTGCAGTTTTACCGGTTCATGCAAGATTTAGAATTTTTCTTGAAGCCTTCTATCTGCAGGTCGTACCTACTCCCCAAACCTCCAACTTAGGCTGGGCTTTATTTATTTAGAATTTGGTAGCAAAACCTAAAAACTCAAAATGAAGACCCTTAAGGTTAAAACAATTCACAAGCAGCCAGCTCTGGGATATCCTGGGACCCGATGTGTGACTTCTGGAAATGCTACGGTGCGTTCTCATCCTTGCATGAGAGTCCTGCGAGGGAAACAGAGCTGATTGATTGCAGAAGAATGAGCTGGCCGGAGGGGAGGTGTAATGGAGAACATACTCTTTTTCCATACTTTATTTTGTTCTACAAACACAGTACAAAAATAGAGGTTTTTTCTGAACATAATTAAATGTCTGCCATTTTCTTGCATTTCAATCTTGGATCATGTCCACCAATGCCTAGACTCTATTCCCCCTCTCGTTTTAAAGAGACAGTGTCAGTGTAATTTAATTGCAAAAATATTGCAAAAGACAGATCAGCATTTCTAGTACAAAACTGCAGGAAAAGCTTGTGTAGATTGAACATTCCTCTCTTAACAGTTTTTAAATGCTTAAGTACTGGATAACATTTACAAGAGCTCTCTGGTTTCTGTGAGTTTCGTTTCTGACAATGACACTCAGGCAGTTTTACGTGTTTTGCTCCAGAAGGTATCCACGTGGTCTTGACAAAACAAAACTGAAACTGAAACAAATATGTATATATTCAAATTACTTAAGAAGACATGTTTAACCTTAGGTTTGAAATGAGGACAGGGCTCCTCCCTTCTAATGCACAAGATTTCTGAAAGTAAAGGAAGATTGTAGGCTGAAAAGCCAAAATGGAGTTTTCACAAAAGGCGGGTATTCTTTAGGAAGTAAATTTTCAGATTCCTCCAAATCTTGATTGCCTGGTTTTTTACACCTTAGAGGAAGTATTTCCCCTTCTGTGATGATGAGAGCGTAAGACCAGAACTCTAGCTCACCACTGATTTGGATAAGGTATGAATCAAAGAGGGCGCCAGCAGTCCTTTGGCCAGCTCACTGCAGACCGCTAAAGAGCAGCTGCATGCCTCAGTTCTGAGCAAGCGGGAAAAAATGGTAAGGAGAAAAAAAATGGGAAAAGAGAGTGCTAATGAAAGGAATGCCTCAGAAAACAGAATTCTTAGTGCTGAGTGACACAAAAGAGAGCAAAACACCCCAACGGCACAAAGTGATCTTCTCAGAAGGTAAAACCGCACATCTGCTTCTCCTAAGTCCAAGGATAAAAGGATGAACCTAATTACCTGTGATTGATAGCAAACAAAACTCTTGATACTGAATCAGGATGGTCCCCGATAGCTCAAACACAAGTGCGCAGGAAGACTAAGTCCTTAACTGGCATAGGATACTTTGTTGTGCCTATTGTTCTTGCATCTGGAAACGGCAAAGAAACACTTGTTCTGATCACAGCTTCTCAAAAGGGAACAACTGGGCTGCTTCTCCTTTCTTTTCTCGCTTGCTCTTTCTGGTTGTCTTCTCTTCTTTTTTTTTCTCTAACTGGCGATTTTGGGGCCAAGCAATGGCCGCATTCCCTACTGCAGTCTCGGAACTCGGACCGCCTTCATCAGCAGAGAATCTCGCTCCTTTCTCTGTCTCAGGTGCTGAGGGCTCAGTCTGGAAAAAACAGGTGTGAAAATTGAGAAGTTGCTCTAGAAATCACTCGTAACTACCCCTTTCTAAAAGGGCTTGTCTGCCATCACAGTGACGCTTAATGACCTTACAAAAGCTGGCTGCTCTGGTTTGGGCTTCTCACCCAAAGCAACATGTTTCTATTACTGGATATCAAGCATTCTTTCAACAGAAGCAAAATATTTTTGGCTGCAGAAGAATAAAAATAAACCTGCTTTAAAAAGATCATGTTTTTCACCTTTCTCAATGGGGAACAGATTAAGAGCTAAAACATCTGACTTCATAACCAAAAGCAGCCCCCTCTCATCCTGTTAGCTACTTGCTTGGCTTGGAGGAATAAATCTAGGAAGGGGGTTTGTCAAAACAGAAAATAATACCAAAAAATGATGCTTTGGGAAACACTAATCTCTTGTTGAACAATAATGAATCTTTCATGGACATGACCGCAGCAAATTTCTGGTGTAGTTTTTTTCACTAGTTGCTAGTCACATGCTAACAACAGGAAAGAAAAAGATTTTTGAGCAACTACACTCTGGAAGTTCTACACTCCACAGCTGGAAACATAACACATTGGAAAGACCAGGAAAAAATCTCTTGGTACAGAAGTATCATCCTGAAAAAGAAATCACTAACAGAAATGCAGAATACCTTGACGGAGTAGCGTTGCTTCAGTCTCTCTCTGATGAGAAGTCCTTTTGTCAGCAGCTTCCAGTTCCCCAGAGCTCTTTTCTCACGCTTCTGCGTGGGATTGTTATTGAAAAGAGAAAAATGGACTATTGTAAGTTTCAATGTATTTACACCCACAGAAAATGCAAGTTTCAAGATATTAAACTGCCATTAAAAAAACCCACGCCAACTTAAATGTGTCACATTAAAAGATTATAGGCCAGCAGGATTCTTAGGAGTAAAAGGTATTGGTGTCCAGTTATCTGCTAAACACGTGAATTCCTGTCCCTTTCTAACGTGCACCCTGACTGTATAAATTACACCAGAACCACTCTAAAACTTTAACCTCATACGTGTATTCCTCATTTTTGTTTCCCATGGAAACAGCCATAGAAAACTATTCCAGAGTATGCTATTGCAGATATTGCTACACACTGGCATTGCATCCCGCTGCAGTCTGGACAGCAAGCCCAAAACGGGGCGTTTGGGGGATGCAACTAGCCACTCACAGTCACAGAGCTCCGTGTCTCTTGCTTACGCAGCCCACCCTTGTTTGCCTGTCCACAGTGTAAATGAAATTTACTTAATAAATGTAACAATAAGGAAGCTGCAAAAATAATTCTCACCTCCTTCTCCTTCTTTTCTATTTCTGCTTGTTCATTCTCCCAGGCAGCAATGAGGACCTCTTTATACTCCTCACAGACAACGTAGCCATCGGTACTAGGAAGGAGAACACAATCCTCTGTCAGCTACTAAAAGAAAAAAGAAAGGGAGCAAATGCCTTTTGACCCAGCCAAACCAAAAGCAAGCTACTGAATATTGACAGAACCATCTGTCTGCCTCATAGAATCTAAGCATGTAACTCATCACCTATCCTCCCCACACAAGCACAGACTCTTAAAGCATATAAAGTCGCTTCTGTATGCCAGGGCCACTGACTCCACTGCCACTACTAGCACAGAAGAGGAGGGCATGTACTCCTTAACACAGGGTATACAGCTTCTGCAGGACATCAAAATCTATCAGCTGCAACAAAGCGGCTTTACATACACTGGGTGCGAGTAGCCGCCATGAAAATCAAATCCAGTGATGGCTTGAGCACAGTCAATGTCCAGCTTCCGCGCCAATCTGTTCAGGTTTGGGAGTCTCAGCTGCACACAGCCGATGGGTAACATGGATGGCAGGAAGAGATAGACATTTCCATATTCATTCCGAGGAACCTGTTATTGCAAAATTAAAGAGAAATGGTGACACTCCTGCTCTCTGGAGAGAGGTGAAAACCCCTGCTGCAACTCAGGGACTCTCCCTTCCGTCTGCCCTGCTACATTCCACTCTAGTATTCGATTAATATTCACGTGACAAGGCACAAGCCTAGATCTTAGCTGCACAGTTATCTCCTAGTTATGCTCTCTGCCCAGGCCTTGTTACTCAGGCTGTAATGCAGAGAATTAGCAAAACAAACATGGGGTAGGCAAATTAGATCAACAAAGTCATAAAGTTAGCAGTCTGCACTGCTAGCAGTCATTACTTGTACTCAGGAAAGAAAGGCCTCAGTGAAGTTTTGACCATTTCCTCCTAGGTACAGTTACCTCAGAAATCTTAATCCTGAATCCCGATGTTATTGACTGATCTCACCTCTAAAAATGCAGCTTCTTGGAAGATGAAGCCCACAGCTCTATACAAACACCTCCTTTAACACCAGCCCTCTGCCTTCCTAGCTACCTTTCCATCCACGGCTATAGGCGGCTGATACTCCTCTGTCTGCCAGCGACCGAACAGTGCCAGGTCCTCTTTGTCCCGGTTTGCAGGCTCTGCAAGGCGTGCCTTCCTCGCCTGGTTAGAAAATCCTTTCACCATCTGTGCAAATACAATGACCAAGCCTGTAACACCACAACAACAAGCTGCCAGTGATTTCAGACTTTCCTAGGACATCAAAGGAGAAGGCTCTGGGAGAGAAGAAATGTCTATTTCCTAGCTTCAGTATCCATTGCTTATAAATGATAACCCATGGCACCTGTATGCAACAGAGAGCCAGACCCTGCAGTTCATATAAAATGCTAGGATGCCTTTAAAGAAGACGAAAAGGGTGCAGTTCTGCTAGATACCCTTGGGGTGGGAAGAAGAGATAGCCAGTATATAGGAACTATAGGCGCAGTAGGTGGACAGATTCACAATGCAACTACCACAAACCATGCAAGCAAGTGAGAAATCTGTATCTGCTGACAGAGAGAAGGCAAACATCAAAACAGAATTGAGCTTGACCTTCAGAGGGTGGATGTGTTGCACAGGAGGAAGTCAAACCCTCTTACCTTGTAAGGCACCTCTCCAATCCTCACCACTCGAGCTTGCTTCAGCCAAGTGTCCTTGGAGTGCAGCGTGTGTACACAGTCTCTAAAAAGGCCAGAAGGAAGCACCACAAGAGTTTTGAAGTCTCTCCATAAGAGACTTCCAAACTGTTATTCACATTAGGAATTGTAAAAAAGGTGTATCTAAGTGATACGCAAAAGCTGTCTGAGCAGCTAAATGCTCACCCTGTCTACGCATGTGGCCTGAGACTACTGCTGATACCATGGTGGTCTTCACACAAATCAGCTCTTAAATTTGTTACAAAGATCACAGTCGCACATGGCAACGTGTGCACCACTCACCTGGAGTAGACAGCCTCTCCCCTGCAGTACCCTAGGACAGCAGCTGACTCAGGATAGATCGCCTGGTATTTCAAGAGGTGCCTCTTCAGTGCATAAAGAGGGTGGTTTTTGTACTCTCCAATTGCTGTTGGTAGAGGCTGATCTTGCAGCTTAACTTGAAACTGTAGGAATTATGCAAAGAAGAGTGATTTCACAACTCTCTTGCACTACGCCTTGTAATAAAATGATTATAGTATGGATCAAAGGAAAAAAACACCAGAAACTTAATCAGATGAGCCAACAGACCAAAGCATTCTTGTTGCAAATAGGCAGTTAGATGCGTACCCAGATCTACATATTTTAAAGCCTCTCTCCAAGAAGGGTAATGCTAAACTGTACAGAAACCACATTAGTAAGTTTCCAGCATGGGCTGTCCAGTACTTTTGCGATCCAGATTTCTCTGAACAGCCTCCATTTGATATTATTTTAATCTATCCTTGTATGTTCCCTTTAGAACATGCTCAACCTGAACATTTCAAGCTCATATACAAACTTCCTTCCTCGTGGAAAGATTCCTAATGATTTTTGCCTGAATGAGAATCCAAGAACTGGACTCCTGGCACTAAATGTCCTGAATAACCTATTGCCATTTACCTCATTTTCCTCCTTCTTGTCTCTTTCCACATAGGGACTTTTATATGGCTGCAGCGTGTCTTCCCACCACTCAGGGTCCACACGACTCTTCCTTGTTGCGGTCATCCACACCGGGTCATATCTTTGTGTCACATCCCTGACACTCCCATCATTGTCAAATCCCACAATATAGAAAAGCGGCTTTGTGGCATATGTGAAGCACAGCTGCGGCTGGCCAACGTTGCCATGAACACAGTCTACACACACCCACTTGTCCTCACGTTCAAGGAAAACCTCCAGCCACTGGTCTGTGCCCAGCACTTTCCTTACCTCCTGCTGTCCATCATCCTCATCACTAGAAATTATTTTGTTTCTCTTTCTCTGTGCATGAGGCAAGGCTGGAGCTGTACTTTTTGCTGGCCTAGGCTCAGCTCCGGATGAATTTTTGGATAGCCTTGATTCTGAAGTCTCAGGTTTAGGGCTTTTTATAGCCGTTACCTTTGACTTCTGGGAGCCCAGTGAGCTCCTCCGTCTTTTAGAGACAGTTTCAAAATCCTCATCAGAGAGATCACTCTCTTCCTCTGAAACCTCAAAGTCCGAAACACTGCCCTCATCACTTCCACTCTCTTCTTTGTAACACACTTTGGAGGCCACACGTCTCCGGCGATCATTCTTGGGCCTAACTGGCACATCTTTTTCCGCTAAACTGCTCTCTTCATTACTAGATTCCTTCTGTTCGTGGCTGCCTGTAGTCAACTTTGACTTCTGTGTCCTTTTGGTCTGAGCAGTCTTGCGTTTCTTTGGCTCCTTGTTGTCTTCGCTCTCTGAGGATTTTTCATCCTGTTTGGCTTTTCTGCAGGGGCAATTTTTTGCCACAGCTTTGGGTGTTGCGGCAGAGCTCTCCTGCCCCTCAGAGGTACCACTGACAGACTGCCTCTTGGATGAGCTTTTTCCCTGAAAAGAAAGAGGCTAGGTCACTTTTATTATGGCTAAGAATATGTTAAAAAAAAGACTGAAATCAGCACGAGGTGCATGCGGACCAAAGCTTGGTCACCATGGTAAATCTGCATGTCTTAGGGACTTGAAAACTTCGGGCAAATGGCTGGAGAGAGGTGTACTCAAGCAGCAAGTGTTTGCTGCCTAAGTTTTAAAGATACTTAAAACCACTGAAGCATAAGAAGTCTTTGCTGAAACAGACAAAATGGGTGGGTTTTTTAAAGGAGAAACCTAAAAATTAAGGGTTTGTGTCTTCTGCGCTATAGACAGAACATTCTCATCACCCTGGTTCATGCAGTAACTGATTTACTTCAAGCTGCAACAGCCAGAAATTTTTTTCTATCCTACCCTCTAAACAGTGACCTATTCGTTATTCCAGACACCCAACAAAATCTACCTTTGCTCTTGTCTCCTTGAGAGGAATAGGCTGAAAAGACAGCACGAGGCGACAAAGCAGCTGTAATGCTCGCAGAATAATTAAAAAGATCTGCAAAAGAAAAAACAAAGCGTTTTTAACCTTTTTTCAAGGTATGTAAAAAAAACTCTTGAAACTCTTTTACAATCTGGGTTCTGTGACAAATCATTTTCATTCCTACCTTTTACCCAGTGCTGTATACACTGACACAGATGTGTAAGTAGCCCAGTTGCTATAGTATCAAAGCACCACACAGTCTTCTCTGGCTCTTATTTATGTTACTACTGTGACGGGTACTGCTGTTAACTCACAGATGAGGAACCAATTCCTAAAGAGGGTAAAGGAACCGCCCTGCTGGGGCAGACACAATCATTCACCCAAATCCCCTCTACCCTATCAGCCTCTCATTCTTGAGGAAAACTGAGTAAGATGACTCTAAATCCTGCCTCCCAAAGGTGGCCAAAGCCAACCACATACCACCAGCTGAACCCAGCAGAAATACCAGCCATTCAGAGAATGTCATTACAGTCACAACTGAGTGGCTAACAGCTGTGACCTGGCAACTGCCTTCCTGCATGGGACTCCACTGACACTGCCTAAGCTTGCTTTGTCTTTTCCTCCTGTCCCAGGAAGTGACATCTCTGCATTTCCACAGCAAGGTTGCAAAGCCACCACAACTGCTTCCTGCTTTGCGGCAGAGAAGCTGCAACATCCCACTTTATCAACAACAGGGCAGAGCTGCAAGCCATGCACCTGCAAAGCAGCAGCTCGTTTCTGCTATTTCAAATGTCCCCTGTCAATTTGATCTCCTGTGTTTCCCCCTCCCTCAGTTGTTTTACCAAAATCTCCATGTGACTTGAAGCAACTGACTCCACTTCTTCCCTTAATCCAATTCCACCACAAAATGACTGTAGAGTTGAAGTCCTTTTGAAGCCTTGGCCTCGGGCTGCTCTAAATCAAAGCTCAATTCCTTTGGCCTTCAGTGGTGACTCATGGAAACAAACTACCAACCTTCTAACTCAAAAATCTGTAAAGAGTTTCTCTGGCTGCAAGCAAGCCCAAGAATTTCCTCACTCAAATTAGTATTTCAGAAGAAACCTATTAAGCTGGTTTTCTTTGATCTACACTGCTAAAGCAATATAAAGAAGCCAAAGCATACTTAGGAACAACTAGGTCTATACACTATACATAACGCCGTCCACAGCAGAACACGGAGCGTGCAGTGACACCAACCAGGACTAGAGGCTCCAGGTAGGCACAGTTCAAACTGAATAATTTAATCACAGAAGGACTCCAGATAAAAATACAACAAAAAAAGCGCCACAGAATCACCTAAGTCACCAATTTGTTTCCTCCAAATCCATCCCTCAAACACCACTTTGTGTATGACCTGACAGCACTACAGCACTGATCTAGCATGCAAACTCAGCAACCAACCCTGCACTTCCCAGTCACTTACATGAACCAACTCTTCATCATCTCGTGCAGCATAGATGGCGAAGCGCCTCTCCAAGGTCGACTGAAGGGGCTCTCCTTTTTCAGTGGAAAGCTCATCATTGACAGTGAAGGTTCCAACAAACCTGAAATATGAGACTCCTACTTATTGTCTAGTGTTTGCGACTGTATTCTTAAACTTCATAGTTCATCCTTTCCTTGTGTAAAAAGGACAGACTCTCACCCTTGTATTTAAAATTAGAAAAATCACTGAAAATTGGTAATTACATTTACCCCTCTCCCTCAACCCTGGCTCTACGTTCTATGTGATAGCATGATTAAGAGAGAGAGTTTTACCATTTCACCAAGCTGGAAAGATAGACAAGGTCCACTTGGCCTGCAGGCACTTTTGTGAAGTGGGTGGGGATGATGGATAGACCAATGGCTTGAAGATCTGGCTGGCTGCAGATCCTGTTCCTATAGAAACCATTTGCTAATAAACACAAGAGGTGAACCTGAGAGAAAAAAAGTTTCTATAGTGAGTTCACAAGAGATTTTCTTTGCTGGAACTATTGTCCATGGTATAGACGAGGAAGGCTTTACTGCTCCTTTTAACAAAGACAGGCAATAATGAAGCCTCCCAAGCATACACAGGGTGGACACAGGGCTGTCTTCAGATCACCATCAGAAGACAGGAAAGCCTTGAAGCCCCTATCAGTGTCTCCTGCTCTACATGACTGACAGTTTAACCCCGACAGAATGAGCAGATACACACTCAATGGAGATATATACACCCTACTCACATCTGCTTTGATTTAGAATTTTACTAATGCAGTCACTGACGTTTCTAACTTACAGTTTAGCAGAAGTCTAATGAGCATTTGTCAGGACTACAGCCTTTTTATTTTTTCACTTCTAGCCATGGCCCCAAATTATTTGATCAAAATTAGTTTCTTCTTCATTATGAATCAGTTCAGACATCTTTATGCTCAATTTTTTCTCTGCCAGGCTTCTCTGTGACCAATACCTTATGTGTGTCCTCACGAACCTCCTTGCTGAAACGTTTCATCATTCTCCGAAGATACATCTCAAACTCGGCTTTCCTTTTTTCTCTGCGTAAGATTACAAAAGAAATGGATGTTGTGGGTTTTCTTCGGACCTGCCTTTCTAGATTCCTGAATTGGGTGAGTTCACAAAGAGAATCTGTCCCAGAGAATCTTCTGTGCGCACTAACAAAAGTTTAGTTACCGGCTATGTGAATAGGCATACAGGCTGCATATGACTAATAAACTGTGAACTCCATGCACCCGACTACTGAGAGCTTGGGTATATTCAGATGGCCTAAATTCCACCTAACTTTATGTGCCTACCAGACAGCTTTGGACAGCTCCATACTAAACTTATAATTCACTGTCTGAATTGTTTGACTTGTAGATTACTACTAGCATTCCATTCAGATTCCTGGAAAAATGGTTTTCTGTTCATTGATGAAGTCTTTCAACTTAGAAGCAACAGATTCTCTGGTTGCTTTGTTATGAAGAGCTGGCATGGGACAGTGCCCACCCTGTAACAGCATCAAGCCTCCAGCCACGACACAGAGAAAGACTTCCTTGGTATAATGCTCCCAGCTGCCAAGGACATTCATTTGACCCACCTATTCACACCTCAGGTATGGGTACACAGAGGCTTCCACCTGAGCTGTTGAAATATTTACAGTACAGCAATGCCATTCACCAACAGCTCTCCTCGAAGAGAACTACTACGGTCCCTGGTTTGGAAATGTAGATATTAAAGCACAATGAAGTTACACGCTTGATTTTCAAGGAAGCTGAAAAACCTCCATTCCCACCAACTTCCACTGAAGATTTCTGGTAAAATTGTCAGTGTGTAAACTGTTCTCCATCCCATGACCTTGCATCACTCCAACTCAACAGTCTGCACAAAGTGGGGATTTCCACCCAGAACAGAGCAAACCAGTGACAGTCAAGACTTAGCGTATTTTAACGGCCCTCCACTGCCTTCCCTGTTCTTACCTCCTCTGTCTTTTCTTCACCTGCTCTGGTGTTTCAATCTCTATCTCGACAGGATTGCTTGGCAGCACCACTGCCGGAAGCACAGCAGCTTCTTCTAACTTATCTGTGGCAGGTTCCTGGAGTTCTGGAAAAATAAAGTAGTACTAAATTATAAGTAAACATGGAATAGATGCCCCAGGGAGGTCTGACAATGGGATAAGAACCTACCTATTCCTTCTCAAGTGTTCAAACAACCTACAAACACAACATCCCCAGTAACTACCAGCTCCTGGATCTTCCATAACACTGTGTGTGCTCAGTTATTTCAAACAACTGTGGGATGCCAGTCACCTGCTGTTGAGGAATCAGCTCAGCACAGTCTAACAGCAAGTGACTGCCACAGGCAAACTCAATCAGGAGAAAGGTGAATGAAGCAGATGTGACTTGAAGGGTACTTGTAGAGTAGCAATGAAAAAAACTGGCAACTGTTCATTTTAAAAGGCAAAAATCTGTAGCAGCAAAATACAAAGATTTTGATCATTGTGATTCTTATCACAGTTTGTTGATAGCCACCTAAATGAACAGCTCAGCTGGCTTCATCTCCACTCTCCTTTACTAGGAAGTCACGGTTTTGAATCTTCAAACGGACTCATTCTTAGCTGCTCAATATTAGACAACACAAACAGCTGAGAAAGTGTTTTGTGCATGAGAAAGTGGTTTGTGCATGGTAGCATAATTTTAACGTAAGCCAAAAAATAGTCAAATTCAAGGCACTACCATCAGGTCAGTAGTTGTCTGTTTTTTCCTACTTTGGAACCATTCCAAAAGCAGTGTGAAATATGGGCTTTTAAAGATACAGATAGGCACATGGAGCATACTTTAGGTATACAGAGATATACATTTACCTGAATCCAAATGAGAAATGGTTCAAAAATCAAATTTAAAAAAAAAAAGTGTATAAGAATATTTACTCCTTAAAACGAATAAACATGCAATTGTTACCTTCCACGTCCTCCCATTCATCTTCACTTTCATCATCATCATCGTCAGTATTGTCTTCATCCATCTCTTTTTTAACAGGAGATTCTCTCTTCAACTTCATCTCCTTCTGAGGGAGCTTCAGCGAGTCACTGTTAAAATTATCAAAATGACTTTAGCATCAGGAAGTGTAGGTGCTTGTTTATTTAAGAAAAACAGAGAAAGAACACACTAAAAATAGGGAAATAAATGAAGCATGACCTCTGCATCAGTAACAACAGATTGAGTATTTGACAATTAAAGCACAGATACCTTCTCTGTAAAGCAAACCATCTTTGCCATAAATAACCATGGGCTCAATGGAGCAACACTTTTTCGGTGCAAACTTAGGTCCTGGTTCTGCGAGGATGTTTAGGAAGGAAGATGTCTGAACCTATAAAAGGCCCCATCCTTTAGAACAGCTTGTACAAATCAGTCCTTGGAGAAATGGTTCACTGAATCATTTCTTCTTACTGAACCCTCAAAGTGTGCTGAAATTGGAACTGTTTCTGTTTCACTACACTAATACCCAAGGCTCTGAAGGCCAGTGAAATGAGACTGATCAGTTTAATTTCTTTTTACTAATTTATTTGCTATAGCAATCTCCAAGGGCAGACCATGCTGGTATTATATTTGGATTCCAAAAAACACCAGACAATGATGTATTTAAAGATTTCTACTCATCACTTTAAACCCAAATCTCAGGCCAACATTTCTATTCATGCTGGATTCCATAAAGCCTCCCTAGTCCCATGTAAAAACTGTAACAAATGAAATAAAATTTTATATTTAAACCATTGAATTTGAAAAGGCTCACATATTTGCTTCCCCTACAGACTATCTTCCTCAGGACTGACTCTGCAATGAATAAGATGGTACTTCTGTCAGCTGTGTGACACAAATGTACTAAATTGGACTGATAGCCTAAAATAAACCGTTCACATGCACATATGCAGGACTGGGCCCTAAACAAATAACATGTAACCGTGAACAGAGAGCTCCTATAGACTCAAATGATAATAAGCAAACTTACCTGCAAGTTTCCTCTTTGTTACGATTCCCTTTATTCCTGGTAATTTTTTTATTTTCTTTTATTAGTGATTTTGCCCCTTTTTGTTTTGAAGGCTTATTTGCTGAGTTGGAAACTCCGGTATCACAATCTTCTTCCTTCTTCCTAGCCAGAGCCTTTGAGACGTTCTTCTTTACACAGGGCTTTTTCTCTTCAAAATCATCTGCATGGGACAGAAGAAAGGAAGATATGTTAAAGGATGAACTCTTATCTCCATGGCAATCAGAAACAATACTTCCACGGACTTCATCAGAGCCAGCTACAGAGAAAAGTGAGCACTTACAATGACGAGCATGTCATTGTTTCTGAATAAATAGGTAAGCATTGAGCAACGAGACCTGTTTAAGGAAAATACTCGTAATAATGTAATGCACAAGAAGTACATAAAGATTCCTATAGTGCTGCCAATGGGGTCAGTTGAAGAACAAGCATCGTACTTGCCACTCACAAGAAATTACTGTTTTGTGAAGCGGCTCTGGAGAACTTTTTTCAGGGCAGCTCCCGGGACACGGACCCGCATGTCACGGCCGCCGCCGCAGCGGGCGGTGTCCGCAGCCCCGCCACGGCTGAGGTGAGACAAACCCTCACCGGGTCGCTCAGCGCCTGATTTACAACCTTTGTCAGTGCTTCCAGACAGCGTGTGGGTCCCGCCGGACATTTCATACGCGGATTTAAACCCCCGATTTCTGTGTGAATCAACCCGCCCCCTGGCACTGTGGAGAACAGTTGTCCACGCCTCCAGCCTGAGGTAACGGCCCTTTCCCTCACGGGAGCTGCCGAGGGCCAGCGCTGCGCTAAGAGCGAGCTGACACTCGCCGCTCCCTAGCTCCCCCGAAACGCCAGAGGCCGGGAGAGGCCCCAAGCCCCAGCGATGGCGCAGCGCCCGGCCTGGCATGGCATGGCCTCCCGCCCGCACTCACCATCCTCCTCCTCCTCCTCCCCCGGCTCCGGCTCGTCCTGCGGCGCCCCCAGCCCCCCGGAGCGCCTCTTGCTGGCAGCCGCCGGCCGGGGCGATGCTTTGCGCTTCCTGGCCATGGCGTTCCCCCGGCAGTGGGCAGGCTGCGTCCCCCGCTGCAGTCCCCGCCGTGCCGCCACCGCCCCCCGCCCCGCCCCCGTCGGAGGGGAAGAGGAAGGGCCATAAAGTCTCGCGGGAGAGCGCGGGAGGCGGTTTGAAAGATGGCGGATGAGGTGGACCAGGTGAGCGGTTCCCTGCTTCCCTCAGGGCGGGAGGCAGCGGCGAGGCCTTCCCCGCTGCGGCTGGCCCCGCGCTCCCGCCCTCCCGGCGCTTCCCGCCTTCTCTCCGCGGGCCTGGGGAAACCTCCGCGGCTGGAGGGGCGTAAGATGGAGGCAGGCTTTCGGCTGCCCAGCTGGGGCTGGGCGTACCTCCCGGCAAAGCCCCCCCGCTTGGGCAGCCTTCGTGAGGCGCAGCCCCTCGGGAGGAGCGCTTTCTGTGTGAAATGAAGTTACTACGCGGCCTCGGTCCTTGTGCTGCCGCCGGGTTTGTCAGGAGTGCGGGCAGGGCTCGCTTCAGGCCTGTTTCCCCCAGGAACCGCCGGAGGAGGGAAACGGAGGAAAGCAACTAAGGAAAATACCCTTGGCTCTGCCTCACTGAGAAGGAAATAGGTAGCATGCTGCGGGATGTGCACAAAAATGTTCCCACGTTTTAGCTGTGATCCTGAAAGTATGTCCTTATCACAAAAAAGAGACCTCAGCCTTGGTGTGCGTTCAGGTTTCTAACCTGTTTTGAGGCCTGGCGTGATTGCTGTGTCGTTGAGCTAGGCCTCAAGGAGAGGTGTGTGTTTGGGGCAGGAGGGACAGCGTGTTACCCAGCTGGTCGATGTGTGCTGGCAAAAATGGCAGTGTGTGTTTGGTTTTTCTAGCCTGCGCCATGTGATAGCACAGGTGTGGAGCTGGTCCATAAGCTGGCTGGTTCATGTGGATTAGGTTTTCTGCTGCAGTATGGACAATGGTTGCTGATAAGGAATGTAGTTTATACAGCAGTATGCGTGATGCATGATTTGCTGCAAACTAAACTGAAGTCTTTTAACTCATTTTGTTCAGGCTGGTGAATATCTGTAGAATGATAATATCAGCTGCAGTCAAGTTCAACAGGATGTGAAGGAATGGTTTGGAATATTTGAATCTATGTTCTTACCTGTTTGTTTTCTGTGTCTCACAAACACTGAGGAATGGAAAAGTTCACAGGCTTCTGTACAAATAACTTTTTTTAATTTTATCTTTTTAGCAACAAACAACAAATACTGTAGAGGAACCACTTGATCTCATCAGACTCAGTCTAGATGAGCGAATCTATGTCAAAATGAGGAACGACAGAGAGCTTAGAGGGAGACTACATGTAAGTAAAACTTTCAGAATACTACCATGCTTATTCAGTTAAGCACTGGGCAGCCTTTTTTATGTACAACAGTCTAGCACAGAGATGCTCCATCCCTGGAAACGTTCAAGGCCAGGTTGGACGGGGCTCTGAGCAACCCGATCTAGTTGAAGATGTCCCTGCTCATTGCAGGAGAGTTGGACTAGGTGACCTTTAAAGGTCTCCTCCAACCCAAACAACTCTATGATTCTTCCATTAATTGTTTAAAGATATTAGTTTAAAAGTGCAAGTAATTGTATCTCATGGTTAAAAGTGCAGAAGTGGTTAGAGAAGGTAGGTTAAAGATATCTTAGTAACAAGTAACAAGGGCTGAACCCTTTCTCTTATCAAAAGTGTAATGTGATCAGTGGCAAAATTTAATTTGTTCAGTACTCTGTCTGCTATTAAATGCTTCTCTAGAGATTCAAGAGATGTATTTTGTTGTCTCCTGAATGATACCAAGCAATTCATTCCACTGCTTTTGGCTTCAGTTTCCATGTCTGTGAAATAAGTGATAATGCTGCAGGCTTCCTCTTGTGAAGTACCCTGAGGTCTCTTTAAGACTGAATTAAGAATGAGATTATCATTACCAAACAAGTATCTCTTAAGGCACACCCTTTGAGGGTATGATGGGATATGTACTCAGCTGAATTCTCTGCACATCTCGTTTGTCTAAGTGCTTTCTTCTGAGAGTGATGTGTCTCTTGACGAGACAGATTTTTGCTTTCTATTCTGTCAGTCATCCTTCCTGAGTACTGTACTGTGGTGGGGAAGAGATCCAGCTGTCCCATGTGTTACTGGGCCTCAACTCCTTTGGGAACACAAAGATGAGGAGAAATCCATGAGGCACACATGTAGTTTGCAGTGTGCTTTTGTAAGGTGTTTGGAACATATGCTTATTTTAAGTTTTTGTAGCATCGCATGAATTACAGCTTTATCATTTAAGTTGGCCCCAGGCAGTCAATTCCAAGAGGCTGGACTGGCAGCAGAGAATGTATAGCTGGTTTAATGTTAATGAAGTGTGTCCATCTCTGAGTTCTTGCATGTGTTCTCACTGAAAGCTTCAGAGCTATTTCCTGGAAGAGTGTTTCAGTGAATAGAAATGTCTTCTCTTTTTTTTTATGCTGCAGAGTACTGATTTCTTGGCATTTGTGTTTGAAATTTTAACAATAACTGTGATACTACTTTGTTTTGACGTAGTGGCACATTTTGGTCAAAATCAGGCTAAACTAATGATGTCTGAAAGTCGTTATAATTCTCATTTTAATGAGCTTGTGTTTGAATTTTGGGAGAGAAATAATAAACTAACTTCATTCCTACAGGCATATGATCAGCACTTAAATATGATTTTGGGTGATGTGGAAGAAACTGTAACTACAATAGAAATTGATGAAGAAACCTATGAAGAGATTTATAAAGTAAGGACTTTAGTGTATTTATCCCTATAGAAAATTTTTTAAAACTGAACTATGTTATATTGTTAAAGTAGTTTATTGCTGACTACTTTTTGAACCAAGATCTGAAAGAAGCTTTGGGCACATTGTTACAAAAGTACAAAGGATATCCAAAGATGTGGTGTTAGTTGTATTGCTCTCTTCAGCATGCCAGAACATTGTTATGTTTTAGCTTATATTTGTTGGAGTTGTTTCTGGTGTTTTGTTATCATTGAACTTGGTCATATGCTTAGCAGATATGTTTTGTAAACTATGCTTTTGTAAATGTAAACTTTTCTCTCCTTCTTCATAGTCTACCAAAAGGAATATTCCGATGCTCTTTGTCAGAGGTGACGGCGTTGTGCTTGTAGCTCCCCCATTGAGGGTTGGTTGAAGCAACAAAGGATTTAACCTTGTTGGAAAGTTTCAGGCTTTTGGACAATGGTTCATGTTTCGATCATGTGTCTCAAAATTCTGTACATGCTTTTTACAGGATGTTTTTGTCTGTTCTTTTGGGAAGGGGAGGGAAGGGGAACCAGTTTGTCTTGCAGAAAGTACATTTAGTCAATTGAAGCACTGTAAACCTAACCTGATTTTCTCAGATTTAATGTAACTGCTGTAAATTGGCTGTCTTGTCACATCAGTAAAAGAATCCTTCATTTTTTTCAACCTTGGCAATAGCACTGTCTTAATTTTTTGTTTTAAATAAATTTGGTTTATCTTTCAGATTTGACTTGTCATGTTTTTATGTTAAAGACATTATTCTTATGTTCTTCTATAGAGCTAGTGCTATATTAGGTTGTAGTATGTAGCCTCACTTTCTGAGAAAATAGTAACTTTTGTGTGTGATATGTTAATTTCTGTCCTTACTAATACCTGAGTCTTGCAGATTGATGTTGGGGGGGGCAATACTACATGAATCTACCGTGCTATAATTTATGGCTGTTCTGTGTTGAAATTCTTGATGCATATCCTTGTAGCAGGGAAATAGTATATATATGCATCTTCCACTTAAGATACGTAAAGACGATGGGCTTCTTTACAATGTTTTCAGATGGTTTTCATTGTGGCTTTGTTAACGGAGCTATGGTTTGCAAGGCCGTAAGTAGAGACTGAGGTTGTTGCCTCGCATGCTGTTGAGTTGCCTGCTGCATGCATTCATTTCCCACTGTCTGGAGCCTATTTCAGTTCTTGAATACATTAAATTCTACTGAATGCTTTAAGATGCTCATTAGTTTTCTGTGGTGAAGGTGCACTAGAACCGTGAACAAAGTTTTTATTAATATACACTTTCTCAGGCCCACCCTGTTTGAGATTTATTCTCCTTTTTGTATGAAAAAAAGGCCCTTATGAAATATTTTAATAAGTATGTTTGAAAGGTGTACAAGAGATGTAGGTCTACACTGGGACACTTCCTACAGAGCTTGACTTGTGACTTAATAAACTTAATTTATCTAGGTTCTTAGGCGTGCTCTGTAAGGTTAGCAAAAGCTCCTTGCTCTGGCACTTTCTCCTACAGTTAAAATCTTAATAATGTATGTCCACAGCTTGTGACAGTCGTGAGGAATGCAAGGTCTGCCTTGGTAAGCTCCAAGCCAGATTCTTCTTAAAGGAAGACTAACTCTTTTGGCAGTAAAATATATACACTCAGAAGATGAATGTATACTTCATGCTCTTTGAAATAAGGAAAGGAGGGACTGATACAAAACTTGCTCTGGCTTCTAGGTGGCATCTGTACTCTGTTGTTCTCATGCAATGTCTTCTAACTTTGGGATAGATTTAAAAAATAGGAGTGATAGCTGATGCTGAAAGAGTGAAGCTATTGCTGAGAATTAGTGTGTTAATAGCAATTATAGTCTTAATTTTTAATTATGTGGAGACTTGCTACCATATTCCTTGCACTTCATTCTAGAAAGGACAAATCGCTCCACTTGTACACACACGCAAGAATTTGCTAAACCTGTTTATGATGCTGTTTTCATATGCAAATTAAAGAAGAAAGCATCTGTACAGCTTACTACTATAATGTTATTTGAATGAAGAACAGGTATGCAGTGGCTTTGTAGCAGACTTTCCTCACTATACTGTCCTTGCTTGAAGTTGGTCTGTGCTAGGATGAAAACCATTTCCTGCGATTCTCATCTGATCCATTCCTTGCATGCTGTCTCTGCAAGAGTTAGCTCAGCAAGTACCAACTCCTGTTCCACACTTACACAACCCTTGATGTTGGAAGAAAGCTAGTGGTGCTACAACTGTTCCCCTTCTGGAAGGGGTACAAGGATGACTGCACTGAGATTCTTTTTAGTCTATTATCTTATTTGCTCCCCCTCTAGGAGGCCAGAATAAATGCTTAGGGGGAGAGAGAGTAAGAACAGGTGAATACAGTGATAGTTCCAGTTCCCAGGGATCTGCACATCTGGGAAAGGAGAGAGTATGTTTTACAGAACCTGACGGATTTCTCTTCCATTAATTAGTCTACATCCTTTTAGGAGTCTGGTAAGACCCTTGCTATGTATTGTTATGGTATGTCACAGGCTGAGTATGTGTTCTTTGAAGAAATACTTCTGGGTTTGGTGTTGTCTCATTTGGGCTTGGTTTTGAACTTGCTGCCTGTCTCTTTCATGTGTGTGACAGACAATGTTGGCTTGGTGGTATTCAGAGACAGCGGACTATACATTTACCTTTCCCTCTCTACTCCTAATTGTGCTTCAGTTTTCTCTTTTCCAGGTTGTAAACAGATTTTCTATTGAATCATTTTTGATGAAAGCTGCTCCATTCCTTTTTGTACAATCTGATTTTTGTATTGGAGGACTGACATGATATACAAAGTGTTGGTACATCAGGAACTTCTGCCTTGATAAATTTTAGAATGAATATCTGTTAATAACACTTGTTAGGTTCTCTGGTAAAGATGAGAGGTGCGAGGTCTACATTTCCTTTACTTGAGCCATATTTGCGAGCATAACACATTTATCTATATGTCCAGTAATTCTATATTACAGAGTATCAGCGTGGTGAGCATGGTGGAAAAAGGTCAGCTCACCTACATAGCTCACCTGAATGCCTGTAGAACTTTTTAAAAATTGTCTCATTTGTCACCTTCTGCTTCTTTTGAAGTTTTAAGTGAGAGATTATACATGGTGGTTGCTAGCTCAATTGTTGTCTGATTCCTTGGGTGTTTACTGTCTGATTATAAAGATCTATGATTGTTTATGTCCCTGAAATGTCCAGTAGCATCTTTTACTGACCCTCCAATTTGAAATGAGCTCTCCAGAGTAGGAGCAAGTCTAAGCTCCTCCATGATGAATGTGGATTAAAAAAAAAAATTATAAAGCTTTTCTGCAGTCTTGTCTTTCTTACTATTCTTTCTATTTTTTGTTCATCTGTTGGCTGTACTAACCAATTGTCAAGATTCCCGCCCCTGATGTGTTTGAAAAAGAAATTATTTGAGGCAAATTTACAATAAATTCTCAAGATTTCTCAAATGCCTTTTCATACTGTCTTATGTTTTTAGCCTGCCAGAATTTTTAATATTACTCAGTTTCTTGAAGGTTACCTTTTTATTTCTAGTAGTTTTTTATAGATAGTTGTAGCCTTTCTAGTAGCCTTCCAGTAGTTTTTAGCCTTTGGACTGCATATTTTTGGTAGGTGGCAGAGTAATTTCTCAATTTATTGTCTTTAAAGAATTTCTGTTCTGCCTGCAAACATTTGACTCTCAGCAGCTCTTTTTTAACATGATTTTTATTATGTAATTCCCTTTTTCAGAAGTGCTGGTATAGTTGGACCTCTGGAATCTTACTGGTTTTGTGAGAGTGTCAGCTACCTGTGAAATTTCTGTGTGGACTCATTGTAAAATTGATTTTTTGAATCTCCAACCCATGTAGGACACTAGATGGTGCTGCATTTCCTCACATTCAAGCTTGGTTGGCTTTGCCTGACTGATGTATGTAGCCTGTGTCAACAGGCCCTTTAGTTGTACAATTAGTCATTTGTTTTTAATTAGGATGGCACTTGCTGACAGTTTTAAATTAACTCTGCTGCTCACCCATAAGTAAAGATCAAAATACATTTTGATGTTTATGTAGGCACAGACCATGCCCCCAAAAGACTTAAAGTAAAACAGTATGTGTGCCTTGCATTGTCAGATTTTAAAATGCATGAACTCCAGACTAGCAGCTTTGCTAGAGCATTAGCTGAAGAATTATGCCATATAGAATAAATTGCGGTTAACCACTTTGCTGCTAAGCACTGCTTGAAGAAGAAAGCACATGGTTGTGTGTGGTATATAAGGCTGCTTCTGCACCCGCTGATTCAAGTGCTAGTTGTATGGCTGTCCAGTAACTTCACTGGAGAAGTTCATTGCAGTTAAAATTCAGCAGGGGGAACAGCCTGCACTTATGAATGTTACCTGCGTTAAACTCCTGAAGTGACAAATATTTCCATTTATTTCAAGTCAGCAATGCTGCTGGCTTCTTGAACCCACAGAAATAGATTTTGAAATAGATCCAGTCTATGTATTTGAACAAGATAGAATTTTGTTCCAGGTCATGTAGGGTTTGGGGGATGTTTTTTTAAAGTTGAATAGAGATTACATTATGTGTTTCATTCCTATTCCCTAGCACAGGACAAGCCCGTGATTTGGATAATAGGTTATAGTAAGACTTGAGGAGCACGAGCAATGGTAGACTGCTGCAGGGACTCAGGGCTGGAAAAGCAGAACAGTATTGATCATGTTGGGAGTTCTGCAACAACACTGTCTCCTCTTGGTGCTTCTGTTTTTGTTCCGTAGGCATTAGAAATCTGTAATTTGAAATATTTAAGAGGAGGCTTGTAAGCCCTTAGAATTCTTACTAGAACTATAGTACTGGGAAGGGAGCTGATTCAGTGCAAGATGACAAATGCTGTGCATTGTTTTTTGGACTGATGATGACATGTACAGAAAATCCCATCAGGCTTATTAAGGTTTAAGGCATTCATGCCAAGATCATTGATGGGCTGAATACATCATTACTGAGGGTGTAGGACTCCCATGTTTCTAAACAGGAAGCTGCTTTCATATACTAAACAAAAAGAATGGGAAAGAAAAATAGAAAGTTCTACAGAAAATTGAAGCACAGTGTCCGAGCCAGCCTTTTTGGGGCGGGGGGGGGAAAGAATGGGTGGAAGGAAGAGAATAGATGATGTGGGTTGGAGCGGAAAACAAGAACCACTGACGGAAAAAGATGTAGTCAGAAACCCTGTTTATGAGTGAATTTTTTCATTGTTACCCAAATTAGTTTGAATGGAAGAGTGGCCCACTCCCAAATTTTGGAAACTTAGGCCAAAAAGCCTATTTAGTTTTACAATGGCATTTGATCAGTTTATGATGTGACTGCCTGCAACAGCAAGGGACTAGGCGTGCTGACTGTCTGGGTGGGTGGACAAACTGTTGCAGAAGACACTGCATAAGCCTTTGGAAGAGTTGAGTAATGACTGATCACGGAAGGGGGTTTTAGCAATGTTTTCTTCTGTATGGCACATGGTAAACATGGAGATTTACTTAAGGTGCATACAGCAATCTTTGGAAGAGAGAATATTCCAATGTAAGCACGTTTTGTGAATTAGAAGGATGTTATTTGATCCAGAGTATGGACAGTGTTCCTTAGTCTTACACATTTTTGTATTCTGAAAGTAAGGGATAGCATAAACCTTAAATGGAAAAGATAAATTTTCTTATTTGTGAAGATAACAAAGTATTCATATGGCAACTTAAAATAGTTCTTAAACTGGTACAGTTCCAGAAATTTCAGTAAGCCTAATCTATGTTATATATTTAGATCATAAAATATCTTAATACCTCAGGTAATTGATGCATTTCCAGTTTCTCTTTGGTTTTAATGATGCAAATTGCTCTAGGTTTCTAGAACCAGTTTTTTTAATTAATTGTCTGATAAAGCCTATGCTTTATTCATCTGCACTGGCAAACATGACACGCTCTGATCACAGTCTGTCTGTTGGTTCATGTCACCCACAGCCCATGTCAGAAGGTGATCTAGTGTTTTGCCCAGCCTGTTTCTCGATGATTTGAGCAAGGAACTTTCACCAGTGTCTTTAAACTGTCTGACAAGCGGAAGCTTTGATTCCATAACTTTGTTGCAATAGTGGATCAATTTTTGTAGTGGATACAAATAATGGATCAGTGCAAGATGACAAATGCTGTGCATTGTTTTTTGGACTGATGATGACATGTACAGAAAATCCCATCAGGCTTATTAAGGTTTAAGGCATTCATGCCAAGATCATTGATGGGCTGAATACATCATTACTGAGGGTGTAGGACTCCCATGTTTCTAAACAGGAAGCTGCTTTCATATACTAAACAAAAAGAATGAGAAAGAAAAATAGAAAGTTCTACAGAAAATTGAAGTACAGTGTCCGAGCCAGTGGATACAAATAGTGGATCTCCTTTAGAGAGCTCCTCTCTAAAGGAGATCTCAGTGCTGCAGGCGCCTTAGTCCTGTTCCTTTCTCACAGCACTCGGCTGTTGCACAGAAAGGTTATCATCTTTGTTGGTAAAGAAGCTGCAAAAACCTTTGCTAGCAACGGCACAGTTTATTAAATGATTCATAGTCTGATCACTACCTAATAGAACTCACAGTTGTGGCACTTCTGCTACAGTAAAATTTCATTTGCTCTTCTCAAATCTGTTAAACTGTTGGGCAGTAAAACCTCTAGTTCTGTGTAAATCATCGCATCAAATGTGTGTCGCTGGAGCCTGTCACTTCGTGCTAATCAGGGTGAAATGCTGTGTAAAATTTTGACTGAGGAAGTCACGTAATCCCTTCCCAACCTGTTCTGTGGGAACCACAAAGAACTTTCATGAAAGCAAACTTCTTCCTTTTAAAAAGAAGAAAGCATGCTGTTAAATTTAAGTCAAAGTATGTAGAATATTAAGTATAAAGCCTATGGTTGTCATAATCGAATGCATTACTGAATTCTTCCAGAGCCTTCAAATTGCAGTGGCAGGGAAAAAAATTTGAAACAAGTAAATGGTGCTCCAAATCTTGATTTCTTTAAATAACCTCTGCAACAGATGACTGTAACTTTGTCACTCATCCTTAGCATATAATCGCTCTGATTAAATTGGCTTTGTATGCTGTAAAGGTGGCACAGGCTAGGTAGACCTAATTACCTTTTTTGCAGCAAGTAACTGTAACTAGTTCATCTTGTGCTGTAGGTGGTGTGGTAAAGCAATGTGTTGTAATTTGTTCTGTAGCGCCTATATTTAGTACTTTTTACTAAAACAGTTGCCTCCCCCAACTGCCCAGATGTTGCATTCCAGTGGTTAGCAGAATTCTGAGGAAGAAATGAGATATCAACAGATAACATCTGAGAGCTAATTTGATTTGTTCTACGTTTGTAATGCATTCCTCCAAGCTAAATTCTTGTTGACTGAGGTGCTGCTTATAAAAAGCAAGAGATCCAAAGCTCTGCTGCAACCTGGGAGAATACACTATAGATAAATTGAACACAGCTCGTAACAATTTTTTTTTTTATACCAAACCTTCCGGTTGTTATTGCTGCCTGTTGGTGTAATTCAAATATTCAGAGTTTTTTCTGTATTAATGTGGTCCTATCCATAAAGCACAGGCTCTAATCTTGGTACCACTAATGGAGATTTTCCTTGTGATTAAATGTGAAGCCTTTAGAACTTGTCCTGCATTCATTCCCTGAAAACCAGCCTAAAACCAGCAATGCTATATGCATGCAGCTTCCAGATTCACAACATCCTGTGGGTAATGCAAGAGATCTGTCCACTGTACTCAATCCTAAAGCCAGCTGTCATAGCTATTTTTTCTTTCTTGAGGCAGTGTGATGTCCATACAATGATATTTTTCCCCTGTCTCATGTGCAGTCTCATGAGTTAAGGAAAAATATTTTACATGTGGTATTTCAGGTGTTGAATATGAAGTTTACTGTGTAATTTTCCATTACTTCTGTTTTCCTCTGGATTTTCTTTTAGTGTTGTTGTCCTACAGAAAGGTTACGAAGTTTCATTCTTGTGAAGGGCTCTGACATCTCTGGGATGAAACTTCCTGGACAGGCATTTCTCCATCTTACTCTTATCTTTCTGGTACCAGTCTTGATACACAGCTCTGAAAAGAGGGTGAGCACTGTTGTTCAACTGGCACAGCTGCGCAGAGAAGACAGTCGGTCACACAGAGGAATAATAGTATCATCACACAACAGATCTGCTGGTTCTGCATCCAGTGTTTCTTCTACTGTCTGGATTCTTTCAGTACAGTTCTGTCTCTTACCTCTATTTCTTTTTTGAAAAGGATGCAAGCTATATATCTGATTCAATACAAGTGACTCATTTGATCACAAAAAAGTAAATTTTAAGGATGTAAACAAAAACACTGACCAAATCTCCCTTGCATTTTCCTTCTCTTGTAGCCTATAGCTAGTTAAGTTGTCAGCTTCAAGAATATACTCTAGTATGTTCTTTATTGTGACTGATAGTTTTTTTCATTTCTCTTCTGTTCTCCTCTAACTAGTGTTTAGGTTTTTTTAAAAGAACATCAGTGAACACTTAAACATCTACATGTTGATGAAGCTTCTGTAGACACTGCGTTGATCTCATAGACATGTCAGTAAAGTTTGCGTTAGTAAACATCTGCCACATCAAACAAATCTCTGAAACTCTTTTTAAACTACAGTCACAAACTGCAGTTGCAATTTTGAGCTGATGAGAATCTCAACATACTAGTAGGAGAAATGTCAGGTTCGTGACTTCCTTTTCAAAAACACCTATTTTCATCATCTATTCCGTAAAGAAGTGCAGCCATGTAAGGAAGGATTAGCTTTTGGCCTGTTCAAAACATGCAGGTACATCTCTGAAGCATTTGTTTTCTGTTCAAGGTGTTTCTACCCTAGGATCCTCTCCTTGTGGTGAAGGGAAGGTGTTAGACTGTGAGTTGCAGAGCATCCTTTGAACTAATTGTCCACCCGCTTGTTTTTTTTGTTTAATGTAAGCCGTGCCTGTGGCATTAGCAGTTGCATTGTGCTAATGTTAGTCATTAAAATCCCTAGGACTTTTATTTCTGATGAGAGTTAAATGATGGCTGAATATCTAAAGCCATGGAGTTCTGCGTACAAAAAGTACATGAAAATGTTTGAAAACTTTTTTGAGTCTGGCTCTAAAATTTTCAATGTCCAGAGATGTAACATATATGTGGTCTTTGTAGTATTTTCTTCTAGCCGGAGATGAACCCTTTCTTCCTGCATTGCTCTGCTCAGGAATATTTTAATCTTGGAGAAAATTTGATTTTGCGTTTCCACTCTTGAAACCTGTGGTTACAGCACTGCTTGAGTTCTCATCTCCTGCATGCCTAGCTGATAGGTGCAGGTCTGTGTGATAGATGAGACAGAATTTCCAGGAATTTTTAAATTTTTCGGTGCTTGCTTGTAAAAGTGCTTGCAGAGCCTAAGTAGGAATTGTTTGCAGTGTCTGAGCACCTTGGGGAACTGACACAGGTAGAAGATGTGTAGCTTTAACCTGAATCAATTCTCTGGTCAGTTCAGGGAACAGGAACTGCTTTAAGCCAGCACTGCAATTGGGGAAAAATACTCATTAAGCTACTGCTTAAAGTAACATCAGAGTCCCCTTAGTGAAGAGTGGAAGTTTCAGACTCCCCTCTTTAGCTTGTCAGTACTGCTATGAAGCAGGAATATAGACAAGAGAGTTCAGAAGAACTGAATGTGGTGGGAATTGTGGTCTCAAAAAAGAATTCCCGGGGGTATATGGAAGGTATCCCCACTCATCATACTTAGCCTATTAAAGGTATAGACATTTTAAAAAACAAACAATAACCCCTCAGCTAAACATGTGATGTTTAAAAGACTCTGCCCAATTGAAATGAGATGAATGTTCAATAAGCTGTTTGGGTTTTTTCTTATTTCATCAGTAGATATTCACCCACGTCTTATACGGCCGAATTGTGAGATTCCTGTACAGAGAGGTTGTAAACAGAGCAGGAAAATATGATGTAAGCAGCCAATATGCCTTGAGCAGTTTTTTCTCTTCCACACAGCCCTGTTGCATAACTGTTCCCTGCAGTCTGGCTCTGGTGTTTATGGGCTGGATGGTTACGTGAGAAACTAAACATTTTTCACTTCTAAGGACTAGGAATTTCTGGAGTTATCTGGAAGTTCTGTATGTAGTAATAGCATCCAGAGAAGCAAGGGTTAATTTCCATGGGATTCTTTACCAGAGTTTTCTCTAAATAAACATTTTTTTATAAGTTAGGAATGAACTTAGTATTTTGTGTCCTTTGAGCAGTAAGCGTGGGACAAGAGCCTTTGTCTTATCTCTCTTTTTTTTTTTTTTAAACTGTTCTGCTGTTCTAGGGAGTTGTGTAGGGTGACTGCTAATCCTTGGTGTGTGTCTAAGAGCAGCAGAAGCAATTACTGCAGGTCATGCTGACCTTGGGCTAGGTTCCTTTTGTTTTTAGGTTGCTTATTAGTTACCCTTCTAACCCAGCATCCTTTGTTTCAGACAGAAAGCCATTGCAGGAATGCAATAGCAAGGGAAAGAGGAATGCTTCATTCATAAATCTGAGAGCGTTTACAAAGGAGGCCATAAATTATTGTCTAGTTTCTTTCATCTGAAGAAAAGAAAGCAGGATATTGCAATTAAACATTTTGTTCAAGATTGCATGCTGAGACCATGGCAGAGCTGCAGATAGGGTACATTGCCGTCTTCTGTAAAGGCTCTCTTAAATCCTAGAGCCCAGTAATGCAGGCAGTACCATGAGTACATGGATCATTGTGTCCACTATTATACTGGTAATATGGAAGAAGCAGGTACCTCCAATACTGAAGGTACTGGAGGAGGAATTAAGCTGAACCTACAGGGTAAAATTTAGTTTCCTTCAATACATAATGCAAATAAAAGTGAGTAATGTTAGTAGAAAATAAGTTTCAGTTTTAAGAGTTTTATGTGGGTTTAATATTAAAAAGATGAAAATACATTTTTAAGTGTCAGTCAAAAAAAAAATCTATCCTGAATAACTCAATCTCTTTCTCTACAGAGAGCTGAGAGTGGTTGATCATACTGCTGTAAAGTTCAAGTCAACAAAAGGTAACTCAAAAGGCAGAATAGAATGCTAGGCTAAGAACCAAGAGGTGATCCTCAGATTTAGTCCAAGATTTGGGAATGAGAAATTATAAATTTATTCTAATCCTTTTTTATTCTATTGCCACAGCTAAATAACTTGGGTGTCATTAGCACAACTGATACATGTATAAGGACTTTTGTACTGGTTGCTCTGGATCAACACTAGGCAGTAAACTGACTTGATTGAAACTCTTGGCGTGCAAACTCGTTGTGTCTCTGCATTTCAGTCTGTTCTTAGCTGTTTCACAGGTGTATTGAGAACTTGTCTGTAACATTTTTTTAACAGTAAGGTGCCATATCTATATTAATTATAGTAATTCTTTCCACTGGCAATCTGGGAAGGTAGATTATGCTACCAGGTCTCTTCATTAGGGTTACACGGTGAAGTCCTGTAAAGGTGTTACAGAGATACAGCTACAACTGCATTTATTCAAGCTCCATTTTTCTAACACTCCTTGTTATTTAACACTGAGTCATATAATATAAATTATCTACAGTGAAAATTCCCTTGTTTATATGAAACTTTGCATGACCTTATTCCTTGCTGTCTTTTCAGACATCTTTACAACCAAGCATATACTCAATTTCTATATGATTTTGGTTGTGTATCACTGGATTTTGGTGAGGTAAGAGGGAAACACACTTGGTTTGTATTTTTTACAACTGTCAATTCCTAACTTCTGAACAAGCAGCAGCCCTGTGGGAACCTTGCTGGTTACATAAGTTACACCTAGGTCTCACCCTCTTGAAATCCAAACTAAGCCCCCCGCCCCTTAAGTAGTTAAAGATACAGCAAACTGGGAGCCTCCTCAATTGTGGTATGACAGTATGGCTCACGGAAGGTGCAGGCCCTAGCATGTGATATGCGTTAGGTTGGAGCAAGATGGAGCACTGCATGTTGAGATCCTATAGTCTCTGTGGGCTGTATCTCAGGGTGCTGAAGATGAAAGCTTCCACAGTGTGAAGCTCTGCGTGGGCTGTGTTTGGCCCACAGGCTATGTTCACCATCCCTCATGTTCACTGGAATGTAGAACTTTCCAGCCTAACACAGATTGTGTTTGTTTTTTTAACTGTTTAACAAAATAGAACTTATAATTATCTGACCTTAAGTGGGAGTCACTTAAAATGCATTAGTCGAGGCCAAAGGAATTTCCATTTCACCCGTGGCTCATGCTAACCCTCATTCTAAGCTTTTCTATGTTGAGAAACCGCCAACTCAACTGCGGGTGAACCGTCTTTACTGGCATGATGTTGCTTAGATTGATGCCAGGCATTCTCACTTTAGACTTGGGCTTTTACACAGTAACCCTGCATATCCCTTGGGTACGCTTTTACACAAGTGTGAACTCCCCGCTTAGCTCTGTGCCTTTGAATCTTGAGGCTGAATTGATGAACCACAGCACCCCAGCTTATCTTCCGTGGCTTCACCAAGGAGACTTAAATTCTGAATTAATTTTAATTTTTAGATAAATCAGGTGAGCAGTTGAGAAGACCCTTGCAGCTAGACAAGATAACCCCTCTAAAATAAACCAGAATTCACTGGTTATCTGGATTACAGGGTGCAATGTCAACTAATTTTCAGCACGGGTTCAGACCACGCAGTTTGTCTCTGGTAGGCTCCAGCTTCTTCAGCATACTGACAGTGCCTTCGTCCTGCTCTCTGTAAAGAGTCTCTCTCCATATTTGTTAAGAAGTCCCTTTGAAGGTGGATGGGAAGTCACTTTTAAAAGTCAGTGTTTGATACTCAAAATTTCTACTGTTTTTGGCAAAATATCCTGTCTTAGATGTAATGCTCCATTCAAATCTGTAGGGGACAATGTACAGCTTGGGTTTAGATGAATGTAAGCATCTGCCCACCTCCTTATCTTCCAGACAAAGGAAATAAAAGGAGGCTTTGTCTTTTCCTTGTCCTCACAGAAAGCATCTATCAAAGGTGATGAGGCATAAAGAGCAATTGTAATACAAAATATTCTTAATATGGCATTATGTGAATGACCAGATGCCATGGAAGAGGGAAAACTGTATGTGTGCAGTTCTGCCTTGGCTAGCCTTTTGGCCTGAACGACTTGATGATTGCGGGGGGGAGGCAGTATTTTTCCTGTTTTTCTCCTGGAACTTCTCTGATCAATAGACTTTCCGATAGTTACACGATGGAATGACAAAAATGGTCCTGTTTCCTAAGAAATGTCTCTGGTGGCAAAGTTTTTAAAGGTCTGGGAGTTTCCCTATTGTATTTAATGGGGCCTTTGGCTCATAAACACATTAAACAAAGAAACAATAGATCCCTAGGGGAATTTTAAAAGCTGAAGTGTAGGAACTTTAATAATATTATGAAGACCTAATATGTCTGATGTGGGAACTTAAATCTGAGGCAAGAATTATGAAAAGAATGTTTGAAGTGAAGATTTAATTACATGATTTATTGTTAATCGTTTATTATTATATATACAGTGCCAGGGGCACTCCTGGTGCTTTACAGATGATTACAGAATAGCAATTCCCAGATCAAAGATCTTGATCATGCAATCTTCATTCGTGTAAATATTCCCCATGGTGCCTGATCTTGTTCCATGTTAAAACTCAATAATCCCCCCCTCCAACACAGCCCATCATAGACAATTAAAAGAACTTCAGCAAGAGAACACTGATTAATTATCCTCCCCAGAACACTGAATATTTTGGTGCCATATATTGTATGGATAAAAGATATCTATTGTGTTTTAGCAAACCTCACATTTTTCTGCAGCTTTAATTCTTAATTACAGTGTCAGCAAACATTAAGATTATTTCCATGATAGAAGTGGCTTATTTCTTGAAGACAAAAAGTCCGTTGGCTTGTCCCCATATGTTTCAGACCCTGTTGATTTAATGGAGCCAATTTACTTGCATGTAATTGTTCCCTCAGTGACCAGTATAGAAAGTTTCACCTTCAAAGACAGATGCTGAATGTGCAATACTCCTGTGACCTATGCAGATGCTGAAATCTCTATTTGCAGAAGGTTCTGCTTTTCTTTGTTTTGGCCTGTGACACTTTGCACTCCACTGGAAATGCCACCGATGAGCAATGCGCTTAGATGGTTTTCTTATTCTTCAGCTGAAACGGCTGTTGTTTATCCACTGGGTTGCTGTAGGCAGCCACAGAAGTGAACACAGCTTGTGCAGCCATCTTTTGGCTTAAGTCTTTGAGACATAACAGCTCTGGTGGGGAGAGATTGAGGCGATTGTGCGCAGAAGGCAAAGGAGGCTTTTTTCCTTCCATCTGTTGCAGGATTTTAATATAGGTTTTTGCAGCATGCTGTCCCGTTGCTTTAAAAGCAGTGGCATGTAGCACAGAGAAGGGTATTCTGGCGAGCAATGTGTGATGATCTACATGCCTAAGATTCCAGTGTAGTGATCAGGATTCAGATTCCTATCTTGAATATCCTTGGTCTAGACAGTGGGTAGGGAGTATTGCTAGAGGAGGCAGTTTGGATGATACGCAGCATTGCCTGCTCTTGAAAACACTTTTTTTTTTTTTTCTTTCAAGGTTGTGTTTAATCATTAAGACTTAAACAGTCTAAGGTGTCATATAATTACCCAGGATGTTAATGAAGTCTAGTACTTAGTGCAGGAATGAGCCTTGCTCTGGCCAGTAGCTGGATGGCACTGACCAATTTTGTGTTTACAGCTAATAATAGGGAAGCACTTTTTCATGCAACTCCTAATTACATTTAGAAACTTACTGCCACGAGGTGGTGTGGAGGTCAGAAGTCTATGTAGGTTAAAAATGGGACTAGAGTAATTTATAGAGGGTAGGTCCATTTGTGACTGTTAAACACAATAGTTCTGGTGTGATCTCTCAGTCCCAAACTGTTGATTGCTGGAAAGTAGAAGGGTGTCCCTGGGGAAGAATTGCTCTATATACACACCCTGTTTCTTATACTCTTTACCTTACTGTTGAAAACAATGCACTGGGCTAAAGGGAGCTGTCAGCTGGCTCAGCGTGATTGTTCTTACATTCTCACGTGTTCCAGGTTCTTGGAAACTTCTGATTTCAGACCCTAATAGTGTGGCTTATAGTGTTATTAATCCTCCTTGTATTGTATTCATAGCCACGCAACCTTTCCTAAACTCTTTAACTCCTGTCTCAGCGTGCCTAGGGTTGAATTCCCAAGAAGGGCTGGTCTGTAGTTGCTACCAATTCTACACGAAAAATTCTGACTCCTCTGAATCAATGACAAACCTTCAGAGGGACTGGAGATTCACTGTAGTCGTAGATCCCTTGGAGATTGCTCAGATTCAGCAGCAAATGAATGCTGACTAACTAACCTTCACAGCTCCCTTCTAGCTCTCTCCTAAATGCTTTGGCAATATGCAGTTTTGACATGCAAAGTTGAAGTATCGCTATGAAGTAATTTACCTAAGGTACAAGTGAAGGAATTGTGAACCAGAATTAGGATTATTTAGATACAGAATGTCAAGTTTCTGGCCAAATAATATGAAAGCAATTTTGGAGAGCTTCTAAACCATGTAATATTATATTAAGGATCAGCTTTACAGTCACAGGCAGGTTTGGCTGTCATCAGCAGAAGACATATCCTTGCCTTCCCCTCTGTCTTCCCCCTTTTCTTTTCTTGAGCTATCACAGTTCCCAATCTAACATATTAGCAAAGACTGCAGCTCATTTTAGTTTACATGAATAAAATGAGCTATATTGCATGGTAACTAAATAGGACTACATATACCATCCAGTCCTCCTCGTTGTGAGACCAGTGAACTCTGGCATAAAAATGGTGTAAACAGATGGGAATGATAACTGCTTCAGCTCCCACAGCTACATCCACCTCTGATCGTAAGCCAGAGACCTTATGGTGCAAATTCATTCGGGAGTGGGACAGCCTCATCCCGTAGGTCGGATACAGTCTGTAGGCTGTCACTTTCTCTGATCTAGGCAGCCATGATATTCAGGTCTAGTCAGAAGGCCCCTAAACATGCTAATTTTTGTTAATTATTCTTGTGCATATTCTGGTAGTGCTTGAAAATCCAAACTGAGATTGGGATTCCATTGTGTTAGGTGATGTGCTAACACACACATTGCATTTCCATTTTCAGTCTGTCTTGAGTTCAGCAAGAAGCATCAAAATGAAGATGGAAATTAAAGGTAAGGGACTACTGATAGAATTGTCATAGCTCCACTGAAAACAGTGGACATTCTCAGGCTCAGGTTTTTCCCAATGTTATGTTTTCCTGGAGACTGAAAACATTCCCTTCGCTTTTTGAAACAACTTTAGATACCTTTTTTTTGTCTGTAATGCCTTATGTCAATATAAAGCCTCACAATAGAGCCTGAAACTAGACAAGTGATCCTGACATGATTGCAACCAATCTTCAACAGTAAGTAGAAGGAGAATTGAGATTCCCTTTACCCAGAGCTATATGTTTTCTAAGTTTACTGTAAATGGATGCTTAAGAAACGAGTGACCTCCTGAAGACCTCAGGATTCAAAGAATAACTCAGAAGTGTCCATACAGGTTAGTGTGACCCACAAAATATCCATTACTCATTCCTCTTTAACTCTGAAACAGCAATGCCTTTGTTTCTCTCTCTCTTTCTCTTTTTCTCTAACTTGAAGGCAATAACAGGACCTGTGGCTTTGCTCCGTACATGTCACTGCCTGCCAAGAACAGCAGGCAAATGAGTAATACTATTCCTCCCTTGAAATTCTTTCCTTGAAGTGAAATTAATGAAAATCTTTACCATGAAAGAGAAGAATCCAGTTTTGTGGAGAGTCAAAAGAAGGATTTAGACTTAGATTATTTTATCCCATTTTCAATTGTTTTTACAATAGTGGTGGTGGAAACAGCTAGAAAAACAATGGGAAAAGGAAGAGCATGATTTAAGTATCCAAAAAAATCCTTATCTTCTGGCAACTGGCTAATTAGAAGCTAGTAAAGCGAACTTGGACAGGACAGCATTGTGATCAAAATGGGAAATCCAGTCATAAAAATACCTCTCCAGTCTCTGATGCTGGAAGAGTCATTGTTAACCTATTTTTGCACCAAGAACTGGGAGTTTCAGGACAGGACTTTATAAAGGCCATCAGTTTAAAGAACAAAAATCTGTTCACCACTAAGTAAGCTGCTATGCTGATTCTTCAAGGCCAGGAGGTAAACATATAAACAGTCTCTAGAGTAGCAGAGGAGATGAGTGGTTAAACGACTTGCTTTTTCTTCCTTGTGTTTAAACAGTGTTCACCAGATTTTGGTGCTGTTATCATCAGACAAGTATTCTCTTGTAAAATTGATACCTCCCAGTCTACTTCTTATTAGTAATGTAATAGCTGCGTTGAAGTCATGGTGGTCTAAGGATAGAATGGAAGCTAGGCATTCAGAGAGAGATATCTTTTATTAGATATTTGTGTGTACATTCTGCCTTCCCTGAGAGACCTTAAAAGAATCTAGTAGGCAAATTTATAACATAAGCTGAGGAATAAAAGGGATGCTTTCTCACCCTTAAACTTGTTCTCGCTGGGCATAGTGCAAGAATGATAGCAGGGTAATCTAAAGAAGAAGCTTCCACTATTGTTGTCTGTGCTGTTTGCTGTGTGAATAAACAAAGGACTTCAATCTCCAGCACTGTTTTTGCTATGATGAATGCTTTGTAAATGCTGATGGATGGATCTGGGGAGGATAGAAAGATAAAAGTCTGACACATCTTGCCAGTACTGAATTCATATATGGATTGAAAGTGAAGTGTAATTACCACCCAGATCAAATTATTTCAAGAGCCAGAGCTGTCTAGACCAACAGCAGATATTTATTTTTAGGGTTGATCTTTGTGGGTTTTATTAGCAATGCTGCCTTCCCTGGGATAAAAGCAGGGGAGGGAAGAATACAAAATCTTCTTGAGCTTCCATTGTTAAAACAAGCTGTGTAAAGCTTACAGGAGAAACCTTAATTCTGAGAGCAAGCTGTATTTTTGTGATGTTCCTTCTGAAATATTCCCTGCTTTAAATTGTCTTGAGCAATCAGTGTAATAACTCTGGCATTTGAAAACTAAATGATGTATTTAGAGAAAAAGTAACTTTGTAACTCAGATAAAGGGTATGATAATGAAGTTTTTTCTTCAATTGGGACAATCCTGGGCAGTTAATTTTACCAGTAGTCACGATGTGTAGATAATGAGGTTTGTAGTTTAGCACAAATCTAGACATGGCTTTGTTCACTACACAGAAGGAAGGAGTTGGACCCATTCTGCTAATAGTACCCCATTTTTAACAGATTGGTTAGCCATTGCTAGGCTCTGACATGCATTGCTTCTGTATCTTGGTTTGCCCCTACAGAAGACCCGCACACAAATATTTCAAACGTAGCAAGCACCAACTTCTTCATTATGTTCAACTGGGTTGTGGGAATGAACAATCTGAAGCTGCGTTATGAAGTTTTCCAAGTGGGCTACTCAAATCGGAAAGCTGAAGAGATGAACTTGGATGTGTCGTTAAACAACAAATCTTCTGAAGAACCTGGAGGGGGATCCTGGCAACATGATTTCACCACCTGTAAGTGGGTGCTAATATTCCTCTTTGCCATCTGGGGAGAAGACAGAGCTGCTTAAGACTTTCAAAATGTTCTAAGGGTCTCGCATTGAACATCTGTATACAAAATCAGGTTTTATTTCTGCAGCATTTTGTCTGAACAGGACTGTTCTACCCAGCAGAGCTTGGTAACTGCCTATTCATAATGTACTAACATCCCAGCACTGGAAAGTATTTGTGCTTAAACATGTTGAATCACAGACCTCTAGCAGTTGCTCAGAAGAACCTTCCAGTTAAGACAGAAGTAAACATGTTTCTTTAGTACCCTTTTCAAAATGGGTTTATGAGGAGGATGAGAATAAAAAAGAATGAAGAGCATGGAATTCCTGTTTGATATTCACGACAGTTTAGAAGTGAGAAGATGCAAGTTGATATTTAGTTAGAGGTGGGTGGCTACTTCTCACCCCTCATACCAGGTACTTGGCACTGAGCTATCTGGCGTTGTAGGAGCACAGCTGGTTCCCTGCTCTCCAGGCTGGCCTCCACTAGATGACGGTGTTGTACCAAGTTAGCTAGAGAAGGCTTGTGCCCCATCCTCCTGCAGCCCTGGGTACTTTGCTGGTGAGGTTGGGAGCAAAAGCAGGACTTCTGTCTTAAATAGGTGCTTTGTCTGATGGATTTGCTGTATAACCGCATAGGGAGATGCTGAGAATGAAAAGACACTCTGGGAAGTGCTACAAACGTGTCAGCCGGTTGATCGGGGATTACAGACAGGATTCAGGATTCCCACATTGGCAATGGGAATGTCTATATGAAGAGGACGGAGTGTCAACTTTGCTGTGATACCTGCAGTAGCAGTTCAGGGTGCATGGCTGTGTAACAGCCAAGTTCTTCACATTCCTGTGCACATATATAATGCACTTATTCCTTATAGGTGGCTCAAAGAATAGCATGAGTTGTCTGTAGTTTTGAAAACACAGAAATTTTCATTCTGGGAGCTGGAATTCGGTCTTAAGCAGATGTGGCATCCCAGGTATTAGAAAGGAGTATTGCCCATGTTCTCATATGGGAAATGAGATTCAGTGGCCAGGATTAGCATACTGAAGTTTCTGGCTGCCAATCCAGTGGGAAGAAGAATAGATTAGAATTGATTTTTCTTTTTTCCCAGTTATGTCTATACCCTTTTGCTCTGACATGCTGTTTTCATCATTTCTGGACAGATAGTGAAGTTTTTATGTAATAGTGAATAAAACAAGACAAGTGGATCAGGAGCTTCTAACCTCTATCTCAGGACTTAAGAACAAACATCCATATAACTTCCTGACAGTTGACAAGTTCCTACTGGATAAAAGCAAATGCTTTCAGCCATCACAAAACAGTTCTTTATTATACAGTGTGGAAAATGTTGCAGTTGATCTTTCTTGTTTCCAGGCTCTTTTCAAGACATTTGGGATAAAGTACTGTATACAAGAAAATTTTACAGTCGCTTTACACTTTGTTTAAATTTTTAAGAGTAAAGACTTTGTAAAAGCATTCCTTCAGGAGCATGCATGTGTGGAATGGTGTGATTCTGTGTCTGAACTGAGTACTTTCTTACCATTGTGGTAACTCCCAGTGCACAGCCACCTGTATGCATGTCCTGTTGTTCGTGTATCTAGAAGTTTAAGAGAATACAGCCTGAAGGACAACACAGACATAAATGCTTTGGTTATGTTATGTGAAATGGCACATGGTCTGTTGATTGTCTATGGCTTCACTTGGTACAGCTGAAGCAAATGCCAGGGTGATGCTGCAGGCTGTAATAGCAGGTGCAGCTATATGCTTTGTCTGCCTTGGAAATGGGACCTTCTACCTGCACCCCCTGATTTCCCACCTCTTTGAGTTTCTGCTTTTCCCATATTCCCTGTGGGCAGTTGGATGGCAGTTTATGCCACCTAGCTGCTTGATGTGTTGGTCAAGACAAGGCTCAGAATACACTTTTCTTATGATATTCCTGTACCTTTCTCTACGGCACAGCCATTCCCATTGCTTTTTGTTGGGTTTCCCCTTGTCCACTGTTTCAGTGTGGCTGGAGGACTCTAGGAGGTGTGACATGAGAATGCCTGCAAGGCTTCAGAGATTTCCTGTTCCAACAGGGCTGCATCCATTCCTGCTCCATCCTGACCCGGTTAGTACATCAGGAGTAGAGGGCATCCTATCTCCTCTGTCCTGTCCTTTGACTATAGTCTCACAGTGAAAAATACATGTTCTGTCCTGTATTACCCAAGTTGCTTAGGAAGACCTATACCTACCTCACACTTTTTTAGTGATGTTGCTAAACAAGATGCTCTATACTTACCAAGAATAAGGAGAATTTAATGGCAGGATTACTATTGCAATGTTTATAAAGGTCAAGATAATGAAGAGGTCCATAGAAACACTCTCCCAACTTAGGGAGAACAAATCACAGTAGAGAGGGTGCCAGAGCAGAACCAAGTCTTGATTAGCCCTGAAATTTGAGGACATCTGGATCCAGATAAAAAGCTGTGGTCAGCTTTCTTCTCTAATATGAACTGAATCCAGACACCCTTGGACTTTGTGTTGAGCCAGTTCTGGAACCCATCCCCCTCTCTAATCTTTATTGATCTATGTCCCTTTTTGTGTGGAGCTAAATTAAGAGAATTTGGCATTCTCATAAAGTGGCCAAGCCAAACACTCAAAACTTGGGAAATGCAAGAATTTAAGTTGTTGCTGCAAATTCAGTATAGCCTTTGTGCATTATGGTATTGTCTTTAATCACAGGCTCACATACTATTAAATCTCTGCTCTGTTTAAAGTGCAGGATGGATATTGCTCACTTAATGAGCAGCTATTTAATATTTTCTTTTATCTTCATTGTTCAGTATGTACCCCATGGCTTATTTACTGCACACTATTCAAAGCCTGTTCTGAATACAGAATTATTAATTTCCTTGGGAGCTTTCCTTCAGCAGTCATCGTTATTGTATCTGGGTGCTTCACAGTCATGAAATAATCTATTTTCACAAGGCCTCAATGAAGTGAGGGGATACTGCACCCCCACTTGGACAGATGGCAAACAGAGATATGAAGAGAAAACATTGCTGAAGGTTTTTGAGTGTCTGGGACTTGATTTTTTTTTTTCTGAGTTCATGGCACTGCAAAGTATTTTATATATTCAAAGCATAGTTCCTACCAAGTTCAGTTCTAGCTGTGAATGCTCAGCAGTTTTGCAGATCAGACTCTAGGGTCTCCTGTTGGGTCCCTAAGAGGATGACTGACAAGCTGTAAAAAAGTGGATTAATTGATTTGCTTAGCAACACATACAAACACCGTGGTGGAGGGTGGGGTGGAGTCCTGTTCTGCAGGAGCAGCACTTACGCATCTTTAGGAGAGACCTGGACTGATAAGCAGAGGAAGAAGACACTCAGTTGCCCTACTCCCAAATGAATTCCCAAACCCCTTTTTCCAGCTGCACTCTGGCAGTGAATCATCTCTCGCCTTTGCCTTTGTCACAGCTTCTCTTTCACAGAGTCTAACTTTACCCTCTGGAGGCTTATTTCCCTGGTGAGAAAGGTTTCTCCAGAAGGCGATTCAAATTAGGAGCTTAGTTTGGTCACCGTGACCAGAAATTCAGTGGGGCAGGTGCTTTCCCCATTGACCATAGAGGGACCCGAAGGACACCATCCTCACTAGGCTGAAGTTATTTGGTGTAAATTACCTAGGTTTCCATCTTTGCTAGCTGCTCTTAGGCCCCACTTAGTGCATTTCTAGGCTCTCAGTCCCAACAGCTGTTTCGTCTTCTTCCCCCTCCTTCCATCCCCAGTTCTTACACCTAAAGAGCCCTGCACTTCATTTTTGCCCATCCCCAGTCCTTGCCTTACCAAACTCTATTTCAACCAGTTTCTTTCCCTTCCTACTAGTCTTGTACTTTTTACCTTCTGCATCAAGACAGTTTCATCAGTATTACTGGCTTGGCAGCAAGGTGGTCATTAAAAGCACAGGGGATTCGTGGACCTTCCCCTGCCCTTTAATGCTGGGATGTATCTCAAATGGATGGGAATGAGAGTATGCAATAAAAAAACCAGCTCCAACAACATAGTCCTGAATGCTGCACACTCAGCTTAGAGGTGTAAGTGGACTGGCACACACATGCATATCTTTCCCATGTAGGTGCTGCCAGGGAACGGAGATCTGTAGTGAAATTGGTTTGTTGTGGGGTTTTTTTGTGTTTTTTTTTTTTTTTACAAACTCACTTAGTATTGCAGATATTTTCCCCTACAAGAAATATTGATTAAAGTCTTTGAAACACAGTTTCTGAGTTTTACAGGAACAGCACAAGACATGTGCATGATAAAAACTCTCTATTCTCCTTCAGGATCTTTTCTGAAGTATAGAGATTTCCAGATTTTTTTTTTTAACATGGCCAAAACGATGTATTTTTCTCCAGTTTCATTCTTGGACTGTTTTGGCTAAAAGTTCCCTTTAAATAAATAAATCAGCCTAAGAAAGTCACACAGCATGGAAAATTTCAGCCTTGGTAACTAAAGGTTGGCAAAGTTTTCAGCAATTGAAAAGAGGGTTTTATAATGAATGGGAAGTGTCAAGCAACCTTTGTAATAATTGATGCTACCAGCCCTTGCTTATAATAAGCACAATTATCAAATGTTTCAGTAAAATCATCTCTGCCCCAGAAAGAAGCTCCATTTTAGTGCCAAATCCTTCAGGCTTAATACCTTTGTTACTAAATGAAGCCTTGATTGCCAACCTCTAAGTACTTAGAAAGGAATGTTCTACTTAATTCCCATTCATAGTTGTAATTCATGACTAGTCTGAACTTTGAGTGCACCTGTAAAGGCGCTGTTTGTGTGTATTGTATTGCTGGCAACAGTGACTATAGTAAAATGCATGGAATAGATGCCACAGTTAAAGCGTTTTCCGAAGATAATAGGAATATTAGTCAATTACAGCAATCCAATCGAGATGAAAATCAGTAGAGATGGTAGGAAGATGAGGTAACTGGTACTGCTGTTACCTGTGTAGTGTTTTCTAGAGAAACAGAAAATGTCACTCTCCAGTCTGAAGTAACACTAATCTGATGGTGAGAATATTAGCTGTGAAAATGAACACAGTGTATCTGTGGGTAAAGGTTATTGAAAGCTGAGCCTATCTTAATTTTGAGGGTGTGTGTGTATATGTGTAGGCGATGATGAGTTCCGAGATTGGTTTTCAGATACAATTTGGAGACCAACTGCAAAGGAAACCAAAATTAGTCAGGAGCTGTATTCAGTTAAAATGCAGCTATGTCTTGTAAGGGGGGTATGGCAGAATGGGATCTTCCCACTCAACTGATTTCTGGGCAGAGTAGGAGTTATGGGCTTGGTACAAGCAAACACATTTTTCTGCATTTTGCCTTGTTCTTTCTTTAAAAGCCAAAGCAGCGTAGAGGGAATTGGGCAGAATTCCTCCTTTAGGATGCTGCTTATTAAGTTATGATTGGTTCCACCGAGGTATCAATGGGGTTTATTTTCAAGGCATTGGAATTGGATGACTGTCTTTGAAAACCTTGTTTGGCCTGCAGAATCTTTACAGATGCTAAGAACAAAAAGATCTAGTCAGAGTCCAAAAGCTGCACAGTCAATTTGCAGAGTGAATTAAAAGGTTGTTTGTCCAGCATTTAATTTTTTTTTTAGGAAATTCTTTTTTAGGAAAAAAGAAAGGAAAACTGGTAAGGAACAACTTACAAGAGAAACTCTGCCTGCAGTACTTCATTCATAGGTGTGATGCAGTCCACATATCTTGACACTTCATCAGATCTTTAACTTAAATTCGTTTCTCCATCTTGTGGCAACATGCTAGAGTGCTTATATCCCATCAGCTTCCAGCACTGAATATAGCAAATATGTAGGAAAAGTTGGTTAATGAGGCTAAAGAAAGACAAAACAGAGACACAATACAGTAGAATAAAATGGCAAGTAAGGAAGAAAGGGTGGCAACAATTGAAGGCCTAGAAATTTTCTGGTTTTTTCTACCCGGTTTATTATTTTGATGGACTGGTGTCCCCTTCAGTCAGTCTGATTTGCCCAGGAATCAAGCCTGCAGGCCACGTGAGGCTTGCAAAGTTCTGATTAAGGGATCTCTGCATTTTCCTAGAAGATACTCTCCTCAAAACAGAACTAACAAATTACCAATAACAACCTGAACAAATGTCCAAACCACTTTCTAATGATTCCCAAATACGCCTTTGTTTCAGTGGATTTTCATCTGTCACCTTAAAATTTCATAACCCCATGACAGTCCCTGTAGGCATGGAACTTTTAGTCTATACAGGGCTGATTATGATCAGCTTACTTTTATGCCTTCATGTAATACTTTCTTCTATCAATAGTTTAAAAAAATGTACCTATTGATTTGTTTTAAGTTACCAGGACGCTTCTTTTTCTTTTTCTGAAAACATATACTGTAGATTTTTACTTCAAGTTAGTTATAAGTAACTGTAGGTTCAAGTAAACCTTTTCTTCAGATTAAAGGAAAATTCATACTCCTTTTTGAACTCAGATCTGAAACTTAGGACTACCTTCAGTACATATTTGGAATCAAACAAACTTTTATCTGCCCAGCTCAAAATTTGTGGAAATTTTAGGTATGGATATGAATCTAGGAATTAATTTTGTGACTCAGATTAATCTTTAGAGAGGAAAAAACCCTTCTTTCTAGCTCAATTTATGATTGATGTAAGATTTCAATAATAATGACTAACTAAAGAAGAGTAGAATGCCTCCTGGTTTTCCCTGGGAATAGCTGCTTTTTTTTTTTGCCCCCTTTTTTTTTTAAGATAATGACAGTGGAGAACAGAGGCCTTGGGCAGGAGGATGATTTCAGGCACCAAGTGGAGTATTCTCCTAAATTACTGTCTGTTTTCAACACTGTTTGCCAGCAGTTGGCAGAAATATTTAATGTAAATATTGCTTTAAACTGCTTTAAACTCTAGGAATGGTGGCTTTGTTGTCTCTACCTACCAATTTCATGTGATCTTAACAAAATATTGACTTCAAACACAATCTTTGTCCCCAAGTTGTACTCCCCTGACATTTTGTCCATGACTCCTGCATTGTAAGTATACTGTCTCAAAGCATTGGATCCAGCTTCTTTTCATCACATGATAACAATGATAATGATTTAATTCTAGGGAAATACTAGTTAAAGACAAAATCAGTGTAATTTTCAGCACTTCATAGGTTAAATAAGAGTCAAGAATGTCCCTCAGTAAGTGTTTAAAACATGCCACTTCAGACATGTAGTCATGTTCCTGTTCAAAAGAAGATTTCTCTTATCCCACGTAGATCATACCTGGAATGACCACTTTTCACTCACTGATCTTCAACCACTTCATAAAGGTGGGTAAGATGGAGGGGTTCCCGATCCTTCGTTTAATGCCTTTTCGGTTTGACTGTGCTGGCTGACACTTAGTTTGTCAATAAAAAAGTCCTAACGCTACATTTTGTGCTAGAGGAGATTACATCTCCTTTTCATTGGTGCAAAGCATTCAGGGCCAATTCTGTTCTCACGGAGTACAATGGTAGCACTCCCAATGAGGGGCAATCAGTCCTGGGAATCATTTGCTTCACCAAGTGTCTGTTCAAATTGCTCTCTGATGTCTCCAAATATATCCCTCATTTTCATCATACTCTTTCTTCTATTGCCTCAGTACACAGGCTCCTGCAGGGACAATACCAGCTCCCTTAAGATACTTGTAATCCTATTGCAGCACTGTGTAAACTCTGCTAACATTTTTTGCTCTTTAGGTAGGGGAAATAGGATATGCTTTTACTGGATATATTCTGTAGCCGTATTCATCTATTTGTAAGATGCTTCTGCCCTCTTACTTTATCTTCTTCACTTGACTGTGTTCTGCAGCATCCAAGTGTTCTTAAATATATATTACATCTCCTACATCGCTCCATTTGATTGGCATAAGGTACAACATTGCAGCTGTCAGTGAGCTGCTGGTGGGTAGGACCCCATTTGCGATCCGATTTTTATATGTGTTTGATATCAGAAAAAATTGCTAGTATTTAAACCAAACCATTCATCCACAAGCAGGGGGGAAGGACTTGGGCAATTAATGAATCTCTTTGCTCATTCATTTCTGTATTTTCCAAACAGTAGTATTCTTGTTGTTAAAGGAGATTGGAAAATTGTTTATAAACTCTTAATAAGGAAGAAGAGAAAGCACCTAATGTTCTTCCCCTGTGGCCGATAGACTCAGCTCTTGAGTGGTAGGTGTTACAGATGCTACAGTTAAGTACATTTAGGGGCAATCCAAAGCATACATGCTCTTATTTTAAAGACTGACAAACAGCATCTTTTCTTCTTCTAAGCTGATTCTTGAGTGCAACCCGTGTGACACTTTTAATGTTTAATTTTCTCCATGGCCATAAACAACCTTGAAATTGTGATTCATTCCCAACATATCGCTTGTCACTTTGATGCTTTCTAATATCCTCCCAAAGCCATCAAATGCAGAATTTGGAGTTGGACACTGACACCGTGCAGTATTGTGTCATGGTCTGTCCATGTCTGGTTTTATCCTAAACTGCATCCACAGTGTAACGTCACCTGGAAACATGCTGCTGGGAAGGGTTTGAGTGCGGTATTTAGCTTCCATAACTAAGATTTTTTTTTTTTTTTTTTTTTAAATCTACTCTGGATGGCTTTGGGGGGTTTGTTTGTCTTATTTCAAGAACAAAAAAAGTACACATTTTTTTAAGGGAAAAGCGAAGATAGTGATATGGCCAATCGAGAACCCATTTTAATCAGTGAGGAACAGGGTCTAAAATGGAAGAGCTTTCCAGGGAGCGCAAGTGTGAGAACTGAATCCTGTAGCTACTAAGGGATACATGTGCATCATTCGCAGCTTACACTTGTATACTCAGCCTATCCACATTTGAGCTGTGTCTCCACAGCAGTAATAATCCTGATGACTTTCAGAGACTTATGGCTTTGAGACGCTTTCTGTAAACAAAAGACAAACATAGCCAGTCTAGAATGGTCTAAGCCGGATGAAATAAAACAAAGACATCATCAACAGAACAGTACTTTAAAAAATCATTTTGAATAGACCAGAGTGTTATCCCAGATTTATGGTGATTGTGCCCCTTGAAGCACTTGCCAAGTTTATATGCACTTTTGTGTGTGGTTTTTGAATGCTCAGCACAAAGTGACATTGAGAGGGGTTTTTTCACATGCTCTGCTTCTCCCATTAATTCAAACTCCCTAGGGCTTCTCATAGAATAATTTCAGATACTGTTAGCTAATATGTTCATCTGCATAATTTCATCTTTAAGACTTTCTCCCTATTAAGTGTGTGATTGGTATGAGTTTTTGGGGCGGTCATTAGCTGAACTGTGATCTTAATGAGGGGGACTAGGTATTCACATGTACAGCTTGACGAGCTCCACCCCAGTGCTGTGATATTTAAGAACTGCCTAAGGTGCACTTTGTGCCAAGAGACAAATTGAATGGCTGAAGGAAGAGGGGGCAAATCAAAGGGTCCAACTGATGCGCACAATACATAGGTCAGGATGAAACAAAATGTTACCTAAAGCACATCTATTGGATTTAGAACAATTTGACTCATGTCTTTGAATGACTGCAAGAGCGTTTCCCCCACCAGAGGTATTACGCTAATTACCTTGCTTTTAAAAATAAGACCTGGCTTAATTTGTCAAAATCGAAGACTAAGCTGTGGTCTTGCTGTGATGCCTGGGAGAAATCAACCAGCTAATGATGCTAAGTTCAGTAGCTTTTGGAGATATAAAATGACATTACTCAGGGCCATTAAGCTGGACAGTAGCTAACCTGTCCAACTCTGCAGGCTTATCATTAAGGAACTCATCAGGAGCTTTCTGACAATGCACTTTTCCTCCAAAAATGCTGATTTGTCAAGAATCAGCTGGAGCAGATGGGGAAGTCAGCCCTACCCCAACTTAGACGGTAGCAAAAGTGCTACAGAACTCACCTGCAACAGGACTGAGCCGGGATTCAAATCCAACTCTGTCTAATTGGCACAAGGGACTTCAGCTTGGCTTTTTGCTGCCAGGCTGTAAATCAGTGGTCTCACATGTATGCACATGCTCCCACTAGTTTTGGCACAATTTGTATTAAATTATTTATACAAAATAGAAATTCCCAAATAGAAAGACTAGGTCATAAACTGATTAACAAAATAATAGTTGGGATATTTAACTTGAGTGACCCAGGGACAAGCCCTAGGCCTGACTCGGGCAGAGCAAGGGCTTGAATCTGTGTTTTCCCCGTTCTTTGTGAGCACACGGAGCACTGAGCAGGTGGAGCACTCCAGTCATTGGTGTTTTCCTTCTCCTCTTAGCCCCTAGCCTTGACTTTTGCAGCTTGTTTTTGAACTCTTACAAAAAATAGGCTCTTTGAGGCACAGGCTTTGCTTTACTCCCTCTGTAGAGTGCCAGGTACGGTGAGACCCTGACCCTGATCAGGACCTCTGGCTGAAAATGAAGCACAGTGGCAAAGTGTATTATTGCCCTTTGGAATTGATCGAAGCCAGCAAACAACAACCTGCTATCAGTTGAGGGACCTGCACCTATAGTTTCAGTGTAAGAGTTCAGTGCCATAGATTTGAGGGCATCCCATTCAAATCCAGAAGGGTTTGAGTGCAGACCCAAGCATCGCCCTTAGCCATGTACACAATAACAGGCTGACTGAAACCCTGTGTGAAATAGTTGCATAGTTTCAGTCCTCACAGGACGTATGCTTGATACAAGACATGTTGATCATACGTATCAACCCAAAGTAGTAGCTGTACAGTTGCGTCAACAGGAAATTTTTCTACCCAAATATACTCTATGGGACATTAGCCTTAAGGGCATGGTAACATACTGAAATACATGCTGGATGACGCAGCCAAGGTGTTTTATTCACCTAGACAGAAGTCTGTTGATTCTAGGGAAGAAGAGCAGGTTTTATCAGACTTTTCACCCCTCTGACATGTATTTCAGATTTCGAGCCTTAAACAAGCCCATTCTACTGCTTCCTGCTCTGCAGGAATCTGAGGCTTTTTTACTAGGACGGGATTATTAATTCATGGAATTGTAGATAAGAGGTAGCAATACTGGAGCCAGCCACTTCATGTGCTTGCTGGGTATGAAACGGGTGGAAACTTTCGAACCATGCCAGTTATGGTCCCTGCATAGTCACTTCTCATGATGTCCTCAGGCTGGACATCATGAGATATTTTCAAGATATTTAATGTTGTTCTTAAAGCCACAGCGCCTTAAGTCATGTGATTTTTGACTTTCGTATGACTTTTGTAAAAATAGAAGTTTCTAGGCCCTAGTTTGCAGAGAAAAATCTAGGAATTAAATCTCCTCAGTGGCTCAGATAACAACAGATTGAAGAGAGGAAAAAACAAACACAAAGCGTACAAGCAAATCTGAGGGTTCCTGATTTTTAACCCATGTCATTAGTTTTGCAGGCAGGAATTGATTGTATGGTAAGATAGGCTGTTAATTTGAGCTTTCCTTTTGAAAGGCAGGAGGCCAAAGAGGCAAATGAGAAGGCCATCAGCAAGTCTTTAAAATTACGTTCCAGAAGAGAAATGGAAAACAGTAGTGGGAGAAAGGGAGAAAGTACCAGTTGTATACAGCACAGGACAGAGAAGAGGAGAGTGATGGATCAAAGACTTCGTAGTGAGGGAAAGGATTTCAGTGAAGTTGAAAGAATGACGACATAAAAAAGAGGGCAAATTGTAGCATGATAGAAATGAGATCATTTGGAGTTAACAGCCTGGCATTCCTATGCTATCAGTGAAGTTGTAACAGCTTTACTGTGTTAGCTGCGTCCTATATCATGGATGTTGTTTTGTTATGGTCAGTATTTTGCCCATTTGGACTGGCACTCATAAATGGTACAAGGTTCTGAATGGCAATTTCTAGTCACAGAAGTGTAAATTGCCTGCAACATTAATGTGACACCAACAACTAAAACATCTCCTTTGCAATGCCATTAGAATGGGAAATGGATTGTAATGCAAGTCTGGAGGGAACTGAAGTGGTGCTGTTTGAATGTGAAATTGTAGGGGGGAACAACTTTGTGCTAGTCTAAGGTTATTGATTATGGCATTTAAAATGTGAAATTCCATGGAAAGCTATTCCAAAGAGAGTTGGTCTGTGGAGACCAACAGCACTATAATATGTGAGATATAACAGGAAAATGGTTTCAATGCAAGTCTGCAGGGAGAAGCAACAATGTCACTTTACACGGAAAAATTATTTCAGTGCAAGTCCACAGAGACCTGTAACAATACTGTTTGGGTGTGAGATTCTATGGGAAATGAATTTCAGTACCACTCTGTTAGGCTGAATAAGGTCATTAGATTATGATGAGAAAATTGTTTGATGGAAAGAGGGCTCAAACAATAGCCACAGAACAGACCAACGTCAGTAAGCTTTCATTTGAGCCAGCAAAGATACCCAACCTTTCCTGTTTCTTAAGCGGTGGAGGCTCAGCGTGGGCTCCCAGAAGAATGGAGCAGATTTTTAGCACTTGGGGATCTCACCGGGCCTCTGGGATGGCTGAGGAGCAGATAGAGGACGGGACATTGCCTTCTTTTCCTCCTCTGGCCTGCCCGCTCCCCAGTCTCTGCCTCTGTGATGGGGAGTGCATGGATCATTTCAGAGAATTCACACCTACTGCTCTGGGGCAGCTACCGATCTGTTTTGCTCTGTAAAGCTCAGCACAAAACAGTCCAAACTGGGGGTACGGGAACAAGCATCATGTCAGGGAAATTTCTCTTGTTTTCTCTTACTCACTTCCTCTAGGTACAGTTGTAGCAGGCCCAGTGGGGCATGCTCGATCCAGATTTGTTTCAACAGCTCACGGTGTATTACACAAGTCTGTTACTCTCCCTGTGTCCAAACATAATCACAGTTTAGGGAAATTTGAGCTCAAGTCATCCTGCCTGTCTACAAACTTTGGGATTTCAACAGCTTATAAGGTAGTTGAAGTTTGCATTCAAATCTGAATTTCACAGTTCCAGCCAAACTATCTCAGCATAAGAGTGCACCAAAATAAGATTCCCATTTTAAGAAGAGAAGAACAATTTCCAGGCAAGTGATTCACCTTGAGTCCTGTAAGCACAGATTCTTGGAAGATAGCATTAAGTAACATCTTTAGCAGATGAGGTTATGATGAGACAACCTGAACATTCTTATGCGTTTCCTATGTATCATGTATATAGAAATAGCTTTTAACTGCCAAGGTCATCAGCACCCAAGAAATACCATAGATAGGTGGGAACAGGAGGTGTGAATGAGTGGACTGATTCAGTTATGTGTTTTGAGAATATGCTCTTAAAGCCACATTTTATATAATTTATAAGCAATACTTTCCATAATATGACTATAAGAAGCTGTTTGAAAATTTAGTGGTGCTTGTTATATTAATATGAATACAATAGCTACCAATAGGACAATAATAATCTAAAATATTACTGACTTGCTAGTCAAAGCACAACCTTTTGTGAAATGACAGCTCTGTGGTCCCGCTGTATTCACCAAATCATGGTTGGTCTCTCTGACTGAAGCAATCTTCTTCACGGCAATCCATTTGTTCGCCAGTTCTTTCCCCTGTCATTCCAGAGAGAGACCTAAACTACTTCTCATTTGTCATGAATTTCTGTATAAAAAAAGACATATTCTGGGCAAATGTAGTGTCCCTCTTCTAAGTGTTCACAGCAAAAATAAAGAATCGTTGTGCAGAGAGTCCAGAAAGAGCTATTTGTCTGAAAGGAAGAAATCAACATCTCTGACACAAATTGTCCCTCACTTCGGGTCTGTCTCACAACCTGGGTCTCCCATTTCTCTTGTGGCTCGGGAAGATGTGTGCTGCAAAGTATAAAGGCAGGTCCAACTTTGCAAGGATGTTCAGATGCAAAAATCAATTTGTGTCCATCTCTAGTTCTCAATATATGTTGATGTGAAATTTAAGGAAGGCACTGTGCGCTGGTTTGTGTTTTTTTCTGTAACTATCAGCAGCAGCAGTAAATCATATCAAGAAGCATGTAGTCATGGCAAATGACTCAGTTCTTTCTACTAATAAAAGCAGAGGCTTCAGTTCCTGTCTTACAGGATAGCTGATTGATTTACAATATAACAGCTTCTCTTTCAGGCTTCCCAGTATTTGTGTGCAAATAGATTTGGAATGGGAACTGATGAAACCTGAAGATAGGCACCAGATTGTGATCTTAATTGCTTCTGAGAATGGATCTTTTCAGATTTTCTAGATTGTAAAGGCGGAAAAGCCAATTTATAAAATCTTGTAACAATTCAGGGGAGTTTTTTATCATTGTTTGAATTAATCATCTGCCTATCATTAATCTTGATCCTTTGGAGAAAATGGACAGCCTGTGTCCCATTATCTTCCAGCAGAGTTCCCTGGGCTTTCAAACTTTCTCTTAAAAGGGCAGAGGAAATCTTATCTGTTGTATTTCATCACAGCCATGTTGGCAGAGTATCTTGGGGATGTTCACAGCATGGTTGGAAGCAACATAAAAGCAGAACCCCTTATTATTATAGATGCCTTGGTTTTAGATGTATCCTCCCAAGATCTTGGAGCAGCAGCAGCTTATTCTTGCTTTGATCAGCTTTGAGCTGATTCTTGCTTCTTGTGTATGGGAAAGCAGCAGCAAATCTGCTTTCCCCAGGGATGTATTTGGTGGATGCTGCATGTGAGAACCCTGGGAGATTTTCCTTCCATGTACTCTGAGCCACTGGGCCTCATTTACACAAAGGGTCATTCTATACGGAGAAACTACACAGACTTAACACAATTATTTCCCAAATCCCTACTGTAGATTGGTACATCTCTGTTACATAGATGTACTTACACTCATTTAGCTTAACTGAGTAACAGACCGACTAGAGTCAGTAGAAGCTCGCTGAAGGAACAAAGCTTCATAAAGAAAATCATCTGTGTATTTTTGTACAGCAGTTGGGATTGTAATTCACATTCTCAGCCTGGCACATATTCATCCCAAATCTCTTTGTATTTAATGGAGTCACTCTGAATTTGCATTCAAACAAGGGCAGAAACAGAATTTAGTTCCTTTAGAATTCCTGATTCTCTGTTGCTTGATTTCCCAGTCTTTGCAGTGCATTAATATTAATCTCTTATCTTAAATTGTTTATTGGTCTTTATTTTAATACCTAGTTAGCCTATCATGTTACAACACAGTATATTGGGAAACAGTTTATGCAACCTTCTATTACTACTGAGAAAAGCAAATGAAGCATCAATTATACTTGTTAGTCAATGAAGAGGGAATAGAAGTAAATCAACTTAGGCTGTAGCAAGGTAATTTAAACTAAACATTAGGTAAACCTTTATGTAGAGTATTTTAGCTGTGGATCAAGATGCCTAGGGAAGTTGTGGAATCAGCATAACAGGAGATTGGAGATTGACTGGACACCTGCATTTCAAGGAATATTGGGGGATAAAAAAATCAGTTGTGCTGTGCATGATGAAGTGCTTTGGACAAGATGACAAGCTAATATTTCATTTCAGCTTAAGTGGCCTTATGTCCCATTCCTCTGTAAAATAAAATAACCTTGGGTTCAAAAAAGGGAACGAATGTACACGAGGGAAATCAGGTGAACAGCAGAAATTACCGGATCCTCTCAGTGCTGGAAATGTCCCATTTCACTTTCCCCCAAAATACACACAATGAGCAATGAGAGATATACACTTTGATGTTAATTCACATCTATACAGTCTAGAGCACACACACAAATCCAGTAATCCTTTGTGCTTCTGAAGCACAGATTCCTTCTCATTTCCCAGCGGTATAACAAAGAATCTTGATGGCTGTCAGGGACCCATCAGAATGGACCCTACAGATCAGGCTGCTGCTGTTCACTGAATACCACACGCAGGCCATCACGCTGAGAGCACATGCAACCATTTCTTTCCTTTAAAAAGCCAGCATTATTTTATTATTTCACAGTCTTACATAACTGCGTGGTGAAAATGAGAACACAGATCTGGGCCACAAAACATTCCAGCAATTCTCATTGCAAAAGAAACATAAACTTCAGCATCCATCAAACAATTCTCCCTCCAAATGAATAGTGAACATACAAACCCACCATCTCAGCTTGAGTTCCTTTGCAAAAGAAAGCCCTCTGGAGTTATTAAAAATAATAATAAAGTAATCCAGGCTCCCAACAGACAGCATTTGAACATCATGTCAAGTTCCTATAAAGTAGCGCAGCAACACCTCCTTTTACTAATTTCCCTAAATCCCTAGTGGCTTCCCACTGCCACAAATTAAGCTTACATTCCTTTCTATAAACCTAGCAAGAATTGCAGTCCCAGTGTCCCCTGTGCACAGCTCTTTGAGGTCGGATGCTTTGGGTTGTCTGGTTGTTACTCAGGCCTCCCACTGTGGGGCCCAATATTTCTCCTGCCCCATCATTTTCCCTCCACCCCCCAGCCTGTTACAAATGACTGTTCCTCTGCAGGGTGTCATGGAGAATGACTTTGTCGGGACAATGTAGGGTCAGTGACAGCATCAGGCGCGTGTTGAGTGATCTCATAGGGAGGGAGCAGTGTTCCACTGAAGGCAGCAGTCTTCTGCCTTTCATTTTAATTGGATCTTCACTCTGACGGCTTGGCAAAGCCCAGCCTGAGATCTGTGCTGTGCCTGGTGCAGATGTGGCCATCTGTGTTCAGTTTCTCTTTGTGTCTGTAGTTCTCCCTTCTTTTAATGCCAATTTTACCTTCCCTCTGTGTTCAGAACTCCCTCTTTATTTTGTTGTTGCCCTTTTCTCTGCATATTCCTAATCAATTTCTTCCCATTCCTTCCTTCATTAAAAAGCACCACACTGCTTGGCTTGGCTCAGCTCGTAGAAACCCGCCACATGGCTGCTCAACATGTCAAAGGCGAGCCCCCATGTGCTGCTGAACCAAATCCAGAGAAAGCAGAGAAGCGTGGCTAAAATGCAGGGATACCCGTCAGTCCTCACCTCCGAGAGCCACCAACTGCCAGATGGAGCAGGAGCTTAGTCCTGGGAGCAGGCGGGTTCTTAGGTGGCTTTTGGGGAGCACAAAGCAGCTTCTTAGTGAGAAGGTCTTTCCTGTGGAATGCTAGGGAGGACTAAAGGTCAGTCAGCCTTTCAGTTAGACTAATTAAGGAGCTCATGGTCTTTGATTAGGCTAACAGCCACAGCCACAGTACTGTTTGTACTCTTTATTTCATTGACAGTAAGAGAACAGTGGCAGCGTCGAGATTCACTAAGAGAGCAGCATGCTTTGAGGTTAGGTCTGGGAGCATCCATTTTTTTGTCAGCTTGAGGAGTAATGTGTAGTGGTTAGAACCAGAGACTGGTAGTGTTTCCCATTGCGTTCTGCTCCATTGTCTCCACCAATGTCTTCTGCAGAAGTGTTTCACCTTATTATACTTTACTTTTTCCACACTTGTATTCATAAAAATACAGATAAACAAATTTGTCCCTCCTTGTGAAGCACTGTCATGTCATTGGGTGAAAGACACAATATTAGCATAAAGTGTTATGGTCATTACTATTCATTCAGTGAGCACATTCAAGGGAAGTTTGTTTAAACTCGTGCCGCTTTGCCTGATTAAAAAGTCAGCCATGAATGAAGCCACTCAGAGATGGATCTTTGATGCCACGGTCACCAAAGGTCTGAGCAAGGGCAAGCAGCGCTTCTCCTTCCCCATGCTAAGGTATGGCATGGCAGTAAATACTCATCAAAAATTAGCATTCCACACAGGCAGGTGGCAAATGTATGTAAGAAACCCAGCTTCCAGAACAGCGTGGTTTTCAAAAACCCTTGGTGACAGGAAAAATATTTAAAGTGGGAGGAAAAAAATCAACAGAAAATGTTATAGACTTTAGCACACTTAGACTTGGTGGTGACATAGTTGTAGCTGAAACTGCAGGCACAGAATAAGTTTGCTCATGTTTTTATATGAAAGCAATCTACAAGTGAGAGGGAGAATGTCCATACATTATTTCCCTTTCCTTATCTTCTCAACAGATACGGTTTTTACCACTTTTTTTTCCCCTGAGATCTTCTGAAATGTCTAGAGAGCATCAGGGGGTGAGCAGTTCTGGTGAACGACTGGTGAAATGGAGTCGTGGTAGAGACAGAGCTGTGCAGACAAGCAGGGCCAAACCTTTCAGAAGCTGTTAAGAAAGCAGATCAATACCTCTGCTTTGCTGAGAGGATTGGCCCGATGAGCGCTTTCTGTGCTGTGTGCCTGCCAGTAACCCATGGAAGGACAATTTTGGAGAACATGCCCTGAGCCCAGGCTAAGTTAGAGAATGCATGGATGGCACCATCATGGTGCCAGCAGCTGTGAGTGCTTTGGTGGGGTGAAGTAATACATCCCTTTCTCCCCAGCAGCTATAACTTGCAGTGGGGACTGTCACCAGGAGAGGCTTCTAGATAAAGCCTGGCCCCTTCTGGGTGCTGGGTGGCAGCAATAAACCTTTGCCATCCCTCTGACCGTCACTGTTTAGAGCCCACAGGCTCACTGTGCTCCCACCACACAAAGCTCTGCTTTGTCAGCAATAGCTGTCACTTCATCCTCCTGCTCTGAGCCTCTGGGGACTTAAATACAGTTATTCTACAAGTGCATTAGCAGAGAAGGTAGTCTATATGTCTCCTCCTCCCACCCCCTCTAGCCCTCTTGACACAGGGCAGGACATACTTCATCCTATAGCCCCAAAGCTGATTTGCCATGTGAAGCATCTGGACTTACATTTCTGCCTTGGACAGATTCCCTGGCCTGACTTAGGTGCCCAGAATGTGTGTCGTAGGCTCAGCAGATCCCACCCAGGCAGTGATTTAATCTGACAGTTATACTTATTCATGGTGACGTCCCGGGCAGCCAGCAGCGGCACAGAATGTTCAAGCAGTGCAGGGAGGAGGAGGTGGGATGGACGGGTGCCACCACCGCACGCCAGAGCCCGTCTGAACTCCCTGTCCCCAGCAAGTACCCTTCCTTTGCCTGCTCTTCTCAGAAAGGAGGTGAATTGCCTTTCCATTCAGCATGTACCAGTCCAGCTGCCCTCAGAAGGAGCTTGTTACAGACAGATACACACTCAATAGGCTCCCTCAAGCAGAGTAAATTATGTGTTTGGAGAAAAAAGGGAGGAAAAAAAAGAAGTGGAAAGCAGTCAGCATGATGGAGCTGTCACCTGGCTGCTCTTTTTGGGGATCACAAGTATGCAATTAGCATGGAGAACTCAGACATTTTTCTTTGCCCTAAGGCACCCACTGCAAGTTCCTGGTGGGAGCCTGGGCTTGTAACTTGTTTTCACACACAAGCGGCTCCATGGCAAAGCGAACGGCTGCAGGATCAGGTAACGGAGTTGTGGTAGGGCCACGCTGGCTGAGCTGGGAGACCTGGGAATCCCGCACTCTTGAAACTGCAAAAGGAGTATATGCGCACACATGCCTGAAAATGTGGCTTTCAGTGTAGATGTGTGCAGCATGAACATGACTGTGTTTCTTCGGGTCCATGGTGCAGGCCTGTGGGTGTACACGGCACACGTCCTCCTTGGCATTAACAAGAGTTTCGTGGTACTTAAAAGATATAGAAGATGTTCTTTATGATCCCTCAGGGCTTTCTCTGAGCTACGCATTCATTTATGGAAATATTGTAACCTGGAAAATTAAATGGAAAACTGTGCTTTGGAAATGCTCTGGCACAGAAATAGGAATACTGAGCTGAAAAGAAATGTCCAGTTTTGTCCTCAGGCGCACAGCTGCAGCTTCTGTTGGGGTCAGTAGTTACTCATAGATATTTCCGGACAAAAGTAAGGGTGTTAGCGTTTGCCTCCACTAGTACTAGGGTAACTCTACATGAGGAGTCCTCTCAGTCTTAGCTGTGTATTTTCAGCCTGTTTAACAGCACTCCCAGGAGCTCTGTGTTCCTCCAGGATCCCAGACTGCTGGGTTGTACAAATGCCCATGATGTGATGTGCGAGTTTGCTTTTGTCTATCCGAGCAGATGTGGAGACATTTCTCTATCCTCTCTGTAGACTGCAAATAGTGAGAGGACAGGAGGGTTTTCTTCTTGATGCTAAACCACGTGCTAAGAGAACTGGCCATCAGAAATGTATTCTATGCTGCACGCTTGGTCTGAACATGTGATGTTGGAGTTGGCAGGCATCCCAATTAATTGGGACAGTTTTGATTCCTACAGATTTGTCCCAAGTTCCTGGTAAATCCTGAACACCTGAATTTGTTATGTACTGCATCTGACAGCCTATACAGAGCACAGTTTCGCTTCAGGAGTCCGTGAAGCTGGGACCTGGTCTCAACAAGCCCAGTTTTAAATTTTTGGAAGTTTCTGTTGGGATTTTAAAAGGGACTGTGCTCTGTCTAGGCTGGTTTAAAAGCCAAAAGGAAAAAAAAAAAGAAAAAAAAAAGTTAGTTCTTGTAAAGACAGCGTGTCTTGAAGCTGCCTCCTATTTTTTGTACATGTCATTTGACAACCCTCTGCTTCCCCTCTGCTTCTCTTGCAGCAAAATCCAGCTACATTTAGGTTTTTTCTGTGTATGCATATGAGCAAGGAGACTGGATGCAAAACAAACTGCAAGTCTGAAGTCAAAGGCTAAGGATGCTAGGAGCATTCTTTGTTCCAGCAAAACATTTATGGGTTAATCAAGACTGGAACAGGATCCTGAAAGGGGATCTGTGCAGTGAAACAGTCAGATGTTTACTGATTTCTTAGACATGGGAAGGGGGAGTGAAAAGTTTCCCCCAAAAAAATGAGTAATATGCAAGACAGCCAAGAAACGCTTCAGGTTGGAAAGGTTTTGCAAACATTATTCTGTGTGCTTTTTTTTAAATGTTACAAATTTTGAGAGCTGGTGGTCTTTGTGAGACATCTGGCTAAGTGTAGCTTGTTGTGGATGTGCGTCTGTGGGGTCAGAGTCAAGCCAAGTTCTTCTGGGGTTCCTTTCTCCAAGGAGATGGATACCTTCTCAAGTGACCCTACCTCCAATCCTGTTCCCTCCCCCTCATCTTTAACTGAGTGTCATGATGTTTTGATGGTAGCTTCCTCCTTCTCCTGGCTATAAGGGGGACTGTCCTGAGTGCTCCCTCCTTACTATCAAGAAGATCACTCATGTGATCGCTATTCAGATCTTCCAGTGACCCACTTTGCAGTTGGCATTGGTAGGTGGAAAGATGTAATCACAGGTTGTGGATCAAACTTGATATGAAAGGCCAGGGGTAGCTGCAGTGGTGACAGGGAGGCTTTTGGCACAGCTATTGAGAGTGTGCTCTCCCAGACAGCAGTAAGAAGGACACTTTTACCCTAAGACTGCTCCCCCAGACCCTGTCATCTCACCAGAAAAGCAGTTCCTGCCTGTGAACAGTTACTCTTGAGTTGAGAAATGAGATAATTTGAGAAGGGTAAAACCAAATTGTTTGGGAATGAGCTTATTTCATTGACCCCAACTCCCAGCACTCACAACATTATGCATAAGGCTCCAGAAAATGGTGAGATTTGCATTTACATTTTAAAAATAATAATGAGTTGGTATTTATTTTTATTTATTGCCTGGTGTTGTAGCCTCCAGGGTTCATAACTTGAAGCTGCACTTTGCAATTAAGAGAGCTAAAATCTTTTCTTCCTTTTTTTACCAAGCAGAAATTCTCTGTTTATCACATGAATTTAGAAGCTGGGGATTAGAAAAACTATCAAATACTAAGGGGGCCATAGAAAAAACCCTGACATTTGGCAAGCTTGTATTCTGCAGCTGTAACCAACATCACTTCAAGAAGTGGGAAAGATCAAGGAGATTATAGAAATTGTCTCACAGGGGCAATTTGCTAAGTTTGGGTGCTCTGGAACTGTTTGAAAGACTTGTGTAGAAATTTGCAGGTCACAAAACGAGAGGTTGCTTTTCACAAATCATTCTGAATTCATAGAAATGGCATTGCTTTGCTAAGAACAATAAGAAGTTTGATAGAATACTTTTGGCTCAATAACGGACTGATTTGGCAATGAAAGTAGGTCAGTTCCAGGCTTCTTTTTCTATCCTTTCTTTTCTGGGAGTTGGAAAGAAAATGTATTTTTGATATTCAAAATACAAAATTGTGAAATCTTGCTCTGGCATAGGTCGGTTGCTCTTGATATTTATTGAACAAGCAATCGAATTTCAGCTTCCAGAGTTCATTATAAAACTGCCAGTTTAAACTTTGCTGTAAAGTGAGCAATTAAAAAATGTGTGTCTTATACTGGTTAAAATTACTCTTACTGGTCTTTAGGAAAGATGCCATCTCTGATATTGAGGTGGTAAGGCCTGATAAGGACTGATAAGATAGATGCCCTTGGAACTTTCCGAAAACGACTTGTCATTACGAGAAAAAAAAGCCTCAGATGGTTAAGCTGAGCTAAAATCCTATTGAAGAAGACAGAAAGATTTTTCCTATTTGTGTGTTAGCAAGCCAAGTACAGACAGTTGGAAACTGGGCTGTGTCATGACTTGTTGATAGGTAAGAATTTCAAACTGCCTTCTCCTCAGTAATATTTTTCCATGTGAGAGGACTACATACGCCTTTATAGAGGAGAATGAATGCACAACAGACAATACACACAGTATCTACGTTAGGCTGCTGTAGACATACAATATAGACATTAGAACAAAGGCTGGCCCCTCAGGAATCATTGGGGAAGGATCTGATTAAGTGGTCCTGAGTTACATGCTTATGGTGGACTGACACAGTCCTGTGAATGTCACCAAATGTGACCATCATGCTTCTTTGGGCACAGTCCAGTTGAGCCCTGGGCCCTGATTTGTGATGACAGAAGGTGCTTTCCTCTCTCCTGCTCGAGTACCTGGTATCAGGGAATATTTTCAGAACCCATGTTTTGGATGTCTGGTGCTAGTCCTCAAACTAAGCTTGGCACCACGAGATCACTGCTCTCTCCCAGTGTCCAGCCTGGCCTGTAGCAGATTTTTGTGGCTCTGTTTCAACAGTGCAGTCCATGCTGCCATTCTGCTTGTTCAGGAACCTGAGCTGTGTGTCCTTTAGAGCCAGACCTGCTCTTTGTTTCAGGATAAGTGTGTCTGAGATGAGAGACACCCAGGCTCTTGGTCCTCCTGCTCCCACTTGGCCACTTAGATTGGGTCATGCAGTCTCCCTTCTCCTGGCCATATGGAGTTGGCCATATGGGCTTGTATACACTACCCAGAGACAGCCAGGGCACAACTCCTGAGCTGGCAGGCTCTCCAGCTCATCACTACAATGTGTGTGGACTCCCCAGCTGAGGGCTGGAAACAGAGGTTACTAGGGCAAGTGCAGCACCACGGGAATGAGACTGGGTTGCTACCAACCCTGAACTGAGGTAGTTCAGTTCACGGTGTTCCTCCATCATCCTGTTTTCCAGGCTACAGACAGCAAAGTCCTGTAAAGTGCCTTCATGGTGAAGACATACTGCAAGCACTCCATGTTATGCCCTTGAAGAGCTGTACCCAATACTATTAGTCTGAATGATCTGATACAAGTGTTTTCTAGGTAGTGCTTGGTTTTTCCTAGTGTGTTTTGGAGCTGTCAGTCTACACGTGCTAGCAAACCACATCTTACGCTGCAGAATTATCACGTGTCACTACATGTGTTGCTGCCTGAATGCTTTGATATCCTGAGTGTCCATGTGAGCATTTTTGCTTGTCTGTGAGTGGAACCTGTGCCTGTGGACTTGGCTGGAGATCTAGAATAAAGGACATGTTGCCCTTTCAGCTCTGCTCCTAATTGCCACTTTGAAATAGGGAGGCATGTGTGGAGCCAACAGCTGTCCAGGCAGTAAAATATATCCCTTTATTTGTTATAAGAACAGGCTTTCTGGGCCAGCGTGTTGCTCTGAATCCTGCCTCTAGCCCTAGCCAGTGGTGAAGACAGAAGATCAGGAGAGGTGCAGGGTGATCCCGGTATGTCCTCCAGCCTTCCAGCAATCTGAGATGAGAGATCTCCTTAGTCAGAAGTGGGATTCCACCAGTAACCTGGGAAATGTTGGCCCTTCTTCACTTAGGGGCTTCAGGAAGGCAGTTTCCTCTTATTGTAGTGGATATTTTTTTCTGGATAGGTTGCAAAAACTTCTGAATAAGCCAATATGTAGGTAGGGAGGAAGCATGTACCAGAGTGATAAAAATACCAAACTGCAGCCTTGGCATAGTACTGCAGGTAAATTGTGGAGAGGCTTTGCTTTGCCCCAGACAGAAGGTCCTGGCTGACATCTCTGACTGTGTGGCTCCAGATTCTGGATACAAAGGAGGACTTTGAGGGATAGTGCGCTCGGGCAACGTGGGGTTTGCTTGCATCTGGTGGCAGTGATGACACATATCCCTGTTTGCCAGTCAGCAATGTCTCAAGCCCATTCTTGATGAGAAGCATCACCAGTAGCTGTACCAGTGTCTGTAGGGCTATGCAGGGAGGGCATGCCCAGAGCTCAGGAACTGGCCCTCAGAACCCAAAGGTTCAGAGGTTAAAACACAAAACGATAAAGCAGATCTCCAGATATAGCACCGTGCGTCACCATCCCTTCTGCCTCAGCTGCTGAACTCACAGCTGCCCTCGTGCCAGCTGGTCCAGGGGAGTTAAGGCAGAGCTGCTGCCGGCGGCACACACATTTTGTGCCTTTAAGAGGTTTGGCTTATCCAGGCTGGGACTCAGTGTAACTGCGTGGGCTGACAAAGAGCGCTTGTCCCTTCCCCCATCCATGCCCTGCCAGAAAATGAATTTGTGAGACGCTAGCTTCTGCCTCCAATCTGCCGCCACGTGGGAGCCTGGTGCTTACAGGCGCCGGCACACATGCACGTGTGCATGCACACACACACCCGCACGCTCGCGGAAGCACTCGGAGGTGCAGTTACTCTGGCAATGCGTGAACTCACATGGACCGAGACGAGCAGATTGGGGCTCCAGGCACTGCTGCCACAGCAGGTCATGGAGCATCCTGTGCTGAGTGTGGGATGGGGAGCTGCAGTCAGCAAGATGCTGCTTGTGTTATGGGTTTGGGTTTCTCATGGGTAGGTGCCAGCCTGCAGAAACTCCTCAGGAAGATCAGCTGGGAACATTTGGGGATCTTAGGTCACCTGGAGGCATAAGCAGCAGGGTTGAAGGAGGAGAGCCCAGCTGGGAAGGCAGGTTAGGGGAAGAGACTCTGGTAGCCCTGAGCCTGAACATCTGTCAGTACAAGGACTGCTGGAGCTCGGCACAGAGCTGCTTGCACCATTACTCAGCGTGGGTGCTACTGGGCGGGCAACAGCACGTTTCTTCGGTTTCAATGGGAGGGGAATGGCACCATGCTTTGTTCCTCCCATCTTCTTAGCACCTGCTGATCGCTTGCAGTGGCTCAGGGCTTGGGGTTAGGGAGGATCTAAAAGTCCCTGGGGTCAAGAGATGTGGATTGTACACACTGCTTCTTCACGGACTGAGGATTGGCAAGATAACAAGTCAAGCACTTCCAGCTCCCAGACACAATACGGTATGTTCCCCTGAAACTGAATTAGTGCAATTCAGCCGGAGCCAAATCTTGAAGTCCTTCCTCTACGCTTCCATAGTTGTTCTTGAGTTTGAAAAGTGATTAGCTTTCATCTGGAGTTTTGCTGCTGTTATCAGTAAAGACTATAGGACAGGGCCCACTGTTTAGTTTGACTCAGAGACAGGTACTCCCCCATCAATGCACTGTCTAAGCAATAGCACACAAATTCAGGAGAGGCTTTTGCTCAAGGTATACATTCCAGGTCAGATGATTTAAGACTATGTAAAATCAACTGCTACAGAAAGAGTTAATAGCAAGAGATGTGGAGGGGGGGTGGGGTGGGGAAAGTCACAGTATCAGGTTTTCCTCTAAGGGGCTCTCAAATGATTCTCAGCCCTGCCAGAAGTCAAACATCTCCTCCCCAGTGAAGCTAAGGATGTCTGTCTTTTTGACTCAGCTGCCAGAGTCATGTTGCAGAATTTGATCCTTCTGCCTATGTCCCTTCTCCCCTCTTCTGACCCGCCTCTGCCCACTACTCTTCTGAAGCTTGAAAGATTTCAAGACCATGAAAGTGCAAGTGATCTCATCTGGCCCTGTGGGCAGTGCAGCAGGTTCTGCCTTCACGTACGATACAGTTTCAGCCTTCATGCTGTCCTCTGCTGTAATGCTAGATGGGCTGAACAGATGGGGAGGTTCGATGGCAGGACTCAGGGCTGACAGCTGCTTTGCAATTATAAGTCTGGAATGCGATTTGAGGGGTCTAAGATACTTAGTGCTGGGGCCTTAGTGCAGGAACATGTATCAAGTAGGTCAGGCTCTGCACCAGAGGAAGAGTGCAGGGAGTAGCTGTTGTGTGACGGGCAGCGCTGGTCCTTCCTTAGTAGGTTTATGTTTTGACATCATTTTGATCACTGAGAGTTTAACTCCCCATTTTTTGGCCATTAATTTCTATGTTTTATTCCTAGGTTTAATTTCGTATAAAGACCAAATGCTTGTGGAACGGGACTGAATTTCTTACGTATTTTACAACTTTTGGCAATTGGTCCCCACTGGGAGTGTAAGAGGGTTTACCCATGTGGCCTCTCTCTGAGGAAAGGGAGCATTTATACCCTGGTTTCTTACGTGGGAAAACAGAGGTTTGTAGAGACTAATGGGTTTGTCCAAACTTCGGCCTCACTGGAAATTCACATGGAATTCAGCAAAGCATCCCTGTTCCACAGCATCCTCCTCCTCCCTGTAAGCACCCAGGTTAGACTAACTTTAATTCATCTGAACCTGATTTTTCACTATGAGGGACTCTCTTCTAAGGAGACCAATGGCATGTCTGGATGGCACCTGAGTTAGCTCTACCCATGCTAAACCGTAGTGTGGACCTGGCCTGTCCAGGTCTCGGCTAGCTGAGGGATCTCTGCATGGTTCTCCATTGCCTGGCGTAGATGCAGGGCATGGCCATTCTGCAGGTGGGTGCAGTTTGCACGTTGAGGCCATGGGAACAGGACAGGATGGTTTTTGACTGTGGGGAAAAAAAGAACTTTGAGTTCTGAAAGCCAAAAAGCTGTGCAAAACAGGCAAATCACCAACTCTAGCAAGTGAAAGCCATGCTAGAGCACATGATAACCAAACATTTTTTTTTCTGTTTTAATGCAGCCCCTGAGATAATTTACGGCTGCTCCCTTTTTATGGCTCTTCAGTTTTGGCACAATCATGTGATTAGGACCTGGTTTGTCTGTGGATGTTTTTGCTTTGTCAATCTGTCTCGTTACTGAGGAGAGGTAATCAGGGACTTACATATCACAATATGCTATGCACTTTTGACTTTTACAGGTAAAGTTCATTTATGCAAACCCAACTGTATCTATGTTTAGCTGACATAGAGTTTTCAGCTTCCATCCTTCTGAGCTCAGAGTGTTACTGTAACTGATCTCTGCCCCTGGGAACAGAGTTACGTAGTCTGAAAAATGGCAGTGAACAATAACTGAAAAAAAACGGGACAAAGTCAGCAAAAGTAAGCCATATTGGTAAAGTCACTGGTATAAGGCCTTTTCACAGAGCGATCATAGCTCTGTCTTCTGATATCTTCTGAGTTTGCAAAGCTCCTTTTGTAACTTCAGTCCAATGGATTGGTATGACTGCATTGGTTTCCAGCTTCCACAGGCATCCACGAGGGATGCGGGACGATGCCCAGTAAGGTATTCTGGTGTAGGCTCATGGTCAGAGGTGCCTGGGAGGACAAAATCAGAAGACACTATGGTTTGGATGTTACCTGTTCACTCTCTGCCTTGTGCTATCATATACTTCTGTTTCAAAAAAGTACTGATAAAACAGAGATCCAAAGGATTTTCATTGCCATTCTTAGACACAGAAGACTTTCACTACTCTAGAGCCACTGCCTATAGCGTACAGCAGGGTTACATCTATAAAACACTGTGTGGAGCAGGAGGTCATTCTGGAAACTTTTGTGACCGTCATCCTCAAATATTCCTCTTCCAAGATCTCTGAGAAAATGGGAATATTTGGATCATCTGGAAGTGGAAATACTCATTCTTTGATGTTTCCATCAGACCTCGAAATAATCCCATTTTTACTGGAGCAATGTCCTTTTTCAAGCAGCGATTTAGAAAGTATGGTTCCAATATTAACGCAACTGCCTAATTTCTGAACTTTTAACAAAAGCAGCAAACTCAAATTCTGAGAATTTTTGCCCTTCCTTATAAACATTTTACCCCTTCAAATTATGGTAATCCTGTAGAGTGGCGAGATTTCCTGAGTCAGTGGAGAGTCTCCATTCTCTGAGTATAAATCTTCAAGGGGATTGTGTGGGAGACTAACGTGGTCTAACTTAAGGGGAGAAGTTGGCTTGTTGCCCTTATCCTACATGAATAGATATTGCTGTCTCATAGTAATGGCATCTCTAGTATTACTAACCTCAAGTATTTAAATCTTATGTGTCACTGATTTTTTTCAGTGAAAAAAGTCACTGATTTTTTTTTTAAGAGCACAATTTGTCTTACAACTCAATTTCAAGTTTCTTTTTCAAGCTTTTTCCCAATCTTGTGAACTGGAAAATTGCTTTCAAAAAAAAAAAAAAAAGAAAATTGGGATTCATATCTTCTCAAGAATGGGAGCTAAGAAACTGGAAACATTGGCAACATAGAAACTTAATTTCTGTATTATGTCCAGTCATGTTTTGCTTGGTAGCAGTTCCAACAGCAGGTGTAGAAAGTGCTCACCTTGGACCCTCAGCCTGAACCTCATGTTCACGTGTAGGAGCGGATTTCTTTAAAAGCTTGAACCTCAGGTCAGGCTTATGATAAAATGATGGGACAAATCCAAAGTTTAGCATGTGATGAGATACTGATTCAGAGCACTGACCTCTTATTTTGTGGCGGGCAAAAGAATAATGTTTGTTTTGCAAGAAATACGGAGGCTTTTGAAACATGTGTCCAAAACACGGCCTGGCTGACCATGCATGACCCAGATCCAGCTTTGGGATGTTTAGCAGGGTCACCATGCTGTTAGGCCACAATGTTTAATCTGATCAGCTCTGCTTTTCAAAGTCAATCTTTGCTGCATCTTTGACATGCACAAGGGTCGATCTTGCAATGTCCCCCTGGAACAATGACTGCTGTCCTCCAAATTGGGTGCTGAGTCCTACCACTGTCCAGTGTCACTGCCAGGTCCCCCTTGACCCCAGATGAGGAGAACAGCTTTTGCAGTGTAAACATCTAGAGAGATCTGAAAGCTCTGCAAGATTTTTTGCCATAAGGAACAGCAGATGGTGCCAAACCTTGCTGCTTGTAGGCTTCACATCTCTTGCTTGGATGTTCAGGCGTCTCCACTCAGAACATCTGCATCAGTTTTGCCATGGTGATAACACCTTCTTTGAATACTGAATCTCCCTTATCCAAAGGGTTTCTCTTGGGTGGTCAGCAACCATCTAATCTGCATGGCTGACAACTCGGGAAGTTTGTATATTAATGTATGAAGTTAAATAACTGTGGATTAAAGTGTTTGAGGTCCAGCAAGATTAGCAGTATATCCCCTGCCAGTGTGAAAGGCTGAGCTTTATAGGAGGATATTTCCAGTATCTGTGTGAACTGTATGAAACAGTAGCTGCTTACTCAGCCTTGGACACAGGATGGTTTGCTTTCCAGTATCACAGGAGAAGTTTATCTCAAATTAGACTTCATGTGTTAGCACAAATGCAGGGTGACCAAACTCCAAGCCTTTGAGATGTCCCTTCCCTGTAATATACCATACTCTTCCTCCCCCAGTGCCAGCCTCCATCTCTCACTGCACACCAAGTGGGGTATGACTGGAAGGGGACACTGGCTGTGCCAGGCAATTTTTGCTCTCTGGCCTAGAGAGCCGAGTTCCTGCAAGGTGACGAGGAAGCTACGGGGCGGTGGTTACTATCACTAGAAGAGGTCTCTCTGTTTCACCTCTTGCCTCCCACATTTCTTCCATTTCCCTGGGCAGCAGCAGTCCAGGTCTTCATGGTGTTGTGGCAGACACTGCGGAAATCGTTTGTCTATTCAGGTTCCTGTTCCATCAGGCGTTCCCTTCCCCTCCAGGAAGGCCACAGGGAGGCAGCCTGGGGATTTGCTACACGCTGCCTCATCCCTGTGAGACCTGTCCTGCAAACAGCAGCACAAACTGGTCCTTCCCGCTTTCTGTTTGTAGACTCTTTGACTCCATTCTTCACCACCCCTTATTCTTGCAGTAAGGGCATGGATCTGGTCTTTGCTCAGTGCAAGAGGAAGCAGTACACTTGTTTGGGATCTCTAAGAGCTTCTACTGGTAATGGTCAGAAGTAGGTCTGAGAATGTCATGTCACCCTAGTTAAAGTCAAGTTCTCCGATTTACTTTCTGTACCTTTGTTGTAAAGCATCCTTCATCCTTTTCCCCTCCTCTAATGATCAAAGAATATTTTTTCCCACTCTCGGGAGACCACCACCTCCTTATATCAAATCCAGAGGGACTGATTCTGCTCTGCATCCTCCCTCCTCCATGGAAATCTGGAGTAGCTCCATTAATTTAAATGAATTTGCTCATGATTTGTATTGATGTAACCGAAGCAAATCTGGTCCAGCGGTCTGAACTGCAGTTCCCATGGCAACAGGCAGCCGTTTCGGAAGCATAAACCACCAGGCAGAAGGTATGTTTAGCGTTGGAAGGGGGGACTCCTGCATTCATTTTTCAGCCATGGGATGAGAATGTAGGCTATATTTGGAGCGCAAGTCCAGGGCTCTATTTCTGACTCTACCAATGAACCCTTGGGAAAATTGCCTCCCACTGCCTTAGTTTTCCTTCCAGTAAAATGGGGATAGTATTACACAGGAGTGTTTTGAAAATTGATTCAGCCTCCTAAAATGCTTTGAGAGAGATCCTCAGATGAAAGGCGTAGTAGATCACAAACTATTAATAATACCACTTTATGCCAGCATCAAAAAAAAAAGGGGCTGCATTGTCAGTGAGTAAGTTCTTATACAAATGCAGGCGTTTCCACAGGACCCCCGGGAATGTACAGCATTAAACGAGAAGTGGAGCAGGGCTTTTGTTCAGGTGTGCCGACGTATCTGGGGTTATTTTGGTCTGACCCAATGGAAGGTTCTAACACAGTTTAGCCCCAGCTCAGGTTCAGAAGCAGCCAATAAGCGACCTAATTGAGCTCCAAATCCTTTTCTTAAATTGGATAGAGCTGTGAGTATTAACTGGGTCCTCTGAATCCTTGTCTAACACCAGGAAGGAAGCGGTAGGTTTGCAGAAGTATTAACAGCTGATGACTTAAATTCATTATGAGAACAGTATAAAAAACCGTTCACCGAGGGAGGGTGCTAAAGTTCAGGTCATGCCCAGGTGTGACCTTTGGTCTGAGTTGAAATAAAAAATGCCTCAGTCCAGAATCTTGATTTGTATATTCACGAGAAGCAAATAGACTTTGTGACAGATTGCAAGAAAAAAAACCCCGACAAATCCACCTTGCCTTGCCCTGGGCATGCAAAACTCCGTTTCCATGGCTATAGGAAGGCAGAGCTGAAGGATTTCAGAGCATGTGCTTTTGCTGTGTTTTAGTTACAGCAAAGATTTGTGCTAACAAAGGAGATCTAAGTAATTGCAAAAGGGAAAAAAGTAGCAGTAGTTTCCAATGAATGGAAGCAGCTTTTGTAGATTACTAAGTTTTAATATCAGAGGGGACCATTCTGACTTCCCGCAGAGCTTTCACCAGAGAGCTTTGCTGCTACGCTTCTTCCACCAGTGCTAGAAACGCTATTTAAACATTTCCTACCGTTGCTGAACCTAGCTGAGGTCTCTTTACCTGTAGGGTTGAAAGCTTCGTGGAAACCTGAAAACTTGCTTGCACATTGTTGTCGCGATGGGCTATATTATACTGACACTGGTCTGTGTTACAAAGAGAAGGGATATACACTAGAATAAATTTTTTAAAGACATCTGAAGGTTTATGATTTTTTTTCTATTTTGTTAGAAATTTTGAATTAAAAAAGAACTGCTTAATTTCATTCTGATTAAAAAAATCATACCCTCCTGGTCTTTTTTTGTTAACTTCCTCCCCCCAGTCAAGAGAAAGGCAGGTAATGGGGTACCTACTTTCCTTTACTCACCACCATAGGTTTTCCCAAAAAAAGCACAAACCCCCCAATATCTTCCTGATTAAAATATAACTAAAAATTGGATTTTTTTATTTTAAAAATTCATTTGGAAATGCTTACTCAAAACAAGCACATTTAAAAAGCACAAAACCCCTTTTCAAACACATTTTTGACCAGCCATAGTTAGATGACAAGTGCTGGTGCCAGACCATTTGCTCTAGGGTTCCCATTGTTAACACTGCTGGAACGGTACTGGTAACAATGGAGGAAAATATGTAGTAAATTTTTCTAATAAGAAGGCGACATTCTCACACAGTAATTTTTTAACATTTAAAAGAACATTCAAAAGCACAATATATAAAGCAAATTCCAAAAAGATTTATCCTGGGAGAGAAGGCTGAAGCAGAGAAGAAAGCCTTTTCATTCCACCAATATTAATTCAGAGAAATGCATTTGGCACCAGGATTAAAAAGTTCTGAATGTTGAAGGAGTGCAACTTTTTTTCCCAAGAGAAAATACTGTCAGAGCAGACAGGCTAATTAGCTTTCCTGTTTCAGAGGATGAATATAGTGTTCTTAAAAGCAAAAAGGAGTCTTTTGGATTGTCTCCCTATATTTCCAAGCTGGAAAGCGGGGTGAAATGCTCTCCTCCATCACCCTGGCCCGCACGTGCCTGTGGAGCACCCCGGCTGCAGAGGTGACTGGTCCCTTGGATTGAGGGTAACTGATGTTCAGAGAGAGCGGGGAAGGTGAAGGTTATTTGATGGGAGCATCTTGCCTTGCACTATAGCAGCTAAATAAAGTAAGGTTAATGGAGCTAAGTATATGCAGCCTAGCTCTACAAGATGATTAAAAGGTGACTTTAAAACAATCTGCAAATGTTTGAAAGCAATCATCATCAGGAAGGCAAAGAGCTATTGATAAAAAGGAAAATAGAACTCAGGGCTTGATGCTGAGCAAAGGAAGACATACGCTGGGCACTAATACCTTGTTTTCTGGACATAAAGCCAGTGTAACTAGGGAAAACCATAAATACTTATTATGGAAGTTTGAATGCAGGAGTCAGCTCAGTCAGTTCTTCCTCTGACACACAGAGAGACAGTGTAAAGAACAGTCTGCAGGTGATAAAAGCAATACCGTGGATGATCTTGAAGGCTTTCTGCCTCTGAAGCTCCAACAACTCATTCAGACACAAACATAAAGGAAAGCATCAACCCTAAAGATACATCGCTATGAATGCAGTGAAGTTTGCAGGGTCTGATGGACCACGAGGCTTTACATTTCAGTTGCAGAGGCCATTGCACAGTGCAGGAAGCATCCTGGGAATGGCTCAGACGCAGCATCTGGAATCTCCTGGCTCGGTATCAAGGAGATGAAATGCACGCTGAGGTACCTGAGCATCGATCAAACCTGATCAGGCAGAGTAGTGCCTGGGGCTGTATGGCCAAGGCTTCTGGGAGTGTTCGTACATTTGTACAGAACCATCTCCATTTTCTTCCTACTATTTGCTTAATGACAGAAATGCCCTTGGTAGCATACAATTCCAAAAAAAAAAAAAGTCCTGAAGTATTAGTGCGACAGGCTGTTTCCTGCCCTTGCCTTGGTTGTGTTATCCTACAAGGACGATTAAACAGAGACAGTGTAGTTCTCCCTAGCTGTCAAGTCCAATCATTTAATTCCACTTTCCTGTGGATTTGTAGATGAGGAACTCCTCCGGTAAGTCCTCTAGTGCTTTCGGCTGGAATCTTTCTGCACGTCAGCTTTGCTCACAAAGCCCAGGGTCCTGTCCTGTTTTTCCTGGGCACAGCTCCTTGCAGATTGTTTGGGAAGGTTCGTGTAGTGGCACTTGTGGAATGCAGAGCAAAGGTACTGCAAGCAACAGCAACGAAAAGCCCTTTCAGCATCAGGCACTCTGATGAGGCCCGGACGTTCGAGTGTGGCTGCTTCAGCAAGTCATTTTCTAATGACAGGTGTCGTTTATTTTTGGATTCTGAAAATGTTCCAGTACATTTGCTTTCAAATCCTGCCTCTGAATCCACAGGTGCAAAAAAGCCTACAGACGTGAAGGCACCAGCATGTAAGGGCAAGCGGCAAGGGCAAGGCAAGAGCACCTGCGGAGGGACTGCCAGCACCCCCTGAGCTGTGCTGCTGGAGGGGTGCTCGCTGCCATCGGCATCGGACAAGCAGCCACAGCATCTTCCAGCAAGTCCCTGCTGTGGACTGTGATGGTATCAGAGAGCGGTACCCACCAGCTGACAGCGGAAGGAGGCGCTCCTGGGACTGGAATTCTTTCCCCTCTGCCTGTGGAGCTCCCTTGTGCCCAGAATAATTAGTAGGGCCAGTAGCATTTAAAAGCAAGCACACATGACTGTGTCTCTGATAATGACACTGGAAAAGTAACAGAATCTAATTATAATTAGAAAACAGCCCCAGCAACATCCCAGCATCACAACGACCATCCTGACTTTGCCACAACAAATGTAAAAATATATCAGCATATTTATAGCTTGGCACGTCCGTCCATTTGCAGCCCGGTGACGGGCCCCCTCTTGCCCTATTCTGTGTACCCTGCTGTGCTTCACAAGCAGTAAATAACAGTGACTGATGTGACTGATGTTTATATGGTGTCTACCGCCCAAAGACCCTAATTTTATTTTTCAAATTACTCGATTTACCTAGTAGTCTAATCTGCCTGATCTGAGAGATCTGTAAATTGATGTATATTATTAACAATCCCAAAGTCTTGTAAGACACAGCAGCAAGCCAGTCTGAGAGTGACAGCAGAAACTTGAAAGGTGCTATGGGCTAAAACTTCCAGCTTTTTAAGATTCCCTTATTACTGCTCACTTTTTTTAGTCAGGTAATTAACTCTTCCTTTCTTCAACCACTACACAGAGCTTTATGAAGGTAGTTTTTAGGATTAGCCTCTCTGAGCTCAGTTTGCGCAAGGCGTGGTTTTGGCCTAGCGATGGAAAGAGTTTGTGGTGAGAGGGGGATGTGAATTTGGTAGGCGAAAGTTCTGCCTGCAGGGCAGGAGGAGGGAGATGTTTTGCTGGAGTTCGTCTGAATGAGTTGCTACAGGACCAGATATTCCATCCGAGATAATTCCCCTTTACTTTCTGCCTTAGCCTGCCCTGGCGTGTTGCCATAAGCATTCAAAGAGTTGCCATGCTCCCTTTTGGAGGTGGCTGTATTCTGCAGGGGGAAATTGATGATTTATAGAAACACAGATTTGCAATGTAGCCTGTGCAGGCTTTACTCCTGAGCAGAAGGCAGGTGCGGAGGCAATGCTTTCTCTGGGAGCCCTGCAGCCCAGCAGCCAGGTTCTAGATATTTCCGTATGTAGGCCCCAGAGCGTCCCCTGAACTCCCAGGTAGTTTGTTGGTATCTTACCTCCAGCTTTGCCTGTCCTTGGCTATGCTCTAATGCTCCCTTCAGCTGGCTCTTCAACGTTCAAGCCACCTCTGCGCTTTTAGTCTCCTGCCTGGTGAAGTGTTTGGATTTCTCACTGTTTGCATCAGCATCAGAAAAAGTTCATAAAATATTTCATTGCTTTCACACAAATTCTAGCTAAAAAAATAAATTACAAGCAACTCAAGACCTTCAATGCTTTCCCTCCTCTGAAACTTTCTTTCCAAATCACAAATTATTAAACTAGTCACATGGAAATAAAGGGTCAGTCCTGTCACCCTTTCCTGTGCGAATGACTCCCCTTGAATCATTGCTGAAGGTCTGATAATACTTTTTTCCTCCGGTTCTTGGAAAAACTTCCTCTAAAGTCAGTGGTCAGATTCTTATCATGGTTACACTGGGTTAGATCAAAAGTTGGCTCTTGGAAGAAAACAGAATTATCCTGAACTTGTTAATGATATAATTGATATCTGAGTCTGATCTAGAAAATATACCACATTTCAGGTGTTTTCTCTGACCGAGCAAAGGTTTGACTGCCTGTGAAGCAATTCCTGACTATTCCCAACCAATTTTCTCTATGAACACTGCTAGTTGGAAAAGACTGACTGACTCTTAATGAACTTAAACCAGGTTGGGGATGAGTTGCATTGGTTCAGAGTTAGGTATTTTTATTCCGAAATAAGGAGCGACCATAGAGGGAATTAATCAGGAATAACTGTTCTGCTTTTAATCCATACTGCTTGAAACCAAATTAACCTCTCTGTGTGCACAAGCCTGAAGGATTTAGCTGAAATTGCTCAAAAGCCTCCAGATTTGCATGATAATTTCAAAGGGACTATTCCTCTGAGTGAATGCCCTGTAGAATTGAGCCGCAGTTCTTCCTCCATCCCCAGATATCAGTTTCCCCTCTTGCACTTAATAGCTTTATTTTTGTTTTTGATGTTAAAGGCCATTACCGATCAAGCGTGTCCCTAAAATTTCTTTTCTGCCCGTATAGCCTATGGGACGAGCTAGCAGTTAGAATCAGTGTTTGTACGTGATGAAATAATACTAATGCAATTACAGGATGGGACTGGACACAGCTCTGGCAGATGGGGATGGAGGCAGCTTCCCCCGTCCCTCCTGCCTGAGGACAGCTGCTGTGATGTGCGCTCCAGTGTCCTCTGATGAGGTCCCCGCTGTGCTGCCCGTCCCCTGCCCCCACGCCCCAGCCCGAACAGGGTAGGATTCGCTTCTGCCTGATTCTCAGTTTAGTTTCATTTCCCCGTTGCTTGAAGATTCAGGGTGAACAAAGGTGTAAAGTGACTGCAGTGTTTGTGTTCATACTGTATTTAGGCAGCAGGAGGGCATTTCTCCTTTGCCTCCTCCCACCTCCTGTGCACCAGCTTCAGTTGGAGCCTGGTTTGTGGGTGGACACCAGTCTGCTCGGGTTTAGGCTGTCATTCCCAAGTCACTTTGTGGAGCTGGCTCCAGACAATACGCACTGAGGTCTCATTTCCTATCTGTTCATGCAGCAGAATAGAGCTATGGGTTTGTGTTGTAGAACCATCTAGAGAGCAACACATAACCAATATTGGCAACAAAGAGCTTTCAAGCACTGTAAGCAGGAATATCTGAAACATCAATCAATATGGGAAAAGCCTGAAATCCTTACGCACACAATTTACCATCTTATGCAAGTAGAAACAAATATGGGTAGGCTTATATAGTGATTTACTTTGCTCGGTTCAGTCTCATCCAACTTTCAGAATCATTCCCACTAGCCAAAAGTCAGCTTGGAAGCAGCCTTCAAACACTGCTGCCTGCACGGCCCTGGGGTGAGCTGCTGAACAGGAGGAAGGAATACTGGTGTAAGGGAATGCAAAAGCTAGGAATGCTTGCAATTTTAGTGCGTTCTGTATTTTCCATGTAAGACATTCCCCAGATTTTGAGGGTAGAGGTTATGAAAAGCTCAATGGTAAAAGTTCTTCATCTAAGCAATCAGGAGCCATGCCAAACAGGAACAATTCTGGGAAATAAGCGTTTTATCTTTGGTACCTAACTGTATTAAAAAAATTTAAAAGCCTTTTATTATGATTAATTTCTTGTGCTCAGGAAGTTTATGCAGCTGTCCTTGATGTGGGGTGCTTGTCCCTTGGTTTTTCAGGTCCTGTGAAGTCCAGCAGTCAAAGAAAAATATTTTTCAAGCACAGCTTTTTTATTTCTCCTCTGGGTACCTTAACTCAGTTGCAGAATTAACCAAAGGAACTTACTGTGAGAAATACAGAATGCTGTAAAGGGATTTAGAGGGATTTGGGAGATTTAAAGATTTTTCATCATCATGATTTGGAATGATCAATTTATTTTTTGTACATATTTTCCCATGTTAAGCTCATGAGGAATATGAAAATCCTATTAGGAGGGTGAAGCAGATATTTCTGTTCTTAGAGGATGCAACAACCCATCTCCTTTAAGAGGTGGGCTGTGAAGGCTATCTCATTTCTCTTGCTTCACCCCTTCCACTGGCGTCACTAAGCTCCAGTTAAATCAACCATCACATCGGTACCTGTGTCCCACGAAGTGAACTGCACCCTGCTTAGTCCAGCTTTGAAACCTGTGATGAAGCTGTTGTAGCAGGGAGAAAGTGGTATAGATTGAAAGTGTTCACCTGTGGACTGACCTCCTGTTTGTCCTCAAGCCATTCCTCTGTGCCCACATTGCAGAAGTCATTCCTTCTTTGTTTTAATCCCTCCTTATGTATTTTGTATGAAACAATCAATTTTATTACCTACTATTTATTATTTACTATCTCCTATTATATTTAGCGCCTCTACTATTTATTATTTACGATCTATTTTATTAATCTAAATGCCATTCAACTGGAAGGCATAAGAAATCCTTCAAGTTGCCCACACAGGGCAGCTCAGTGCATTTCCAAGCAATCTTGATTTGAAATGGAAATTGCCAGTACTGACTGACTGCTTTCCCTGGGTAGAAGGCTGGAGCTGTAAGCTGAGCCTGCCACGGTTTTGTTTCCTCACATGTGGAAGGTCTAGGAGAAAGAGTCTTAAATCCCAGGTGTAGATTTTGGAATTGTCTCCATCCATTTCCTGATGTTCTCCAGAGACAACCTCTGTTCTTTCTCATGGAGGAGAATATGGAAAACATATCATGAAACAAAACTTTGAAATAATAAAATCCTCCCAGACTTGGCATTGTTTTTCCCCATCAAGAGACAGGTGGAGCAATGTGGATCTATAGAGAGCACGTGAGCAGGGCTGGAGCAGACTCCAGGAATTAGTCAGAGCAGTCAAAATCAGAGTCAAAAGTAGCTGGCAAAGTAAGCGTGAAACTTAGAAGCTAGAAGGAAGGAATGAGTGACTTTGGTCAAGGCAGCTGCCAGACTGAGGGACACCCAGAAAAATGACAGAGATTAAATCAAGGTAACAAGTGAATCGGGTAATGCTTTATAGACTGTACTTCTGTCCAAAAGTGGCCCTGTATTTAAGCCATTGAAAGACCTGAAAGGTAAAATAGGGTTTACCTGTTCTTAAAAACTGCAGACCTGGTGGTGATGAGCAGAAACGATCAAGCAACCTGCTTTTCAGAGGATGGGTCCCCAGTCACCAGCAATTAAGTCCCCTTCACATTCCAGCCATGTTCCTCTTCCAACAGTGAAAGGCTCCACAGGATTTCTGGTTTTCGCATCTACAAATGCCACAGATTCTCCCTGTAACTTCAGGTCATGAAGATACTGTGCTGGGATATGGAGGTGAAAACACTTCCATGTGAGAGCCTCACACAGACTGAGTGCAGTGCTTTAAACTCCTTAAATGAAAGGTGTGACACAAATTCTCATTTAGATCATCCCAGAAGGTCCTTTAAGAGAGGAATGTGTGTATCGGGGTGACACAAAGGCAAAAATTGTTTGAGGGAACCTGTTTATTTGAAAAACGTGCCTTGCTGCTCCAGTCTGAATTGTTTGTCTTCCTTGGAATGAAAGAATGTAGGACATGGAGGGGAGGCTTGCCAGAAAAGCCTTTTGGAATTGCAACGAAATGGCCGTGTTTGTGCTCAGAAGGGTCTGAGGCTTGTTGTGTTCACATCTGCTTTAAGTTATCCTGATGTTGTTTTTTTTATTTTTTTTTAATTGGGTTTAACATACTGAGAAATGCACAAAGCTCTCTGGCCTCCAGGCACAAGAGAAAAACCTCAACAACATCCACTGACCCTGCCACCATGTGCTTCCCAACAAACATTCCCAAACAAATGCTGGCGATGACAAATCAGCCTAGAAGCAACTTGATGGCGGGCGCTTAATTGCGCACTACAGTGCTTGGCGCCTTGGAAAGACGAGGGTGGAGAGCAGATAATGAGGGTCGGATTTGCTAACAGTGGGCACCGGCCACAGTTGGCAGGTTTGGGGAGCACAGATCAAGACAATTATCGCGTTTTGCTGCATGATGGATGTTCGGCTGAGTCAGCCAGCTGCTAACCAGGACCAGAGGAAAGCTGTTCTCAGGTCTTCGGTCCCACTTCTTGGCAAAGGTGGCTTTGAGCAACCTTTGAACTCCTCCTATATGTAGAGTTTCTTCAGTTCTGGAATGAACTGCCTGCAGGCTTTCTGTGGTACCCAGGCAGCTGAGGACGGCTGCAAAACAGCGTGCTGTGACCGTGCCTTTTCCTCCCTGCCTTCTGCATGCCCCGTTCCCAAGGGGCAAGCAGGGAACCAGCCATGAGCCATTCAGGCAGCTCTGCTCTGGCCTAAAAATACCAGAGGTTTTCACTGAGATGATTTCTACCCAGTTCAAAGAGGGAGAGCACAAAAGGGATTGGGCCCTGTGGGTGTTGGTTGGCCTAGACAACAATTCAGTTGGCATGGGCTTGGTCTGCAGACAGCAGCTTTATCATGTGAGCCTAAAAGATGACAAGGGCAATGGTAGTGCCTGGCTGTCCTGGGGGAATCTCAAGATCTCCACCCTTTCCTTTTGCACATGAATGCCAATGAATAGGGATTGAAGAGAGACCTGTGTGCTGGGCTGATGGACCAAGCGCTGGTGCTTGTGGGCGCGCTTACCCTGGAAGAGGGCAGGGCAAGGGATGTGGGTCTGTTTTCATCTGCAAGTATGTGGTTGTTTGCATGCAAGCGTGTACAGTGAGAGGACACCAACACGTGTGTATCACGGACTCCAGGGATCTGCTATAAAAGGGACTGTAGTCTTCACTGGAAGGCAGACATGGTGCCTTCCCCTTCCAGCTTTGGGAAGCTATTCCAAAGCTGCTGTGTTTTAAGGAAAACTGGTTCTGAGGAAAACTGGTCTGAGTAAACTGCAGGAGGATTTCCCTAGTAGTTCAGCTATGGATGCAACAGGCACATGGCAGAGAGTTGGGGGTGCCGTGCGGTGTCACTGCATGGCACGCACTAGCACGATGTAAGTCACCCCTGCCAAGTCACCGCCGTGGGGGTACAGGGAGATGTGGGGGGTAGCTGCCCCGCTGGCACTACGGGTGTGTGCATGCGTCAAGGGCGGCTTTGTTGCTGCGTGCGTGGCTGTGCTTGCGCGTCTGCTTGCAGGAAACACGGACAGTGCTTTATGTCAAACTGTGCAAAGCTGGGTACCTGGACAGGAGTCTGTCTGGCTCTGACCGGCAAAAAGCTCAGTGGGGATGGAGGGAAAAAAAAAAGGAAAACGAGGGGAGAAGGGGCCACGTCATGGCGCTGCCAGTTTGGGGAGGGTTCCCTACTTTTCGGGTGCTGGAGGTTGTTGATCAAAACCTGGCAGAATCCGCCCATTTCCCAGAGCTGTGCATGCACCCATGTAAGAGGACTTCTTGTGGTACGCACATATGTGAGCATCTCTGCGCAATCTCCTCATTGTGTCCAACATGCCCCTAAAGGTTCCTCCTGCCCCGTTTTGCACGTTATTGGACTCACTGCTCTGTTCTCAGGTGCACTGAGCTTTTGCCAACGAAAGAGACTGTCTAGACATGATGTCAAGCTGACCAGCTTCAAATCTCACTCAGCCCTGGGGCAGTAATCACAAGCCTAGGACAAGCCTTATCAATAAAACATTTTCCCTGCAGGAGGGTAAAGAAAATATGTAGCAGGTGATTCAAGTTTGAGGGAGAGGGGGGGAGCTCTATCCTTCTGTCCTGCCAGGCTAGCCCTAATTTTCTGTGTCAGCAAGGTGCCCATTGCTTGCTGTACCTTCTTTGCTGGATTATTTGTTGTTAATGATTGTTTATTTTTAGATTGCAAATCTCAATCTGTGATGGTGTTTTGGTTTTGCTTCTGGGTGAGGTTTGCTTTTCTTCTGGGGAGGGTTGCAATTTACCACTAAGCTCTTTTGGCATCTGAGGGACAAGTTCAGTTAAAAAAAAAAAAAAAAAAAAGCCCATTCAATCAGCAAATAAAGCAGGACGTTATGTAAGAGGAATAATATTGACACGGGGCTCCCCGGCCTCGGTGCGTCTCCCCCTCTTAGGCGATTAAAGGTTTCAGCACTCCCAGGGAGGGGGCTGGCATTGCATAAGAGCCCCTTTGCTTCGAAGCATTTTCCCCTCTTTTAAATCTAAGGGACCCAGTGGATTTATGACCAGCCTGGGCTTTTTAAGCAGATGGCTGGGTTTGTTATCATTTTATTTGAATGATAACGATAACTCTGCAAGCTGAGAGGATTAATGTAAGAAGTGGAAAGCACTAGCACTTTTTTTCCCCCGTGGTGTTTTCCCACACTCAAAGGGCAAAACACGCAGCACCAAACCTTTGCCTAGTGTAAAGCAAGGGTGCTGCACTGACAAGTGCCACAGGGCTGGTGTGTATTTCCATAGGACGGTGTTACAGAAAAAAACAGGCTCCAGACTCTTCTTCTGTTTCTTCTTTATGAGTGAAAAGAAGCCAAAAGTATATATATACTTTTTTTTTTTTTAATTGTGTACTAGCAGCTCGTGCCCTGCCTACCTTATATTTCATGAAAGACTGAGGACAGCTAGAGAACCTGTAGGTAGAGAAAACTACAAGCCCCAAGAGAGGAAGTGAGTTATATTCAGTTTATATTTTCTATTTGTATTAACATCTCCCTTTGTTAAGCATCTTATAAACAGCTGAACGAAAATCTTTGCTTATTAAAGAATTCAGCAAGCTGCCATTGTAAAAAGAAAGTGAGCTCTCACTGTCTCTGCTGCTGACTCTGTTTAAAACATTGAGAATCTGCCTTCCTTGACATGGGAAGACTGAGTTCAAAATAATGAAATGAAAACAAGTGTTTCCGTAAGCACAGGAACTAACAGAGCCTGGTGGACGTGTACCTGTGGTGGAGTGTCAGTGTGGATTCTCTCATGTCTGATATGGTTTGAATCCTGCCACAGCTTCCCCTCAGAGAGAACTAACGCGGTCTCTATCCCTCACCATCTGCTTATTTGCACAAACCGTGTAAGAAGTCCCTGTCTTTGAGACCTTTGCAAGCCCTACTTCTTTAAACTAGCAGGCTAAGGACCTGGAGTTCTTTCTTTTTTCTTTTCTCTCATTTTTGCCATTCAATATTGCATCTTTTTCCTACTACCATGCGGGAACAGAAGTAAAAGAAAGTGAAAAATTGTATTATTAACATTGGTCTGGTTGCTGGAGCTCTATGAAAACCAGTAGATTTTAGAATCTTGTGACAAAATGGTGGCAGCTGCCAACACTTTTCAACTTTTCCAGCCAATTTGCTATCTCAGAAAAGAGTAGACCAGCCATGCCAGTGTGCTTCTGGAGGGAGACGGAAGAGAAAAGAATGTTTTGCAGCTTTGTAATAAATGCTGAAGAAGAAAAAGTGAAGGAATGAGCTAGAGAAGCTAAACTACAACCAAATTTCAAAGCATGTCCCCTCTCCATGGGTGCTGGGTTCTCCAGTGCCACTGCACTGCAGCAAGGTCAGGGTGCCCTGAGGGGGCCTTTGCAGACGCAAATGCTATTAAAGAGCTTTGTGTGCAGAGGTGGGAGAGGGCATTGGAGCTGATTTTGAGTTTCACTGCTGAAATCTAGAAAGTGAATCACGGGTAGAGTTTGCTGGGAATTCTCTGACAAAATGTTTTCTTCATTGGAAAGCAATGATTAGCTGAAAACAAACAAAATCTGTTTCATATAATGAATAAATTCCCACTGCAATACAGGCTAAATTCCCCTGGATCTAGTGCCTGGTTGCTAGTATGACTGGCAGAAAGCTGGGCAGGCACTGAGGGTCTGCAGCTCCCAGGTAGCTCTGCCGTGCTGAACTGTGGCTCCCAGAGCTTCCATGTTCCCAGCTGCACATCCAGGAGCCCAAGCAGATTTGGGAGTCCTGCAGCTGACAGCAGGGGTTAGGGCTCTGACCTTCTTCCCTTCTGCAGGAAAGGCAGTTCACTGACACCAAATGCTGTGGCACCCAAAAAATAACTTGCGGTGTTTCCAAAGTGTTGGATCAGCGTGAAAAACTTCTAGTATCATGGATGTTGGATTGCCCCTTGTTGATACATTGTCCTCCAGCAGAGAGAAGTTGGCTGGTTGATTTGAGCTATCACGCCTTGCTTGGAAAAAAGTGTTTACTTCACCAGAATGTACTAGGCACAGGCGCTTTGCAAAGATGGACTTCATCCCATGGATGGCTCAGCTCCAGATGCAGAACATCTCCTTTGGAGAGGGAGTAGTACTGCTATTGGCAGCACGTAGGTAACCTATCATCACAGGCAGCACAAGTTCTTAGGAGGGCCATGAGGGTCCCGACGCACTACCGTCACATTTTCTTTAGGATAAGGAAAATCTGAAGAAGCCAAGCCCTCGCTACTTAAGGATTTTGAGGGCAGCTGAGCTCAGAGCCAGATCACTATAGGAGCAGGGCAGCACTGCGGATAGGATGGTTACCTAGAGAAAAGCCTGGCAGTGAGCAAGTCGACTGTTATGCAGGATGACCTCCTATTCTTCATCTTCCCTGAAGCTCTTGGACATACCTGAGGAGCAAACACCAATTTAATGGATTCGCTGTGCATTAAGTAAAACCTAGCAGGAAAGCAATGAAACTACTATAATAAAGTCCAAGGGGATGCTTTCCCTTGTTTTGGTGGAGACGTGCTATTCAGTGGTTGCGTAGGGCACATTTATACAAACTGCTCTCTGGGAGCCATCTTTGCTGGCTGAAGGGGATCTCAGTAGCATCACCATGAGCTTGAAAAAGGCTATTAAAGATCAGGTTTGGACTAAGATCTTATGTAGGTTGTCATCCATTGGAAAGGCAAAGCTATCCCATTATATTTATACCCTTCCCGGTGTTAATTTTCATCTGCTGTTAGGAGGTTAAAACTAAATTTGCAAAATTTGTTTTTCATTGCTGTTAAAATGCTTAACTTATTTAAAATACTTTGAATTCCCATGCTGAAAGGTATTGTGAAAGCAGTGTTCATATTTATTATTAGAATGAGGTTAACAAGCAATCTTGCCTGTAGAGACATCTGGCAACAAACCCATCTGAACTGAGCAGAGGCCACTTACTAATAAGGTTTCTAAGTAGGGAAAGGGACAGGGTGTTCTCAAAGATCCTGTAGCTGGAATTAAAACAGAGAGATTGAGCTTATCTGTATGATTTGCACGTCTCACTTTAGGACCCTTTCTGGATGTTACTAAACATGTAGCTGAAATCAAATAGTCATCTAATATAACACTGGTTTCAACTTATAGAGCTAAAAATGAACTGCCTATAGACAGTCCAGAAGTGCTCTGGGAAGGCATTGCCAGCAGCCAGAATATTTCTTTTATTTCAGAGTGGATAATCAGAATCAGTTTCTCCTGCTTGCTCTACAAGTTATTCTATTCTCTCTTGATATAAGCTGGTTTGGGTGAGCTAAGCACATATGAGCCAACAGTCAGCAAAGGAAGTTTTTTGGAGACACAGAGAATTTTTTCTCCCTTCTTATTCTAAAGGCAGAGAGGAGGAAGAAAATACAAGGGTGGCAGCTGAGGAGGAGAGGTGAGTCAAGAAAAGAAAAGAAAAGAGAATCTTTAGATAAGCGATCTAGACAAAGGAGATGTGATAGGTTCCCTCTGTCTGGACTTCAGTGAAACAATAAAGGTATATGGTCATATGGGGAATTTTTAGCAGAGCTGGAGAAGTTGGGGGTTACCACAAGAGTGAAAAAATGGAAAGGGGGCAGGCTAGAGGGGAGGTGACAGAGGGTAATGTTAAAAAAGGATGGAGGGAAGTTACCAGTACAATTCTTCAAAGAAAAGCTTGATGCCTATCTTAATAGCTTCATGAATAACGTGTTTAAAAGTATCCCAGTGAAATCTGGTGATAACACAAAGCTGGGATAAATTGTCAATGCAGAGGAGAAACAGGAAATCAAATGGGAATTAAGTGGTCTATTAGGCTGGTCCTTGTAGAGAAGCTATAATTTAAAATGTTAAAATAACCTTTTCTTATTATGCCTAAAAAGATGAAGCCAAGAGGAGATACAGTTGTTCTGACACACAGAAGCAGGGTGTTAAAACCTATTTAAGTTGAAGATCAACTTTGGCACAGAAATAGAAGGGCATGAACTGGCCAAGAATATTGCTATATTCTACTGAAAATATATGTTTAGCCCGGGAATTAGAGAAGTTTTCAAGCTTTCAGAAGAGTGCATTGTTTCAGAGAGTCTAGAGTGACTATTCAGTAGGAGTAAATCATCTATTTCTGAGAGGACATTTGATCATTTTATGAAAAGATTTTCTCTGATGCATGAGGACTGTTCCTGTCCAGTTGTCAGTATTGTCTGTCCTTGCCTCCCCTCCTAGGGAGACTGATATTCTGAAGAACTTTAGGTCACAGCAGGTCTGGAAACATTCCTCCATTTACTGGGGTGTGTTGGTTCACTTCTGACATTGTAGATATGAGTCACATGCAATGTGTCTGCGAGGAATGACAATCTGGTGAATAGGGCCCTGGGGCACAGGGAATCTGGGTTTCATTCCCATCCTATTCCAAGTTGTTTGCATGCTCTCAGATAACCCACTAAGGATCTAAGCAGCTGAATAAGAATTTTAGTCAACCGAAGGCTCACTTCTGAGCCCGCTGCCCTCAGTGAGTGGTCACCTAACATAAGGAAGCAGTTAAACCTTGCTTTCTCATTTGATCTGAAAGTACCTGAGATACCCAATGCTCTTTCAAAATATACTCCCATCAGAACACCTCGGTGCTCATTTTCCATCTCTGCCCAGTCACACATTAAGTATTTGTCAACGTTCTTCCACCAACTCTCCCAGGGGAGTTTCAGCTAACATGCTGTTGGGAAAGTTTCTCATTTGCAAGCTGGAGGGGAGGGGAGGAGAGAAGAGAAGAGTCTCCAGCATTGGACACCGCAGTGGGGTGGGCACTCCCTGCTTTGAACCATTGGGACATCTTCCTTGCAAGAAACTGAAAGAATAATGCTACGGCCTGATTTGCAAAAGCTCCAGCATCTTGGGTCTCTGCCCAGCCATGAAGGCACTCACCTGGGATAGGGTCTCTTCTCAGCAAAGGATAAACTCATTTTCCAGGGAAGATTTACACATCTCATTTCATTCTTGTGCAGAATAAAAATAGTTGCTGAAACCTCACTTTTTTGATTTTTTTTGATTTCCACCAACTTTACCTGAGGTCCCCCAGGAGGTCCTCCTCCCCACTAAGAATTAATAGCATTGTGAGGGCTGCCCTCCGAGCCAGTGGGTATAACAGGGGAAGCAACTTGCTTTGGTCTCCGCCCGAGGGTCAGGGAGGCTGAAGGAAGCAGCTGTTCTAGCCGTGGCTTTTCATTTTGCTCCCCGTGCTGGAAACAGAGAGTCTGTGATTTCCTCCGAGTCCAGCCAAACGCTGGCTTTGAGTGACAAACCCCGCAAAAGAACAGCAAGTTCGTGGAATGTTTTTGCAGCTGTCAGCTTTAACCCAGAGCAAATGACAGTGAGGCAGCTGCAACCTCTTGGTCCTGGGGCTACACAAACCCCAGCATCCTTTCCTCTTCCAAAGTGGAAGGCTTGCATTGGCTCCGCTGGTTGTGCTGACTGCACGACCTGTCTGATTTGCCTTGGCATTTTGAGAGTCCTGCCATGTTGCAGCACATATGGTCCCTGCAAGGCTCCACGGGCAGTGCAGTTCCTTATCTCCCCATCCTCAGAGTGGATATTCAGTGGGTGCCCGTAGTTGCCTCTTCCGTTTGTCCTTTGATCGGTGTCATCGTGATGGTCATGGTTATCATTGTGGCTGGTCACAAAGTAGCTTGCTGCCCCCCTTTAAAGGCTTCTGGTCTCTTTCAGGTCAACGCGGTTATTTGGGATTATGTGCTGAGGTCTAGTTTTCTTTATGAAGTATTGCACAGTATAAACACTTCGCTTTGCGAATGGTGATGTGCACAGTGGCTGGCAAAGGCTCCCAGCAGCCTTGTGATATGTCAGCCTGCTTCTGTAGCTGGAGAACAGCAAGACCAGAATGGGATTCATCTCAGGTGCTCAGCCAAGTGCAATATAAAATGTTTACAAGGACATGTTGGTACTAAGCTGAGAAGAAATATCAGGCTTTATGATACCAGTTATGCTTCTCTAACCATTAGACTACTCTGCAAGCCCTAAATGCATGGGGAATTTCAAGGCAGGCCCCTGAAAGAAATCAAGGGAATTTCCTCTAGATCTTGATTATTAATTGGCTGCTCTTCCTAAATACTTAAGCCTAATGGCCAATTAAAGTCATTGATTATTCCTGCTTGACTGCCTATTAGCTTGCCTAAGATGTGATTCAGGACCCCAAGAGAAGACAGGTAAAACTGACAAAAGCAAATACTTTTTTGTATGAGTACTAAACACTGTAGCAAGGGTAGAACATCAATGAAGCCCGTGCATGCATTTCAGAGAGCAAATTCAGAGAGAGTGACATTATGCAACATAATTCTGTCCTCCTATAGCCAGGAATATTCATGCATTCTCTGAGTCAGGATTAAGGAAGGCCACCCGAAACCTCATAGCAAACCTTGCAAAACATCCTTCTTTATAGATCTTGTGTCCTGGATTCTCTTCTTTTTCTTTTTTTCTTCCCCCTCCTTTCTTTTTTTTCTTTTCTCATAGATCTATGTCTATCAAGATAAATCAACAGCAAGTGCAGTCTTGGTTTCATCCATCTAGTCTTTGTCGTTCATGACTCCTCCTGGTAAAATCACAATTATGTAGCTGTATCCAGAGTAGAGGACTCAGGCTGCTGCTACACACTTTAACCAGTTGTTTGCTAATGATGACCAACATTTTCAGAAGGGATTATGATTCGGGTGCCCAGACACCAATAAAAGGTCTTGCATAGCTGCACGATGCTCCCAGAAATTGAGTTTCTTTACCAGGGTCTTCAGCTGGGGCACCAGAGATTAGAAAATGGTTCTGAGAGGCTTTGCCCAGGAAGATTTGCAGTAAATAATTCATCTGCTTTTCACAGCTGAGACCACAACATATATGCTTTTACCAGTTATCTACAAGAGAAAAGGAGAAATTGAAAGAAAATATCTTTCCCCAGTTCATGAATAACCACATGAATCTGCTTCAGAGACTATTTGGCTTTGTTGAAGACTTTGATTTGCCAGGACTATGTGAGCAGGACGTCACATCAGTATGTTTCTTCATCTGTATGTATAGAAATGTGTGCAACAGAATGGAGGGAGTGATGCCTGAAGGTCCACACACAGCACTTCTGGATCGCAGTCTTAGTTCCGCCACTGTTTTGCTGAGACACCTTATGAAACCCCACTTAATATCTCCTCTTCTGTAATAAAAGAGTTCAATTACAACTAAGAGTCCTACATTGTGTCAATGGTTGTGAAGCCTCCTAAATGATAGTTTGCAAAGAGCTCAGAGGGTCTGAACGCTGGAGGCGTTGAGAGCATTGGCCATGTGGTATGTATTAAGAAAGGCAGAGAAAGAGATTCCTGTGTTTAATGTTCATTTGTACAAGCTGAGATGAAGACAGGCAAGCTGACTGGAGCTGCGCACTGACCCACGAAAGCGCTGTGGCCTGCGAGGAAATGCTGGGAGCCCTGGGCTGGTTCGTACCGCGGAGGAGACAGGCTGGCTGTGCTCAGATACATTAAGGGATGTTCTGAGGGAGAGCACACATCAAATACTCTCATTAGTAAAATGACAGAAAATGCTGTTATGGCTGGAGGCTGCAGCAGGGAACATTTAGTATAAATATTAGGAAAAAAAATCATAATTCCAAGAAGAGTTACAGCAATTGGAACAAACTATCAGGGGACACTGTGGAATCTCTTCTAAGCTTCCAGCCGTTGCTCTGGAAAGATTAAATAAATCTCAGTCCGTGGCAGTAGTTGGGGTGGTCTGCGTGATCCCCGGCACTCCCTTCAGCCTCAAACATTCTCTGAATGGGAGGAATGGCTTGTTCGTAGAGCCCGCAGCTGGGATAATGCACTGACTGCTCTTTCAATTATACATGGCTCTCCAGGGCAGGGCCCGTGTTTCTCTCTGCCTTTGGAAAGCACCCAGAACATATTAGGCAGCACCACAATATAAATAATAACAACCCACTGTCCCCATCTCAGCAGCAGAACAGCCGCTTTCTTCAGATTCCCTCCTGCGCTGTGAGCTGCAAGGCCAGACAGTAGCCCACTCCAGCTGAGCAGTCATTTAAGAGCCAGCCGAAGGGCAAAATCCCATGGCTACAGCACATGACACGGAGAGTTGGTGTCAGAACAGCTCTGGCAACTCTCCATCCTCTTCCCTTTCCATCTTCCAAGCAGGTAGCAGCTCCAAGGACAGGACCGCCACTATCCAGTGGACAGTTAATACCTGACCTGGGGGAGGAACACTGTCCTGCCTGGCAGATGGGTGCTGGAGAAGACAGGATGGTCGCAGGTTATGACAGGCACAAACTTGCTCACCTGGTAGCGATACTGGAGCGGGACCACAGTGTGTGGCAGACTGGGTGCAGTGGCTACTGTGGGTGGCAGCGCTGGTTAGTGGAGAGGACAGGCCTAGGAGGTGCCACGTTATGGTTTTTGGCATAATAGTAATTATTGCTGCAGAGCTATTACAGGTATTCCTATCACTGTAATGCTGCCACCTGCTCTACAAGAGCTGTCCTCCTCAGCGGGCTGGATCGCACTGAATAAATTTGAGTTCCCCTTGCTAAAGCACCTCCCTTCCTGCCAGACTGCGGGGTTTTGGAAAGAGGCAGGATAGCATCTGAAGCCAGAGTTTCTCTCATTCACACCAAGCGGGAGCAGAGCAGCCAGCTGAGAACCTGGGAGGGTGCCAAGAAAGAGCATCCCCAGGGTTCCCAGCTCTCTGCTGCAGTCGTTGCACAGGCAGTAGGGTGGCTCTTGCAGCGCTGCAAAGTCCCTTGGGCCCCATCAGCTTGGGTTGATGTTCCTTGTTCTCTCCTTCTTGTCTGTAAAGGGGTGCTTTTCCTGCAGTGAGCAGCCTTCCAGCATGCTGCTACCCTCTTCATACTATGAAGGAAAGTAAGTCTGGTAGCTGGTTTTGGCAGGGGAGAAAAGAAAGACTGAGAACACGCAGACATCCCCAGTGACTGCCAACTATACTCTTCTGGGTATAGGTCCTAGGAATACTAATATGGAATGTCTCCTGTTTGTCACTCATTTGCTGTAACATTTGAGCAGGAAAAATCATTTCAGTTGAGACATGCAGAAGTCTTTCTCTAGTTATTGAGTGGCTTTGTCAGGTGTTCAGTATGCCACATCTGTCTAGCTGGATTGCTCCAGCATGTATTCCCAAACTGGAAGCAGAGCAGGGAACTCTGCATTTTTTTGGCACTACACTCCTACTGCAGAGTGTCTGCAGATTTATAGAGCTATAGCAATAGTATTGGCCACAAAACAATACTGGCTACAAGACACACTTACGATGATACCTAAATAAGAACAGCTTCAAGCCAGAGAGAACATTCCCAGGGATGTCAGTAGAATCTAATTTCCTAGTTGGAGGGTGTTGAATGACTTATGGCTTCTGACTTTGGTGCCATCAGATAATTCTTAAAAACGTAGGTTTACAAAGCACTGTGTGCAAACGTGATTCCTCCTCCACCCCCTGCAGGGACGGATAACTGAAGGCAATGGCTTTATTTTCAATATGGAGAAGATGATCTTCAAGAGGAGAAGGTGCAGAGACATTAACTGATTTTCTCAGTGACACCAAAATGATGCCTTAGCAGAACATGATGAAGAGCCTAGTGGTACTTCAACCCAGCACTATGCTTAGACCATAAGGCCTGAGTTTCTTCCTGATTTTTTCCCTAGCTAATACAGGGCTGGCTCTCTGGACTACTTTGATGGAACTACAAAGCAGGAGCCACTTTCAATGGGAGACGACATCTGTTTGACATGCCAATAAAAGACAGGTGATAATACTAATTAGAAAAATTACAAAGAACCACGATTCAGATCTGAATTAGGGCTCACAGCTGATTCAGAGTTAATGCCAGGGTTTCAAGGATTAGAAATACACAGAAATGCTTTTCCACCAGAAGATCCACAACCAAACTGGAAATAACATACAGGCTTCTTCTGGTTTCAGCTGTAATTGTAAACCACAAAGCCCCACAGAATAGTTAGCTGGGGATGAAGAGGTATGCTGAAATCCACCTCTGCAGTGGGGAAAGGTGGGAGCAGACCTCATCAGCCCAGGAGAGAGACACCTTGGCAGCCGCAGGAACCTGATGAGGTGCAGCTCTAAAAGGCCCTGCCCAGGGAAGCTTCTGTTTCTCCTATCAAGGCTGTGAATTTTTCATTTGTAGACTTGGCTTGAAGGCAGACACACCACTAAACAATGAGAGGTGGCTGTGTTGTGAAGGGTGAGTGCTATTGAGAATTTGCTGCGGTTTTTTTATCATTATTTTTTTATTAGAAAAGAGGCAACTACAAGCTATGTCTTACAAGAGAAAGATGTCTCAGAGTCTGAGCAGAGCCTGGTAGCTGACTATATGTCACTAGAAAGTAAAAGAGACTAACTGCCTAGAAACTGGGGTGTTGTTGATGGTTGTGGCGAGGGCTCTGAAAATGGTTTCTCGCTATTGTACTCCCCAGCAGCTTTCTATCGGTGAGCACCAAAGGTGTTGTGGTCTGACATTCAGATTTCAATTCATTGCTGTTTGTATTTTGTTGCTTTCTAGGGGATATTAATGTGAGACCATAGTATTGCTGCATGTAATTGTTTTAGTGATAACTGATCACAACCTTTACAGCCTTCAGATACTAAAGAAAAAAGAAAAAGCCTACTGAAATCCGTGCAGAAAGAGAGGGAACAAACTGTTTGTGTTTTGTGGTAAACTGGACAGGAAGGAATGGGTTTATGTTGCTGGAGTGTCAGTGACACCAAAATGATGCCTTAACAGAACACGATGAAGAGCATAGTGGTACTTCATCCCCAGCACTATGCTTAGACCATAAGGTCTGAGTTTCTTCCTGATTTTTCCTGGTTTTGAGGGGATTTCAAGGCAGTGAAGTCCTGGGACAGACCACTTGGGAGTGCGCAGAGCCTCCAGCATTGCAAAGCTCTAAGGGCAGTTGGAGAAGTGCTGAGAAGGAGACCTCATAGCAGCCTTCCAGTACCTGAAGGGCCTACAGGAAAGCTGGAGAGGGACTTTTTTACAAGGGCATGTAGTGATAGGACAAGGGGTAATGGCTTTAAACTGAAAGAGGGTAGACTTAGATTAGATATAAGGAAGAAATTCTTCACTCTGAGGGTGGTGAGGCACTGGAACAGGTTGCCCAGAGACGTTGTGGATGCCCCATCCCTGGAAGCGTTCAAGGCCAGGTTGGATGGAGCTTTGAGCAACCTGGTCTACTGGAAGGTGTCCCTGCCCATGGCAGGGGGCGTGGAACTAGATGATCTTTAAGGTCTTTTCCAACTCAAACCATTCTATGACAAAGGCAGAGCTAATCCTGTGGCATGGAAGTGAGATGAGCTGGGGTTTGGCTTTTTTTAATTGCTTTTGGATTTGGAATATAAAAGTGAGCATTTCAAAAGTGCTTCTTGTTGATTTATATCTGTTTCCACTGAAATCTATCTATATCTCACCCTTGATGTCAGTGGGAGCAGAGTTAAATCAATTTTGCAAGTCTCAGCCTTACTAGTCCCTTCAAATGACCACTGTGATGCTGAAGCTTTTGGCCTGGGGTAACTTTGTTCCCTATGGAACGATGGAGTACTGCCCTGAACAGCAGATTAGTTTGTTTTCTTCTCTTCTTCCTTTCTTATTCTTTTTGTGGTTCTGAAGGATTCTTTGTGACAGATGTTAGTGTTCATCTCTTGCTTATTAATATTCCCATACTATCCAGTAACACGTTTCTGCTGCTACAGGACTGCCTGACAGCTTACGCTTGCAGTATGTTGAGCCAAGATGTGTAGAAGTCCTGTCTGGCTCCATTCCTTCCTTATGGCCTGATTCAGAGGGAGGTTAGCTTGGCAGAGGGAGGAGGAGAGAGGAATAATTATGCCAAGACAATGTGTTTGGCAAGAGGCTTCTGTCTTCCTCCCATAACAACTACATAAAATGTTTGTAAGTGAGCAGGAGCTAGTATTTTTTTCCTATTCAGGCATCTTCCTTTCTCTGGATCCTTTTCTGCAGCTGGGATTAAGCTGAGTGTGTTTTTCTGGTTCTCATCAGGAGCACCGAAGTTAGGACTGGTGTTTCCAAAATTAGGCGGGTGTTTTTGAGGGGCAGGATGCTGGCTGTAGAAGACCTGACAGAACACAGCCAGCTGACTCAGATATTCACCTTATGCCAGGCAGAATAGAAATAGCTGAAGCATCTGGACATTTTTCAGAAGTGTCATCCTTTTGAGTGACAGCTTGGAGCTGAACTAGGGATGGGGAGCTGGAGGGGAGGAAAGTCAGAGCACTGCTGAGTGTAGGAGGGGAAACAAAGCAGAAAGAGCAGGCCCAGCTGGTGCAAGAGTCGAGCTGGAGAGGGGAGCAGAGGTGCAAATCAACTTTCCTCTTCACCCTCACTGGTGCTGGACCTGCCCGTCAGTGTGAAACTCGCATCTGAGCCTCTCCCCCTGTCCTCTGGGCACCAGAGCTGGGAAGCTGGCTTGGGGCCATCTGATCTAATTCTGGAACAGTTCTCAGGTTTTCTCTCCTTGGTTTCCCAAGTCTGTCAGGAGAGGCACACAGGCATATATTAACCCTGGGACAACTGCTGCTTGCCAGTCCCAGCTGTGCATCTCATTAGCGGTGATCTCCAGACTGCTGACCCTCTCAGTTGAGGAAATACTAGTGGTCTGACGACAGGACCCCACCTCTGAGTGCCCGGCCAGTCAAGAAATTGAAACATCGCCGCAGCTGAGGCTGTGCCTTACACTGATCTGTTTGTTTGTTTGGCTTTCCTAACTCCTGGGCAGTGCTCTCTGGGTTAGCTGGTGTTTCAGATGAGCCCCAAAGAGGGAGAAAGACCTTGAGGGTTGACTTCCTTCCAAGTTGACCTGTCTGTTCCAAGAAACAGAAACTTTCCATGCTGTATAAAGCAACTGGCCCTCAGCTTGTTTACAGGGTCTCTCATATGTAACTCTGCACGTTGCATTTTACAGGACATAAATAAAAAACATTTAGCAGGCTTTCATCTCCAAGCTCAGTGAGGAGCTCTGTCCCAGCCACTGCTGTATCCACCCCCATAGGGAACACCTATTATGTTGTGCAGAGTTGGGAAGATGAGAAGTAAAGGGAATAGGGCGGAATTAGTAGTGGTTTAAAGGGAGAGGTTGAGGTGAATTTTTTGTGCAAATTTCAGTCTTAATGTGTGCTCTGAGGGCAGGTCTTACTTTAGCTGCATGTTGGATGATATCATGATCCTCGTTAATACATACATATCGTAAGCATGTATAGTGAAGGGTGGGAATGGAAGGAGCGGGAGGAAGAAAAGATGTGGAAATGGGAAGAGGAAAGAGGGCTGGGTGTAAACAAATAAATGAAAAATACTGTCTGTGGGAGATGAAGAGAGCTTATTACTTAAGATGCTGTACCTTCAATCCTACGGTGTCTACTTGAATTTTGCTGGGGAAAAAAGTTGCTGCTGAAACCTGTGATCTGAAAGGCATTTTATCGCTGCCAAATGACTGCAGATTTTTTTCTTTTTATTTATCAATATGAACATTAAAATGACAGTACCACACAGCCTGAAAGAATTTGCTGGGGCAGGCTGATATGCAAGGGGTGGAAAGGCACGTAAGCGCGCTGTTCATAGGGGAGATTTCTGCCAGAATTGAAGATGATCGATCTGTTTCGGCAGGTGGTGGCAGCTGGATCGTTGACATCTTTCCTGAAGAACAACCAGTTCCTTCTTCATAGTATAAAGCAGGAGAGAAGACTTACCTGCCCTTGAGGCTGTAGCTGGTTGGAAACTGAAGAGGTGTGTTTATCTTTGGCTGTAAAATCTTTCAGCCATTGAACAGGCAGCACTGTGGATTAGATGGTTCCTTGTCCTAGACACCTGGGTGACCGCGGGTACATAGAGCCTTTCACATTTTGTCACCAACTCGGAATTTGCATGGGATGGGATGGGAGGAATTATAGGTCAACGCTCTTTGACAGCTGTTTGATGGCCTGTAGAAATAGAAATGTTGGGCACAGTCCAGTTTCTGTGGGGTCATGTGTCAGCACCGCAGATCCTCCCATCATAACTGACATTAATTGTCACCCTTATTGGCAGCCCCTGCAGAATGGCCAGGGATGAGGGAAACCTTGAAGGCTAAAGTTCAGGTGTGCTGGCAGGATGGTGTGGCAGAAGGTTAGAGCTGCTTCCTTTGCTGCAGTTCTTTCTGTAGAAAGACTTGGTCAGGCTCCTGTGGTGCTGCTCTTGTGCTTCTGGGGAGTGTCTTTGCTGGACTATGAGGTGTAGGCAGGTGGCTTGGTTGATGTCTTCTGTATCCACTTCCTGGGGATTGAAATAAGTAAAATATCTGGAGCAAAATAAGTGAAACACTTAGGTTCCCAGACACAGGTGAGGTCACTTTCTCTTATGTTGGGGAGCAGGGGAGGGGTGAGCTTTGGCTGTAGATGTAAGACAGAGGTATGCTCAGGCCAGTTTGTTAGAGATGGGTGGTGGTAAAGGTGGGAGAAGGACTCCCAGTAGGCTCCACAACTCATCCATTTTTACCATGTCCCTAGCTTTGTGAAACACTCCTTTCTCTGCAGAGAGCAGTGTGATGCAGGTTTAAGTGCAATTACATGCTTAATTCGCACATGGGGTTACCAGGACTTGTGAGCAAGTGGGATAATGCAGTATGCACTACTAATTAAACTTAAAATGTTCTCTGAACTGGATGTAGCAGATGGTGCGTATGGTCTGTTTGGACCTTTGATCCAAGGGTTTCTACCATAGAGAACTGCAGAGTTGAGGTTAGAAAGTTGCTGATTTGGTCATTAACTGTAATATTACAAGAGAAAAGATGATGGATGGCAAAAACCTGGGGGCGTTTGCTGCCTACAGAATAGCAGCATTTTTACAGTGCAAATAGATGTTTTCAAATGGCTGCTGTATGAAAAATGTTTGTTTTCTGCTTTTATTTGCATGGAACTCATGAGAAGAAGCCATACTGCTTTGTCTTTCATCAGGGTGGGATTTATTTTTTCACAGACATCTCAAATGACACCATGGATGCAATAATTATCTGGGAATACCTGTACTGTGAGATGCTTGGATGTCTATAATAATTAATCTACAGATGGGATTCACATATAGCTTGATTCTACAAGCCCTTAAGCTTCAAATTTGTAAAGGTGTAACACGCATATTCACATGCTTAAATGCTGAGCTTTTGTTTGGTGGCAGTGGCAGTCTTTCAGGGAAAGTCTCTGTTGAACTCTTCCAATCCCTGTGTTTGAAGTTTTCAGATTGTTGTTTACAAATTGCTTCTGCTGAAAAGAGCCATCACTTAAGAAGTCTAAATGTTCTGCTTCAGTGTTTTCAGAACAAAATATTACAGAAATGCTGAACCATCTCGACATTTTTGAAATTCAGTGATGAGTTGGTCTAAATTTAGAGCAAAGAACAAACAGCCCCTCCTTCCTGCACCCTATCTCCCCCACCCCCCCCCCAAAAAAGTCTAACAAGCTTTCAATATGGTTAAATAACCTGAAGAGAGAACTTCTGGAGGAGTCAGATTTCTGGCTTTAAAAAGTCGTTAACAATTTCTGTTTTTTTAAATAAAATCTTTTCAGTCAATGCAAACTGCATTTCCTGGATTTTTTCAGGTTTGCACTGGAGTGAAAACTTAGCCATTTGCCCAGCTGTGGTCATTTTCAGGTGGAAGTGAAACACATCAGTAAAAGTCTTTGCAAGATTTGAAACTCAAACACCATGCAACTCTACTACTGTGAGTGGCACCATTAAACCTGAGTAAGTTTTCTACTTTTAGGTAGATGGGGGCAGGAGTTTATAGACTAGGGAGGAAGGTTTAAATAGGACTATTTACAAAAGACCTCAAATCTGGCATTTCATCTCAGTCTCTTGCTTTCATTTAGAGACACGCTGAAGGTTAGTTAGGCTCCAGATACTTTGTTTTCCTATCTATTGGCTGGAACAAAAGTGCCACACTGAAATAACTGCGGGCCCTAAAAGTAAACACCTGGTGCTCATATTCAAACCACTCTTAATGCAGCTTATTTTGAACTTCCAAGCTCTAATAATATTTGTACCTCCCTTCAAAAATATAACCCACCTGCTTTTTTTAAAACCAGGTACTTATGAGCAACCCTACAGTAATAAACCTCTGTGTGCAGCAACTGTTAGTCAACAAAATACTGTGTGCCCTAGAATAGCTCCACAATAAAAAGCCAGTTCATCTGCAAAGTGTCAATGCAATGATGAAGTGCAAACACCTTAGGAACGAAGTAAATATGTTGTTGGTTTTGACCATAAAGAAACTATTAGAAGTAGTAATAGCTTTTAAAATAATTTTAATATGTTTTGGTGCTGCTTGAAAAATGCCAAAAAAGCTTAGGGTGGTGCAAGGAAAGCCCACTGAAATGCTGTCCTTCAGTGACTTTTTATTTTCCAGTCATTTCTGTCCTCCTCTAATGATTGCCTAGCTCCTCAAATGTTCTGTCATGGTGCTATATCCCCTCTTCCTCTATTGTGTCAGCTCCCGTGACACTCGTGGACTCTGAAGCCAGTACACTTAATGTGAGTCCTCTCAAGATCACTGCTGCACAGTGCGGTAGGTTTTGATGGATATGCTGTCATATAACAAAATCTACCCAAGCCCAAATTGGAAATATGGAACACAGTGTGGCCGTGGCTCAAAATGATGGTCATAATTATTTGTATTGGAAACTTCCCACACTGTGCAATTCTCTTCCTCAGCATAATAAACATCTTGAACCTCAGCTCTAGGTTTTATTTTATGATGTCAACAGTTCTTAACCATAAAAATGAGCAGATGCCAAAATCTTACACAGCAGAAGATCCTAATGTTCCCATCTAACGTGCTGCTTAGGCTCTAAATGCTGAACTTGTGGTCTGCTTCAAGTGAAGAGAGCTGTGTTTCACAAAATAGAGACCAGATGAGAAGGATGTGCTGTCTGTCACTTGCAAAATGCTGTCAGATGCCTCCTGGCTCTTGATGCAAGTTGATGTCAAAACAGTAAATATTCCTGCAGGAGGGAGAAGGGACCACAGAGAAAAAAATGGAAAGGGCTGGGGGGAAAAGGTCCTCCAGGTTTGCAGCAGGCTTGTTTTCTTCAACATGAAATACAGGTAGTGCCTGCTAGTGAAAATTTTGACGGAAGCAGTAGGGACGTGTCCACAGCAGCCTATTGTGGTGTTGCCAATAGTTGTGCTGGAGAACTAGATATAGGTTGCCATAGTTTCATCTCCTTCCTGGCCAGCATGTTCCACCGTGGAGCTGAGATTGCCATCGCTGTTCTACAGCAGATTCAGCAGCAGCCGAGACCTTCAGCTTTGGGGAGCCCAGAATCACGGTTATGATAGAGTAGAGCAAGTTCATCAGCTGGGCTGGTGGGTAGTGAAATGAAGTCTCCCGTCAGCTCTTGCGCTGGGTTATAAAAACTGAACTGCAAGGGGCAGCTTGCAGGCTATCACTGAGAAAGCTGCAGTCATGTTCCTTGTAGGTAACGCGCTGTGGCCTGCGTGTACTTCGTGCTCTCTGGGGTGCTGGTGATGCAGAAGACAGTGGACCCTGTCTGAGTCATTTCAAGACTCGGAAGCCATTTTTAAGGAAAGAAGTTTTGAAAGGATCATTCTAAAACCAAAGAAAAGTGAAGAGAAGTGTCGGTGATGGGGGACACAGCTGTTCCCAGGTCAAGATGTGCTAGTCTTCCAGCAAGAGCTTATAGATGGATACGGTGGAGCCCCTTCTGCTAATACATGACTTGGGAAAGGTGCTTGTGGAGGAAAGGGTAAAGCAGGGAGGCAGTGCCGTAGCTAGTTGGCATTTTCAGCTCTTGCTGATAAAGCTGTGATCTCCGCTAGAGCCACGTGTGGTTGCTCTCCTCCCTCCTGCCTGCCCTGTCGCACAACAGGAAATTTGCTGCTGGAGTGTCCCAGGGACGGATAAACTTGGCCGCAGGAGCCAGCTGCCCAGTTTTGCTGCGGAGGTGGCCACTTCCTGCGGGCTGGCCCCGGTCCGCACGGGAGGAGGTGGTATGTCACTCCGTGCCACTGCCAACAGATTTATGGCGAAGGCTAACCTTGGCTCTGAGGGAAAGCTGCTGTTTTTCTTTCCGAGTTTCTTTTTTAACCTGACTACAGTGTGACTGGACCGATCGCCATCCCTAGGGCTGTGATTCCCATTTCCTCTGCTGCGACACAGCTTTCTGACCAGTGGTGTGGTTAATTAAGGCCTCTCAAAACCGGTCTGTCTAGGCTGGTGGTTCAGATGGCTGGCTGGTGTAGCCTGCGTTCACAGGGCACACAAGCCATGCATGGTAGAGATGACTCCCTCTGTTTTCAGGCTAAATTATAACCACATTACATACCACGCAGTTCTTACTGAAATCAAGTCCAGTTTGAGTCTTTAAGCTGGAACAGAATGAACAGACCACATCTTTGGGGAGCGTGGGCCAGCCAATGGCTTAAAAAACACAACAATAAAAAAAAAAACCCACAACCCGAAACACAGCCGAAGAAATCTAAACCAACTCTGCTTTGTGTCCAAAGACCAAAACATAATTTGAAGTGACTTGCTCAAAATCCCTTCGTGGTGTGGGTAGCTAAAGCCATCGGGTATTTTGTTTACTTGTCTATAGAACATGTATTCCGTTGAGTTCTGGCACTGCACACTGCTGCTTGTTTAAACATGCCTGGGAGGAGAGGCAGTGTGAAAACACTCTTTAAATCAATAAAAATAGTTGTAAGACTGAACAAACACTCCAGATTGGAACAGTTCATGATCTTCAGGATCAAGATGTGAATTTTCTTGGTGAACTGCAGATCTCTGCACCTACTTTGGTGATCAGGAAAATATGCATGGCTATGGAGGGAAAACTGAGCTCTGGAAGAATCCAGGTCTAAGAATACACTTAGTGTCTTGGACCTGTTTTAATCAGATTCAGAGCTGCTGCTTGATGGGTTAGTTAACTAACAGAAGCATTACACCTTTTTTTTTTTTTTTAAAAAGAAACTTAGGGCTTTTGAAATTCTTGATATAAATTTTCCAAGCTTCTGAGGAAAGGTTAATTTTAAAGATTTTATTTTGATAAAAGCAGTTTGGAGGCTTAGAAAATAAACTATTTTAAAACTGATTAATTTACTCAAGGATGTTCTAAAAACTAATCTTGTGCTATTTTTACTGAAAATGTTTTAATGAGTACTTTTGATCTACTTATTTATATACAGTCTCTACACATTGATAACAATTCCAATGTGAACTAGTGGTGTATGGTAAAGCTTTTTTCAAAACATTTCCCAACATTTTTTAGGATGAAACTTCAAAACAATGAAACATGGAAAGCATCATGTGTTTTATCAGTTCTAGATTAGGGAGGCTGTGAAAAGGATTCTGAACCTCAGAAACCTTCCAAAGAGAAAAGAGTCACTTTTTAGACAAATCGGAAATTGTTGGGTTATTTTTTCTTTAGAACCTGTTCTGATTTTTTGCACTTGCTGGGATACTTTCAGATAACTCTGTGTTTCAAGCACTGAGGTTTGTTCTGTGTTGTATTTGTGTTTTCCCCCATACTGAGCTTTGGACGTAAAAAAAAAAAAAAAGAATGCAAAGTAGAGGAAAACCAGGAGAAGTGTGAAATCTCTGCAAACCGTAACTGCCATGTATCGGACAGTGCTAGCCAAGCCCAACACTCAATGCAAGAATTGGAGCTGGACCCCAAGGCTTTGGAGGTGCAAAAATGCTTCCGATTTGCTCCTGCTGCGCTCACAGGAAGGGGCTGAGTGTTGCGTGTCGTCATGCCCCCATGGGCAGCGTACGGGCCCAGGTCTTTAGGCACAGCATGAAGAAATAACACCCTGGGAAACAAAGCAAGGAACAAATGCAGAAAAGTAAGTCTTACCTATATCACTGGTAGTGAATGGACATCAAAATGCAAAACCAAGCTAGGCAGCTTCATTTCCCCACAGCCATGCATGCCCTTTGGCTTTTGCATAAATAAAGAGAAAATATAAATTCCCTGCACATAAAGAGCACCTTATTCGAAGAAAGAGAACAGCTTGGTCATCTGACAGTTTGAGCTGGAAGGTGTCCAACCCAATTGGTACGTCTCCTGTGGAGTATAGCACTGCTACAATACAGTGTGTTTTGGAAATAGCTCTCGATTAACAATGTTCGGTGGAGTGGAAGCAAAAATAATTAGAAAATATTTTAAAGCTCCCTTTGAATGTAATCCATGGGCAGTGATTTTAAACAACCTGTCAGCTTCAACAATCTCAGAGATGACTCATGCAAGGATAAGTTCAAGGGTAGTGATATCACTCCAGCACCTGGTACTGCTGTTAGCATGAGGTGGTGATTGCTATGTCTTTAAACAAGCATGTGCTTTTTTTCTAGAAGCTGTGACTTGTCTTTTCAGCTTGTTTTAAAGGAGCACAGAGAGGCACTTAGCGTTAGATCCTCAGGTGGTGAAAAAGTCATACCTGTGCTGATTAATCTTAGCCACAGACGTGCCCCAGTCCATGGTCTGGGCTTTGCAGAAGCACGGCCCTGACTCTAATGGTGTTTCTGCGTTGACTCAACAGGACCAGTCCTGAGCTTTGTGTCTGTGCACATGTGTATGTGTGCACACATGTATAGGTGTTTATGTACAGCTATACATGTGTGCATATATACATCTCTTAAGTCTGAAGCCATATTTTGGAAAAACCCAAGGCTTTGTCCCAGAGCCGTCAGACAGGGTAGTCTAAGCTGGTCTGCGTACGCTGGGGAAAGAAGAGGAAGCCAAGAAAATATCCACACAGTGCAGAGCTCAAGTGAGGGTCCTCAGCCATAAGATCTGGAGATAACTCCAACTTCATCTTTCTGCACCACAACTCTGCTTTTAGGAGCAACTGTTGACTCCTTTATGTAGCTTGGGTATAGAAGGCTCTTACTATAACTTGAAGTGCTGCGAAGCCTCACGCTATGCATCAGAAGTACGCTTTCCTCTTGCACTTTTTATATAGGCTGAGTAGTTTTGGTTAATCCTGACTTGGTGAGTGCTGACTCCTTCTGCTTCATTCCCCTTCTAAAAGAAATTCTGTGGGTGCAACTGTTAACAAACTGGTTGTGAGGGCCTGTATGAGCTGACAGATGCGTTTAAACATGAGCATGAATGTGCACAAGTGGAGATGCTCTTGTCATGGAATAGTGTCAGGAGACAGGATGAGGCTGACTGCTTTGGGGACAGCTGCTAGCAATATTGTGGTCCTGTCACCAATGCCCAGTATGAGACCTGATCTTGGGAGATGCTGAGCTCTGTTGAGTTTGTCTTGTGTGCAGTCTCCATTTTCGCTTAATTTTATTTATACATCCCATTCCATGGTGGCTGCCACACTATAAAGGTTTAGTCTCCTGTGCTGTTCCTGGGTGTTTGAAGTCAGTCAATGTCCGCTCATATTTTTACTTATCCCACTGATTACTGCTTCTCAGAATTGCGTGGACTGGAGTATCTGCCTAAAACCATCGAGTTATACTTAATCCTGTGGGCATCCTGGTCTATTGTGTATGAGATCGTATATAGCTTGGTGGATGGATTGTGTATTGCTTGATGTATAGCACACAACATTGTGCAGTTATGGAAACAGATTAGTTCATCTGCCTTTTCTCCTTGCAAGCTATAATATTCTAGCAGGTTTTCTTCCATCTCTAGCGCAATAACTTTGGGTGGCTACATCTGTGCAAATCCCAAGTTTCAGAGTGTACTTCAAGTCTTAAAAGTAAGGCGTCTCTTGATTTAGAGCATCTGAAAGGGAAGAAAGAGGAATGCATCCAGACTCTGTCATGTTTTAGTACAGCCATGGCTTCAAGCACCTCAATGATTACCTGTTTATCAAGCAGCTACTTGATGGTACAAGTGCTGCAGGAGGTCGTGATGATTCCTCAGGCAGCTGTTCCTCCTGCTTCCCACTGTAGCACGTTTTGATGCTTCTATGGTATCAATGCCTGACAGAGGCATTGAAGAGGCATCCTCTTAGAAGAATGTTAGTGTGCTGCTGCAGACACATCCAACACTGGTCAAATATTGGTGATATGCAGAAGAGGGGGCTCAGGAGTTGTCGGAGTAGGATGAGGGGGAAACAAGGCATCTCTAGAGAAAGAAGAGCAACTGGGGCTGCTAGAAGCAACTTTGGGGGCTACAGGAGTTGGAGGAGGGGCTGAGAGAAATGGCTTACAGACATAGCCAAGGACTCTGTTTGTAGCATCTAATTACTACCTGGTCAGAGAGGGCTTTGAAAATAGAAATCTGCTCTTCAACCTAGCTTTTAGCAGCCTGGAGCATAGGATTGCTTTCAAGTATGCAGTAAGTGTAATCAGTTATGTGGTTATATATTTGCTTGTTATGCCTTTGCTGCAAGGAAAGGTCGGGAAGGAATTGCCAGCTGGTGATTCTGTAAATGGTCCCAAACACGCCTGAGATGCTCCTGTTACTAGTATCTGGCTCGAAGTGAGGTGGCTTCGCACAGTGACCTATGACTCGTATGCGCTGCCATGTTTCTGCCTCCAGAGACGTGTATTAGAGGCTGTGTCTAAAAGTTTCCGAGAGGACTTAGTCATTGGAGTGCTCGAATGGAGCCCCACTGACATTTGTTCTGCTTTTTTTCCAAGGCAGAAGACGGGTTACCTTTAGCCAAGCAAGCCTCTGACTTATTCTCCTCCACCTGTTTCATTTCAGCGGAAAGTAACTAATAACTTCAATAACTATGGCCAAGCAGCCCGAGGGGAACTAGGTTACTGAGAAAACGTCACCTCAGGTTCCTCTCCATTTCTGGATCCTGCATATACAAATGCAAAGACTCTGTTAGAAGCAGCGCGGTTTCGTGAATGACTCCTCTCTAGTAATTGAGAGATCTAGATTAACTTCCACGCTCTGATCTCGCTCTCGACAAAACTAGAGACTTGTTTCTCACCTTAGCTAGCAATCTTTTGCTTGTCCCATTCTTCCTCTGCCTGTTTAGGCTGTAAGCGTTCGAGGCATGGTTTGTCCACATGATGTGTTTGTGTAATGCACTGGCCTGTGGTTACATGTCCACATCTGTGCCCGATCTGCAGAGGATATTGGTCTTTTATAGCTCCCAGCTGGCTGGCCTGGCTTTCCACCTCAAGCTGCAGAGAATCCTGCTTTTATTGCTCTGCTGGTCCCTCTTTCAACCCTGGTGCTTGCCAAGATGGCACCTGCCACATTTGTACAGAGCAGGGCAAAACTAGCCCCGATGTCTGCAAGAAATGTTATGGCAATAAAAATAATAAGAGGAAAAGTAGAAAGTGAGAATCTGGCCTGTGAGGCTTGACTTTTGCTATAGGTCACTGATGGAAGCGTGTACCATCTGCTCTGCCAAGTGGTATTTTTCCAGCATCCTTTGCTACTTTTTTTTTCTTCCCCCTTAACCGTGTTACACTGCATTTGTAGGAATTCCCTCCCCTTCCCTCCAGTGCTTCCAGACATCTGCTCATCCCCGGCCCCTTCTGATAGGCAGCTCCTTTTATGTTTGCTCTCTCAGCCTTACCATTTCAACAGAGCAGAATGTCGGTGTTGGTTTTGTCACTGGGAGTGACTCAGAAAGGGGATTTGTGCGTGGCCAGGCGCCAGGGAAGAAAACACACTGTCAATGTACATTAGTGCAGTGCCAAGCCCTTCCTGGGCACAGTAACTTTCCTCTCAAGGCTGCTGCGTGCCAGGAAGGGAAGGCGTGCCGAACAGGGGAGAAGGAGGCAAATGGGAGCAGCTTGTGCTGAAAACTGACCTGGCAAACTTAGATCAACTACGTGCCCTTCTGCTGGCATTCGGAAGGTACTTCTCCAGAAGACAAATAAAGGGCTCTAGTGCTGTCTGGTGATTGTTCACGTCCCACCCGGTAAATGCTGTGCCTGCAGATTTCATGACAGATACCTTTATCCTCTTGCACGTGTGCACTTGTAGGGTCTGGGAGGTGCTTTAAGTGGAAGATAGGATAAATTACCCAGATGAGAAGAAGAAGTTATTGTATGCTGGAGTAAGTCAGGCTGTTTCACCCAGTCCAGTTCTGTGCTCCCATCACGCAGCCTTCAGGACTCCTGGGTGGGTGGGAATAGTATGAAAGCATGAAGGCTGGTGTTACACAGAAAAGTGATCTGTGGGGCAAACGAGGCATGGGAATTTTGCCTAGTGTTAGTGGTGGATTTTTACCCTTCCTGTCTGTAAGTACCACATTCAGAGCACACTACTGGGATGTTAGTTATGCTGCGTAAGGTTAACTGCTGCTGCATAAAGCGGTGTAGTTTCTTACTGGGAGATGTGTGTTTAAGGAGCAAGGTAATTCATCTTAGTGCCACCTGTTACCATTATATGGATACTTGACCTGACCTGCTGGAGGACCTGTGAGTTCATGTTTGTTATGGGAAGCACAGCTGAGTGTAACACATGAGTTTTCCTTGAGGTTACTCCATTCATATTCAGGTCTCGGGTGTTTGGCACTCATTCAGGGCCAAATTCGGGTACTCTTGTGAACGCTGTTTAGTGCCTTGCCTTCTCTTGGTGCAATGGCAAGGGCCTGTTCTGCATGAGCAAGGGGTCAGGATGTGGCAGCTGGTCTCTGACATGGCCAAACCTCCCACCTGCACATAATACACAGCAGGGGACATCACTGACAGCCCCAAGTGAACAGTCATCAGGAAAAGAATATGTTTCTGAAATAGGAGTAATTTGTTTTTCCAAGGGTTGATAGGTATAATTTGTGGTGTCTACAGATACAAGAGAGACAAGGCCAGGAAAGAGAAGATGATATTTTTCACTGAGCCCTGCTGGGAGAGAGTCAGGGAGAAAAGTGGGGCTGTTCATAAGTGCCTTATGGCTCACAGGCAGCAGAAATGTGGCTCTACACTCAGTCTCAGGGGTTTTCTCACCTGTGCCATGGACATGTATAATCTTGAACCAGTTGATGAACCTCAGCTTCCACATCTTGAAAAAAGATGTTGCGACATTTACCAGCTTCAGGAATGATTAAGCTTAAATATGTTTTCAAAGCTCTTAAAATCCTCAGGAGGGAAACTGCCATGTACAATCCTAGATAGAGAGTACCTTGGTAGGAAAGCATGTGTGAAATGTTTGGTTCTGCTTAGATTTAAAGCAAACGTAATTACAGGTAGTCTGTTGTGTCCAGCAAATAGAGGAGTGGAAAAGGGAAGCAATTTTGGTACCAATGGATCTTAGTGCTGTAGACTCTGAGCTTCTAACAGTGTCCATGAGGCTGACTGAGATAGCCAAGTCATCCTGCTCTCTTCAGCTATAACTACAAACTCTTCAGGACCTCTCTGCAAGAGCGAATGGTAGGGATGTGGTTGCCTGCCAGCTTTGTATCTTGGGGGAAGTCCTGCGGGTGAGACCCGGGCAGCCCAGCCCAAAGGCAGCAGGCTGGTGACAGGAATGGGACTGAAAGGACAAAAGGAGCCATATGTAAGCACTCCAGATTCTTATAGATCAAGAAAAGAATAATAATTGCGAATAGCAGATTCTCACTTTGTTTCATGCAGCTGTGAATACTTGTCTCTGAAACCAGCCATGAGATGAAAGCGTGTGAGAAACAACGGTTTTCCAAAACTGTTCTCCAGCTCATGCGGAGAGGAAATGCACAGTATGTTTTAGAAGCTGGCTGAAGGAAATGTTCTTAACTTTTTCCTGCCTTTTCCCCTAGTGGCTTCTTTTCTTAACATCCCAGTCTTTAAGAAAAACTCATGTTTTAATGTAACCAAAATATAGTTCCTCTCTATTTTTAGAAATTACATAAACAAGTCTAATAAATGGAGAATGATGGTGGTCAGGGAGCTCAGATTGGCTTTGGATATTGAGCAGAAATAGATGTGGACTTAACCAACCAAAGATTCCATAAAGTGCATTTCTTTTCCTTTTTTTTCTTTTCCTGGAACTATTATGATTTCAGGATTTTGGGATCATGTATAAATAAATCTGGCCAGCAGACTTGGCCAGAGGTTTGGAAAGATCATTTCTTGCACTTTTTTTGAAGAATGACTAAAATTAAGCATTAGAAGTTTGACTGATAACTGTAAAACATTATTGGGTGCTTTTTCTGTTAAGTTTCCCAAATGCTAAGCTAAGGTCCAGTAGCCATTGGGAAACCAAGTCCCACTCTGAGGAGAAAAAAGAAAGCCTAAAAAAGAAAAAACCCTTGAGGGATAAACAATTCTAACAAGAACAGCAAGATGATAAAAATGAGGCAAAAGGAATATGTAAGCTGGCTTTTGGCAAAGGGTTTCCTAATTGCTGGCTTGTTGGTCTGTCTAAACTCAAGGAGCTTCAATGCTCGAGGCATTTAAAGCCAGACTGCACAAAGCATTGGAGAGCCGATAAATGCTGCGCAGGGTTTAGAGGGAGGATAAACACTGCAGGAGCCAATAGAGGTTCTAGAGGTTCCTCCATTTTTAAGCTAGCATCACCCTTGGACCAACTCCTTGGTACAGCTTTTCTCAGTCCCAGCAAAAGGCTGAGTGGGATGTTCACCAGCCAGGAGGCCTTTTGTCTTACCTGATAAAATATATGGTCTTTTGAGTGCATTAGACTCGGATACTTCTCAACTTACAGGACTATAGATTCTACCTCAACAGGGATACTGGACATTAGGAGCTAGTAAAGTGTGCACTAAATAAAAAGGATCCTGTGTTGGCAGCCATAAATAGAATAGACTAGAAAGTCAAGGAAGATACTTCAGTGTTTTCTGTCAGTTGGTACCAGAAGTGTTGGGTTTGTAGCAGGACCTAGGCTGTACTAAGCCAAGTATATGCATAGACACTGGAAAGCTGGAATTAAGCCCTGGCCCTAAACTGGGAAGCCCAGGGGTGAATTCTGCTTTCCCACATCCTGTAATATGCTCTCGGCCACAAAATTACTGGCTGAACTAGGAACAGAAGCCAGTCAGTGCTCTGCCTGTTTTCCCCTTACCTGGGGTTTTTGCGGCAGGCCCAACTCGGGATGTTTTCGCAGTCTCTGGCATATGAGATTTTACAGGTGGGATTTTCAGGCAAGCACCTGCTTTTTAGGTTTTAAAGGAGTCTTGGAGGCTCCTTGGTGGATCTGTGGTGCCAGGATTTAAAGCGTGTGCGACAGCAGAAACTCGTGTACCTAGAGCAGTTGACAGGCACAAGCAGACACGCTGAGTGAGCTTCTGAGTTTGGAGCAGGCACTGAGACACAAGCTCAACTGACCCCTAGGTGAGGAGGAGACTATTTATACATATGCAATGGAAGAGAATAGACTGTACTGTATGTAACAGCTTTACAAAGTGTTTGAGATATAAATATATTCATTCCATTGGGTCCTTCCTCCAAAATGATAGCTCCCTGATGAAAGCTGTGGTCATGTCAGGGTCTATAGATCAAAGTCATATATAGAAAGGTTAGATCAAGGTTGATTTGGAGAGAAAGTTCCCTGTGCAGACACTTTCAGAAATGCCAAATCAAATAAAGGCTCCCTCTCTTTAACTAGTGTTCAGAAATACCTGGAGGGAGGTACCTCGTATGCATGCATTGGACTGCCAGAGAAGGACAGCGACACCAAAAGCATTTATACAAGTGTGCCTGCTCTGACCTGGCTGAAAGGGTCCATTGGTAGAGGGAAATGGGTTCACCTAAGTTTCACTCAGTGTTTCCCCATCTCTCTGGCCAGCTGATACATGTTGCCCCAAATGCAGACACATCCTGAGTAGTGGACCAGCTTCTTTAAAGATGCTCTGCTGGTAGGAAAAGGACCTTAAGGCAGTTGGTGCTCTTAAACCAGTCCTTTGTTGCAAAGGCCTCATCAAGTGAGGATTAGCTTCTGATTCATCTTTTCTGCCTCTCTGGCCCCAGTATTCAGCGTAGTGTTCAGGGAGGAAACTCGTACACCATGCAGTCAGCTCTGTCAAATATCCTCCAAGGGGGCCCTTAGTAATTGCCAGAGAATGGCTCTTCCTAGATTTTTTTTTTTAAACACCAACCCACTTTTAACATTTTTTTTTCATGTTATACCTTTCTTAGTAGGCTTTTAGCTGAGAACATTGGTGATGAGTGTGGTCTCAGCAGCTATGGCCACCAGTACCCAGTCCTGGCACCCTTGGCTTCAGAGCAACTGTCTTGCTGGGACACTGATTCCTTCTAGAGGGCATTGGTCACACAGATGCATGCACACATACTCACACACATGCCCATGCATGCAGAGACCCATGCGTGGCCTTCCAGGTTCTATGGTGGTCAGCAGGAAGTTTGGTGAATGCAAAAAGAAAGAAAAGAAGGGTTTGGTGGCTTCCATGTATTGAAAGGTGCCAGGCAAGCTGAACTGCAGCTGTTAGCAGGTACAGTACTGATAAAGTACAAGGCTTTGGGACCTCTTGGCACTTGCCAAAAAGAAATTGCAAACCCAATTAACCACATCAGGTGATGTGGCTCTACTAGAGTAGAAGCTAAGCTTTTCAAACACCTATGCTTTACTCCTGCAGCATGTGCGCAACATGAGTTGGACAGATGTCCTCTGCATGCTCTTGTTTATGTTAAGCAGAGAAAGGAATCCCAGGGTGATGAGCACAGAACTGTTGAGTCTTGCTAGAAATGGGTCTCTTCTAAGTATCTCTTCAGAGTATCTTCCTTACTTAGTCATATGGAGATGATGGGTTCCTCATGAACTCTGGTCCTAAATTACTGAAGATGTTTTGAAGACCTTGATATGTACTTGATCGACTATTAATAAAACAGAGTAGGTGCACCTTTCTAAAGATAGTAGGATCCTTGGCCTCTGCTCTTGCTGGAGAGTAGCATCATTATGTATTTATACAACACCAGCATAAACAGTATTTTCCAGAGAGCTTTACCACTTGAGCCAAAAATGTTTTGGAAACAGAAGTTGAAGTGTTCAGAAACATCCTCTTCCTCTGAAACCTGCCATAGGTCACTTCATGTCAGTGCTATCCAAATATCCTGTGGACATAATGCTAAAGGACAGCTTGATGCCAGTGTCCCAGACTGTTGATGCAAACTACTAAGTTGACCCAAATGAGCAGTTCTCTGAGGACTAAGGAGGCTTCAGGCAGGCATGAAGCCTACCCGAAAAATTACAATGAGGAAAGGGCAAAGGACCCTGTTCCTCAGTAAACACAATTTGAGCCAGTTGATAACTCAGAGCCTTTCCTTAGAAGTGCTTGTGGTCAGAGGTGCTGCTTACCCAGCTGAACCCATCAGGAGACCACAAATGCATGGCTAGGCCACCCCTTACATAGCTCCCGGGAACTGCTGGAGGGCTTACACAAACCAAAGGCCCTGGGGCTCTTGCTTGACCTGCCTGCAGTGGATGGTCTCCACCTGGAAGCATCTGGAGCATGCCCTTGGTCTGCCAGTGACTGCTGGCTCTGTGGGCTGAGGAAAGCGAAAGCACCAAGGGCCTTGTGGTGAGGTCTTCCTGGATGTCCCTTCTCAGCAGGCTGCTGCTGGCAAGAGCATACTCTGTGCTTCAGTTCTGATGTGAACGTCCATGCGTGCGAGGAGCGTGCTAGGCCTCGGCATGCCAGCCGCTCTCTGAGGGGCAGCATCCTTGTGGGGGCTGAGCGGGCGGCAGCTCATCTCCCTCCTGAAGGGAGGTGTTCCAGAGGAAATTCGTTCCAGCTTGAACGTAACCGTTCCCCTTGTGTTACAGTGCACGTCAAATGGCACAACCAAGCCAATGCATGACCTGGTTTTTTTAATCTTCCAGTCAGTAGGTTTGCCTCGCCCATTCCCTCTTTCTTTTACAAATGTTCATGTTTTAAAATTCTCCCAGTGTTGTTTGGTTTGGTTTTTTTTCCCTTCCTGGAAACGGTATGGTTTGGGGATCCTTGAACTAGATCTTGTTTTCAGGCAGGCCAGTGCTTGCAAGACGCAGGTTCAGTTTTGCCTCAAACTAGAATGAAGACTAAAGTTATAAGTTAATAAGCAGCTTTTTTATAGGTACTGTGGTTCTTGAAGCAATTTTCTTGAATTTTATCCTGTTGTGGCTGAAATAACCCTCTGCATCTGATGAGAAGAAGCAAGGAGGTCTTCCATGTTTTAAGATACCAGAAGAACGGGTTTCGGCTTTTAACAAGAAGGAGCAGAATAAATTCCGGGCCTCATCACAGGAAGGACCTCCAATTGCTGAAATCTGGAACATTTTGAAAGCTGCTTAAGGAGTGTGATAAACAGCCGTTCTCGGAGCTAAAATGTAACTATACAACACGATGGAGAGTAGAGTACTGTTGAATGAGAGAGAAATCTAGTTGAGACAGACGCATAAAGGGCTTGATTCAAATCCCATAAAAGTCAGTAGGCATCTTTCCTTAACTGAGGACTTGGGTTAAAGTGTGCTTCAGTTGGTCCCCAGGTGAGAATGTGCCTGAATTTTCAGATGCTCTAACTGCAGATCTCATTTTATGGAACTTCTGGACCCACCTTCCCTCTACATCCAACCAATGAAGCATGGGGGTGTAGCACAGTAACTCCTAAACAAGACAGGCTAATGACCAGAAGACCAGCATCCCTTCTCCAAAGCACAAATTTTTTGAGAGAGACCCAAGAAATCCTGTAGATGATAATAGAACAACCAGGCTAAACGGGGAATTTTCTTTCTAAATCAAGTTCTTATTCGTAGGGTCTAAAGTACCCAAACTTATGACCCTTTCTAGCTTTTTCCAACATCTATTGCTTGTTTCTGAATTATTATCCTTGTGTCTAACTCGTGGTTTTGGAGAAGATGATGATAATTTTATTTTTGACTGCAGCTAAATGCTTGTGGTATAAGTAAAAACCTTGATTGCTCTTGCTTCCCCCATGGGTACATGACATTGCCAGTTTTCCCTGTGCTATTGTCTAGTCTGTATAGCTCTCTCATGTCCCCCGTGATTTGTCTTCACCTTGAACTGTGTAGGCCTTTCCTTCACGCCTTTGTGCGTAGGAATCCCTCTCACATTTTCATTGCCTATTTCTAGACTCTTTCCAGGTTTGCCACAGGGTGGGAGCGTGATATTTTGGGCAGGATAAACTATTGCTCAGAATTGAAGCTTCATTATTTAATACAGTGATGAATTGAACTAGACTGCTGGGCAGCGAAAAAACAAGGACAGAGAGATGCCAGCAGTTGCATAGTTCATACCAGCTCTAATTACTGCTATCAGCTTATATCCAGATGGATCAATTTGGTCTCCAGGCCAAATCTATTCTTTGCATAATCCAAATGAAGGCAACAAAGTTGTGCCTTGGATGAATCTCATGTCTTAATCCAGACTGCTCTGCAGTTGGCAAGATGTCTCTATTTGTCTTGCACGTTTGCCTTGTCTCTCTCAAACCACATTACTGGATCCTACGTGGTTTTTAATGGGGGAGGGGGGAAAAGGCTTATGTCACCATTGAGGGTGTATATTATGTATACCTGAGAATCCTGGAGACAAGATTTGGTGGAAAGGGTGTGATTGCTGTTGGGGGAATCATGCTGTTATTTCACATGGGGAAAGCTGGGTGGGTGTGCACCTGCTAGGTACTTGTTACATGGAAGGAAGGAAGGAATATGCAATTATGTGGTAGTTTGGGGCAGTTGAAGTGTATAATGAGGATTGCTGATGACAGCAATTACATTTTCCTAGCAGATAAGTTAGTTCCAGATTGCTGGCTGAGTGTGTGAAGCCAGTGCCTAGTCCGAGATTCAATTTGCTGAATCTCTCTTGCTTCCTCTCCAAGTTTTCTTCCATCTGCCAAGTATGTATTTTGAAGGAGCATATGCAGTCCTGTCCAGAGGAAAAGTAGCTCTGGAACCTGTTGGAGTCCCGCTGGAGTGCCAGTAGAGCTAGTGAGGAGACTTTTTTTCTCACTTCTGACCTCATGGCCCTTCCACAGGGGCTGGGCAGAGAAGCATTTGGCCTCCATTCTCCTGCTAACAGCGGCTGTGCTCTGTTAATTCTCTCTTGGGTGACAGCCATTCCCTAAAGAGAATATTTTCGTGACTAAGGCCAGCCTAATCTAGTCAAAGTTTGCTGCTTTAAAATATGCAGGATGGATCCCTCACATGGTATAAATTGCCATGGTGGTATCCAAGTCACACTGAGGATCTGGTCCATCTGTTTTAAGTGGTTGCCCCTTGGGTTTGTCTCTGATTTACAAGTGGTCTGTGGATTTTACTCTTGACTTTCAGGAGTTGGAGGGCTTTGATTTCACCATCATCCTACAATAGCAGCAGTTGTTTTTCCATGACTGGGAAAACTCGGTGCTCTGTGAACCTTCCAAGTTGACACCCTCCTAGGAGCATCTAACAGCAACAGCTGTAAAAATCAGAGTGGGGAAGGAGTCAGTCCCTCTGCCAAAAACTCTAGATCACCTTCCCCACCCTTTCACTCTTGCTAGATGCAGGGCTTTTCCATGTCTTCAGGATTTCATTTCTAGTTGGCCTTCTGTAGTAGGTATGGCCCGAAATAATTGAAGGTCATCCATTGTTTCACAGGGCTTTGGAACAAGCCCTTGCTTGAGGACCAGATCCTATTTTCAGAAACCAGACCAGGCTGTGTTGGAGAATGGGGAGACGCTTGGCTCCAGAGTAGTAAGTTCCTGGCACCACTGCTTGGAAAGGTTTTTGGGTACGGAAGTGCCTGCCTGTGGGGAAAGGAGGAATGATACCTGTAGCCTATATGGTGGGTCTGCCCTCCCTTGCCCATCTGGGTGATGCAGTGTAACTCCTGGGGCGTAGGACAGTAACACTTGCTGAGTTCAGATACCTGGAAGAGCTTCGTAACACTCTGCCCTGTCCCACTACAGAACCACGCCTTTCTTTGGTGGTGAATCTCCATTTCCTTTTCCAAAAGTTTGCCTTTCCAAGCTACTCTTTTGGCCGTGTGTCTGAATTATTTTTCTGTTTATATCCAACTTTTTGGGGGTGAGAGGGGGGAAAAGGCAGAGTTAATCACCAAACAAGCTCCAACCCCTATCTAGCTGCTTTTTGCTTTTAAGGAAATGAAGTCATATTTGTGTGCGGAGGTAATCCAGAAACGTGAGCTCCTGCCAAGGCATTTGTTTACACAAAGCTTAAGGGAGGTGATGATTGTGTGTGCCCAAAGCTTGAGCAACTACCTTACATTAGAAGGAAGGTGACAAACATTTCGGCCTTGATCCTACTGAGACAAAAGCTCATCACCAGCAAAACCAATATTCCTTGCCATCCTGGTGTGCCTGGGAGCACACGAGGCAGTCTGTACTCACCCAGCCTTGTTGCTGCAAGTAATGCTATGAATTTCTGTCATGCTGTCCAGCTGAGAGGGAAAAGTGATTTAAAAACACCTTTTGAACTCTTTCCCTTCCCTTCTAGCTAGTTTGTTCAGTATGACTATTTTTGTTTAAAAGGAAAAAAAAAAAGAAATCAAAACAAAGAGAAAGGATTATGTAGAAGTTGCACTGGAAGCATGAACAGGGCTGTTGGCTTTCTGGCTCAGTCCTGTGTTTTATAACCATGAGAACACTGTTCCTTTTAACCACTGTTTCCCTTGATGTATTGGAGCAATGAAATAAGAAATATGTTGCGGTGGCTGAACAGCCATTGACATCTTTCAGAGACTTTTGGAAACTTATTTGTTAGAAATGTTTTGCTTTATTTGGGTTATTTTTTTTTATTACTGGGAAATAATGGGAAAATGGCATCTACACATGCTTATGGTTGTTCTTACTGCTTTTTTAACATTTTATCATCGCTGTAATCAGGGTCCTGAAAATTGATGTGTCGTAACAGCATCTTTCTTATATCGTTATTAGCTGTACCACAGTTTTATTTGCCTGGTACTTTACGACTGAACTTAAGAAATTAGTAACCTTCTCCTTGTGTTACCATTGGAACTAGGTAGTTATAATGTAGCATCAAAGGCCTAGGGGTTAATTTTTATGTGGTACCACTGACAAATGAAAATCACTGATTAACAGTTTTGTTTCACCATTCCCACCAATCTCAGTGGAATCCACTGTATTCTTTAGCGAAGCTGCTAGAATTAAGGAACTCTTCAAAATGAGAAGAAATTTATAGTGGGCCTTACCTGCTGCCTTTGCTCTTAGATATCGCCCTATGGGCTCAAGCAGTAAGTAATCATCTAAGATCTTCACCTGTTCCAGAACAAGCCAAGATTTAGTAGTGAGGTAGGGAAAATGCTGTGACTGTGAAGATAGTTCCCTCTGAACACCAGGGCTTGGAAGACAAATTACACAGCAACTCTGAGGCCAAACCATAAACTATATTCCCTTGCTGACCTCAGCTTCTCAAAGTCAGCTCTCAGCATAAACAACTTCAGGAAAGGCAACTTGCCCAATGGGAGTCTGTGCGTTTACTAAATCAGCATCTGCCCTTGCAACCCATTGCTTCCTTTTTGGTAAATTGAGGAACAAAGCACTCTGAAAAAGACACTTTGCTGGAAGCCGAGCTGCCTGGAACAGGCAACGGGAGTTCATTCTGGACACTTGAGATGTGTAAACGACTCTGTACTTAATAAATGTGGCAAATTAATTTCCAGCTCTTCCTCGTGTCAGGTTGGTTTTCCTAGTTCATCTACGTGACCCCAGATCTGCAGAGTCTGTAAAGGCAAAACCTATCATTTAGGAAGTGGTTTTGCTTCTGTAGAGGAAGTAAGAGTTGATTTCATAACTTTAGTGTCACCCACCGTTTAGCTTGGTGGACACACGAAGATAGCTGGAAAACACTAAGGCTGCTTTGCAAAAAATGGCACAAGAATGCTAGTGCCAAAATCTGTCATTGCCTCTGCAGAGCTTTTTCCCTATTTCTCCCTCTACCCTCACCCCAAAGGCTGAAAACAATAAACATTTCAATATTTTTTTTTAAATGAGCAGTATTTAAGTGACTATTATTTAGATTTAAAGAATTTCAGCTATGTACTGTAGAGCACTTCATGAGAAAAGAATGGCACTGAGAGCAGGGAATGTTCCCTGCAAAGAGACTTCTTTAGTCCAGCAGAAAGCTGTAATAGTAGGCAAAATGGTTTCTAACCCAAATAGGAAGCAAAAGTTGAAATTTTGAGCCATATAGTAGAAAAATATTCTGAAGAGTTTTTAAAATAAGAAGTGTCAACATAAAATGTCAACGTTGCCTAGCAAAATAAAGGTGCCCAATATGTCAAAGTAACAGTTTTCATTTTGAATTGACATTTTGAAATGAAAAACACTTCCTATTGAGATGTTGGCTTTACTCCAAAGCTCTCTCAATTGGAAAATTTAATAAAAATTGATATTGTCCTTTGGAAAAATTTTACTTCAGCCTGACCTATGTTCTCTGTGGGAACTTGTTTTATTCTGAAAACTTCAACTAGTATTAGGTAGGATGTAGTAAACCCCCTTTTCAGCTTGCTTTAGAGTTTGTGTAAATTTTTTGTCTTCCTACAGCAGTCTGGTTTCCTTAGCATTTGGAAACGATCTTGTTTCCAGCGTTACCACGGCATGTTACAAAGGAGTTATATTCAGGTGCTCTTGTGAAACTTTTGCTCTTTTTCTTTCATTCTTCATAAACTAAATCAAACTTTACTGTAAGCTAAATGTCCGTGCTTTGCTGCTCTTAAACCGAGCTGTTATAAAGGTTTTAAAAAGGAAAAAGGGAACAGAATCTCCAGATGATAAATACAAGTAGTGCCTAGTGGAAAAAGTCAAGGGGGGCAAAGAGGAAATAGCTGTGAAAACACTTTTTGAGCAAATAGCCGTGCTTTAACTTTGTGTTGCAAGGTTGCCTGGATACACTGGAAGAGCAGGGATCCTTCTATATATATATTAGTTAGTTTAGTGTTTACTGCTGGAACTTGGAATGTAACTCCAGGCACTATTTACAAATGTTTGGGATGAAGGACTTCCAGAAAACCAAACAAAGAGGGGAGGGAGGGAAATCATCCCCAAACTCGTCGTTTCTGTTTTCCCGATCGTGTTGCTATGTATAATCTAAAATAGTAGGTAGGTAGTAGCTTATATAAGCTGAGGTGGAGGAAAGGGGAAACTTATAGGGGTTATTGTAGGGCTAGACTAGATGGGCATGGAAGGGTCCGTGGCAGATGAACCTGCATGCAGAGCAGAGGCGGATGAGCGCAGCATCAGCTGAAGTGAGGCAGGAAGGGGTTTGTAAAGGAAGACGCCCGGTCTGGGTTTGTGATGGGTTCGTGGAAGTACATACCACCCTGGACCGGGAGTTGGAAACCCCTTACGTGATCTGCTTGGCCGTTCCCTCTGCCCCAAGCACCAGTGTAGCACTGTGCCTTGCCGTGACGCGAGACAAGTAATGTCTGCCTGTCACGTATCGCCCGCTCTCCCTCTGTGCGCCCTGTGGGGATGGGTTGTCTGTGCCATGAAGCGTCCTGGCGTTGTAAGCTTTTAGATGCGTTCATGTGATGTGTGTTTCTAGAATCCTCTGTGCTTACGGCTGTGCAAGCTGCTGGAAGGGTTACGTTTTGGATCGGCAAGCGAGAGGTTTGTGAAGGTCCTTAGTTCCTGGGAGGTTTATCTTGGTTTCTGGTTCCAGAGAGTGTGAGTGCTCTGCAGCTTTGAAAAAGGATATCCCAATCGATCAGGAATGCAGATTATGAAATGTTTTGAAGGCAGGAGGGAATAGTCCTTCCACCATTTAGATTTGGGTGCTGTTCTCTTGTTTGACGGATGCTTTGAATCTTTTTAGTTATGTTCTGCTCTGTGATTGTACCTAACTGTGGCGGTATTTCTGAGATGGGATACTCTTTTTGATCTTGGCATCACTTTCCTTGGGCTTGGAACTGCTCCACTTAGTGTTTCATTTAATCTGATTTTATTGACTGATCTTCCTTGGTCTGAAAAGGAACATGTTTTTCCATCTAGCTCTTAAATTCACACTTGAATCGAGACTTTCTCAGTGCTGATACACTTAAAAAAATTCAGGGTCATGTGGGAGCATCACAATTGGTCTGTGCTGTGTGTCACAGCCATGTGTGATTTCATAGTGGACAGAACTGCAGCGGATGAATTCCCCGTGCTCTGAAGCCCTACCACCGCAGCCAGGATGAGCCACCGTGAGCTTTTTTTTTTTTTCCTGTAGTGGTTGACGACATGTGGTGAAAGATCCTAATTCTGCCCAGTATGGGGTAACGATGCATCTTCACTGACTACTTTATTGCAGTTTTTTGTAAATCTCTGGGAAATGCTATTTCAGGAGCTCCCAGACAGCCGGACTTTAAAGTTCCTTTGCAAGACAAACTCAGTCAACGCATTTGATGATGATTTGATTTTAATGTTGACAGTCATTTCTACTATGCTGGGGCATATCTCATACCTTTCTCCTTGAAGAGTTAGCAAATGGCGTCAAATGCATTCAGTGCAGAGAGACAGCCCACTTTACCTGTGCCACTCGGCTGTGTTACACATTTAGGTCTGAACATTATCCTCATAATGAGGCCTACTTGATGCCAGCAGAAATTCAGAGTGAATTTGTGCGTGGGCCACAAGTTTTAGTTGGATTTCAGTCCCCTCGCGCTTGCTGAAGAGGAGTTTGCTTGTTTGTATGGGTATAAGGACTGCTCATGGCTTAAGGGGTTTCTCGCTGCCAGCCTGTTGGAATCAAACCCTTTAAAGGTCTGTCACGGACCCTGATCCCTAGATCACGCAGCCCCCGCTGCTACCTCCAGTTCTCTGCCAGTTTTGTGTGTAAAATGAAAGACTTCATTTTTCAGACGGTCAAAAATGTTTTTCATCAATCCTTAGGCTAGAAAAATTGGTAGTCAGTGAAAGCCAAATATTTGAGATGTTTGCCTCTGATAGGGAAGCACATGCTGTCAAAAGTGACTCTTATCAGTGCTGTCTTTGTGAAAGCAGAAAGATGTTCTTGGGTTTTGCATGTCTCCCCTACGTACCTTCAGCATATCTGTGCCTGCCTACGCTGCAGGCTGCAGCCTCGCGTGGAGATGCTCAGGATGTCTCGTTACAGTGGCACGGAGTTTGCCGTGACCTCATTTACCCTGCATAGCTTTCTGCAAGATAGCTGCGGCCAAGGATTCTGGAGGGCTATCACAGCTTACGGACCAGTTGACTCTCTGGATTTCTGCTGGTGTACGCTACGTCAGTCAGAGACGTGAAGTGGTAACCTCTCAGGTGGGCAGAGTTCTGTTGGCGGCTGCCTACGGGGCAGGTGAAATTATCCTGACAAAAGTGGGGTTTTGTAATGGCAGGCTTATAATGCTGCAGGGCATGGAAATGTAGGGAGAGGATGGGATGGTTTTAGATCGATACTTTGATATCGCCAGACGGACATTAGCAGCCCTCTGCTCCTGCGACGTGGTGATATCCTTCTGCCAGGGAAATGTTTTACGTTTGGCCTCTTGACTGATACTGCTCTGGTAATAGTGTGTTTCTTTTTATTTTCATTTCTGTGTGGATATTTGTGTCAGGTACTGTCGCAGCACTAGAAAAGATGATCAAATGAAAAAATACATCACAGAAAGCACTGCAGGGTGTTTATTCATAGGGGCATTGGAATGCTATGGCTGGTTTTATTCCACAGTAACTCACTATTTGGACAAAGGAATTTTGGTCACTGGCGACACAGGTTTAAAAGGCTACAGGCAGGTTAGGGAAATAATCAAGACAAAGGTGAGCTGGTAGGAGATGGAGCAAATAGGCTCCTGTTTAGTGCTTGGGGAATTACTTTAGTTATATTCTGCTCTTCAAATTAATTGTTTGCTCTGATCTGAACAGCTATTTACCCTTCACTGTATCAACTGAAATGTTTGCCTGCCTCAAAGTTCATATCACCTTGCAAGCAAGTTCACCTAAAGAAAACTTCAGCCTTAGCCAAGTCAGAAGGAAAGGAAAAAAGGGGGAAGAAACTAAAAGAATAGAAAAGGAATGTGTTTGGGGGAACTCAGGGAAGTGATCTGTGTGTTAGCCAGTGAATCTTAAACAATATTAACTTCTTAGCAACAATGATTCTGTTTTGTTTAACTAACAAAGGATATTGTAAGCAGATACGTGCATCTAGGGCAGATAAGGTTTGCATTGGACAGTTCTTTTATTGGCCTGGTATTTGATAATTCACTCAAATTATCTATGGGACAAGAATTATGCATATTTGCTTCTAACTGAGGCAGAGGTTAGACATAAGGCTCCCAGTAATTTTCCAGCTCCTTGCTAAATTTAAATCTTAATAGAATGGGGCCCAGCCTGTCATCTTTATGTTTTCATGCCAATCCCAATGGAGTGGGGAACCAAAGGGTAGAATGTAACCTGTCTCTTCCTCTCAATAGAAGAGTAGCACTTTTGTGTTTGCATCTCTTTTCCATCCAAGATCTCAAAGGGTGTGAATATTCTCTTTATGTCAGTGGAAAACCAAGGCATGGAGCAATTCAGTCACTATTCAGCCTATGATGTCAAAGCAGCAAGCTGGTTCGTTGCACCCCACATAATGAATTGTAGGAACACATCCTCTGTGAAGTCCTGCATTTAAGTACTAAACACCCTATAAAGAAGAATAAACTGAGGGAAAAGATGTTGAATGATTGCTAGCCTGCAGTTATGCAGGAGGGCAGTGGCAAGGCTGGGAACAGACCCTGGGAATCCTGGATCCCATCCCCATATCAAATTGCTAGATGTACCTCCCTTGCTTTGAGCAATCGTTTCCCTTGCTAAGGTAACTTCTTTTAAAGTACTTGAATTGTCAGCTAAAAGTCAAGTATAGTTCAATTTTTTTGGCTTTATCTCAGCTGGCTGAGGACTCCCTTAGTTCTGCACTGGACCGTCCCCACTGTCACAGCTGCCCCGCTTCAGTCCTAGCCACAAGAGACTGGATCACGTAGGGTGGGAGGCTAAACTTCTTCTCTTGCCACCTTCCCTCAGTCTTATAGTTCAGGCAGGAAAATAGGATAAATCTGGCCAGGTTCTTGTTGCCAATGAAAGCCTCTTCTATCAAAAAGGAAGAAAATAGCCGTTTCACTCTGCTAACCAGCTTAAATAAGGAGTAGAATTCATTTCTTAGTAATCAGGGAAATTAAATAAAGCTGAGGAGACAGAGCATAAGGGTGTAAATTTAGTTACTGAAGTGCTGTATTAAATTCCTGGATCAGACACACAAGGAGGACATGCCTTTCATGGGGAAAATGCCTTTTAGCCTGTCAGTCTTGGTGGTGAGAATTCTCTAAATGGAGAATTTCTTTGGCATCTGTGTGAATGTGAATGCCACACACCCAAATTTTACTGAGTCACACCTGGACCAACCCCAAAACTTCCAAAGCTGAGCTGAAATGGCCAGCCTTTTTCTTAGCTTCTCATCCCAGTCCTTTAAAACTGCACTCCTCCCATAATCCCAGCACAGATTTCCATGACATTCTAGGTCCCAGCTTGTCTGACAGGGTTGGGCCATGCTTGAACCTTCAACATGGTGTTGGTCACGTTTTCTGCTGACACCGAAGCCAGGTGGACTGGAGAGTGTTAGAAGATGTATTTGACTGAACTACTTCAGTTCCTGAATCACTAACAAATCACACAGGCAGGCTCTGGACACTTGCTGTTTGCTTGCGTATGTATAAATGGTTTATATTAACCTGTCTCATAAGGGTTTTGTTAGGATTAGTTAATATTTGCAAGGCATTCATGGACATGCAGCATATTAAGTATCATGAGCCAGTTCCTTCCTATTTAACTTGTATGACCTGATAAAGGATGCTGGTTTTCCTCTCTAATCTACATCTCATAACACAGCAACTTTCTCCTGTTTGGCTTCTCCTATCTTCAGCTGTTGGACAGGAACAGCAAAGCCTGAACTCTATTCCTCACAATGATTTGCCCTTTTAGAAGAGGGGGGCAGGGGAAGCCTGTGTAGAAGAAAGTGTGCGATGCTGCTTAGGCCTTGAAATGAGCAGAAAGTCGCCCAACAAAAGAAAATGAATACAAGCCTTTCAAAAAGGTGGATTTCTGAGCATAAATGTAAGCTCGGAGTGGCTTCCCTAGTCTCTGCTTAGTGTTAAGTTAATGGCTTCTGCTTCAGAGTTGAAGGGCTCCTTTGAAAGCTTATTTGCTTTTCCAAATGTATCAATTGATCTATTATTATCATTCCCCATAAATCTGTTGGATTTCTAGTATCTTGCGAAATACCTGTTTTTGATAATCTCATTGAAACTGGGTCATTGAAGATAGCTGGCAGGGAAAATGGTTTTCAATAGGCCTTTTTATTTCCTCATACATTGCAGGATGCGGTGTCAAAGAGTGAATTTGCTCCCCAGTTTTAACCGCAGTCAACTTCTGCCCTGCTATATAAAGATTTTTACTGTTCCATGCAATTCTTTGCATATAAAGTAAAATGTTTCTTCTAATTAAATTTCTCTTACCTTTCGTAAGCCAGGGTCTGATTTTTTTTTTTTTCCCTTCTCAGGGGTGGGGTGAATGCCCTTTTCCTGGGACAGCTGCGGTCAGGGTCAGTCTCATGAGGCTTCTGACTCCCACTGGCACGAACTTAGTTCTGCATCGTTTTTTCTGCGCCAATACTTTCCAGAGCTTCCCAAAATCATTAACCCTGTGAAAAACCTATTGGCGATGACCCAGGGCGAGTTAGGCACCACTGAATGTGGACGATGGTATTCTGGCCTGGTGAAAGGTCGTTCATTTTTGCCTTCAGAAATTATGTGGGAAGGCTGGAATGGGGAGGGACAACAGCTCTTTGCTGGTGTGAACCTCAGGTGTTGGGGGATTTTTGGTGCAGAGGAGCAATGGCAGATGGTGCAAGCATTTGAGGCATGTAGATGCAGCGAAATCATTGCCAGTGGCAGAACTGATGCTGCCTTCATCTGGATCAGGGTTTCGGTCTGGTATCTCCAGCCGCTCAATGCTGTTGACTTTCGGGGAAAAAAAGTAAAGAAAATGTTCTCATGGCTGGTCCTGGCAATCATGGCCACTCTGGGGCCATATGAGTACTGTCTAGTTCAAAGCATCACCTATGGAAATGATTGTGAAGAAGTCATATAGTAACATCTTTAGGTCTCTAGCAAAATTCACCTTCCCTCCAATTTATCAGCTGTAATTAGAGGAGGCATTTACCCCTCTTTCACTACGGAGAGGTAAATGCCGGGGTAGGAGGAGAACCTTGTTAGCAAAGGAAAGAGGGAGCTTTTAAACTGGATCTAGTAATTTTAGGCATAAAGTTAGGTTTTCTAACCCTCTGATATGAGGTATAGAGGGGTCTTTTTTTACAAAGAGCAGTGGGAGCAAGCGGCCAAGGTCATTTTACAGTTTGTCAGCTGGAGTGGGTATTGCTTACTGTAATAGCAAAAGACAGGATCAGGCAATCCAGAAGGTCCTCCCAGCCCTGTATTCCTAAAACATGTATTGAGTAACAAATATAAAGGGCAAGGGAACTCTGCTGGGGGGAGGCAGGGTACGTTACAGTTTGTAACTCAGCATATGAGTTATGACAGGTATGGCAGACCTTGGCTGGTGTAAACTGGCACAAGCTTTGGTGAAGCTGCAGTGGTCCAGTTCAGCTGAGGATTTGCCCCTTGGTGCTTAAAAAGTTAGCAATTTTATGCACAAAAATACAGTAATTTTTTTTTTTTTATTGCCCTTTAGCCCATTCCTGACTTATATTAGCCATCAGTTTTACTCCCCTGGGGAATATATTCCAGGCCAACAGATTTCTAGAGTTCACCATTTTCTGGACAGTAACCCTAGACCCTCCCTTTTTTCAAAGCTTGACTCCTTCCCCCCCCCCCCGCCCCCAGCTGAGCCCCCTGAGCTCATTCCTCTCTTCCATGGTAGTTTTCTTAGCAAGCTCTTGCCAGCCTTTCTACTCCTCCCCCATCCATCTGACTGTGCCACTCACATCTAGTCCTTTATATCTATCCTTATAAATCACTTTTGGTTTTCCTCTCACCCTTTGGCTTTTTTGGCTGTATTTCTGGCGTGTAGCATCCTGGGAGGAAATTGAATATAGAGGTGTCCTGCCTCTGATCAAGGAAACTTCCAGTTCTAGTCATATGTTGTTTTTGTTAATGCCACATTTTACTCCAAGCTTTGATCTGATTTACTTTCTACAGTCCATTTAACATTAACATTCTGCAGAGATTCTGCTATGAAAGCGTCTTTCATGTTATTTCCCTCTTCCCAAACATTTCTGTTTGCATTCTCACAGATCTCGCAGGTTTTTCTATTTAGTCCCTAGGTTTATGAACTCCTTTTGAATTGTTTTCCCTGCCTTCCCTGGTGCTTGAAGCACCTCCTGATTTAGATTCAGTATCTGAATTTAATTAGTATGCTCTCTCCTCTCATTCAGATCATTAAATTGGTCCACCAGGAGCAAAGTGAAAGGATGAACCTGGAGCAATTGTATGCCTATGCAGAGGATCAGACAAATGAACGGCAATAAGCATTAACGGAGAAATTGTTAATATCAATACACTTCTTTCCTGGGAAGAGTGTTGATGGGATCTAAAGCCAGGCAAAATGATACGTGAATGTTTAGTCTCAGGTGGCATCTTTTGCAGCTTAATCCAAATTTATCTGCAATAAATTCATGGCCCTGCCTGTTAAAGCTGTCAGCAAAGAGTGTGAGGAGCCCAGCCAAGATGTAACTCAAGAATGGATTAGCATCTCGCAGTCTCCCTGGGACAACACAAACTCTAATCTAGCTGCATTCCTGGGATAGAAACAGGACATCTGAATGACGGAATGCAGTTTGTCATCAAAGCATAAGCCTCGATTAAAGAAAACCCAGAGGTTCTGGAGCAACATAAGTGAACACACCAAAAACTCTCTGAATGAGAATGACAGAAGAGATGGAACCTAAAAGATCCTTAGCTAGGATTAGTCATTTATTTTGGTCTTTTGGGCCCTGGCCAGACTACTGCCAGTGCTAAGAGATCCGTGTTTTGATCCAATTCCATGGCAATCAATAGATTGCAAGGGCATATTTTATATGTTCAGCAAATCAGCAGGTGCCATTTGGAGATGGATTACTCTGTGCCTTCTATCCACATGTGCTTGGCATATGTTCCATTATTTATGTTCTCCCCAGATAGATCAATAGATATATTGATCTACTGAACGGGCTAATTTTTTTCTCCCCATCATCATAATAATCAGAGAACTGACTGATGACTGTATTACTTTGTTTTTGCTGTGTTAGGCTTTTAACTTCTTTAACTTCACCTGAGAGTTAACACAGTAGTTAATCTAAACTCATCTGTTTTTCATCTGGAAGTTTGGGCGTATATTTTGTGAATGAAGACACATACCCTGACAGATAACACTTACTGTAGTCGTCGGGAGGCACGTGAGGTTATCTCACAAGGGCAGCATAAAGACTCGGATGTCAGTAGAATATAAACATCCAAGGCACAGGGAAATATTGATAGTATGGGCATTGTGGCCTTGTCCTTTTGATAGAGATGAGAGCCGTGAGTGAGAACATGAGGTCATGTGAGGAAAAACCCCGATGCCCCAGTTTTTGAGGCCACCAGGTTCCTTTACGGCAGCATCTGCTATACCAAAGTCACTGTTGTTTTGGGAACTCCAAAACTCCAGTTTTGGTTACGCCTGCTTTGGCCAAGTGCATGATGGTGAGGCAGCAGTCCCATGGTCCTGGGCTAGCAAAGGGGAAAATGGCTTGCTGTCTTGTGTGGGGAAGAGGAATGGTGGCCCTTTGAAAGACCTAGGGGCTTTCTGAGGTAGACAGTTAGAGGCATTATTCAAGGTAATATCAGAGGTCTACAGTGCCGACACAAGGAAAAAAATTAGGCTGTTTTGTATGGTTGTCCAGTGGGAATGACTGAGGACTGCTTTCTGTGCTTCTTTGTAGAAGGCTGTACTTAAGAAAGCCGCTGTGGCTTGTTGGAGGCTCAAGTGAGGGAAGCAAAGGATTTTTTTATTCTGTGGTTGTGTCAGGGGAAGGATTTGGCAGCAGACAGGCATGCTAGAAAATTGTAAAGTGATGGAGACAAAGCTGTACTGGCAACATGGAATGAGTTGAAGGAAACTTTCCTTTAGGCTCACTGAAAAAAGGAGAAAATAAGTTTGACAGTTATGTCTCTATTTGTTTCTTCTCTAAAATGGATTGCATTTTCCTCTAGAGATTCTGCAAAAGATGTAGGCATGAGTAGCAGACGCTTCAATTGCAAATTTAGAGGGCAAGCTGTCTACCTTATGATTCTTATTCTAGAATCGGCACCACAAAGTACCCACTTGCAGAGAAGTGGTAAGGTTTCAGCACGTCTTGTTTCCTAACTTACCATTGGAGAAAACTTCCCAGGCTGGGAATTCAGTCTGCAGCTCAACTGAGGAGTGGAGTAGGAGCTGAGGGGGAAAGTATGATGTCTGTAGACAAGATGAAACAAGTCGGAGGCTCTCTCCACCTGCCTGTTGTTAACTTACATACTTGAGCAAAACCAAACCACCAACAACATCTAGAGACTTGTATCCTGCAACGCTCCGGTTTTTGTCCTCCCTAGATTTTGGAGAGGCTGCACCCGACCTTTGTATGTGCTGACTCTAGATGTGCCAAGCAAGCAGTTCAGTAACAAGCTAAGTGGAAATAATTATTTTAATTAGTGTAATGGGATTACACCACAGCGTTTCTGGGGACTGCTGTTCTGCTTCACGTAAGTTGTTCAAACTGTGCTGGCTATACATCACTCCTAAACCAACACATTATGTAGGGGTTTAGGCAGGGGAAAAAGGCATCGGCAAGAAAAATGCTCGATTTACTTCACATTTGATATTTAATAACACAAGGAATGTAGTATGGATTGCAATAGGTTTTTACTAGGACAGCAGATTGTTTTTGTAAGCTGTCATCATGCGCACCTTGCTTTCTCAGGAAGTCATAAGGTTATAGGTATTTTCTTAACCTTTGTTTCTTGCTTGTCATCAACAGCTGAAATCCCATCACCATCTACTGTGGGCAGAAAAAGCAAAGCTCTCTTTTATATGGGACCTTACCTTTTAACGGGAACAGGTCATCAGTCAGCTATCCAAAGCACCGAAGGCCTTCAGTCAGCATAAATTATAGCCATAAATAGTGGAGATCAGGTTGAGATACGCCTGAAAACTTGGGTATCTTTGGTGGCGACATAGTTGCATCTCAAAAGGTATTTGAGTGCAACTGATTACATCTGCTTTCAATTAGCAGAGGAAATAACTAGCAAATCATCAGTGTTATTTCCCTCCACAGCAGTTTTTTTGAGGCAGCCTTCCATAACCTTACATACTTGACAGCATATTTTAGCACTAACGCTTGGTACGGCTGTTTCTTCTCCTGAGAGGAACTGTGATTCTCACTAAGAATCACTGAATGCAATTAATTCATTTACTGTAGCATGGTCTGTTACACTTTGACAGATCAGCATTTGCTACTTGTAGCTGGTGGCAGAGATCAGGCAGCATCGACTGTAAGCAAACTCAATTTCAGAATTTCAGCGTTGGTTTCATTCCTTGGCTTCTGCCTGTGTGTTTTTCAAGTTGAGATTGAATTTGACTTTCATGTGCACAGTTCTTTCGTTCCTGTAGATCCTCTAAATGAGATTATAATGGATGACATAGCTAATACCTCCTGCCCTCGGTGAGATCATAGCAGGTTACTCGAACGCTACCTGAAAGTCAGATTATGGGGGACAGAGTAAATGTTTGGTGAAGATAAGTAACTGGGTGATAAAATAAAACTAAATGCCCATGGGTTATCCAAGGAAACCGAAGAGGGAAAACAGGCTGGGAGAAATTATAAGAATGGTTTATTCACATGGACATACAGTATTATATTAAACATGCTAAGTTTGGGGTATGCTAGAGCCTCTCTTTGTATTACATCCTTAACAGTCAAGTGAACATGGTTTTAGAAGAGTGGAATGTTTTAAGCAAACATTGCTGACCTAGATTTTCAAAATGGGTGAGCTTGAGGACACTGTCTTCATTTTATGCCTCGTTAACTCAGCCTGTTCTTCAGAGTTTCCATGGAAACTACCACTTCTTCGGTGACAGATAGAAACTTCGGATGGTTTGAGTAAGAAGAAGGTAGCAGGAGGTACTAGGGCAGAGAATGTGTTACAGAGCCCTAATGGAAGAAGGCAATGAATGAACTTTGAACATAAACAAAGGAGTGATAGTAGAAGACCATAAATGTCAGTGCATTGACAGCTAGGATGATTCAAAGTTATTGAGGGATGTGAAAGTACAAACTTAACAGAGCATGACCTTGTTCTGATAGTTAATGAAGTTAAGCTGGGCTCAGGATAGAATAACAGAGATCAGTCTGACTTTCTCATTATGGATGAATAAGCGGGGCTCCAACCCAAAATTTCAAATGCGATGGTGCTGAGAGAGTATTCAAAGAGCAGCGAGCCTGATGCAGCTTTGCGCACAAGGCACCTATGGTAAGAACGCACTTCTGCTGTACGGCCGTGTTGCACCCGATGCATTTCTAGGCTACTGTATATACTGCCCTGTCCCTGTCAGTCTGGCACTAATGGTATGAAGTTCTCATTAATTAATATAACTACACGATTGTATTACAGATTGAACTATTCTTGGCTGGTATTTTAAATTAATTGTAGGCTGGTATTTTCTGAGGACCTCAGAAAATGCTGTCAGCAGTCATTGTGCTTTGATGTTCACTGGGTGTTGGGCTCTTAGCCCCGTTTTAAAAATCACAGCCATGAAACATGGTAGAAGCCAAATTTTCCAGTAGTGCTTCCAAGCAGGTGCAAGTGGTTTTTGAAGGCTTAGCCACTTGACTTATTTCTATGAGCATGCTTTGTCACTGGCATTGGGTTATTGGTTATCTCTAGTGCCCCATAAGGAAGAGGTGCAACCCAAAGCACTTAATCTGCTTCATCATGGATATGGGGCAAGGAGCAAAAGTCGGACTTGACAGATCCATTGGCAAGTGGAATACAAGGGGCGTTTTTCTTTCTGATAGTGTAAGCCCACCCCATCTTTACAGTTTCAGACTAAAACGTTTCCATTCTGCTTTGAGAAAACTTTAAATTTAGATGCATTGCTTATAGTTTTACATCTTACTAATGTAATCTCATAGTTTATAAATCGAAAGTGATATAAAGCATTTAGATTCTTGTCACAACAAAAGATTTCAGCAGAGCCAGGCTGAAAATTATGCAGACAGTTGGGCATTAGAGAACGGAGAGCTGTAGATGGGATTCTAGACAAGTTATCTGATATTTTTCTCAAGCCTGTGTTTTCCAATTTGTAAAGTAATATGATGGTATCTATATTTTTCTAAGTAGTTCTTCTAAGGTCTAGGAGTTGAAAGGTCTGCATATGTACTGGGGGGATCTGTAACTATTACTGGCCAAACAAGAGGGCTATAACTGCAAGTGAGAAGGCCTTGAGTGGTACTGTCGTTTAGAAGTAAATTAGCCCTACTCTTGTGCTCTCTAGCTCAAGTGCCTTTTATTGCCTGAATACAGAATTCATTGTAAACAGAGCTGAACTGGGCTCCTGAGAGGGGCACAGGGTATCAGAGCTTGTCTTTCTCTGCCTTTTCGTTTGCAGGTTTAAGTTGTGGTCATGTAGTTGGTACACGGGCGATACAGAATGGAGGTGAGTCTGCCACAGCAGCCTGTTGAACACAAGCATCTATTCCATGAGGCACAGTTGGTGTGAAGACTCAGTGCTCATCAAGTTGACCTAAAAAGTTGGAGTGTAAATCTGGCTTCAGATCAGCATCCTAGAGTTTAAAAATAGTGCTAGCCCCCTGTCCTGTCATTGCACTCTGTCGGGAGCCAGCAAAATACAAGATGAATCAAAGAGGCTTTTAATGTGATGCTGGTGAGGCTTTGGTTGGAGCTCTTGGCTAGCTCATGTAACGGATCATCTCCAGTTCCAGGGAGCCCCACCATCCACCGAAACAAAGACCACAAACCTGGAGACTAGTATGCAGCAAGTCAGCTTTGCTCCTTGGCTTTACTTGTGAGATGCTGTTCATTGCTAGGGGAATCCTTGTGAACTCGCCACCCGCCTTTCTGCAGAACTCGGTCATGGGCTACAAGATCAGCTGAGCTAGAGCTGGGGAACGCTGCCTGGCTTGTATAAAAAAAAAAAAAAAAGAGTAAGCATCACAAAGCAGAGACAGTTTGTGTTATCACAAATAGTAACAGTGACACTGTTCTTTCCGCTTTGTATGCGATAGCCTTGCTGTTGTATCTAGCACAACGGTGAGCTTACCCCTTAGCTTCTTGGTTTGCTCTGCCTATGAATGGTCTAGGCCCCGTGCATCGCTAAGCCCGACTTTGCTAGAGAGGACTAAACCAGAGATCCAGGCTCTTTCCCTCCTCCCTTCCCCCAGGTGAAGAGGAGTTTGGAGCTGGATGCCATTTCGGCTCGGTTCTGTCTGTATCGGACTATAAGGTCATTGGGGAAGGTGGCAGGTGCCAGGCTGGATCAATAGCCCATTTAATCTGTTAACCTGGCAGTGGCTAGACCCTGGTGCTTGTATTGGTACGTTCATTTATAAAGCTGTCTGGGGCTTAAGGAAAACATACAATAAGGGAACTAGGGCTAGTCTGCCTGAGCTGAAGTGTCACATGAAGAGGATAAGTGGGGGCGAACCTGCTTTAAGGAGAAGTTTCTTGCAGCCATGGACACTTTGGCTGGCCTAACACTGCAAGGGCTTTTCCCTCGCCTATTTCTTTGATCTAGTGTAGTCATGTCAGGGGACTCTTGTTTATCTTTGAGCTTTCAAAGGATCATGAAAGCACAGAGATAAAGTAACATGCATTTGTTTAACGTTATGGAGTATGTAGAACTGCAGAGTTACCTGGACTGCATGGAAAGGCCTCTTTCAGTTCCTCTTTTCATAATTATGTGGGCATGGTTATTTGTAAAAGCTCAATTGTTCTATGCAGCCTTGAGGATCAAATGCTGCTCTCAATCCCATAAGCTTAATTAAAATATAGTTAGGCTGATATGTTTATGTTGCTGAAGCTGCTCAAGTACTGCAGCAACGTGCCTAGATGTAAAAGGAGAGATTAAACACATGAAGGCACGATAAAGGGGATTGCTGGGTGAGGAGTGTAACGGTGATCTCTCAGTGTCTATGTTGCCATACGTTTTTCCTGTGTTTTGAATCAACCTTTCCATAGAAATCACTGAACTTGCCTCTTGCCTGAGCACAGTCTTGCTTGACCACAGGCCAGCTAGCCTCCTCTGGCTGCTGGTCCTTCACCTTCAGCATCCTGCCTCTGATGGCACAAGACATGTTTCCAAGGAATAGCTCTTCTTCACAGGGATGGGAACTGCTGTTGCTCTGATTTCTTGGAGATTGGGCTTTTAGGTGCACAAGGATTGTGAAACAGAGGCTGGAACATGCTGTTTTACCAGACCTCCTCCTGTGTCAGCTCTCGCATCCATAGGCAGAAGAGATCACGCAACACGTGCCCTCTCAAGTCCCCTTTGGTGGGGAGTAGTGGGATCTTTCAAGAGCAGGAATTGGTTAGTCCCAGCTTCTCCACTTTGCCAGCAATGCAACTGTCTTACCCAAAGGCTATTTAGGAAGGAGCCCATCATGATAATAAGCGAATATCGAAAACAACATCGTATGACCAAATATTATGAAATCAGCAGACCACAAAAAAAATAGCAGAAGTTGCTGGGGCAGATTCCTCCTTTGCTTTCATGTGACTATCTAATCTACCCTGACCTGCCAAGTTATTTGAAAGGATGTTATTGTCTGAGCTCAGGACATAAATATCATAGCACCTCTCTGTATTTGCTAGCGTGGGTACAGTAAGGAAAACATATACCAGCAGGAGATTGGTGCTGGTAATGCAATTCACTGTTATGGCTCTTTGGAGGCAGAACTCACTGTAATGATCTAGTCTCAGTTTTGAGAAGATTAAATCTAGGAAACCTTTAGGATCTAGATAGGGGTTTTTACTATTACTTGTCCTGAGAAACAAGTACCTGCTGTTAATGGGAGCTGCCTAACTTCATCACATCTGACAGGGAAAGAGAGTACCTGACCTTCTTTGTAAGACACCTAAAGCAGAGATTATCCTTAATTATCCTCAATATTTGTCCTGTAAATTGTCCTGTGGCAGTTACAGGCATGCCCTGGCTTGGGGTGCGGGGAGGCGTGCCCTGGAGGCACACGGCCCTGGGAGGCAGGGTGCGTCCGCGCCAGCCGAGACGCACCGCGGGGTCAAAATCCTTCCTCATCTTCCTCCTTGTTTCCAGAGATCAGTAATCAAGTTGCTGAGCTTTACCACAAATAACCTGTTACCATCACCTGATGTCTTGCTCCAGGTGCTGCTGCTCCGGTCAAGAGCAGGGCAGAAGCCAAATCTGCCCTTTGCTCTGTGTGCCACGGGGGACGAGGGATGGCTCCTGCGCCCTGGCCCAAGGTCCGAGGGGGATGAGTGGGGAGGGAGGGAGGGAGTGCTGTATTTCCCCGTACTCCCCTGCCCGGGCGGAGAGTCCAAGTTACAACTGAGTAATCACAGCCACCCCCAGACAGCTCACTCCTTCCGTGAAACTCTCCCAAAGTGGGATTAATTACATGGTAAGGATAGAAAATGGGTCAGAAGTGAGCACTAGCTTTGTGCAAGGGTTAACCATGTGCGTGTCCTTTGCGTGGCCCAGTGCTGCTCACCCTCTCCAGCTGCCACAGACTCGCCCGCTCCAAGACCCCACCGATATCAGGGTAAGACAGGGCCTTACCTGTCTTTTGAGATCTCTAAACTTTTGGACTTGTGTTGTAATTCCCTGGAAGCGCACTGTAACTTGCTTTTCTTTTTGAGGTTGTGGTGGTTTTAGAGTAGTGTTATTTCCATCTGCCACCACCAAACAACCACACTTGATGCCTAATGTGGATGGAAGGTGGGGACAGGCAACAAGAAGTGAATGTGTGACCACAGTGTAATGAGTCGTAATCATCAGGGCGATGTCATCATCGTATTGGTAGTTAAGATTATGAAGATATGCAGATTTGTTACCTTTCTCAAAAGGTATTTCAGTCACTATGAGTCTGGCTTGACGCATTTAATTTCTTTGAGGTAGTGTCTCACCTGATTGTAGAACTGTCCTGGCTAAACATCTGTCTTTTCATACTGTTATAGATATTTTGGAAACATCCTCTCCTAAGCCATCATGAAAGCATCCTCCCTTTCGTGTCTGGAATTCAGCCCTGTCCTGACTGAGCAGAAAGTCCCATTCTTCAGAGCCAAGGAGGAACAGTTTTATTATAAGTTTACATAACTTGAAATACTAAAGGGCCCTAAAATTGGCAGTGTGGAAAACTTCACAACGTTATAAACCACCCGGGCTTCAGCACAGAGAACAATTTATCCTTGTCATATAACTCCACAGCTCCAGAAAACAATGCACAGCTCTGTCAGCCTTTCATGAACTTTTTGGTCAACGTGATGAGTTTCTTAAGAAATAAAATACCCCATCATCACCCAGGAAGAGGTATTTTAGACCAGCTTTAAGGCACAAACTTAATCAGAGTTTACTAAGTTATCCCTTCAAGTAGAGTTGTATGGTAGGGAAACAGTTTCCTTACAGAGCAGTTGCGCCTGTCTAAGTTTAACTAAAATCTGTACTGTCTTAAGATATTCAAGTTGTCCTCTTCAGGCCTAGAAACCAAAATCCAGCTGTCAACTTGCAGTTGAAGTATAAGTTTTCAAGGGCAGAGGGAATTCCTTTGTCTCTATAAAGAAATCGCCATGTGCCCTGAAACATGAGGTTTTCTTACTAGGCTACTCAATTTTTATTAAGATCCAGTGAGTTAATTATATCAAAATCCACTCTTTTCTTTCTAAAGAGTTTATTGAACAATTTCCCCAAACCCTGCTTATCTCTACCAAGCTCACTGGGTAATTTTAATCAAGTCCTCTCACTTTTACTAAGATCTGCCAAATTTATTTTGTGGATTGTCTCGGCACGAAAGGTGTCATGAAGTCCACCTCTGCCAGGCCAGCTAGGAATTGCCTCAGGCTTTCACGATTGGGAAGAAAGTAGGAGAAGTATAGGATCTCTTGAAGAAATGAGGAATGCATTTTATGCTTTCAGGTGCTCTGGGACAAACAGAGCTGAGGCTGGGATCAGGGTCCCACCCTTTTGAGTAGCCACGGCTAATAACATATGTTCTGTAAGTGTCAATGTTATTTAGAGTAAATAAATACCATCTTGTAAGTATTTGGGAGAGAGATGAAAGCAGAGGCCTAGAAAAGTAAATTCTTCTCTTAGTGCAGGGAAATTGCAAGGCATCCCAGGACTCTGAGATACTCTTCCAGGTCACCAATTCAATCCATCCTAACACAGCACTTTGTTGTGATTGCTTCCCACAAAATAATTCTGCCGCTTACGCACCACACTGCTGCGCAGCCCCTCAGAAGCCTGCTGGTGCCATCACGGTGTGCTTGAAAGTAGATGTCCCACATCAGTGACCACTGCCTGCGAGAACCCACCTCCTCGATGGCCCCTTGATCAGCTGCCGCAATGGATGCCAGAGGACAGCTTTTGTTTCTCAGAAGTGGAGGTCTACCCATCCTTGTTCCTTCTCCTTCAAACTAAACTAATGCAAAGAAGAAAGTGAAGGGTCCACGCGAGGAGTTACTCGGGAACAGGGACCACGCTGTAAGTTCTCATCTGCGTGCGTTAGCTGCTGGGACAAACCCCAAGACTCAATCCCTCCAGATCAGCTTGAAGTGCGTGCGCTGGCAAAGCATCGTGGATGCTTAGGCAACCGTTATCAGATCTCTGTTTATAAATACAAGATTTTGAATTTGGCTTGAGTGCTTAAACTTGCTAGCAGGCAGGCTTCCCCCCCAACAAAAGCACAATAACAACCACCACGAACAATCGCTGTTTCACCTCTCCCACATTAGCTATTAATAATGTTAATTTGCTTCCTTTGAGAGATACCATATGTTCCCCTTCCTGATCCCTCTATGGGCATAAGAAAAAACTAAGGAAATTAGAGAGACTCCATAACACTGATGGCAACATCCAATGTCTTATCAGGCTTCCTGTTGTTGGGAGTATTGTTTTCCTTTAAAGATTAATATTTACAATGGTTACTTAGTTATCTTAGTTCATTTGGTGACCATTAAAGATTCCAGCCCTGAATGCGATGAATGAACCTCCTTTTATTTGTCCTTGATGACTTATTTGTCTTGTGCCTTGTCTGGCTGAAAATCAAGGAAAATAATTATTGGGTTGGGCTTTTACTGCCATTTCATATGAGGGCTCAAAGTGCATGTTTCTGTTTGTTTTAGAAGGGAAGCCCTTACCCGCTCTTTCTGCTGATGTATGCATATTTAAGAATATATGTTTTGTGATTAGAAGCAAAGTTAAAATAGGTATTTTCCTCTATTTTTCTTAAGCTGCGTGCCTGGTTTTAGTACTCCTTGGGGGGAAAATGAGGATGTTTCGCATCTCATCCACAATTGTAGCAGCGGCCATATAGGCTCCCCAAAGGGGTCTTTGGTGGGACAGAAAAGGCAGTGTGAGCCTGGCAGCTGTGCACGGACTGAAGAAGTAACAGTCCAGCCCAGGGCCTCTCCATAGTTTTACCCTGTGTGTCAGCTGAAGTTCAGAGGGGTTTCTCAGCAAGGGCAAAAGACACAGTCGTTTTTCTCTTGTATTTTTTAATAAAAGCCCAAAGGCACAGCAGGAGTGGTCACTTAGTGCGACACAGGGGGGTCTCAATCCAGCCGCGGGCTCCCAGGGCTAGGGAGGCGTTTCTAGGCCTCCTCTAGGCACGAGGGTTTTTGAAGTCACCTTGAGCTGTCTTGGTCCCTGCTAAAGAGGAGCACAAAAACGTCGTCGTACTCACAGGGTTATTAGACCCAGCCCTGAGGAACACCACCAGAGACAAACATGGCCCATATTACAAATCGTTGCATTCTAAATTTGTGCCAGGTGCTGCGTTACAGCAGGGATGAACACGGGTGCGTGAGCGGTTTCCAACGCATCCTGGTTTTCTTCTCGGCACGGATCAAAGACGCACCTTGCCTTCCCTGGAAGTGGGAGCTCCTATCATCTCATTGTCAGCTGCCCTGAAAACGGATTCATTTCCATCTCTAAGCGTGGAGCCCCGCAAGTGCACTTCTGATGGTAACCCCCACACTGACCACCTCCCCGCGTATCTTTTCTACCCCAGCCTATTGGTATTTTGTCAAGTGAAGTCCCCTGGGCCACAAAGGCCGGGATTACCGTCGGGTCTGTTTGCAGCCAGGAGGAACGGAGGACTCGGCGTGGAGTGATGCGATAACCATTTTGCAGCGTGTCTGCACGCTCTGCGTGTGAACCGCCGAACTCTCGTGAGCAAGCCCGTTCTCAGACACAGTTGGCTACTAGAGAAGGGATAATTTATAATCGTGACACTTCCAAGGTTTCTCCATCTTTTTCTCCCCCTTACCCCCCCCCCCAGCACTTGCCCCCCTCCCAACTGGTGACTATGGGACAGACCATCCCAGCTTTTATAGGGGGAGGCTGGTTTTCTGGTTTCTTTGCAGACTGCTGTCTCATCCTGAAACTGCACATTTGATGTGCTTTTATAATGAATTCATTTGCACCGTGACAGATGTTTCTGATACGATAAGGAACGTGGCCCAGCGGCCAGCGGCGCTGTAGAGCCGCGCATGTTCCTCACCTGAATTGCAAACGAGATATTGCTCTCTTATCTGTTAAAAAACACGAGCAACTGCATGTATAAATAATACGCCACCAACTGCCAGCTGTTTGTGCCAATGATATTCGTCTTAAAAGAATAGCTCCCCCCATCATCTGTTCTCTTCCCTCTTGCAGAAAATCTGGAGCTTTTTTGCAAGTGCAGCAGAAGAGATTTTTTTCTCTTTAAGCTGCAGACAGAGCAGTCACTTTAAAATAATTATGTATGAGCAAAACCAGCTTCCGTATTTATGACACAGGTAGTACCTGATTTTTTTTTTTTTGGTACTTCCTTGTCCTTTTTCTGCATATCACTCTGGACACAAAAGAGAAAGTGTCAGTGCTGCTTTCTGTTTCTCGGCAAATCCTTTTTACAGAGCTCACTGTCTTTCGGTGGTTTCAGTTCTGAATGGTATGAAAGTAAATTACTTAGGGTTTAGAAATAATTTTTTTCTTTTTTTGAAATGTGAAAGAGAGAACGGTAAATCACTTTTGTCTTAAGGTTTGTAAAAGCTTGGTTTTTAGATACCTTGAATTTAGGGTGAAGGTAAAACCAGCTCTAGAATCCCAGACACAGAAGCAAGCAGGCCTGCTCACTTGGTAACCTTTACTATTAAGTCTTGCAATCAACAGAACTTAAAAATACAACCAGGTGAAGTTGTTCTGGTAATTGATCTGCTCGATATTTATTAGGGTAAAACTGAGAAACACTTTTCAGCATTTTGCCAGCTCCGGGCAGGGATGTATTTCTGTTACAAATGACCTTCTGGGAGAACTTGACTGGGGGGACGTGATTCATTGGCAGCCTGCTGGTGACAGCCTTGTTTCTATTGTTCTAAAACTCTGGTTTCACATTTCTCCTGTTAGATAAGCTGCAACCATTAACTACACAGTGAGCTACAAATAAAGTGTGATGTAAGAATTAAGCTTATTATCTGATTGGCAGCATGGGGCCACTCTTCCAGGTTAAGGGTTTGAGCAGACTTCTTTTTTTTTTTTTTTTTCCCCCAACAAAACTTTGCCTTTTATTACATTTCTGAAAGCATTGTCCTCCCAAAAGATAAAATATGCTTTTGGAAGCTGCAGTGTGTATATATAGTGTGAGCTATAAATAGTCTGGAGTTAGTTCTGCACAATACCAGTGTGCAGAGATATTAAGGACAGATTCTGATCTTTATGGCTACACTGGGGCTACTGAGAAACACCAGTTTAAAGCGGTGGCTTTTAAATTTAATTCAGTATGTTCAGATTCATAGCAAGACCAGAATCTGGCCGGGGACTTTAATTGTGTTTTGAGGAATAAAGGAGTTCGGCGGCCTCAGCTTAATCTTGGTTTTAGTTGGAGATTACATATCAATTTCTGGAACTATTATTTGGGACTAATACCAAGGCAAATGAATTCACTCTTAAATGAGGAATGGCTTGATTATCGAGCTAGCTGAAAAATAGGTCTATATACTCCCACAGCTCAGCTGCTGTAAATGGATGTACGTAAGGATTTAGAAACGGTTGCTATTCAGCTCCGTCTGAGGGTAAGATGACTTTCAGCAATTGAGTGATTTATGATAATGTTGATATTCACGCAGGCTATTCAGCTGCCAGGATAACGACCACAATGGCTGATCAGTCTCTCTTTCTTCAGGCATAAGCTGGTTACAGGCTGACATTGGAAACAAGTTCTCTGGCTGGAGCGTTATCTTCCCTGGTACGACGGGGTGGGGGCTGTGGGGAGGGGGAGAAGAAGAAAAGTACCTGTTCATAATGGGTTATCGACTGCGTGTTATCTCTTCTGCCGTAAAATCTTAACGGGACAAAGCATGGTAGTATTACTAAGGGCATATGAGGCAGGGTCAATGCCAGGCCATTAACCTTACTTAGCAAATTTGTGATAAATAAAATAGATCTCTTGTTTCTGCGAGGAATTTTACAGCAGCTTCTGGTTATGCATTAGAAGTCACTGCCCTCCGTTGCACCCTCTCTCACATTTGGACAGCAAGGAGAAGGGCTGTTTGCACCATTTCCCTGTGCCCTATAACTTCATTGCAGTTTTGAGGCCTAATTCTGGGTGCCTAAATCCTCTTTTAAGTCTATCAGGTACACCTAAGAGACTGAGGCCACCTACGCAGTGATGCCTGAGATGGAGGGGACGAAGGCTGCCGGTCCTCAGCGGTACGCGGCAGACGGCTGCGTGGTCAGCCCTGCCCAAGCATTTTGGGGTTTAGTTCTGCGGCAACTTGCTGTGCAGTGGATCGCAGGATTCAGCGGAGCAGCTTTCGTCCATACTAGTGAATTCTTGGTGCCTTTCGGAGTATTTGCTTGACATAACTGGAGGTGTGTAGTTTCCTTCTGAGGATGATGTGTCCTGTAAGATTTACACTTAAATGCATCAGACTTTCCAGTTGCCTTTACCAGCTGGTTTATTTAACAAACTTCTCAGTTACGCTTGGGGCAGGACTTGACTCCTACTTGCACTTAGTCTCTCATATGCTGTCCTGACAGCTCTCAGAGGCTGTAGAAAGGGGGCAGGAGAGGCAAGAACAACCCATTTTGTATACTCCTTCCAGCTCATGAAACACTGCACGGGGATGCTGCCAGTCGGCCACACTGAAATGCACTGCAGTGTGGGGCCCATTGTGGACGCTGGGAAACGGAGCACATCTTAGAGCTGTCTTCAAGGTGCTCTGCTTCATGCCAGAGAAAAGGAAGGCACCTGCAAGGATCCAAAAATCACTTTGTCCCTCTAAAACGGCCGTGCCCCCCTTTCTGTCCTTGCTATGCATATGCAACTAGGAAAGCTGGGCACTGCCTTTCCACAGATACACTGATGCTCCTAGACCAGGGACACCTACATCTGGAAATTAATAAAGCACAAGATCTAAAAGCACAGCAGTGCAGCTCACTCGCATCCCATTGCTGTGAGCTCCTTTCACACCCACTGGGCACAGCCCGGCACTAGCCAGGGGCAAGGGGAGGCCCCGCTGCTCTTGCAGAGAGGTGACTGAGCCCACCCAGCAGTCTCTGCCACCCTCTTGGGTTTAGCTCTGGCTGTGCCTGGCCCCGTCTGCACGGTCAGTCCGTGTCCCCTGACTGGTCTCTGTGTTGCTGCTTCTGCAGAGATGCATTTTGTGAAACAACAGGAGCTGGCCAGGTATAATCCCAGCTTTCCTTTCCAATTCTGCACCCTCACGTGGTAAATGTCTTTACTTGTGTCAATTCACCGACCGCTTATTCTGGTGGTTCTGCTTGTTAGCGATAGCCCTGGAGTTCAAACTTACAGGTGAGCACCTTTCACTCCTTAGTCTTAGCCCTGGTGCTGACTGTGGAAACATCTCCCCCTGTCTTCAGTTTGTTCCAGGCAGAGAAGGGAGTTTTCTGCGACAGGCATAGCTCTGTTATTTATCTAGGCAAGTCTGAGTATTTTCCCAAAGGATTTGTGAAATACTCTCTGAATGATCAATGGCACAAGCATGTGACTCCAAGTCACTGGACAGCAAGCTCTTTAAAAAAGAAGCCACTAAAAAAGCAAGTCTGAAAGACTATCTGGCGTTAGAAAGCACTTAATTTAGAGAAGTGCCCATCTCGTGGGTGAGTATCATGTCATAAGGCAATATTGCAGCGTTCCTCAAGGGCAGCGCACAGAAATAGGTTCTGCTTTTGTGCGTGACACATGGATAATGCTACGCTGAATGTAAACATGTTCAAATACAGACCATGGCCTGTGGTCTCTCTTTTTTTCCCCCCGGCTGCTTGACCCCAGCATCACTGGGCTGTTCTGTTGATTCATGTAGTCTTGTGCGCTGCTAGTTTCAGGTTCCCTGGTCTTGTTTTTGAAGGTGCCGAAAGGCACGAATGCCAAGAAAGTTGTCTTAATTCCATCAGCCTCCAAGTTTGTAGGATCATAGTCATTCCCCAGATGTGGATAAAATGTTGCTGTCTCTAGGACTGAAGATTTGGTGTCTCAGATACGATCTGTTATCATCATATGATGTAGTTAAGCTTCTTACTTTGAGAACTAGTGTGGAGTAAGACTCGCTGCTCTCACGTTGATGCCTAGTTGCACTCATTTTCTGTGTCTCTCTGTTTTCTGCTGGGCTGGTTTAGGGAATAATATGCCAATGAAGAGCAAGAAGTAACAAACTGTGGTGAATTATTCCTTTTGCATCCTTGTTGTTATTTCAAAGAGTTCATCCCTTCCTTTCAAGGACTATGTGGATTTTTCAGTTTCACAAATAAGATCTTATTTGGTCTAGATCCTTTCCCTTTGACAGGTACAGGATCACACAGGAGGCCCCGTGAACTTTCTGACAGTCATTCTTACTCAGAATTACAGATTTTTAGTGAATTCCCTTGCCACTTTGCAAGATTCTTTCACCAGCTGTTTTTTTCCTCTGTATAGTTTATATGGTTAATGGGCACAGATTCGGAATTGATATATGAGTAAAATGAGCAAACATGATTATCTTTCCTGTAATAAATTGAGCAGAATGGGTCCCTTAGCATCCTTTTGTATACAGTCCTTGGCACTGGGAGCCTTACCAAGATACGCCAGCTCAACTCTCATTCCTCTGGGAGGGCTGTCGGAGTGGCCAGCAGAGTTCACTTTAGACTTTCTCTTCATCCCTTGCTTTGCAGCTGCTACATGATTGCATGCAAGGTTTCTTTTTTTTTCAAAAGCGCTTTTATCTTTTACATACTTTCCCAACCTCCCCCCCACCCTTCCCCAAATTATTCTTGTTTAGGGTAGGCCTTCTGGCACCCTGAAGTCTAAAACACTGAAGTCTAAAGTCTAAACATTGAAGATATCTGCTGGAGTCTTGTCTGCACTGGCAGTGGTAGGAGAGACCTGTGGACATTTAATGACATGAACCGCTATGATTATATGTGTCTTTGAAAGCTATGATGGAGATCTAGCTGAACTCCACTCCCTTATGCTTTGACATCCACCTTTTCTAAAAAATATCTGCTAGTGTCATATTCTAGTGGATCAATAAAGCACGTGATCTTGCTACTAGAAAAAAATCCTGAAGGTATCTTTGACAAGATTGAATCTACCACTTTCCAACACTTCCATATGCTGTTTGGTTTCTTTGGATCAGCAGGAAGAGCCCAAACATTAGCAGAATGGTCTTGGAATCTTCAAGAGAAGAACCTCTGTTCTGAGCTGGGGAGTCTCTTTCTTAAAAGGCCCCTTTGTATTTTCTTGGATGTTTTACAAGTGTTGTACCTGTACATGAGAACTTCATCCAGATATGAAATGTGCACTTCAAAGTGTGCTTCCATACGCCACTGAAACAAGAGCCTGTGTGTCTGATAAATCAAATGGGAGTCTAACCGGATTATACAGACACCACGTAGCTACAATGGCTATGATGCGATTAGTTTTTCAGCCATGAACCTTTGATAATGGGCCTGTTCTTCAAAAGGAAGGCTTATCTCCTATACTGGTCAGAATTTTTTTGGTTGTCCACCAGTTTTTATTTTACTAAATTCCATCTAGTCTATGCAGGGTTGGGGACTACCAATCTTTCTTTAATGTGCATTACCAGGATGACTAAGATTATTTTGATTTTGGTATCTCTTTTCCATTTAACACTACAGTTTTTCCTTTATATAGAACGTTATTCATGAAGATGCACATTTTCTAACCATGAGGTTGGATTAGTATCTGCAGATTTGGGATCTGTCCAATGCTCCATCCTTTCTGGCAAAATTTTTAATTCCATCCTACGTGAAGCAAATCCAATTTTTTTTTTTTTTAAAGGCAAAATCCAACCACAAGCAGACAAAACTCCCCCACAAACCTGAACTTTCCTGTCCATCTGAAATCCTTGGCTGAAATTGGAGAAGTCCTGGGCAGAGATTTTTCAGGGTATGCTCAACTCTGTAGCAATAACCACACCAGCTTCTCGAGCCTGATCACTTTGACATCTCCACCAGTTTTCCATTTCGTAACGGCGCAGGGGAAGGCGGAAGGCAAACCTGACCTTGGTGCACTCTTATAAGTACAGTGTATCAACAAAAGACAGGAAGAAAGAGAAAACCATTTGCAATTCAGTAGGGATCAGCAACCCTTCTGAAAGTTCTGTACAGTTGCAAACAAGTGATGGTCTCGCGCATATCATTATAGGCTCAAACAGGAACTTCTCCTTGCTGATGATGTGCTCTGGCACTCACCAAGTTTCATTCTAACAAAGCATGACTTCGTTTTCCTCGTTTGCTGGCCTGCACGGCCAAGCTGTGGGGCTTTGCCCTCATATTTGCGGGAAAGAGAAGCCCTGATGTTGGCTTCAGTGGTTGCCTTTCATGCTGAAAAACGTTTTTAGCGCAATATCTTTTATTGGCGGCAACCGAAGTCAGATGCTTAAACCTCATATGGAGACCCAATAATTTCAAAAAGGGGTTGTACCCGACTGCCTCGTGTACTCACACGTGCCCGGGTGGTGCAAAGCCACAGACCCCTGACGTCTCTCCTCTCCGTCTCCTCTACTGGTCTTCAGTAACGTGATCCCCTCAGCTGCATGGATGGTGGTAGGTCCTCTCATGCACTCATATTAACTGGTTCCCTCTGGACTTGAGACTTATATTTTGTGTTTTCCAAAGGCAGGTATGAAGGCTGGCTGCTCCCAGGTGCTGCCACTACTGCTAAGTTTCCACTTTACATTCCCTAAATTCCAGGCTGGTGTGTCTAGGCAGATATCTCTTCACGGTTTAAATTGAAAAACAGTAACATTGAAATACACTGAGGTCAAATAGAAAGTCAAACAACTGCTTCAGGCTTAGAGTAAGAGAGTACCAGGTGAGAGAGATTCTGTGGGCAGCAAAGCTAAAGGAACTGGCCTTTAATGCAGTAGTGGAACCACCTCCACAGAGACACACGGACTCAGCAGGGATATGATGTGAAAATAGGAGAAACAGGTAGCTGAAAAATTCCCAATGATTTTAATTCCAGGGAACTTCCAAAGCAGGACTAGCTGTAGCACATCCAAGCTGCAAATGTTCTGGAAGTTTAGCATTTTTAGTAGTGTTTTCGAGATCTGTTCAAACCACTTTACCATTGTTTTTTTCCCCAACTCTTTTACCAGTGAGCAAAGATGACAAAGCAGAATTAGAAACCTGAATATTAAAATTTTCACTAACCGCACATTCTCAATGACCGTACAGAGAAAGACAAACTGAAAGAAAAGCAGTTATTAGAGTTCATGCTATAGCATGCGTGTGTGAGGCAGGGAGGATGCACGGTGTGGTAAATGAAACCGTGTTACTGTATAAGGAGTGATTTGGGTATAGTAACTGTTATATCTGCATGATCGTGGCGTGCAAGCAGAGGAAACAATGACGTTTCCAGACCCCGCAGAAAAGCAAAATCCCTGCTTCATCCAGGCACAGCTGAACTTTGCAGCCAAGTGCTTAGTGCCATACCAGGTCAGTTGGGATATAATTGTCTCTAACCAGAACAGTCAAAAGTTACAGAGTTCACTATCTGCTGGCTGAGTGACACCCAGAAATTCTTTCCAGACTTACAAACAAGCAAAGAGACAAGTTTGAACCTGAACTTCAGGGTAATCACGCCACTCAGGAGCATAAACAAACATGGCACCGACTGGAAAATTATTCTTGAGGCGTCACTTTTGACTGATCCAGACGAGAAGTTTCCAAAGTTAGGGTCGCGACCCCAAGAAGCACTGATGGGAGAGAGGTCCTGAGCCTGGAAACGAGGTTGCAAGCCGAAAAGCTGGGGAACTGCTGATGTAGATAGATGAACGGTCACGTCAAGGGGGTCCCCTTGGAATATCCTTTTTCCCCTCTCCTGCCTCGGAAACAGTAACTCGAGTGAGTTTTAAAGCTGACAAGCCTAGCCTGTTTATAGCACGCTGCTGAATTTTTAGAATTAGATCTCTGGAAATGAGCCTAAGATGATTAGGGCGATGGGAGCAAGGAAAGCTCTGGAGGGAAGGATGTGGGACAAAGAGAAGGGGAGGAGAGGCAGGTCTGTGGGAAAGAGGATCTGCCAAGCAAAAATAAGATTCAGCAGCGTCGATGGGAAGAGATAGAGGCTTTTTAAGGTTGTAGTGAAGCTTTAGAGTCTAACTTGGAAGGTCAAATTCCTCTCCCAAGAGGTTTGAGGGATGTGCTTGCATTCCTCCTCTGTGAGAAGCCCCTGGTGCTGAGCCGGATACCTCAGTGTGGAAGCTAGCCTAGGTTTTGGTGGAATTAACGTGTGGCCAGAGGAAGGTCTGTACGGCTAACGCATATGCAGAAATAAGGTCGTTTTCTTTGAGTGAGCCTCCAAATGGCCTCCTTTACTGTCCCTGTGTTTCAAAAGCTACTAAAGCTAGGCCCTGAGTTTACATGTGTTAAGAGTTAAACCACTGTTATTTGGAACTTCGCTGGTTTACTTTATAATACTCGTACTATGAAAAAAAAGTGGAAAATACAAGCAGACCAGAAAATCAATGTAGCTTACGCTACTAATTTTGTATCTTGTCGTTATTAAGAAAAACATTTTAAGTTTTAGGAATGTTTGGTAAAGGTCTCTAAATGTTGAATATTGGAGATTTTTCATGTCAGCAGTAATAAGCGGTTGTTAGTGGTGTAAATGTTCAGCCCAGCCCAGGGACCTGCAGTGCCTCAGATGCTGATGGGAGCCCTATTTCTCAGAAAGCCCTGCAGAACCGCCTTGTGAGCATCGGATGGCTGTCACCTCCCGTGTCGGGGTCTCTGCAGTACAAGTCTCCTTGTAGCTAAGCCTCTGAGGTTTGTGGAAACCTGCTGAACTCTCCTCTGGAAATCACAGAAAATAAACAGAGTGCCCGTAAGTCAGGTGGGCTTTTATAATGCTAAACTAGCGTCAGTACAAGAGGAGCATCAGCACCATGAAATGGATGTCTTGAACAATCCCAGGGCATGGAGGAGACAGGCAATAGATTTTGGGCAATTAAGAGGGAGTAGAGCAATAGCACAGATTCAAGTCAGGGGTGGGAAATGGGCCTGGAGGTTGATAAGCCAACACAGACCATCGTTGAAAAGCAAACATTAGGTCCGTGTGGTGCAATACCTAGCTGTGGCTACGTGCTAGGTACAACGCAGGGGTAAAGTCAATACTACTGTGTGGTATTTATTTAATAGCATTATGTTGAGAGGTATTTGTGGAGGGGGAGGTTTTTGAAGCCAGCTGCAGCTGGTGGGTTTCCTGAGTGCTGTCTTTCAGGCTCAAAGATGGAGGGACTGGTCCCGCTCCAGTGCTGAGCAAGTTGCTGTGAGCCAGCGCTGGAGGTACTAGGCTACAGGACAAGGTGGAGCCAAGTTGCCTGACTGCCCAAATTACTATTACAGGGACTCAAATATTGAGCCAGAGCCATAGGTGCTAGAGAGAGTGGAAGCCAGGAGACGGTGTTGTGGGCGAGACCCTGAGAGCAAGTAGAGGTAGGGTTTCTTGAGCCTTAAACCCCCTGGTGGGGTGGACCTAGGGACTTCTGAGCAAGGAAACTCTCTACTGCTGTTTGTTTCTAGCAAGATAAAGACTTTGTGAGCTTTTTTATGACTACATGAACTTATGCCAGGCCTGTACAGCTTCAAATAGCAGCTAGTTGGTCAAGCAAGTGATGCCTAATCTTCAGGCCTTTGCGTCAAGGGCCCTGGCAGCTTTACTCTTGAAGGCACCTAATTTTGCAGGATGATCCAGACTGAATTTTTAGGTAAGACTCAATTAAGACTTCTATGTGCATATCTCTTAAATGCAGAAATAATTTTAATGAAGCCATAGAGATAATTTATGTATAAAGTTACAGGCATGCTTCAGACGTGACCAGATTGGTGCAGAACCAGCCTTTATCTCCAGTTCTGGTGACCTAGTCTGGACCAGTCTCCACAAGTTTCTTTTCAGGGTTTAAACCAAGCCTTTGGCTTGTTTGAGAAATACGAGGTTTTATTTTCATAATTACCTTTAGTTTTGGAGCTGCCCTTAAGGCTATTTGGAATCCATTGAAACGTGCTGAAGTCTAAATCAGAGGTTTCTGTATTTCATGTCAAATGCATAGAAATCAAGTATGAGGCTTCTGCTCCAATCATGTGGAAGTTTGTTTTAACTTCCAAAGCATACTCTGTTTTCTTTAAAGAAACTGGTAACTTCTGTTTAATGCTGAGCTCAGAATATATCATTTTAGGCAGGCTAGTTTTTCACATCAAAGCATGTGACTTTAACTTCCCAAACATTTCCCCAAATACCTTTTTCTAGTTTGCAAAATAACGCTGGGGAAAAAAGTACAGATCTCATAGTGATGCTTGAAATTCTCATAGTTTTCATGTGCAACTAGTGACCGTGCAAGGTAAAGAAAGGGTCTAGGGGCACGTTACCAGGATATTCATGGCCAGCTTGTGCCATGACTCAAGTGATCCTTGGCTTTACTACAGTAATAATCTAGCCCTGTAGCTGACCCAGTCCATCTCTTCAGGTACACTTTATCTCCAATGTACTTCTGTTAGTAGAATTGTTTGGTTTTTTTCCTTGATACTCTCTGTAAACATCTCAAGGTATACGGCATCTTCTATGCAGGGAATTTTTTCTAGAGGACTGGCAGGAGGTTTTGATTCTCACATGCAGTCTAACTATTCCTGTTCTTAATTCTTCCTGTTCCTGCTGATTATAGAGCTTGTCTCTGCGATGGCACCCTTAAAATAAACTGTTATCAGGTTCACACGTTGGTTGTTGATACATAATGTAAGGACTCATTCCTACCCTCGTAATGGAGCTCCTAGATACCAAAGGGAACTTTTCCTGGACAGGAGAAAACCCCTGTTTTCAGCCTATCAAATATCCGTAAGTCTTCAGAATAAGTCCTTTACCCAAAATGTAATGCTCCCAGTTGAAAGCCAGGCATGATAAAAATGACAGATTAAAAGAAAAAAAATAATCAAGGGGCTCTTTTTGCTACAGGCTATTACAGAACGTAGCGGTAGAAACAGATCAATTCACTTCATTAAGTGCCTTTAGAGTATAAGTTTTCTGTTTATAAACAGCAACCTTTTTTGTATTTCTGTATTAACAGGGCTTTTCCTAATGAGATTAAAGGTCACAGCTCCTTATGTATGGATCTGTGTATGTGAATGTGACGTAGGAATTTGTTACCAAGATACTATTTGAAGCAAACATCCTAGGGCCTTCCAAGTTGGCAAGTTGATGCCGATTTCTGAGTCATCTCAGCCCAAATATTATTTTGTATTTTTACAACGTTTTGGGCTGTAGAGGGACCATCGGCCATCTTATCTGAGTGATGCTATCGGGTACTTTCCATTAGTTTCCTAATGTATATCCTAGAGACAGCCAGACACGCACTAAGTCTGGATATGAATGGCACTGAAATTAAGTGGGATTCATTTTAGTTTATCAGAGAGGTGGAGCAGCTCAGCTAACTACAGCAACTGATCTATAGCAGGATAAGGCCTTGACAAGTTCTTTCAAGCTTCGTGTAATTTGTGTCATCTCATTTGTTGCTTTCCTCATCTCCCTTCTCTTTTCCTCTTCCCTGTATGTTGCCATCCTTTCTTAGTTTATACAAACACATGCTGCTACGTATGGATTTTTCTGCTGTGGCTGGTCCAGTAGTGGAACTGGGCAGACTCATGGCAGATCCAGGCACGGGCAGTATTCTCAACACAGAGACCATCTACGACATGGTCTGGGTGGGGGTCTAACGTGTGTCATGGTTTCTGTTGCATTGTTATTCCCTTATTTCTAATTTTACATAATAGTGACTACTAATTAACACCCTGTTAGCTAGTTCTGAGAGTTATTCTGGAACGTCGCCTTTCATAATAGGGGATTGATAAATGGCAGGGGAGTCGCTTCCAGTCCTGCACTCCTTCAAAGACTCCTTTAACGATGCACAATATTTCTTGCTGCTGCATAATATCTATTTCTGAATTCCAGCTGCAGCTAAGGCTTTCTTTTTTGTCCTGCTGGAATTGCTGAGATTGTTTCATTTGACGGGGGAGTATGTTCAAAGAAGAAATACTAAAATATGTTGAACAAAAGTATATTTAAAGTATTCCCACCCAATCTGAAACATGATTTCTCAAGATCTTGCAGAGTGTCTGTAGCGTGGCCAGCTGCAATATTAATGGCACTTTACTGAAAAAGTACCAGAGCCATTTAACTCTCGTGTAATAAATGAACTGTAGATACCACTCTCAGCACAAATAATTAGCAGGATTTATACTACGTTCTCCTCGTAAAGAATGAGTCAGTTCTCCCAGACTCCGAGCATGCTGAAATTCCCAGAGAAAATGCAGCTGAGTGCAGTTAATTATTATCATTTCATTCAAGTATTTTTTGTTGTTGATGACAATGTCACCATAAATAATGAAATTTATGAAATTTCATACCTTCATGTCAGTGCATCCAAGCTTTGTAAAGGAAGGTTATGGCTGAATATTGCAGTTGTAGAAGATTAGCATAAGTTAAGAAAATTATTTTCATGAACATGGATTTCTTTATAGAGCAAAACTTTACTGAGAAGTACCTCACTTTTAGTTTCCAGCAATCAGAAAGTGAAATTCTTACGCATGTTTACAAGCAGGGGAAGCTGAACTTCAGGAAGTCACATGATTTCCAGTAACACCCCATATATAGACATTTAGATGATGAAAGCAATAAAAAAAACCTTGCTGTTACAAGTCTCGTGAAGCTGACATGTATTATCTCTGTGTAGCCATGCTACCATATGTATGGCATAAGGCTCCTTCCCCCTTTGTTCCAAGAATTTATATCACGAGATATTTCAGAGAAGTCACAGTCCCAGACTGAATGTGCAGTGGCTGATACAGGGGGGACTTTTCTTTGGAAGCTCACAGTGACCATATCCATTAGGAAGAAAAGTACAACCCCTTGTGTACCTGACTGTTAATAGGTAAGTAAATAAGCAAATCTTGGGCAAATAACAGTGTAACAGAAGGAGGAACTTTTTCAGAATCAGGAAAGTAGGATCTAGGAAAGGAAGGGTCTCCTGTTAGCTAATCACTCTTAGGTGTGCATTTTCTACCAACTCTTCACCTCCTGTTATGCCCAAATGACTACAAGCCTTGCTTCTTCCATCTGCCATAGAGGACAGTATAGCTAAGAAGCGATATCCTGAAATAATGTAATATATGTTTATGTTGTTGGCTAAATAATGAAAAAATATGCTTTTGTTGTTAATCTTGCCTGCATGGGCTGAGGTCCTTGTTCAGCTCCAATGAAACATGTTGATCCCCCAGGCCTGAGATGTTCCTGGGGCCTCATCTGGCTCTTCCTAGGTAGCTCTGAGTCAGATCCTGCGTCCCGAGTTGTGCGTGCTCTTTCTCTCTGGATACCTATGAATGCAGTGTGGAGAAGGTGTTTGTGGAGCTCACTGTGATTTATCCCTTTGCTGACTCCCTGGGCTATGGTTAAAGGGGAGTTTGGAAACTGTGAACAGAATCATTACATCAGATATGGTCCAAAAGTGCCGTGTGTTTTCTCTTCAGAGAAGGGAGCTGAGCGAAGTCACAATAAAAGCAATTGTGGTATTTTTGGAAGGGACTAGATGGCATAGGGAGAAAGCAATATGTTGCAAGTGGGTAGATCCAGCCCATGGGTACCATATGTTTTGAAATCCTTGTGGTCTGGATAGTGACCAGCCCGTTTTTTAGCCTGAGGCTCCCAGCTCCACCCCACTGAGCAAGGCATTCCTGCTGCTATAAAGCCCAAAAAGTGCCTTAGCACCCTGGAGCTCTTCTGTTGCTTATCAGCATAAATACAAATAGGGCACCTTTGCAACAGGACATTTGCAAAGACAACTGGAGGTCACTGCTGCCCATACCCTGCTTTTCTGCAGGCTGCTGCTTTGATATATTTCTGCATCATCAAACTTCACCAAAATCTGTTTGAAGTGCGGATTTCCTCCAGACAAACCTCAGGCTGATGAACTCCGCAGAGGAGGGAGCCTGGCCTGTGTAGAAGTGTCAGTGTTGACTGCAGGATGCAGAACAAGATCTGAAATACAGGGGTCTGGAAGGCAGCAACTTTGTGTGATGAGGCCTTTCTGTTCTTATAATTAAGATATTCGTACGGTTGAGCTCCTTCTTTCATAATACACCCCTGTGATAACTACCAAAACCACTCTTTCAGAGAAGGTCTGCAGCCCGTTATCCAGATAATGAAGAAGGGCAGGGAGAGGGAGGGGGGAGATTACCCACAGCTAATACAAAACATGTGCCAGTGAGACAGTGACTATTCAGTGTGTTCATCTTTTAAAATGCGGTAAGCGCATCTCCTTAGAGCACAGGGATAACCTTAGGCACCGGGAAACTGCCAGCGGGTGTGAGTCCGTGTCCTGGCTGTGATGCAGCCAAGGCAAGAGGGAGTGGACCAATCCATGGCCCAGATAATCCATCCATGGATAATCAAACGCTATGTCCAAGCCATGGTTTGACTTGTTTTCTTTGTTAAAGTATCTATTGTCAGTCTGGTGTAATCAAAAGTCCTGCCACTCACATTGATGTTCTTCCGCATTCTAACTAGTAACTGGACTTGGAGGTGATCTTAAGATCAGCTGAGCTATATCATGTAATATATAATGTAGTTTTTTATATACAAGACAAGGATAACAATGGCGAGGAAGTGGAGAGAGTACCAAGCTCTGTACGGTGCATGGCAATGCAGCTTATCGTTGTCTTTTGAAGATTACTTGACTTCGGTGGAAAAGGCTTATCTTCCTACAAGTAGAGACATTCCTCTGCTGTGACATAATCTCACTTTTTATCTTCCGTCTCCTTTATTCTTTCTGGAGAAAATATAGAGAGAAAGATAAAATACCCTCTGGTGACCCCTACATCTCAAGAGTCTTTAATGCTGTGTGTCTTTCATGACGGGTAACTTTCTAACAAGTGTTGCTGGAGGAGTTTCACGGTTCTTGTTAAAATGGTTTGTTGGCTTTAGGACTTTAATCTGCAAGATGAAATCCCTCACCATAGAGAAGATGCAGACCCTTCAAGAGACACTCAGCAGTACCTTCCGGATCAGTCCCTTTCTGCCTGATCCAGCACTGTTGATGCCAGTGGAAGTTTCACCCTTGATTTCAAACCTAATCAGGCCTGAGGACTGTGGTCCTTTCTTTCCTTCATCCCTTTGGGCAGCTAAGACGCTTACGCTTACATGAGGTGCGCAGAGACTGCGACGGAGGGGGACTTCGGTGCCACGCGTGATGGGAGCTTTGCCCTGAAGTGCTGACGGTCTAAGTTTAGATTTGGCACAATGAGTGAAAGTAATAAACAAAAGTTGGGAATAGGCACGGCAGAGGTCACGGCAGCGAGATCAAGGGTTGCGCTGATTTGGTAGGTGAATATCCTGATGGCTGCGCTGATTAAATAGAGTCAGTCACCAGCTGGAGGCTGGAAGGAAGAAGCAGGGCGTTAGAAGGATGTGGCTGTGGGGAGACCTGGTGAGCAGAGATTAGGAGGACAGTTCATGCCCAGAGGACTAGAATAGCTTGTCCACTAGTTTCATTGTTTTAGGCATTTAAAACAGACTGGGTTAATCACTAACAAAGATGCCCAAGGGAACAATGTTGTATCAGTTATCTTCCTGAGCATTTGACTGTTTTGATTATATTTATTCTAGACAAAAGAGCTTATTTGTGATGTTTCATCTTTAGTCTGAATGTCTCTAATTTGGACATCCATCTAATTTGGAAGGTTTCCACGAGACGGCAGTGAGACTGTCTGATTAAAGTCATGACTTATAACCAAACGTCTTTCTCGCTCCATGTTGCTGACCACAGCTTTGGTTATGAATTGTGAAAGAATGTTAAAATCCAGTGTATTTTTCTCTTTGTGTGCTCTGTTTATTTTTATTTTTAACATTTTGATTCGACAATGACAATGTCAGTGATGCCAGTTGCAAGTCTTTAGGTACAAGTTTGCCTTTCAGCCATTGCATGGGAGTGATTATTTGCTTTTAAAAACTGACATCTGTGGATTTTTAGTTCCTTTTTCTTAATAATCTCTGGAAAAATATGACATTGCATCAAAGCCCGTTGTATGAAAGATAATACCAGGGCCAAGTCTGGGACGACAACATCTTTTTCACGTCTCGCGAACTTTTTCAGAGAGCAGTAGCAACAAGCTGAGTGGAGGTTGGAAGAAGCAGCATTGTTCCTTCTGTTTCCCTTGAATTCCTTTCATCCGTCCAGTGACTACATGCGTCCCGATGACACATTTCTGGGTCACATGTCCCAGAAAGATGGGCTATATGGAGATACATGGCATGGAAAGTATTCTAGCGAGAGGCTAGTTATGTTGACAGGTTCCACACGTGGTGTAAATTTGTATATTCCTCACATGGACTTTATTAATAGCACAAGACTGAGACAGGGAGAGCCAGTGACATTGCTCTTTATGTAAATAAAACAACAGAAATATATTCTTTCTTGTTCCTTATCGTATTAAACCTGCAAATAGCTTACTACCCTGTAAGGCAGCTTAGGCTAGCACATGAGACCGTTAGGAAAAGCAGAGCAGTACGAGTCAGAGCGCAGAGATTTCCCCAAGCCAGGCTGCATGGCCGCAGGAGAGGAGCGAAGGCACGAGGGCGCAGCGTGCGGGGTCCAGAGCTGGAGAAAGAATAGGAGGCCCAGATAAGTATTTAAAAAGGCAGTCTCAAGCGTAACAAAACTGAATGCTTGTTTTGGTTTTGGTCCAGTGGAAACTTTGCAATGGAAGAGTTAGATAGTTTTCTTCTTTGGCTCTGCCATCAAAGGGATGCTGCTGCCTTTTCCAGTCAACTTTCTCCCATTCAATGGGATCTAGATTCCTCTCTCTGCAAGATACTGCTCTGGTTAGGAGGTCAGAGGGAGAAAATGCTGTAACTGCAGGCTGTCTTTAGTCTCCTCAGGTTCATCAGTCACTTCCACTGTAATTCTTTCAGCTAGTAGTAGTAGCAAGCTGTTGCCCTGGTATATGGATTAAATATAGCTGGAGGCACAAACCAGAGTGTTAGGAGATTGCATATCCAGTCCTCTGTGTTCCCACTAACAGGAAAAACTGAGAAATGTGTCTAGAGAGACTTGGTCCAAGTATTCGTGTCTTCTTCCAGACACTGAATAAACACACTGCAATGGAAAGGACTTTTATTAGTTAGTTATTAGTTTTATTAGTTGTGAACCCTCCTGTATCAATCACAACCAATTCATTTAATCTTCAGCAACACGGAGAAGTACGGAAAGGCTATCCCCGTTTGATACCTGTCCTGGTTTCAGCTGAGACAGAGTTAATTTTTTTCGTAGCGGCTGGTATGGGGCTATGTTTTGGATTTGTGCTGAAGACAGTGTTGATAATACAGAGATGTTTTAGTTGCTGCTGTACTAGTCAAGGACTTTTCAGCTTCCCGTGCTCTGCCAGGTGCAGAAGAAGCTGGGAGGGGGCACAGCCAGGACAGTTGATCCAGACTGCCCAAAGGGCTATTCCATACCACATGACGTCATGCTCAGTATATAAAGCTGGGGAAGAAGAAGGAAGGGGGGACATTCAGAGTGATGGCGTTTGTCTTCCCAAGTAACCGTTACGCTTGATGGAGCCCTGCTGTCCTGGAGATGGCTGAACACCTGCCTGCCCCTGGGAAGTAGCGAAGGAATTCCTTGCTTTGCTTTGCTTGTGTGCGCGGCTTTTGCTTTCCCTATTAAACTGTTTTTATCTCAACCCTCAAGTTTTCTTACTTTTGCTCTTCCGATTCTCTCCCCCATCCCACCGAGGGGGAGTGAGCGAGCGGCTGCGTGGTGCTTAGCTGCCGGCTGGGGTTAAACCACGACAATACCTGTGATGAGTATGAACTAAACTCTGAATTCCCAAATATTCAGAGCTTGGGCTCTGCTCTGAGCTCATCTTTATAGCCATGAAAAGGGGAGGAGAACCTCTGACAGGTTCTCTTCAGGGGGGTGGTGAATCCAGATGAAGACACAGATGCCAGGTAGCAGATTATGGGGCAAATTAAAAATGAGAGCTATTTACAATCCAAGAGGCTTGAATTTTGTCTACTAGTGAATTTATTACCCAAATTAGGTAATAATTCACACATTTTCATTTGAAGAACAACTAGAAATTCTTCTGGAGGGCTCCATCCTAGGAAGAAGAGGTGTCTCCCATTCAACACCTTTTATTTGAATGGGACATCCAGATAATTTGTTCCTGAATGTAGGCAAGGAAAGGAATACCATCAAACTGGTAGAGCAGACAACTAAGAATCTGCAAGAGGATTTCTCTCCCCAGCTCTGTACCTAACATGCATTTTGACCTTGATAAGTCACTTTCTTTTTTTTCAGGCCTCAGTTTAATGACATTTTTAAAATGGATAAACCAATATATGTTTCCTGTGAGGATACTGTAGAAGTTAAGTTTGTTTGAATGTGAAAGATGCTTAGTGTATTATTAAATGGGCTTCATTTTTACAGTTTTGTTCTTAGAAAGAAATATTTATCATATGTAAAATTCAAAACATTTCTCTGTGCCCTTAAGTTCAAATGATGGAAATAAATTAGAAAAATGGTATTTAAGTGCTAAGCAGGGTATGGCAATAGGACTATTACATTTACATTTGCACTGTGAGCAAAGAATTCATCATAAATGCACCAGGCCAATGTGGTTTTCCACCGTGTTTATGAGTTTGATTTTACCTCCTATGTAATCAAAATAAAGACACATTAGTGGCTAAGAATATTTACCAAGTCTTCCAAGCTGACATGTTTTAGCCGTAAGGGAGGAATTGATTTTAAATTCTACTGATTTCTTTTCCTCTATGTCTCAATTAAACACTCCACATTAAATTCCTAAAATTTTTCTGCTACTACTTGTAACGGGTCAGAAATGTCAGGGTATCCTTGAAGTGGAGCACTCTTCTCCAAGATACTTTGCATAGCTTAATTAGCGCAGTTCTTTCTTTCCCTGTGCCTTCTCTAAGGGCTTTCTTTATGTCAGGTGCTTCTAAGTATGGAGAATCAGAGCCAGAGGTCAACCGATGAGCTGCTGATCGCTCAAGCTAAATGTAATTTAATGCAAGAGTTCGTATGAACAGTTTGCAAACCCCTCTGGGGACCGTGTGTGCAGGGGTGCTGCTGGGTGCGTGCATCTATAGGCTCTGTTCAGTGCAGCAGAAGGCACACGTGCGTTGAAGGACCTGGTGTGGCCACAGGTCATTATCATCAGATGACTACAGCCATCGCTATGACACTTTCTTTTATTCTACTGTAGCCTTTCTTTTATTCTACTGTACCAAGCAAAGAAGCTTTAAAACTGCCCAAAATTAGCTGGGTATTTCTTTCTCAACGGGTGGCGAGGGACCTTTCTAATGTCTTCAAGTAGCTTTGTTGTCTTGAATCCCCAACCTTAGCTGTATAATTGCTATAGTTAGTGTAGCAAATGTTCATCATTTTAAGGCCTGGAGCCAGTTTGTGTCTCAGAGTCACTGGTTGAATGTTTTTCTGTCCAAGGTAACTGCCTCAGCAGAACTAGTTCTGATGCTGACTAGTGATATGTCATTGATATACGAGTCCTCTAATATGTTTACCTATGAAAACTGAGACTTTGACCCTGAGTTACCAGAAATCATTCAAACTAGACTAAACACAAACAATTCACATCATCCAGTATACATGAGGTCTCTTACCGAACCTTTTCTGTACATAGCCATTATGTGAATGTCAGCCACAGGAGTGCATTCCATACCGAGATTTTTCCACTTCACCTTTATTCAGTACCAATCTGATAATGGGATGCAAAGTGGACTTGAGGAATGCAGTTCAAAGGACTTGCACTATTGAACCTGTGTACCAAGCCTGGCTGCATAAGTCATAGTAATGACTTGTGAAGGTACCATAAAATGGAGACAGTCCGTGCAGGGCCATGAAAGAGAAGATACATAGCTCACGGGTGGGACAGCTGAGAAGGAGGAGCCGGGCCAGGGGCACCTAGAGAGTGGAAAGCAGCCAAAGATGCTGTAGGAAACAACAGTCCCGGCAATACTGCTGTGACCACAGCTTTCCTCCTCTCTCTCCCTGTGGTGGCCTTGCTAAGTTACAACTTTTAACGTGGTTATCTCTGCCCCTGAAAAGACTGTGGATATGTTTTTAAAGAGCTGATGACAAAAAAACCCCAAATTCTGAAACACTAAAGGAGTAAGGAGTCACTCAAGTAAAAAAATCTGTCCAGATTGCTGGCTCTTATTATATGAGAAAGGAGGAGAAGGTACAGATAGTATGAGAGTGGTGATGCAGCATAACATACACTGAAATTGGTCCAGGTTTATTGCCATATTTAATGCAGACACTGAAATATAGAAACTCTGTGAAGAACAGCCTCACATCTTGGGTGCTGTTAGTTGGTATATTTTACCCTGCATGTTAACAACGCAGTAAAAGGTTGCTGGCCGACATCTTTTTAAAAAAATGCATACCTTCTTCAAAAAACTTTGTATTTCCTATCTATAGTGCTGTGGACTAGCCCTTTTTGCTAAGGGAGACCTAATAGCCCTGTGTATCAGTTCAGACTCAAAGACACTTGATAACCTCTGTCTGGAGCATCTGTTCACGGTAGCTTTCCCTTTCCACGATCCCCCTATACGTGCTGCAGGACCCCCAGATGTTACGGTGGTTTCAAATGCTCAGCTGTGGGTCGAGAAGGTTGGCAGAGGTGGACGAACAGTGTGTGCAGAGCGGCAGCCAAGGAGGCTGGGATGTGCTGCAGTATCTCGGGAGGGAACAGCCGGGCAGTGGGCGGTGGAATCTCTTTGTTCCTATAGCGCTTCTTGAGATTTCAGATATCGTGATTTGTAAAGGTATTCCTACTTTAGATGGCGAGCTGGTCAAGAAAAAACAATTATAGATGAGCCACCTTTTTTCTTTTTTTTCCTTAGAGACAAAAAGCTACCCAACCCCAAGCGCATCTGTTTTAATCAGTTTAGTTTTTCACGTTTCACACGCGCTCCTCTTGAGCTGCCTATAGCAACATGCGGCACTGCTCAGCTGTTGTGAATTTGGGGTTTTCAAAGGCCTTCCTGGCTCTAAGGGAGGAGAGGGGCATTGTAGGGCCTTTCCATAAGGTTGAACTCCATGCAGAAAAAGGAGAGGACAACTCGCCCCATCACCTTCATTTTATATATTGACAAACTGAGGTTTAGACAAGGCAAGCATTTTGACCAAGTTAACCCAGAGAGCAATAAGGAAGTAACCTAGAAAATACCCAGGAAATTACCCAGGGAATTCTCCAAGTGCAATAAAACAATGAAGTTCAAACCTGAGTCTCCATCCCATGAGCTGTCTGCAGGGCCCTCCACCTCTGTTGGCTTTGCACAGAGCTGGATTTGTCACTTGGTGCTTTTCGGAAAGACCAGTTTTTAAGATACCCCTTTTGGTGAGATGCAGAGGAAAGGTAATTCTTCGTGTCCTGTGTGTTCTGCTTTAGATGGGCTCTGGGTTGCTGTCTCACGCGGCGCATGACGTGACATGCTGAACGGGCGAAGGGTGGAGGTGGCTGCTGCCAGGGGTGCCTGGGCTTGTTGAGAGGATTGTTGCCGTTCCTACCCGCTTCTGTCTCTGTGGTCCTTCTGAAACAACACGAGCTATTCGCAATGGTTGTGTTATGTAATTCATTTAGGAGGAAAACTCACTCATAAAGTTTATGGTCCTATTCTCTCTGAGGCAACCCAAGCAAATGGGCCAGACGGGGGGAGATGAGCAGCCGAGCTGAGAATGCACAGGGACACCATCACCTCTCCTACGGTCATGGCACGAAGCTTCAACCAAATCCTCCTTGGGAGCGGCCTGGGACTAAGCTATCTGCACAAGCACGGACCCTGTGGCAGCCGGCTGTGCCCTGGGCTGCCGGTGCGCAGGCTGCGCGGGGCTGGCATGGCAACACCAGCTTCCAGCGGCTGTAGGAGCATCCCTGAACCACAGCTCTACCTGCCGCCCCGTTGCACCTCCCGAGTGCTGGAGGGGAGCGTTATGGGAGCCAGGGAAAGGCCTTCCCTCCCCAAAAACAAATACCTAGCAAAGGGAATACTTATCTGCCGGGGCATGCTATTGAAAAACGGATCTCAGTTCATATAAGCAGGAAAAAGTCATTGAGGCTTATTTGTATTTCTGCCCCTGAGCACAAAGGGGCTAGAAAGCAGGCGGATCCCACCGATTGTGTGTTCCTCCTGTTTGGAGATGTAATCGGCATCCACATACTGTGCCACAGCCTTTCCTCATCTCTAGGGGTTGGGTTGGGGCTGGGAATGATGCATAGGGGTAGAAGACTTCCAGCGGGGCAGTGAAGACCTCCGGGATAGGGGTGGGGAAGGGCTGGCTCCTGACGCAGCATCTCTCCCCCATCTTCTGATGCTAGCAGCAATGTTCAGGGGGGAAGGAAGAAAACACAGGGTCACCCTGTTCGCTCAATCCCAACTTACCAACTGGAGAAACAGGCTCTGTGTAAACAGTACAAATGAAACGGATGTTTCACTCTGCTACTGATAAGTTTATCAGTAAAGCCAACATGTACCCTGGGCCCCTAGAAAAATACACAGAAAATGCGTTAAAGAAGGAGAAGCTGAGGGTCCTCAGCTAACCCCCAGCTTACTACACCCTGGGTATCGGTGTTCGTGCTTTGGGACGCGTCAATCATTGCTTCAGCCAACGTGACCCCAAGGTTGGGACGTTCTCATCTGTAACCACAAGGCCCAATCTCGCCCGGGCTTTAGCTGTTGTAAGTGCTATCGAGATGGATGACAAAGGACTGTTGTAAAGGTGCTAGGGAAGATGAAAGCACAGCAAGGGCACACAAGGAGCGCGGTTGCTGCTGGGGATCACCGTGGCAAGGCCCTGCTGGACCTCGGGTGGGAGGTGAGGCAGTGGCCTCTCCAGCTGGTATTGTCCATGAATAGACCATTGTCCTTTGCAAAGAAGCAAAGAGAAAACTGTCTCTTCTGCATCCTTGACTGTGGCACTGAGCCAGTGTTGCCTCACCAAGGGCTCGGCCTCCAGCTCGGAGGTCTCACAGCTCCAAAATGCCTTGCCCACGTTGCCTCAGGTGCCTGCTCCGGCGTCCTGTTACACACGGACCATTTTGGCTGACTGGATTTTGTTCCCTGCAAGTGAGTGGCTGGGAAGGAGGTGTGTTTCATGGAGCTTATAATAGAAAGCTTGCTTTGGCCTCCACTACAGAGAGATTAACGCCATTCCAGAGTGATATAGTGCATGTTTTTTAAGGGTCCAAAGGCAATTCCTGTTTACAGAGCAGGACTGGAAGAGCCTCGCAGCATTCAGGCTAGGGCAGCGGCTGTCGGGTATTCCTTCTCCATCGCTCCTTTTTCAGGTGGACTTTTCCCCTGCTGAGGGAGAAGTTGAAATGCCCCGCGGATGGCTGAGCCGGGCTGTTGCGGTTGTGCAAAATCACACTGCCTGTCTCTGAGACGAGAGAATGAGGAAATTCTTGCACCTACCCCTATCCCTTCTCATTGAAGGAAGCCACATCAGAGCTCCTTTGGGGTGATTCTTTCTGTTTTGGGATTTTTAAAGTTTCTTTTAGAAACCGTTCGGCTGAGATCCACAGAAAGTTTGCCAATCCTTATGAAAAATTTGTCATTGATAGTAAAGATCCATTTGAAATAGCCCCAGACTTCCTTGAGTTATTCAACTCTGCAGATGCAGCCTTAAATGCTTTGATCCATAGTGGTCCGACCTGCTATAATCCTAATTATATGCTCGTGCCCAGCACCATTGCCTTTATCAGCATACGGGCACCGAGAGCTGAGCCTGTGGTTCTACTCCCACTGTGCCCGCTTTTCCAAGAAGTATGAAAGGCTGAAAGCACTCTGAACAAGCAACATATCCATCTGCTAATAGCATCAGCCCTTGTATTTTTATTCATCTTTCCAGAAAACAGAACGTACAAGATCTCCTTTCCAGGTAAATGTGTTCTCATGTCCATGAGTAGCTTGATGCAAGTCAACCATCTGAGCCTTGGTGTGCCAGTGGGGAGTCAGAAGTGGCATGAGCCTGGACTCCACTGTCTAATGTATTCCCTGGAACAGTCCTGGGGAGAAAACACAAAAAGGTTATACACCCGATGGAGTAAATTAATCATTTCACTGATACCTGATTCTGCTGTATTGTTATTTGCCTCCTTAAATTGCAGAACATTCCTCTGAATTTTATTCATCATTTCTTGACTGATATTGTGCTCAAAACGTTCACGTTTCTCCAAATTGAGGCACCTAATCTGAGTTACATGCCTTTAGTCAAAAAGGAGTTATGCACTGACCCATTGTCAGGGCCCAAAATTTAAGGTGCTTTTTGGAAAAGTGGCCTTTAATAAGCTCTTGTGTTTTCTGGTATGATTGTAGTCTGAGACCCAATGACCCACGGATGCCCCTCTAGGTAGGACATATTTAGCTTGTTATTAACTGTTACCTTATAGAAGGACAGTCATGTTCATACACTGGCAGGGAACAACTAAGCCTAGAGTCGGAGGCAGGGATTTTAGATGGTTTTGGAGACTTAAATTCAGATTTCTAGGTGCCAGCAGCACTGAAATGAGAAGATACATGAACATGGAAATCCAGAATCTAGGATATTAACAATATGGAGCTCTCCCTGAAGGAAAGTGCAAAGCACGCTTAGCATACGCAAAGCTGTGTTATTTACTCCGGAAAGATCACACTGAGAGTTGATGACACACCTTCCTTCCCCTCTCTACTTCTCATTTTCTCTCTGTATCGAGGCCCTCTGATCTCGGAAATTATTTACATCTCCTCTGCAAACCATGACTATACTTTCCTCTCTCTCTCTCTCTCTCATGCTCTTTTTTTGCACAATGCTTTTGGTGCATTTCGTCCTGTTGACTTCAACCCTCTCCCACCAACGCACGCGATCGGTGACGGTGCAAATCGCTGCTGCCTTTATTGGCACCAACCATAACCCGATACAGCTGTTGTCTGCTGGCCTGGGATTTTCCGAGGGCTCCTGCGGCAGAGCAGGTTGCAGACCGATTGAGACATGTTTGGTGGTTCAGCCAGGTTTGCCACAAGGGGGGGCGAAGAACAGAAACCGTCTGTGGAAATTTACTGACTCTCTGAAGATCTCATGACTTCTTGCTAAATCTGAAAATTCCCAGTACAACATGAATAATTGTTTCTAAACCGCCTGTGCGGCCTTTCGTCATTTACCTGAGTATTGCATGGTCACTGGTGGTTTTTTGTCAGTGATAGACAACAGTCCGTCGTTTGCCAAAGGGATGGAAGATAAGGAATTCATTAGTCAAGACACTAGTTTCTAGTACAAAGGACTTCTACACAGATGGTGAATTTGAAAAATATATATATTCAACAAATTAGCACATAGTGTGCCAACTCCTGTGAAATATGTGCACGTTAGGAGTATGAGTGGGAGCAAATAAGGTTGTGAGGAATCTTTCTGTGCCTTCTGATTTCAAATAGCGATTTGCAAAGAAGTCCTTTTCTTGTCTCTTTTTTTTTTTTTAACGTAAATATGTACGAAGCTCTTTAAATCATCTAAAGTGGATCATGGTTATGACTACAAGATAAGGAGGGATTTGTCTGTCTGACAAACTTCCCCTTTGTTTTTAGTGAAGGTTGGTATTTTTAGAAGTGGTAAAATACCAGCGCAAAATGCAGGGCGTAGTGTAAATTGGAGTTCTGCCAGTTCATGGGCTGAGCAAAAACTGTTAAAATGCAAGATGCTTCAAGGCCCAGCTCTGTGTCCCACACAAGAAAAGCCTCCAGTGATGTCTCTAAGGAAAGCTCTCAGTCTCCAGCCCACAAAAGATCAATGTAATGCCGACTACAAAGTCAGTAGGAATTTTGCTGTTAGAACAATTAATGTTCTTAGTCATCTTTATACTGGACCGTATCATCTACCCATCAGAATGAATGGTGTTTACTTAGAAAATTGAGGGAGGGAGGGAGAGAAGGAGAGAGGAAAAGGCCAGGAGAAACCAGAGAAAGATGCCCCGAGTCTGCGCTGTGCCTCCGGGCAGGGCACAAAGTGAATCTGAAATAACATAATTTCTAAACAAGCCATGGCTAGAAGTAGAAACTGCAACGGTGATGAGACCACCGGTGCAGTCAGCTCAAGCACTATTAAAGGCGATAGCCAGCAGAGCCTGCAAAGCTGGTTCAGTGCACGGCGCATGGCCCTGATAGTGCCGGTAATGCCGTGCAGGCTGGTTTTGCTTTAAGAGTTTTGATAAGGCTTTGTAAAGACAAGGGACTGGCTCACGTGCAGCTGTGCTGAAGTCATGCAGATGGAGATCTGCCTACTTAGGATTGCTTTTAGGGCAGGGGATGAAGGGACAAGGTAAGAAGCTGTACGTGTTCCATATGGTGTTCCCTGTAGTGGGGTCCATTTTCTAAGCCTTTGCTGAGGCACTGCTGTGTTGCAATACTAATTCAAATACTAACAAAACTGTAGCAATTTAGGGCAGGAATAGGATATTTGCAGGTGGATAATTAGCTAACTGGATAATGATGATGTCCTGTTATATGCAGCCAAACATTTGGTTCGGTGCAGCATTTAAAGCAAGATAAAATATACTGAGATTGGACATATTGAAAATTCTCTGGATCTGCCCAGGAAAGGGTAAAGAAGATAATCCCAAAGACCCCAAGAAAATTTAAAAAACACTTAAGATCAGAAAACGAAACCCACGGAAAAAAGCAGACACATTAAAGGCAGCAAGATTGCAGCCCCATACATCGTATAAAATGAATGCAGTCCATCGTGCCGAATTGTTCATGCTCAGACCATATATGTTCAGCTCTTGACAAAGTAATCTCTTTACAAAGCTAAATAATGCAGCAGAGTCAGCTAAGAACGAGTTATAAACAAAGAAGCTATTCAGCTGTCAAAGCAATTTTCAGCTATATTAAAACAGAATAGGATGGGACGGATTCTGCCGAGCGCCGTCCCGGGAAGCGGGTGGCGTTACATGTGTGTAAATCGCGTGGCGAGAGGGAGCGCGTGCGCGCACGGGCGGCCGCCCACGCAAACACATGTACACACACGTGCGCAGGATAATCGCCCGTCGCCTTCCTCAGCTCACGTTAGAAAATGCAAAACGCTTATTTAAACTGCATTTTCTGTCTGCACTTGGGGATGTCACCAAGTTCTGTCCATTCCAATGACGTGCTTTGTTTCCATAGAAACCAATGTACTTTGGAGAGGGAAAAGCAGAAGGAGACGGAGAAAAGCAGAAAAATCAAGCAGAATAAGAGAAGCGTGCGGTGTGAATAGATCGTTTGGGTCGTGGGGCTTTTAACAAAGTGACTTACTCCTTAAGGTGGCAAGAGGCCTTATTTATTTGTGGGTATGTCACCCCAGGATAATTCAAATCCATTCAGATGTATGTGAATTAAATGAATGCAGCATCCTATTTCTCCGTATATACTATCCACCATCAGACAGACTGTGTCTGCACGAGAGAGGCCAGGCTGCCAGTGCGCTTTCTGCTGACACATGGCTTTTGCTCTTTGCTCTGTCTCTGGTGTCATTAGCAGGTGTTTCCTATCTTCATCCCCAAACTGGGGAAGGAGGCAGGGCCTGGGAAACTACGGATTGCAACTAAGGTTCAATGAAATACCTGTCAAGTCTCCCATCAAAAGCTGTGTATGATCTGTACCTCCCAAGGGGTAGGCGGGGCAGGGAGAGGCATGCTGGAGCTATTCTATGATTTTTTCCTTCTGAAACCGGCCAACTTGCCATTGAATCATTTAATCACTAATTAAAAATCCTGGATAAAACAAGCTGCCTACAGCTTTCTGGCAAACATCCCACTGACTTCGGTAGGGCCAAGATTTTACCCTTTCCTTGACTGCAGAGCTTGTTTGTTGTCACTTCTTTTTCTTTAGCTGTTCTATGTTTTTTATGCCAGATTTTTTCTCTTAACTGCATGTTTTCTTTTCCTTTTCTGAAATATTATCTTACTTCAGCTCCAGACTATATGGACCCCAAGAGGTAGTCCATGGCGAGGCTAGCTGTGTTTCACCCATGTGAATGGATGTGGCCTAGGAGAGGACAAGGAGTAGATGTGAGGGCAGTAGGAACTTCAGCAGCTAAAGGCCTCCTTGAGCACCTCCGTGCCGGCGGGCATCTCGACTCGCAAGTCCCTGTTGCCAGAGCTATGGAGTGCTTATGGGGTCCCTCAGCTGGTATCCGACCAGCTGGAAAAAGGATGGACCACTGTAGCCTAGAGCACCAGCTTTTCACCACCCAGGGCTGAATGCCAGCAGGAGAAACAGAATCCTACATGTGTGTATCCTATATATGCTGCTGGTAACGGAGTGAAATTCCCGTTCTGCCCGTGCGTATTCTTTGGTGCGTGTTTCTCCTGTCTTCCCTTTCTGTATTTACCAGTCACATCCTCTGTAATTGTGCTTTCAGAGACTGCCTTAGAAGAGACCTATGCCATTTTTGCCCAGAGCTGAAGAACTCTAAGATGCACCGCCGCTGGCTGCTCGCTTGAAGGTAGGAATGTGCCAACAAACCCTGCTTCCCGCGGGCTTTTTGGCAGAGCGCGCTCGACTTTCTGCTGTGTTCTTCATGAGAAGCTACTCTTGGTCACACAGGGCCCATGTATGAGGGACCTGAGCCAAAAAAAATTCCCAGGACCTACTGCATTCTTCAAAGCTTAGGGCACCAGGGTACGGATCGACAGCAAACACCCTGATCCCTTACCAACAGATTGGGTGGCAAAACCCACAGCAGTTGCCTGTAGTGTTGACATGCTCCGAGCCCATACTGTTTAATTTATCTTTGTGCATCCAAATCCATGATATCTAACAGTACTGACAGTTAGAGTCTCCTTTGCTGGTTCATCGACAAATTATAAGAATTAAAAAGAAACTATGTGAAGGGAGATATGATTTTGCTGATCAGCTCTAATCTTGGTTGTTTTCCTTGGTTTTAAATGGTGAATTTTAGAAGTTATATGTTAAATGCTCTGCTTTCACTTCTTTGTATCCAGACAGAAAGAACCGGTTTGTAAAAAATGTGCTTGGTGGGTAATGTAGAATTTTTCTCCTCTGGGGAATCCATCACAGAGGATGTTTACTATATATTTTTGAGACCCCTTGCAGATCTTTAGGCTAGGCTCTCAGATGTTCATCCTCTCGGACTTTTATTGCTAACATTTATTCTTCTTTTAATGGTGAGCTCTCAGAACAATGCAGAGGGCTGAGTTCGAACTCCAGGCAAATCGTACATCGCTGCTGGTTTGCAACTGGGCTCCACACAGGACTCAGCAAGATTTCGTTCAGCGTTTTCTATGGCGTTGGTTACAATTCTCTGGGCGTGCAGGGAAAATTACTTTTGGCTTTAATGTTCTGGTTTAGTTAGTCTGTGATTTGCTTGTTCCAGAGGCTGGATATTATGTTTGATACTATGTCAGCCCGTGAAGCAACGCTGAGTGCAAGAGAGAGTGACAGAGCATCTCTCACACGTGCTACCGCTGATTCATTGCCTGTACTTCTGCAAGGTGATGAAACACTTCGGTCACGTCAAAACTGTGCTCACTTCTAGATAGTAGCTAATATCTAAATACTAGATGTTACGTGATAAGTCTGAAGGCCAGAAGGTGATGTTCAGGGATGATATCTGTGCTCAAAAAGTAATCTTCTGGAAGCCAATGTAACTTTATGTGTCAGTGAGGAGAATTGCCATGACTGTAAGCTCAGGAATGGGCTGTTATTCAAGTGCAAGGCTGAATGAGAAAGATTAAAAACACTTTTTAAAAGTCTGTGCAACCCAAGTGTACTGTTTATCATCTTGTTGTACCAAAACAAAATTTGTGATGTACTTTGACTTGGGATTTTCCAGAGTCATTGATGTAGCGCTGGTTTTCATCATCTCTTGTCTTGCTGTTTCCTGACTTCCCTTCCCAGGCTTTGGAATTTTTATCCTAATTTTCCTCTTTTGCTTTTAATGAAATAACAAAATTAGCTTTTTGACCTCAGAGCCTTCTCCCACGGTAGCGGATTTAAAATTGCTAGGTGAGAGTCAGCAGGAGAAGATGATACTCGGTCTAATTTCCTTAGAAATGTTATAGCTGAAGTATTTATAATAATAAGGCTTTGTTGCTGGAACCTCTGAATGCCAAGACTCTGAAAGAGGTAACTGAACCAGCAAGTTCTGGAAATATTTCCTAGATAGAAACTCAGGAGGAAGAAGAGGAGCAGGGGAACACCAGCAATGTAATTATATAACTGAGCATGTAATTTTCAGGAAAAGAATTTCCTTGTCAAGTTTAGTATTTTTTCTTTTGACAAATTGCTTGTGTAGAAACTGAAGTTTTTCAGTCTCTGTGCCTTTCCAAATTTTAAGCTTTTGGTTTTCTTGATGTGGTTATTTTTTTGACATCACTCAGTGGCGATGAGTCCGTGTTCGTGTGGCGTGATTGGTCAGCTCAGTCATTCGTGATGACTTCAGCCTTATAAACTACATTTGACTCAGAAAAGTATCATTTGGTTGTTGGAAGGAGAGTCTGCCGCATTACTCAAAGTCAGTGAAAGTTACTTCTAATCAAAAAGTTTTGTCGTGGTAGGATTCAACGAGACTCAATCGGTGCATGATACTCCTGCTCGTTTGCTTTCCAGGGCTTACTCCTGCACATAGCATATTTTTTGGGAGAATGACAGCCATGAGCAAATTTTTAGTCACATGGCTATTCTCAAAAGTCACTAAAACGGGATGCAAGGGAAGATCCACCTGATAATGATCCAACATATTCACAAATATTTTCTCATTATTTCTTTACCACTTGTCAGCTATCCTTCCTTTTCACCTATTCCCTTTTATTTCTTCTTGGTTTTGTGTTTTGATGATGCCTGTTTTGTTCCCAGAACTAATCCTTGACTTTATAGTAGATGGGTTTGAATATTGATGTCTCTACATATACAAATGTAGATATATAAAGTGGTTGCTTTTTTATGGGGGTTGATTTCTTTTACTAAGCAAGAGAGCAGGCCTGGATACAGCAGTTGCAGGCATGTGTGTGATCAGTCAATCTGTGCCGTTGCACCAAGCAACCTTATAATATAATTCATGCTGTGAGGCACCACTTGAGGCTTGGCCCGAGTTCTTACTGGATGATGGTTGCCTTACATTACGAAGGTGAGATGTTTCCCTTCTCCTAAGAGAATTTGGGGTATATTCGTTGATTGGTTTTGTTAAATACTTCTGGTTTTCCATAAGATCTTTATCACTGGGTAGCTCCTTCTTCAAAAACCTGGTGCCATCTCCCAAGGCATTACCTCTCTAGTATCTGGCAGTTAAATTAAAAGCAGGTTACAGTGCAGCTTGGTTTGTATGAGCATTTGTAAGCCAGCTGTTGAGAGAAGTTTCCCTGAACATACACAACCTGTGAGTTACATGTTGTGTTTCATCAGGAGGTGTTTTTGTTACAGAATTGCCAGAGACAATACAAAAATTAATCTTGGTTGTAATGTAATCCTGATACGAAATGCATCATTTCTTCTTGGCAAATGAAGTGTTTGGCATCAGCAGGTATTTACATTTACGTTATTTTTAAACTTCTGCATGTGCTGGAAGATAGGGTGAAATATTTCCTAGATGGCCAGACTACTCCTAAGAAAATATACATCACGGAGCAGAAATTCAGAACATTCTCTTTCAAAGGATGCTACATGTTCAATACGACTACAACGGGGGTTTTCTGGGTGCCCAGAGCACATGTCTCATTGTCTTTACATAGGTTACACCTCAATTTTGTTTATGTTTTACTTCAGAGCTTTCCAATTTTCTATTGTATCAGCAGTTGCATGAGCTATCTTTCCTTGTGCTCCTGCTTTGACGTATTCCTACGCGTCCATGTCCTAAAGAGATTTTTTTCTCTGTGCACAAGAAGAAGTGACAGAAGTTACTGTGGGTTAACTCATTACACTCTGATGCTCTCTATCTTAGCTCAAATCACTAAGTACATATAAATAATATTCATATGCCGTACCTCTTTGTAACTGTATATGCTGGTAACTTCCACTCTTCCTGTGTTCCTGGTGCTTGAGTGAGGAGAAATCACAAAACAGCGAGAGAATGTTGAGTATGTTGGTGTATGTGAAAAAACTTGCATGGGCCTTGATTCCTGGGAGAACATACACACGCGCTGATAAACAGCTCCTTATCTAAGAAATACTTAAGAGAGTGTTTCTTAAATGAGAGTGCTTCTCTGAAACTGAGCATTTGGTTGCTGGGTTGTTTTTTGGTTTTTTTAATATTTCAACACCCTGCTGATAGTGTTGTGAAATCCTTGCTGGGCCTTAGCCAATTAACTGAATAAACTTTTACTTGCTTAATGATTTTATAACTCTTCTATGTGAGATAAACTTGCCATTTGTTCATTTAACTTCTCTCCTGCATTTTGTGTACGAATACTATCTAATCTCATGGGGACTCCAAGTCTTTGACACTTCAGTTCTTGCAAAGTCATCAAATACAGCAATCGGAACACGTTTGGACACTTAACAAAGTTCTCGTAATGTTTTTCACTGGTATTTTTAGTATTATTAAAGATAATTACGGTTGTATTATTAAATACATTGAGCTCTCTTCTATTCTGTGAAGTAATTTCCCACTTTCATATTTACATTTATTAGCACACGTTCTGTTTAAAGCCGTCTTTCACTGCTCAGTGTGTGCCATAATTCAGAGAAGAACTGAGATCTTCCAAATCTGCATCCCATAAACTGTCTGCAAAATAGTCCTCCTTTCTAAGGGCCAACCAGCCCCTAAAATTCAGCTGAAAGGTTAAGATCAGAAGCATGATAAAGTCACTGAAGACATCAAATTACTGAGTAGGATTTCTTTAATTACAAAAGGATTGAATAGGCACAAAAAATATTCCCTACACACTGCAGACTTTCTCGCTCTGTGATTGTTAGTATTATATTTCATGTTTTCAAGCATTCGAGTAATGGATACAAAATTGGAAGCAGGAGGAAAGGTATAGAAATCATACCTGGAGGCAGTGAGAGAATGGGAGACTTCTCATTCAGTACCGGTGAAATAAATTTCTGTCCACAGGGCATAGGCATTGAGAGGAAAATAACTTATATGAAACCAAGGGCTGTAACAGCCTAATTTTGTTCTCTGGACCCAGGTAAATTTCATCCTAACACAATAAATAAATACATAATATAAAGTGCAATGCTATTTCCTGATTCATGATCTTGTTAGACTCCAAATAAACATATATCATGCTGGAATTGTAATAACACAAGCTTAGTACATATAGAGGGAATTGCATCCAGCTACTGGAGATGAAGAAAACGTACCAAAGGGGAATGATTTAGAGGAGAATGCAATTATCCTTTAGAGTCAGTGATGATTCTGCTGTGTTTTCCTCTGGAAGATGGTCCTTCTCATGTACAGACATTTTAACATATTTTCTTTCTTGAGCCAAAAAAAAAAAAAAAAGAAAAGAAGAAAAAAATCCTACTGGTATATAAACAAATTTCAGATATTTAGCTATATACTATAATTATGCTATAAGCTGAAAAGCAACTTTGAAAATTAGAAAGTTCAGCAAAAATATTTTAATATAAAATCACTATATAATATGTAACAGTATTAGCTATATGTGTGTTTGTAATAATATAAACCGTTTTCTTTGCACTGTGTGTCACCTGAAAATATTTCTTCAGGCTCAGGAACTGTTTGGAGGCCGTATTTGTCAAATATTGTAGGCATAGGAGAAGGAATAATAACAGCACCAAATGATTTAATTATTACTACAATTATCATTGCTGTTCTTATTATGAATATCGTTTGCTGCAACACCTGCGATATGGCTGGCGATTTTCAGACACTCCGGCGCTTTCGCTTCGTTCTGCAGAGTTCATAATCCAAGGGCAGAAGTCAGGGAAGAAAATATCAATAAGCAATTTATGGCAAACATATCCATAAATCAGCAAGCTCCCTTAGAGCAATAGAAGCACGCTCCTAGCAGGGTTTCTATGGAAGGGACTTAGCAGATGAGGCCTGGGTGGCTGGAGAGGGCTCAGGGTTTGGGCTGTGCTGTGGTGGCCTGGAGCACAGAGGGAGCGTGGTGCCGTGAAACGCGGGGCTCGAGCAGGCGGCTGGAAGCCTCTCATGGCGGGACCGCGCCAGCAAGCGCGTGGAAGGAGCACCAGAGCTTTGAAGGCTGAAATCTGCTCCATGCAGGATGGGAGGCTGGTTGAGGAATTCAAAACCTCAGTAAGGGAAGTTCTTCATGAGCCTTTCTCAGTAGGGATATGCTCTGAGATGACAGCAGTGGGGCAACTGTGGTGTAAATCCCTCTGGCTATATAGATTTCAGCACCGCCCGGCTCAGAATTTGGCTAGCAGCTTACAAACCCCCCGCTGTTTCACGCATTGGAGTACAAAACAATTGTTCTTTCAGACCGTGGTGTAATCGGGAGTCCGTAGCCTCTGCTTGAGGACGATCCAGCTACCTCGTCGGGGAACTGGAACAAAACTGTGCACCTCAGGTGACTTAGTTATACGACATGGAAAACAAATTCCCTCCGCCAGCATTTCGTAGGGAGATGCGCATCCCTAGGGAGATGTTTGGTGCCACGGCCTGAGTTTCTCCCCATAGAAATGTCAGATCTGTAAAATTGCTCCTTACCCAGCCTCAAATCCCATTCAAGTCCTCAAAATAGATTCAGGAGGATTGTGCTGAAGGGGCGATTTTCACCCGTGATGGCTGAATCACCACAACATCTGTGTTGAGTTACAGTACAGCTCAAACACTGAGGGAAGAGGATGAAGATAAGAAATAAGTGGCCAATACCTCTTTAAGAATCCACAAGAGCAAAGTAATAAAAAAGAAATACAGTAACTCAGATAATAAAAACATTATCTTACAGATTTCATACAAACTTTGCCTTAGGGAGGCCACCTGGCTTGTGTTTTACTGACACAGCTGTTCAGACTTTTTTTTTCCCTTTGCTACATAAAAAATAGAGGAATCGGAACAGCTGTTTGGGTTAATTTTTTTAATGCCTTCAGTAAGTAAAAATAAAGGCAAATGACATGAACAAGAGATGTGAAACTGCCTCCAAAGATGCTTTAAAAACTTTCCAGAATCATTCCTGGACCTCATCCCCAGTGAATAAGGGTCTGGTGGCCGTGGAAGGAGCTGGGCCAGAAGGGCAAGCGGGGCATTCCCACTCCCTCGCTGACCGGGTGGTAGCCTTAGCTGGCCAGCATCTCTTCTCTTCACATGGGAAAGCCTCGCTTACATCGGGGCAAACTGGCAAACTCGGTTATATTGGAATCAGTCCACAGCGACCCCCTTGACTGCACTGAAGTCACTTAAAATTTCCATAATTGAAACTCAAAAAAAAAAAAAAAAACCAACCCCAAAGTAGTTTTGCTTAAAACCACCTGTAATCGCTTCCATTGCCTTCCAGGGAACTGCTCCTGAAAGAGGTAGCTGAAGGCAGCAGGTGAACAGAGCGGGTCAGCATGACTGGATAGACATAATTTCCCAAGCAAAGATAGCATTTTTTGCTATTTTCAAAATCACAGTGTTTCGGGGGGGAGCGGCGGAGTCGGGGCTGATTAGTGCTGCCCCTCCCGACACGCAGCACGCTAACAACGTCCCAGCAGGTTGATAAAGAGTCTGGTTTAAGTGGGTGATGGAATGAAACAAGTGGGAGTCGCTTTGCTTTTTGTTGCCCAGTGTTTCACACACCTCTAGCGGCAAACCCTCTTCGTTGCCAAGACAACCCCGAAGAAATACGAAATCCAGAACAATACCCTGTGTACCAGAAGCCTTGTGTCCTTTAGTGCACGCGTTCGTTTTGAATGTCAAGAGAAACACTGCCCTCCACATCGATCCAGGTAAGTCCAGGTAAAGGTATAGGTGATGTCTGTAAGATTATAATGACTTGCATTGATAGATTGTCTTTTGTCCTGACGGCTGCCAAAGCTTGAGGGCCGGCACGGAGAGCCTGAGCAATGTTATTCCTGCAGTGCAGCGTTACCTATAGCTGGCCAGACAGTACCGGGAGGATTCCTGGGGGCTGTCATGAAAATAAATCGGGGCTGGGGCACTGACTGCTCTCTCCAGCCCGTGCTGCGTGTGAAGGTGTCTGCAGCGAGCAGGCAACGCCAGGCTGCGATGATCTGCCTTTGCAGTGGTTTCTAAAGATTTCTCAGGCAGCTGAATGCAAGGTAGTGCAGCCGTAAAGGTCTTTTCGCTCAATAATTCGGTTGGACTGAGCTGCGCTTGGTCTTTAGGTCAAAGGAAATTAAACGTGACTTAAGCCTCTTTACTTAAAGTCTTGGCTCAATGCAGGACAGTGGAAGGTCTGGAGCTTCGGGTTTGTTAATGCTTATTTATTTAACCCCAATGAATGTACATTGGACAAAGGTCCAGGAGGTCAGAATAAACATCTTCAGAGACTCTTAGGGCATCCTCTTGCAGAAACTAGCCTCAGGAACTTCTGTGTTTCCCAGAGAAAGGCTACGCACGGCTTGCAAATATAAGCAAATATAAGTTGCCTTGCTTTTCCAAACTCTCTCCAGATCATCTTTGAGCTTCCCATTTTATTCCAAGTGGCAGATAATTAGTGATAATTTTTCTCTGAAGAATGCTAGGAATACTGGTTTTACCACACTTGAAGCTGTCATTGCCCTTGTTAGGAAGGGCCGCACCTGTAGGAAGTCATTTAAGGTCTCCACTCGGTTAAAGCTCTTCCATAAACAGGGGAGCAGCACTTGGAGCAGGGGACACTGGGTTCTGCCTAGCGATGCATCCATTTTACTGTTCACCGGTGTGAAGACAAATCCATTTTACCCTGCCTTGAATCACAGCAGCATCCCAAAAGTAAGCAGGAGAAATGCCATCATCTTTTGCACCCTTTCGTTCTTCGGCTCTTTGCTCCCTTGGTTCTGTCCTTTTGTATCAGCTGCCTGTCGGGATGTTCCCGGCAGGAAACCTGGCATCCTTACGAGTGTATCCTGATGAACTTGGTCTTTACATGGGCAGGGATCCCTGGGGGACTGTGGCCTCCTCCCTTCTGCTGCACCCCTGGAACAACATCACGTTCCTCCTTTTACGATTGTGTGCTGGGATCCAACAACTCCAGGACTTTTGGCTCCAAAAGGCAAGCAGCAAGCAGTAGGAGCTGGTAGTCTGGTGTAACAGGAGCACCAAACCAGTTGGTGCTGAGGACTCCATGTCTATACTATTGACCCTTGGGGTTTTTAACCTGAGACTAGCACTAGCTTAGTCCTGTAGACTGAGCTCTGAAACTGTGCCGCAGTATGAACCGAAGCACAGTAAGTCAGGGATTCACTTCTGAAGCACGCTCCTGATCCAGACTAAGAGACAGATGTAGATTAGCATTTTAGGAGCAGAGGATCAAACTAGCCAGCGCTGAAAAGCGAGTGTTGCATACTTGACCATCATGGTGAGGCACTCTGAAGCACAGCTGGTTCTGCTTTGATGGCTCCATCAGCACGTCCAGAGCTTCAGCTTCCATTTATGTGACAGTCTCGCCCTGGCTGCAGGAGAAGGAGCCTTGTGAACGAGACGTGGGGCTGTACTTCAAGCAGCAACCCTGGAAGCAACAGTTCTGCGCTGTGCCTCATTTGTCTCCCTGAAGAACGAACTCTACAGCGCACTGAGAACCATCGCACCTCCATCCTATTAAAAGACACATCCCGATAGAGTTTCGGGTGAGGTATCCCCAAGCTCAGGCCACTCTCTGCTCCTGTTTTAGCACCTTAGAAACAAATTGAAACCTCCGTGCTTCTCGGGAACAAAGGAGGTATGTGAAAACTGCAATTTCATAAACTGTCGAGTGGGAGTTGGAGCTATTATAGAACATCCCGTTCCAAAAAGAAACAAATGACAGTCTGACGCTGCCAGGTAGTAGTGACGTCTGCGGCTGCAGCGTGAGTCAGTCTGTGTGAGATTCAGATACGGACCTAGAGGGAAAACATTTGTGGCAGCGGGAGCGATCACATGCTCGTAGATGGAATTACCTCAGCTCATTTTTCATGCGTGTGTTAATATATTTGCTGCACTTCTTGAGCAAAAGGCAAAGAGCAGCACAGAGGAAAAAGTTGCATGTGGGAGCTGTTCTATCTGTCTCTTCTTGCAGCCTCCTGCTTCCCACCCACACTCCTGCACATACGGTGATAATATATCACGAGCCTTTTGGTATATCACTGTTTCGTTCAGTAAAATGGAATGCGCTGCTGTTGTTGTTGTTGTTATTATTTGTGTCATTTGGAATCCCAAAGCATGTCCCATTCCAAAGGCACAGATCCACGAACGGGACAACTAAGTGAATTATTAGGAAAATATTTTGTTTATCACCGAAGTGGTGTCTCGCTTTAATAGTCTACAGCTCGTTGAATGCTTTTATTCATTTAAAAATGAAAACTGAAGCCTAAGGATCCTTTTAAGGCCCTAAAGGAGTCTGTAGAGCTAATTCTCTGGTATGTGGGGGATGTATAAATTGTGAAATGAATTGGCTGTTTACTGGAAAGTTATGGTGATCTCGTGGATAATGTCAGTCCGAGATAAGAAACCCTGGCCATGGTTTGAGGACAAGGAAGCTTTAGTAGAAAGACTACCTTGAGGTGTTCCCATCCCGGACTTTTTTCCCCACCATTTTGCTCCAGCGCAGCCAGTTGTGCCCAAATAACTCCTCGTGTGACTCTGCAGCGAGCTGCATCGAGAGCTGACGGGGGTTAAAAACGGTGGACAAAATGTCCTGTAAAATAGGAAGGATTTTGTTTTCTTCCTTTTTTTGTTGTTGTTTTTTTGGGGTTTGGAATTTATTTCAACTGCCTCAGTTCCCCAATCAGCACGGCCCCCCGGAACAACTGCGTTGGCCCAGCTGAAAGGCCCAAGTGTTGTGCGGCAGAAGGGAAACGCTGGCAGGGGTTGATGGTGGGAACTCTGTGACAGCGTTGCCACCAAAATCTGCAAAGCAGTAAACCGTAGCCGGTAAAACATTGCTTCATTCAGCAGCAAAACAGAATAGCTGCTGTGCCTCCAGAAGGAAAAAAAAAGGGGATGTTGTTTGGCTACAGAGTGTGTCTTTGCCAGGGCTGGAGGACAAACCGGGGAAGGATTTGGGTGCAGGGCACTGAGGGCACTGAAGTCTCATGGACGAAAATGGCCTCAGAAAGCAATAGCAGCCGTTAGGTGTTTCCCATCTCTTGTGCTGGAATCTCATAAACGTCTTTGACCTTTTCATGGAGGTTCAGTCAAATCTAAAGCAGAACTGCAGGTCAGAGGACCAAAAGAACGAGCTCAGATCAATGATTCAGAGCAAAAGCAGAACTCCCCTCGCACTGGAACGGAGAAGTTTGGCTTGTGCCTCTCTATGTGTAATTGCCTTATTGATGTTTTAAAGCAATGGGAGACTGGGGGAGCTCACCCAGCACCCTTCCCCGCTAGACATGGAGAGGGCTTTGCTGGTGTAGCTTAAACCAAATCCACAGGTGAGCAAACCACACTGGGACAGCTCTAATCTCCAGCAACGCTAGCAGAAGCAGACAGGTAAAAAAGTGCTTCATTACACTCTTTGCTTATAGCAAAGCCCTGACAAACCAGGCTGGCTGCTCCTGCCACGGAGGGAAGGGGACTGGCTCGAAGCACGTGGGGTGCCTATCTCCTCCAAACGGCAAGCCCAGAGCTGGAGCAGTCTCCCCGAGTCATCGTTATCTGCTGCATCCTTCCGTCTCCCCTCCTCTGCCCTGGCATGGGCACCCTCCCCTCTTATCACTGAGGTGGCAACATTTTGTTTGCACAGCTGAGCACTCTTGAGCTGACTCTGCATCCATCAAGGTCAGAAAGTCATTCAATCCCTTGACCAAAATACCTGTAGTAGCCTCTGGTCAGAGCCACGGGACTGGCACTGCTGCTGCTGTAGCTCGCAACACCGGAGAGAGAACTTTCCTGTGATACTACAAAGCAGCTTTCCTGGAAAAGGGAATGGTTTGCCAGTATTGCAGAATGGTAATTTTATGCCCATAAAGAGCTCTTATTGCAGTCTTAAAGTAGTCTTGAAAACCAGCCGCACCCTCTCTGTCCTGCTCTCAGATGCAGTGCCAACACCGTCAAATAAAAAGGTGTTTGCAGCATGTGCCGGTGTCCCAGGGTGGCTGGCGCGGGTAGCAACAGCCGGCAAGGCTTTAGCGTGCGGCACCGCTCCGGGGATGCCGGGAGAGGGGTTGCCTGCTAGCAGGCGTGAAAAACAGGGCTGCTGCAGCTGCTCCTCCTCCAGCTCGCCGGATGGCATCCCCACAACAGATCATTTGCTGTAGCCGTCGGCCTGTGCCGAGCCGCGCTCTCGGCTCCTCGCTCTCCCCGGCGAACAGTCCCGGCCGTTATACTCGGCACAAAGCTCCAAACAAACGCCGAGGGGCAGCCGGCATGCTGGGCCCCGCCGAGGGCTGCGGAGGGGCTGATGTCACCGGCCCGCATCCCGCGGGCATGACTCACGCGGGGGAACAGAGGGCTCTTCATGGGCCGCAGGAAAACACGAGCTGCGTGGGAGGTGGCGCGGGAGGGCGTTGCTCCAGGAGGGAATGAGACAAAGGTGCTGGAATGACCCTGGGAGCTCGCGGGGGGCCACACCTCGGCCCCCAGCACCGAGGGTTGGGAGGAGGTCACCCCCTCTTTGGATTTCTTCCCTTGGGTTGTTTTGAACAATTCTGCCCTTGTTTTAAGAAAGGATTGGGGCAGGGGAGGAAGGGTTTTATTTTAGGGGAGTTCCCTGCGACTTGAGCTGCCTGAATTAGCCAGGAGCAGGGGAGACGGAGCGGAGGAGGATGGTACGTGTCCAGAAGTGGTACACAGGCAGGGAGCTCGGGCTCCCCTGACAGCACCAACAGGCACGGCTGAGGCACGTCCCGCCATTAAGGTACTTTGCAGGGCTGTCTCACAGCCCCTCATCCGCCGTCGGCTGTTCTGGGTCGGCAAACAGCGTTGCAGGACTGACGGAGGTGCGCAGCACCGGGGCAATGTTTTTAGCAAGGCCAAGGTGAAGCAAAGTAGAGGAATGAGCACACGTATCGTCAAGGCTGCTGTCACCAGAGAAGGGAGGCATCTCCCGGTGCCTGCCGGAGTTGTTAAGACGGAGGGGAAGGGAGGATGCTCGGGGTCTGCGTGCAGGGCTGGTGCTGCTGCCTCCTGGGGAGGGGGCTCGCACCACCGCTTCTCTGCCCCTAAAGTCAAATTCCTAAAAGTGACAGCACTTGTGATCGTGCTGACATGAACAGTGGTTTCTGAGCGTTTCCGAAAGCCTTTGAGATTGCCTAAAGAAAAGCATTGAGTACTGATGATGATAGAGTGTATTATATCTAATTATATGAACCCTGGAATCGGCTATTTCCCCTTTCTTCCGTCATTCTGATATAATTGGAAGCAGGAAGACATTCACAAAAGAAATATTGTTTCTGTGAGCCACCCAATGCAACCCATTTTTGCAGATTTTCGCTGAAGGTTCAGAACCAGCAAATTGAAATAATCCTACAGACTTACATAGAGTCTAAACTGGCCACTGCATCTGATTTTTCGAAATGGTTCTTTTATGTCTGCAAGGAACCAAGCGAAACCTCCAGATTTAAATATCATTGAACTGTAGGACTTTGGAAATCCAGATTCAGCTGTACATCAGCTTCAGAGCCTGAAGTTAAGATTTGTTATTGTGAGTGCACATGCTGGGAATCGGGATGAATAGCAAGCATGCAAATTCAGTATTTACTTATGAGTCACATGGAATCAAAATAGACAGCTAGTTCCATTAATGGAGAGGCAGACAGAAGCACGAGAGTGATTTCCTATAGATGTGAGGTCACACTTGAATAAGTTGACATGGCTGTCAGGATTTCACGAAAATGCTCACAAACTGCAAAGTTTCATGAATTTTCCCGTGACCAGAGATTCACACCGTGTTTACTATTTGCCACTCGCCACTATCACTTTGCACTAATAGAGTCAGGAAAACAGCGTCAGGTGACGGGTACGATCGATCAACGTATCTAATGAATAGCCAGGACTGAATAGTTGGAGCAAAGGGATGGCGAATGCCTTAGAGTTGAAGTGATGGGCCGGGATTTTTTGTGGGTAACAAATAAAGTTTGAAAAATATCAGCTTTAGTTTTCAAATGATTTGCTAACTAAGACAGGGACGTGTGCTAAATTTGCAATTAATATTATTTTAAAGAATAGATCAAACAGCTCGAGCAGATTTCCTCTAACTGACAAGTTCCATTAAACAAGAAAGCTCATTCTTAGTAGGAGATTTTAATATAACACCGAGACCAGAGAACAAAACAATGAATGGAAACATATCAGCAGTCAATTTCCTGAGTATTCAAGCCTGCATTATACTTTGTTCTGTGCTACAGCCACAGCTCTGTGATTATCAAGCGTATTCATGGGACTTTTTCCTATTGACACTCAGCGTGAGTGTGGCTGGAAAGAGATTAAGCTTTTGTGGCAGCCATTTGAATTTGTCTAACTAAAAACAACCTGCAAGGCTGTGGGGAACTGTATGTCTCGGGGGATTTGTGATGGTCTGCAGAACCTATGGGTCACAGGTTCAGACGTGTGTGTTGGGAGCGTGCAGGATTTGTAGCTCTGTAATGCCGGCTTGGCAGCTGGCTGCGGTTGCTACTTGAAGCAGTGACTGATGATGGGGCTGATGCTTGAAGGTGTTCCTCTGTTGCATGACTAAGACACGCTTGTTGGACCGCGAATGGGGATCGCCGAGTAAGCCATCGCCCGTTGGCTTTTCCTCGGAAAAGGAGCTTCGTTCCTCCAGGACTTCATCTAGTCTTTCCCGTAGACACTATAGCTGCTTCTCGACTGATACTTCAAGCTTAGGACACACCAGGGCAGGTTATCCCCCACCCATGCTACCAGTGGGGCCTCATTTTGCTATTAACCGCTGTCTTCATGCTTCTCACGCACCCCACGGCTGGGAATTCACCGCAGTGTGGGAAGTGACCTTTCTAGGAACTGGTCTCTGGACAGCTTTCCATGCAGGTTTGTTTCTCTTTGCAGGCAATATGGAGAGGATGCGGTGGGGAGTGAGGAGCAGGGCCCGGGGGCTGCTGGTGATGGCTGTGAGGAAGGTGTAGGGGTGGGCACGTGGCAAGTGGACCGCAGGGAGGTGAGCAAGGCAGATGTGGTTGGGGACAGGAATCCTGCAGAGCTGCGGGAGAGGGAGCTGGGAGCTGGTAGCACCTCCAGCCTGAGGGTATGCGGAAGGTCCATGTTAACACTCAGCTCAACAGAGCCTTGGTTTCATTTGCAATAACCTGGCATTTCCTTTCCGTAGCTGGACAAAGCTGTGCCCGTGCACAGATCCGCTGTCCAGGCAAGAAGCATTTCTCCCGGGGAACGCCACATCTCTTTGCCATTTGGTGCAAGTGTGGGTGGCAATTCAGCTCCCCAGCTTGCAGCCCCGCTTCGTTCCTCAGACTTGAGCACGCACCATGTCTTTTTACACAGTTCTCTGTTTCTGGGTAAACAACCATTTTAGCCAAAGCTGGAAAACCAAAATCCTGTTTACTTAGGCTCCTTCGCAGTCCCATAGAGCAGGAGCGTTAGTGTTGGTGTTCTGGCCCAGCTCCAACTCAGGTAATTACTGTGCATTCTGCCCTACTTACACACCCCCCGTAGTTTCAATTAGAGCAATTGTTTTCATTTTTCTTTCCTGCCCTGTCAAGTATTAATACAGTTGCTGTTAAGCTGCTCGTGTGGTCCCTCACTTAGGTGTTGTGTTTCCATGGTAAAGGCAGACATCCTCGTGTGCATACCTGGACCGAATCCTCATTGGCACAAACTGATGTAATTCCGTAATGGAGCTGCATTGATTTGCACCGTGTGAAGATACGGCCTTCCTACGCAAACAGCTACGTTATTCTCTCTAATTAAAGGCTCTGTATGAATGCTCATGATCTATTTATTTTTCTACTCGCTCTTCAGCTAGGTTTGCAAATAACCTGAGGCCCGAGTAGTCATTTACACTTACGGTCACAGTGGTGGTATATAGAGAATATAGCATGCAACTTTTTAATGTGCTTTTCCCCAGCTATTCCAAAGCGGCTCTGTAGGGATATCGGAGCTCTTTCACTCTTGGCTGTTGTCAGGTAGAGAAAGTTCATAATGTGTGATGTTTTGCGTTATGAATTGTTCTTTGGAAACATTTGGAAAATGTGTTCTTTGGAAACAAATCTCTCCAATTTTATCAGGAGAATTGAGAACACGGAAGGATGCCTGAAAGCTACACAGCGACAGGAGATTACATGCCTGCAGCTTAGGCCACCTGGCATATTGAACATTAATGTTCACAGCTGAGGGCCACAGCACTGACTATGCTGTCTACCTGATCAAGAGAGCCTTCCTTTCATCTGGTAAAGAGCTTGGCTTGAAATGGCGTGCGTTTGGGCTGGTGGGCTACGTGACACACAGCGGGGTGAGGTTTGCTGTCTGATTCTCTAGTCTATCGCGTGGCCCATCAGATGGTTATCCCCGTCACATGCATGTGCTGAATGGATTGATGGTTGGGTGCACGGAGACTTGAGCAGATCATGGCTCAGGTTGCTCAGCTGCTCAAAGCCATGGTAGCTGGAGTCATGGAGACCTTTCTAGTGACCTCCCACTAGAATAAGGCCCACATGCAGAGATACAAGTAGGTTGTCTGTGATTTTCTATGTAAAATAAGCAGGCATTACCTTTCCCAGCACTCCTGTTGGACAGTTTTCTGAAATCCACAAAATGCATTCAGTTCTCAGTTCTGATGCCTCAATTCTCAATTCTGAGAACTGATGCCTCAGTTCTCAATTCAGTGGCTCAGTTCTCAGCAGCAAAAGAAGCTGGGAGCAGATTCTCTGCAAACATCTGGTTGATTCACACAGGAGGCAGTTGAGTTGCCTACCCATATGTGTCTGGCACTATATAAGATACTGTGATATACTACAGTGCCTCTACATGAGCTCCGTCTGCCCCTAAAAGATCATGTGGGTCTCCTGTAGGTCCTGTATTTTACCTGCCAGCCCCATGCAGGTGTCTTAGGCGATCACAAGCTTTTAAAGTAGCTCTAGATGCCTATATTCAGACACCTCAAGCATACCCACCGGTGAAGTAACTCAGCTGAACAAATACTGGTAAAATTTGTCTTTAAAATTAGATGTTGGGAAATCAGAAGATCCTTTGTAAAATTAGTAGCGTTTTCATTCCCGATTAAAGCTAAGGCTGTACCCTCAGTACTGGTGGGAGATGAGCTGGCACCTTCACTCAGCAGCTGAGTGGGCTCCTGGTTCGGGGAAACTTGGGAATGGGATGGATGGATGGATACCTGCGACCGATGGGTGTGTGTCAGCACCTCTCACAGGAGGCATCATGCCCCAGGCAGCACTGGGGCAGGTGTGTGTTAAAGTGCTGGTTTTAGACTGCAGTAACTCCTGCCCTGGATGCTGTTCTCAGGGCGGTACCAGCTGCAGTAATCCTGAAGCCATTCCCACTAGCTCTCTTGTGTTAAGATGGCCAGACATCTGGTCCAGCATGGCATCGTGGGTGTATGAGAGTGACACAAGAGGTCCCGGTATACTTCCCAGTCCCAGGGCAGGTGCAGATCAGCTAAGCTCAAGGATCAGAGACCAACCTGTATCTCATTGTATCTGAACTCCAAATTCTCATGATTTCAGGCAAGCCGTCCTGACTTTGCCTGCGCTCTCACACGGCTGTTTTTTCTTAATAATGTATTTGTATCCATATGGGGAAACATTTTGTGTCTTCAACAGCTTCCCCAGGCTTCTGAATTTCCAAAATGATGGTGGCACTGTAGGTTTAAAATGACAGTCAGCGTGACCCCAGAGCTGACCGCCACTCTCTCTTCCTTATGCAGTAGCTGTTTGCAGAGTCAGTGCAATTCTTTATATACAGGTTTTTTTCACCCCCTTCATGCAAAACAAAAGGGTTTGGTTGTTTTCCCAAAGCAAACAGTCTGTGTCAGCTGTCTCACACTAACAAAAAAAACCCCAACCAAAACAGCATGAGCTTTTATATCCACGTCCCTGAGTGGCAGGTCACAGGTTTCCCGCAGAAGTGACGGGGAAGGTAAACAGCTCGGAGCACGCCGTGTTTGCCATGCCATTCCACTGCACAGCAAAAGCTGTCCCCAGCCTTTCCCCCTCTTATGCAGCAAATCACATACTGCTTTGTAAATACCAGTTAATAAAAACAAGCTAAATGATCGCTCTTTACTAGACTCTTACTGCAGCCTGCCCAAGACTTTTCCCTTGCACGAAAGGACTGTAGGAATTTAGCCACCATGAGCTAAATCAGGGAAGGTCTTAACTCTTCAGCTCAATATAAAATCAAATAAAATGTGAAGAAATACGCTTTTCATATCGTGCTCTTCCAGAAAAAGAAAGTTCTAAGAAGACAAAAGCCCAAAACACCGGAAGGTTTTATTTGTACTGGTCTGTAGGAAGCCAGTTATTATCCTATCGCCTGTTTACGCAAGTGAAAGATGGCACCTAAGAACACGTACCAGCGCTCTGTCTTTGCTGATGAGGCCCCGCAGTGCTAAAAGCGGGAGCGGGGAGCCTGGACGCTGCCCGGGTGTCCCCTTGGTGGCTCACGCTGGGGTTAGAAGGGACGAGATGAGCCACCTGCAAGTCACAAGAGCTTTAGGGCTGTGCTGCATTTCGATGGCTGCCTCTGTGGGATCCACTGCCATTTCTCCCCAGCCATGCCCAGGGCAGGGCTGTGGTTTGCTGCCTCACGCCTGGAGGCAGTTGCCCGTGGAGGGGGGGGTCTTCAGGCTGCAGTTTTGGTGCAATAAGGGCAGGAGAGCCCATCGCTCCCCGACACCCTTGTCTAATGTTTGCAAAGGGTGTAATTGCAGTATCCCGCCCAGCTTTTGCACAGGCTTTAGAGGAGAACAAGCAGACAGAAATCAGGTTTAAACTACCCTCACCTCCTTGAAATCCCTCCTCGGAGAATTATTTACCAGGTAGTGTGAGCCTGGGTAACGTACTCCGGACCATAACGAATCATAAGATTGCTGACAGACACCTGACCTCAGCTATGCACAGAGGGAAAAAGGACAGTTTTGAAATCAATGTGCTGTCTAACCAGTTGCCAAGGTAGGGGTTTTAACAGAATGGATGATACTGTCCCTTCTTAACTCAAATCCTGCCGGCCACATTTCACACCATCTGGAGTTTGTACAGAGCCCGCTTTGGGAAGCCAGCCAGTAAAGAATTACAATAATCTAATCTTGCCACAATAAAAGTGTGAATAACCATTTCAGAGTCTGTCTGGAAAACTACCGCAACCTGTCAATGCGCTTTAGATGGTGGCCGAGAGGGCACCTGATGACACGCTGAAAAGCTCGTCTCAGGAGATAAACAGGAGTTGGCTCGTACCAGCCACCGAGCTGAAAACAGTCGGATTTTCATCAACCGAAACAAAAGGCAGAAGGAGAATGTAACTGCTGGGCCTGGGAGAGGTGACACCCCCATCCACGCCGATCCCCATGGACAGCAAGGCACTCGGCACTTTTTGGGAGGGCTGGGGCTATGGTTTTGCAGTAGTTGCTCCGGAGCCACTATCTCTTAAGCCTCTGCAGCAGTCTCTGCTGGAAACCTTTGGTTTCACACTTTTAATTGTTTCTCGGATGGGATGAGAGTTGGTCCAGTCTTTGGTTTCCGGTGCTGTGGAGTTCCTAGTGGTGAATTTTTTACTCCCACCCTGAAACAAGATTGCCACGTAGCTTTCCCCACATCGTTTGCATGTGGCGAAATGGATGGTTTCACTGTAATGGCCACTAAAAATTTTAAATGGCAGCTTTCAGGACTCACTGGTGCCTGGGAGACAAGGCATTTGCTTTAGTGATGTTCATGGCTTGACATAAATTTGCTTCTTAGCATCACCTTAGAAAGAATCCTGGGACTCACCGACGTGGGCATGCGCTTTGCCACCTCTTAATTCTCCTTGCACCGTGCTTTATCTTTGCTTAGCCTGCTGCATCCTAGATGCTTTCTGTTTCCATCATGTCTCCTCTTTCAGTCTGGCTGCTATAGGGAGTGAAGGATAACTACAGAAACCTGTGTCAAACTGTCTGAATAAGAAACTTGCACTTCCCGCTGCTTACAGAAAAATTCTGCTGCTTTTTTCAAGGGATGTTCCCAGAATAGGCACAATTTGAGGCAAAACAGAATGACTCTCATTGACAAACAGGTGCCTTCGTGCTGCTCTGCAGCACTGAAGAACGATGTTCTGCGGCCCTTTTGCGCACGCTCACAGGTAAAACAGTGGGAGTAACTTGCCCAAAAATCCCATAAGCAAAAGCTGGCCAAGCCTGGCTCCATCTCTAAGCAAGTGTTTCATTTTCTTTGTAATTCCCCAGCAGCCCATCGCAGGCGCTGCTGCTGGATACATATTGTGGAAGGGTCCCAAAGCAGGTCTTGCTGTTCCTCTCTGTTTAGGTGAAGGGTTTTTCCCTGTCGTTACTGGCATTGAGCTCTGCTCACTTCCACGGCAGGCTGCTCCGCACACCAGGAGAAGCGATGCAAGCCGTGGGTCGATGCGAGAGGCTTGCTGTCACTCGCCAAGTGCAGGAAAGGGACCGTTGTTGGGGGTAAATCCCTCCGTTCCAGCCCACCTAACCAGCAGCCTGGTTTCTGCTTTGTGCCTGCCAAAGCCTGGATGTTTTGACTGCCTGGAAACTGCTGTGGGGTGAGGTACAAGGATGCTGATAGGATTAAATCACTGTCTTCAGTGATTTCGGCATTATTTTGCACCTCTCCCGTTTTTATTTCTAGGCCCACAGCCTATTGGAGCCACCTTTTAGGCAGTAAATTTACTACGGCAGGGACCTGACTTTACAAACCTCATCATTTGTTTCAAACCAGAACTAACTTCGCTTTTGCTAGTTCAGGTCAGTGGAGTTACATCCCTAAATCACGGGGAATGAGGACGAGAACAGCCCCTGTAGCACGTTCTCTCTGCAGTACCTTGCACAAAGACGAGAGTTATAAAATAATTCAGGTGAAGTTTCTGGAATGGTTATCCTCAAGTCATGCACAGACGGGTCGATGGTTTAAATCCGTTGTACAGCATGGACTTCAGGGGAAACAGCCCCAGCATCACTGGCTGGGACTCTTAAAGAATGTCATTGCTTGGTATCCAAAAGCCCAGTGGCAAACTCCTCGGCTCCTTTATGCAAGAGTGTGCAGAGCGACCACCATCGTTTAAATCACCCGTCTTGGGTTGCTTAGTGCTTCAGAAAAGGGCAGTTTGCACGCGTCGCCCAGAGAAAGAAGATGAGCCCTGATGTGCCATTCAAAACCCTTGGTCTGGCCTTTATGGATGCAGCTGTAGGCAAGGGCTGGGGTGAAACATGTCGTGGGAAGGCAGATAACACAAACATGAAAGCGGCACAAAACATGAGAGCCTATAAATAGCAGGAAATAAAGAACAATACTGTGATAAAATCCATAAGACAATAAAGACCAATGTGGCAGAGACTGTTTCCCCCCCACCCTTCTCCAGAGTTTCTCCTATTTCCCAAAGCTGCAGAGATCATCTGACTGCTGTGTGGTAAAGTCCGGCCAGTTAAGCACCAACTCCAGTGCTTGGAGCCTTACACAAAGTATTTCAAAACCCTGTTCCTTTTTCTTTCTTGATGTCCTGCCATGGCTATTGTGGTATTTTAAACCATTCCCAACTCACCAGCTCGTCAGAGCAAGGAGAAAAGAGGGAAGAGGAAGGGGGAAAAAAGCCCTATGGAGATTTAGAGTCATTAACAGCCTTTACAGGGTTTCAGACATTTTTGTGGTAATTCTTTGGAAAGGACACATCCATGATGAGCTGGGGTTTATTTTGCCACTGGCATAAGAAATGAGACTGTTTCCAAGAAAATGTTTGCTCTTTACCAAGAGGAGGGCAAATGTAACTAAGAAAATGGCAATGGATGTGAACTAGGAACCCTGTTTAAATTTTGGGTAATTACCAGCTCCTGACCCGGTCCCTTTGAACTGGATCAAGAACCGAGCGAGTCCCTGGCAGCTCCTCCGTAGAGTTAATCTATGTGGCACTGCGGGCACCGCGAAGCTCCCTCCCTTCTCCGGCAGCAGCAACTGAAGCCAGTTAATTATCCTGAGAGATACCCATCACTCGTAAGCCTGGATCGCAGAGGAACATGTCCTGTCAGGAGGTAACCGCTCTGTGGGCCTACAATGTCATGAGAACAGCTCACAAGTGCACGTCTTGCTGTTTTGGAGTGTAAACTTCTCTGGGGACCAGATTTTCCCGGGTATTTCTGCAGGATCCCACCCCGCAGTGCCCTAATTTCTGAACCAAATCTTCAAATGGGGTAACGCTAACTTATGTGAAAGGAGTTAGGCTGATTTATGGCAGTGGAGGACTGAGGCCTTATTGTAGGGAACAAGAGGATTATATTGGCTTCAGAGTTAATGTCAGAGCTGGGACTGGAACTCAGGAATTACTGGGCAGGTCTCTCAATTGCTTCTGTTAGCTTAAAAGAGGGAGTTGTGCTGAGGAAAACCTCCAAGAATATCCGATTTAATGGCAAATCCACTCTTTTTTTTCCATGCCTGGTTCTAAGATGCCTGCCTACTAATGAACGCGGCTTTTTGTGCTCAAACAATGGAGTTGCTCCCTCCTGGCCCACCCAATCCTCTTACAGGATCCCACCAGGGAGACTCAAGGACAAGTTCGGAGGTGACGCAAAGAGAGAGGTGCATTATGCAGAAGGTAACTGCTTTGGTTCACGGGGATCAGAGGTGACAGCAAGGTCTGAGGAGGTCTAGTTAAAAGGTTGACTGGCCACCGCTAGTGCTGCTTCACCCTCCATCACGAGGCACGGCTAACGAACGGGGGATTTATGTCCCTCCACAGCTGGGGGCTGGATTTCTGCGTACATGGGAGCATGTCCCACATTATGCTCTTCAGCTTTGTGTCCCTTCATGCTCCATTATGCTGTTTTCAACTCTGTTTTGTGGAGGCAGAAAGCCTCAGAGGATCTCCCTTCAACCCCATGGGCTGCTTCTTCCGCCTGAGGCCATATTTTGATCCTAACTAAAATTTACAGTTTTCTCCTTCAGGGTGGTAGGGCAGATATTCCTGTTCCACTTCTTTTTTTGGACAGATAAAAACATTTTGAGCAGGGAGATGAAGTAAATCAGCCAATTCATATCTTCTGACTCCTACTCAGTGCTTTAACCCATGTCCACCATCTTTCCTGGACTACTGCAACGTTCATAAGGGGTCCTGGTGGCTAGACGTTTGACTTCATCTGGTTTATGAAATTTTGCTTGTTCTGCCTTTCTTGATCATTAGCCCACGAGGCAGCTTGCGTGCTTTTCTGTATCCAACACTTCTTTCTGCCTTTTTTTTTTTTACGTTTCCAGAAGGACTTGTTCCTTAGAACAGATGAACCACATACTGAGAAAACGAACAGGCCAGATTGTCTAGTGCTCAGCACCCACCGTTGAGGACAGATTTTCCGGAGAGCTCAGTTTCCAAGGAGGCATCTAAATAAGTGACAGATACTCAAAAGTGGAAATGTGCCCACTTATTTTGGTGCTCAACTAGAGCTAGAGCTGCTTTGAAATACTTGCTCTGCTATGGCTGCTCTCCTTCGCTTACGCTACAAGACTCCCAAATCTCCCTCTTTTGTACCCTATTTATGTTCCTCTGCCATGCTTACCCTCGTGCCGTGCTCCATCCCACAGGTCTCAACTGGCCTTCTCCTGCTTGTTGCCACGTCCTTCTGCCGTCATTAAAAGGTCAGCATGTACATACACTCACATTTCGTTCAAGGGGCCCATCAGGGCTAATGCCCCCAAATGCAGAACATATGTTCAACATAAATTAATTGTTAAGGCTAATGCTGATTGAAGTTTGGTAATTCAGCCTGCAGGATATACCATATGTTTGAAGTGTATTGTCCAAGTTTAGATTTTAAACTCCCAAGGGCAGGGACCACTCCTTCCTCTATGTTTACATAGCATCAATAAGAGCAACAGTGCTTGGGTCTGAAATACATTAACCTTAGCCAATGCATTGTTAAGTTTAATAATGACTAGTTAACATTAAAGCACAATGGATAAAATATATAGACAAAGACATATTTTGGCAGAGATTTTTGTCATGTTTTTGATGCCAGATTCCTACACAAGTAAATGGTCACTGGTCGTCTGAATCATTGACATTGCCTTGGAAAACTCACCCTTCATATTGCACCATCCTGGTTTTCCCTTGCTCAGTAATTGACACTAAGCCATGGACCACTATTTAGGGTAGCTCAGCCAGAGCCCACCTAAGTGAAAAGTCTGGAATAGGAAGGCACCTACATGAGATGCCAGACAGTGAGCTCTGGGAATCACAGAGCCAGGGTGTAGATGGGCAAAGGAAAATAAAGGGTTTGAATGCAAGAACTTAATGTCATTTCTTATTATTTATCTCACTAATTTCTAGTCCCCAGAAACCACGCTCAAAGGTTACTGTGCCCAGGCCCGCCAGTGGGAGGATAAGAGAACTGTAGGAATAAATCCAAACCCCGTCTGAACTGACAGGCTGTTTTTCAGTGCGAGTTATGCAACATGTTAGTACCTCTAGGTATAGGACCAGTGGGATTTAAACTTGTACAGCAGATGGTCCATGCATCATTGCTGGAATGCGCCTGCTGACCCTAGGGCAGAGCCTGAATGGACTTCAAAAGAGAGACTGAGCATGCTTCAAAGTGTTATTGTTTAAATGTTCCACTAAATGGGGACTCCGGAACAAAATATCTAGCTGAGGTCAGTCTGAAAAATGTCAACACACATAATGAGAAAACAGCATGTTGTGTGAGAAAGAATATTTCATAGGGGTATTCTGGCTATTTTGAGTTGAAAAAAACACTTTTATCGTGCGTGTCAGCAGGTTGTCATAATCTAAGCGCCTTTCCTCGTGAGCTGGGAGCTTCATTTGCTTTTGTTGGAAAGAGCCAGGTCTGTACGCGAAGGTCATAAAAGCCTTCGGAAAGTGTGGGTTGTCCACAGGCAGGTACGCTGGGAGAACCGTCAACCAAAGTTATGGCAAAGGTGTGTTGCAATAGAGCATGGACTTGGCCTTGACAGCCTCCCTCCCACTCGTTTCAGAGGAAAGCTTGTAAGGACCCTGTGTTTGGTTTAAGAGCATGATCCTGTGATTTATAATCGTGTACTGTGTTCTGTTCTGTTCCTCCCAAAGCCCGTAATGCCCGCTCATAGCGTATTCTTTCACTGGTGTAATCCGCAAGTTTTGGCTTCTCCTCACTCTATTCAGGGGGAATTTCAGTAGGAAAATGATTGGATTCATGTTCAAATCAATAGGGTTAACATCACGAAGGAAGACTTTTTAGGCACGTCAAGCTTAACAAGATCAAGCCTTCAATAGGAAAGTCAAGATTCAGCCTTTGATTTGCTGGTCTGGCTGGGTTGCATCTTAGGCGTTGTAAATATCAATGGTCCGGTAGCTTTTGTTCGACAAAAGGTTTCCGTGTTGGCCACTGGCAATTCAACATGGGTGGCTGAAAAATAATTTCCTTTGCTGGAAGCTAACAGCAACTACCTGAACTTTCACAGCACCTTGTCCTGCTGGGGCATGCCTCTATCTTGATGGAGACACGTTACAATAATACACAGATTAAAAGCTAACCCTCCTTGCAGACGTAATAAGGATCCAATGCCAGGAAGAGCAAACAAGACCCATGTTAAATAAAGGGAAGGCTTGTTCCTTTCACCTATCAATATTCAATGAGATCAGCCACCTTGGCACGCTGGGGTGAAAAGAAAGCCACCAGGCAAGGTAAAAAGCTAAAGGGTTCTGGAGACCTATAGGAAAGCGAGGTGTCGTTAAACCAAGAAGATAACTTGGGCCTGTTTGTAGAGCCTCTGTGTCTTTGTAACATGTTGTAACTGACACAAAACTTGAATAGCAGTCAATTTAAGTGGGTCAAAAATAGCATCCACACCCTCCCTGAGGTCCCAGTTGTTACACTCAATGTCACTACTCAGCTGTTAACTGTGGCCCAGATTAAGCAAAAACTGTAAAAACGTACCTAACCGAGCATGAATTCAGCAAAGCTTTCAGGCTTATGCTTATCTTCAGTGTATGCTTAACTTCAGCAAGTATAGAAACTCTTTGTTAAATAAGACTTTTAGACCTGCAGAGACCTGATAAAAAATCATTCAGAGTTTCACCTGTTTTATTCTGTTTGCCGAGTGCTACACACAGCTGATACTCGATGTGTAGACTGCAAGTATTCAGTAGTCAAAATTCAAAGTGTGTCAGTAAGGTGACCTGTTATCTCAGTGTTCCCAAAGCAGAGGAGTTACAACACATTTCTGATTAACATAATTGGTTTTAGGAATCCTGGTTCCCTGGAAATATTGTCTCTCCAAAACAGACGCATTCTGCAAACTCTCCAAACTTCAGCTTGTTAAACTGTTCATGGAGACTAAAAAGCATGAGTCAAGACAGAGTGAATTTGTTTAAAAAATCTGGACAAAACTTTGCACAACAGGGAAATAAACTCCAGTAAACCGAAGGAAAAGATATTACATCCATTACTCGGTTCGCATTTTTTACTCGAGTATAATAGGACTATAAACATTTTCTGTCAACAGCTTACAAAGAAACTTGTTCTGAAAGTGATGCATGGTGAGAACTTGCATCTAAATTGGGGACATCTAAATTAGACTCTGAATACAGAACATTCCCAAAGGTGGCTTTTGGTTAGAGCTAGTCAAGTAACGCAGAAAAGAGTTCACAAATATTGAAAGAAAAAACACCCCCAAACCTCAGGGGAGTCCTCCCTCCTTATGTTCGTTGTGCAGGAGTATTTGGGGGACAGCATGTTTATTTGGGTTTGCACTTTGCGGGCAAGCGGCCCCCAGTTCTTGCAGAAAAAATGCTATTTGGTATTCTCCTCTTAGATTGCAAAACGTGGCCAAGTGTTTTGCTGAACAAGGAAGGACTTATAAATGCACTGGGTGAGGCCTACAACATTGCAGTTCTTGGCTTCAGTAGGTGGCAGAGATTCTTTAAATTCTCTTGCTCATTTACATTAAGCAAACAAACAGAATTCCCAAACCGCGAAGCCCACAAATTATGTATGTAGCTAGTCTATGTAATCACAAGTTCCCTCTATGGTTACTTTTATCTTCCCTCTCTCTCAAGCTTTCCTCTGCCTATATTGCTGCTGGTCTTTATTAAGCCCCACATTCTACAAACATTTATGCGCATGATTTACTTTATGCTTTTAAGCAGTTGCAGAGAGTTCAATAGGTGTTAAATAGATAATGAACTAGAACACAATAGAACTGCATATCTGCACAGATCAGACTGCACCGAGTGAAGTTACAGCTGTACAGAAAGTTCAGCCCATGGGTAAGAGTTTGCAGGGCCTTAGCTTGTATGATCTACCAGAACTGGCATTTGTGTTTGTCCAGCACCCGGCACAAAGGAACGCCGAATCCGACCAGGATCCCTAGATCCCAACGTGCTGTAAGTAACGAACTGCTATAGGGACTGCAATTAGGCACCAAACAGCAAGTACTCAAAGTTCACGAAGACTCTAGCACAGGGTATTGCCAATCCATCTGCTGACGTTTGCATCTGTAGATTGTTCATTCAAACGCTGCCTGTTTTGGGAATGCTAAAAGATTCTCACCACCCATCAGCTGCTACCTGACCTCTTTAAAATAAACTTGTCTTAATGGGCACGTGCCTGGATCACCAAAGAGACTATCAAATTTGGCACTGTGCTGCAGTGGGAAAGCCAGGTCTGGGTGGTAGCGATTGCTCTCCATTCTTACTCTCAGATATCCTATCATTAGGTCAAGGTTGCGGCACAGTGACGTGGGGCAGCGACCCCCCTGCCTGCACGCTGCCTGTCCAGCAGTTAAATCATCGTTATTCCAGACATTTGTCGCACACCGTTAGACAGGGCTACTCTTAATATCAGCTAAAGAAAAGGTGAATGACTGTAAGCACTTTGTCGAGGCTTTAGCGGATATTCGGCAGCGACAGCAGCGTGGCAGGCTGCGAGGCCCAGCCAGCAGCTGGCAAGGCATGTTTTATGGAGCTTTGTGAAGGCAGACTATGCAAATGTATTCAAAGGATGTTCTAGAGGCAAATTGGTTGGAGCTAAATTTGCCCAGATGCTCTTGAGTCTGCTTATTAGAGCCCTTAGCTTGAAAATTAGCTGGAACTGATGAGTCGAATCAGAGCTGACTTTAGGATGTTTGCATATCAAGAAAACCACAACCGGATTAAATGTGTGCATGTCTATGTAGCATGGAAATTCAGCTCTGATGTCTCCTCTCCTCCCGCTGCTCCCAAGATGAGGGCTTCACAATGCTTCATCTGTGGAGAGCTCCTGTAGAGAACTCAGCAACTATTTTGCCTTGAGTTTTTAAGTTAAGAAAAAATGAAAAGATAGTTTTCTCTTCCATCACAGTTTTTGATTTTTGCCCCTGCCTTTCATTTTGCCTGCAGAGGCACTCCCTGGCAGTGAACTCACGCCTTCCCTCTCCTGTTATATGTTCCATTACCAAAGGTGAATAATCAAGACAAATATGAAGAATGAGAGAAGTATGTACTCGCTTACTCAGATAATGAATGTGAAGGATGAAATCACCTCAATCCTGAATTAAAAAACAACTACTTGAGGATCCTGTTATGGTGGCAAAAGATACTGGAAGGAGGTGGGATGTGTTGTGTCAATGGCAGTGGTACTTCTGCTTCCTTGGACTTCTTCCCCTTATACGGGCAACTGCTGAAACCTTTCTTTCACCTGAGTATTGACTTTATACTCTAAGAAAGAAAACCGTGTCTTGAGCAGTGGTTGAAGCCAGTTTCTCCAAGACAACTGGTGGAGCGTATCTGCTCGGCCACAGGGCATTTTCACAGATTGACCGTACGTTTTCCCCATTTGTGGCCACCTCTGCAATCATTCGGAGAGCTCCGGGGCAGCGGCTCTGCCATCTCCCTGCCTCAGCCACCCTATGCCAGACATTAACTTGGATCAGCCTTGCCCTTATGGCAGCTACACTGTGTCTGACCCCTGCCTGGGTGTACAAAGGTGGGAAAAGGGTGGGCCGTTTCCTGCGCTTAAACAACTGAGCACTGTTAGCTCAGGGACAATTGAGCCTCTGGTGTTTATACTGTCTTTGTCTGGATAAACTGTATGGATACAGTCCCAACGCAGTCACTAGGAGATTTTCTTGCTGATTTTCATGGTGCCGGCATTTCACCCTTAATGTGTATTTTAGGCATCCCCGTCTTGAATCATTATCTCAAGCCTCTTAAAACTGCATCGCGGTTATGCTTGGATTTATTTTTTAGTACTTGTCTTTTGCTGAGGAAACCAAAATTGGGCACAGTTTTATAACGTATGGTCTTCTTGGTGCCCTATAGAAGGTAAATATCACCTCCCTGTGACACGTTAAGTGATCCTTTTGCATAGTCTACTCAAGTATCCTCAAAGCATTTGACACCGAGGATGTCCTAAGGGATTGGCCTCCCAATGCCACCTTCCAGGATTTGAGCACTCAGCTCAATGTAAAGCTCAAAATATTGCTGAGGCAGAGAGAGATACTCAGTATCTTGCACTTCACAGAACCCAGACGCATTTTGCACACACCAGCAATAATGTAAGGAACTCGGGTCAAATCAGAGAATTTCTCTTCTTTCAGCCTCCAGCTTTTCTAATTGTGTTGCAATGCTTGGTCTCCAGCTGTGAGGAAATACAGAAAGCTTCTTATTCAGTAATCCTAAAGAAGCCAATTCCTCCCTCCCCGGAACGGCACAGCCTGAGTTCCTTCAGAAACATCTTCCTAAATAACACCAGACACTGAAAATACCTTTCCAGCCCCATAGGCTGGGATAGCACTTACAGTGTAGTTGCACTGACATTCAGTCAGCGCGCTTATCGTTTCCTTCTGGATTCTTCCTTGCCTTTTTCTTGATGGTGTGTTAGATCTTCTAACAGGGGAGGAGGTCCTGTAGAGGTGAGACCATCTTGTACTCAAGAGGTATTGAGAGATAGACCTATTTGGATTTTTTGCTTGCCTTTGCATTCAATTTGTACATCATCCTGGGACTGCATGCAATTTTTCAGCATGAAAAACAGCTGGAAAAAATGCTTAGGAAAAACTACAGATTTAAAATAAAAACAAAAATAAGCCCTACCAAACAAACAAACCCTTGTATTTGTCCATAGAGCTTAGTGACTAAAAGATGATGGCATAGAAGGTTCCTAGATTTATCCATCCTCAAACATCCTTTTCTTCCTCAATGGCAATTATACTCCTGAGAAAAAGTCAGAGCTGGTCAGATCTAGCCCTGGCATCTTCCAGTGGATTATTCCTAAAATAAAGAGGCTTTTCCAAGCCCGGTGGTTTCAGATGTTATGATCAATGTTTATTCATTTGTCCTCTCTTTCCATGGAACTGGCAATGGCTGCTATTTCTGTATCCAATACCGCTGTTATGTCTGTTGCTCTAATCTAGCTACTTATATGGTCTCCACCATCGTAATGTTTGAGCACATCCCACAAATAAAAAAAAAAAAAGAGAAAGAAAACCCCTACAACAATAACAAACTCTCTCTTTCTCCCTTCCCAGCCTGATCTTAATAAGAGTCTTGAGGTTTTGTGCTTGTGTGTGTGAGGAACTTAGTGAGGAGAAGGTGAATTGAAGAAATGGGTCCTATCTTCAGCTGTGGAAGCGGAGTGGGAAAGGCTGGCATGGGAGAGGCCACGCCGGTGACCTGGGCTGCTGCAGGAGTCTGCCAGGACTAGATGTGCTTCCCCTAGTTTTTTTGCTCCTTGGCCCCTGGCTCAGTAGTGTTTTCCACGATTCCTGGAATCGGGAGAGTCATAAAAGTTATGGGGGGCAGAGGGTAGATGTGGGTTTTTCTTTTGACAAGGAAAACTATTATTTCTGCCTGGAGACGAGTTGCCCTGATCGGCTGTCACTGGAGGTGTTGCTTCTATTTATTCTGACCACATTTGGATCAAGATCAGCGTTTCTCTGTGTCTCTTCTCTGTCTTTGCCTTGGGATTGTTGTATACTGTTCCTGTGGACACTGAAGTCACCCAAGACAAAATTTACCTTGCAAATTCAGTTTCTGTTTTAGATAGCTTTCTCTCTAGAAGGCGGTGACTAGTTTTTAATGCCTTGTTGGGAGCCTGGTCTTATCTGCTCACCTATTACCCAGTTTCGGTGCTCTGGACCCGCAGTCCAGGGGAAGGAAAGGCTGATGAGCCTTCGGGTCCATCAGCGTTGGGCCTTATCTGTGGGGAAGAAAGCGAATCCTGCGTGCATGAGATGGGCTGGGTCTTGGGGAAGATTTGAGGGTGTTAAATCCTACCTGAATAAGAACAAGCTGAAGCTCTTGCCATGTGCTCTGAATCCAAGAGCAGCAAATGGAAGAATTACCAATGTATAAAAATATAAGTAAACACATGCCAATATTCATTGGAGGAACATGTCCTTCTCACCGTGTGACTGTACCTCTGCTGTAAGGGACATGAGCCCTTGATTTCTCCTCTGTAACCAGCAGACAGAAACCTCATTTCCAGCTGAGGGATTAAACTGCACGTGAGGAAATGATTGAATGCATTCTTGACACACCTTTTTTTAGACCTGGATCAATGAAAAGAAGTATCATTATGTCTCATATTTGGGCTGGAAACTAAGCAATTTGCGTACTTGCAGGAATGAGATACAGTCGTCTCAGAAGTTTTTGTTGGCAATAGGACAGGCAGCTGTCAACACTTCCGTCTAGAAGTAGATGCAGCTCATTAGGACAGTTGGATATCATCAGATTAGCTGGGCTTGGAGATAGGGTGAGACAGGAAAACATATGACAAGAACTGGCATCGCAAACCCTCCCCCTTCAGAAATACTACCTCAAAACCAAGGAATGTTGTGGTCGAGCGTAGCCAATATCAATAGAATATATCCTAATTTAAGGGCAGACTTGCCAAGTATTTCAGCATGGGTTTCAGTGCCCCTGGTACACATAAAAGTTATGGCATCAGTTCTGGATTAGTTACTGGGACTCCGGTAATGATGTTCCTGGCATAGCACTCGTTGCAAACACGTACTTTGGAGGAGTTCCCATACATTTTTTTATTGTCCACTAGGGCTGTGGTGGCAAGCTGTGTGAAATCTATCCAGAAAACTGGAAAAAATCAAAACTAAAGGGGAAAAAAACAACCAAACCCGATCAAAGATGGCAAAGCCTTTCTTGTGTAGGCCTAAAACTAGGTCTGAAAAATGGGTTGACTATGTAAAAGTCATGGAGGATGGAGTTTTAGACTTCCTTCAATGCTCTTAGATGACTGCCTGAGATATTCTGTTCAGTTTTGGTACCAGAAAGATGCTTGCAGACTGGAAACAATTCAAAGATGAATGGCAACAAAAGCAACAGCAAGAAATACCTGAGTGGCAGCAGGGACTAGTTTTGAAGAAAGCTTAAATAGACTTATCTCGGTGACAGACAAAGGTAGCCAAGGTCCTCGACAATACTCCGTGTTTATTTGAAAAATGTAAACAGCAGCAGGCAGATGAAGTGTTTGTCAGCATGCATTGCCATGATTTGCTTTTGTGTTCAAAACCTCTTTGCTCTAAGGACACTTCTCTTTTCAGAGCTCGAGCCTTAGCTTTGCAACCCAAGCAGCAGGGATACCTTGTGTTTCTGTAGGACCTTTCATCAGATGATCCCCAAATGCTTTACAAGGGTGAATTAAAGGAGCTTCACGTTAAAAACCTGAAAAAAAAAAAAAAAGGATTAATTTCTTTCTCCCAAAATGCAGTCAGCTCTGGAGTAAAGTAAAAGAGGACCTGGAGTCTCCAGTGGGTGAGATCCTTCTACCTTTGCATTACCACAGTCTCCGGTGGGTGAGATCCTTCTACCTTTGCATTACCACAGTCTCCGGTGGGTGAGATCCTTCTACCTTTGCATTACCACAGTCTCCAGTGGGTGAGATCCTTCTACCTTTGCATTACCACAGAGTCACACGGGATTTGTTATCCACTCTTAGTTCATATCTGGGGACACTGTGAGCAAAGGAAAGAACGGTTCCCCAGTCATCGAGCGTGCGCTGCAACAAGCAGCAGCAGGACTAGAAATTTTATCAAATTAAAACGTAGGGGAGCAATAAAAGAGACAGAATTGCAATTTCCTTGAAGGGCATTAGGCTTCATCATCGTAACTGCTGCTTCCATTCTTCATGAGGATGTACAGACAAGAGTTTGGTGTTCGTTCTGTGCTGAGCAGCACCTCTGCTTGCTCAGTACTGATTTAAGGTTGCTAGAGCAACGCCAAAACCACTTCCTACAGCGCGTAGATGTGCTCTGCAGGCCTCCCAGGCCTACAAGGTTAGCAGAAGTTACGAAACTTCATGGAGGAAATACAATGCACAGCGCTAAGAGGTGTGGAAACCTTAAATGGGGATGTAACTTCAACCACTTCTTAGTCAATGCTAAGGGAAAATAAGACTGTGATGGTCTTCTATTTAAAAACCTCTTTATTTTTGAGGCAACTTGTATTCTGTTAATAATCAAGAGGAGACTTCTTTATAAAGAAAAGAAACAATTCTGTTTAAATTTGAACAACTCCCTTAAAATACTCTTTATGTGCTCACTGAGCCTGTGTGGCATTGTTTGAAGACTTATACTTGTATTCACCATTCATTTAGCTTTCATTACTGACAAAATCTCAAATGCCAGAGGATGTGCAAAACCTGCTGGGTGATTTGCAAAATCTTCCGGTGTTGGAAATTTTTCTAATGATGAAATATTTTATTAATTGCTTCTATTTTATCTGATTACTGGCTATTGCCACATGAGTCCTGAGGGCTTTGCAACAAGGAAGATCTGCACTCCTTAAATTATAATTTCTGGGATTACGCTAAAATACTGTGTAAAAACTAGTATTCATTGTTATTCAGGCAATTCTGTTTTAAACATCTCTTCCATGCGAGTGTAGCCGAGAAAAAACAAGGAATTCACATCTAGGCTGTTTACTAACAAAATCCCCAAGTATTTCTGTAGAATTTGACTTACTACTCAATTGTATTGGTGTGATCCTGGGAAGGAAAGTTCCAGATCTGCTTAACCCGGAGTTTCTTTTCCAGTACACTTCCTACTGAATTCTGTGAATTGGGGATTGCTTGAGTAGCGTTCCTGCTAAAAGTGTTCCCGGTGCTTTTGATGTTGAGCTTTTGCTCGTTGGCTGTCGCGTGCCCTTGGCTGTAACAACAATACAGCAACTTCTGCTGCTTTCCCCTCATATTCTCAGAACAATTCAGACTTTGGTATATGCCAAGAGAATCATAAAACCATGGACCGTAAGTTTGGGCCCATGTTTCTGCAAGCACTGGTGATGAAATTACTCCTGGAATATCGCAGCTAGTTAAAATATCACCTTGCTAGAAAGTATCAGCAGACTGAAAGGAAGAGAAAACATCAGAGAGCTTGAGAGACTCACCCGTAACGAAAGATTAGAAGAACAGCTTTTGAACCAAAAGACAAGCGATGATTTTGACACGAGCCCAAACATGAAGGTCAGTGGGGATGTTCATACAGAAACATGGGGAAGATGTCATTTACTTTAGAGCTGCGTCAAGGGATGTAGTTACTACACATTTATCCCCTGACCTAGATACAGCATGGCCGAAAAGATGTATTGTGTGGCTGGGATACAACCAGGGCAGGGTCCCACACGAGCCAGTGACTTAAACTAGCTGCTGGCACCAAGGTGCCCTCGCCACAGCGCTCCCTTGTGCGGCACATCTCAGGGGGCCAGGGCTCTTGTAACCATGTCCCCTGGCCCAACAACAGTTGCAGGAAGGTGTTGGACTAACGGTATGACATCGATGCAGAGAAAATGCCCTTTGACTACTGGAAAACTAATCCCAGCAGTGTGACCTGTTAGGCTGGGAGGCAGGTACCCACAACAGACCCACTGCTAGCAGCCGGGGTACGTTTAAAACTAGGTTGTGCAAAATATTAGAGACTACGCAGCATGCAGCGGCCCAGCACGGGCAGGGAGACGGCTGACCTGTGGGATGCCGGAGGTCTGCGGAGATCCCCATGGGTCTTAGGCTTCTCTTCCATCTCTGATTTCTGCCCTGCCAACGTTTTGAGTGCATTACTGTCCTGTCCTGTGATTTGTTTTATAACCCAGAGGGGACAGCTGAATTCCTTCTACAGCAACAATATTTTTTGTGATGCCAATGCCATGACCTTTATTCATGAAAAACAAAGTACAAATGGGGAAAGCAGGGTGGAGCTCTGTCAGAAATGTGATGTAAACAGCTACGAAGACGTGGCTGTGCTCCTCCAAAGCCATTTCCCACCAGGTAAGAATCAGAGCAACAGGCATTGCAAACACCCAGAGATCCTATCTGATATTTCGTTAAGCTAATTGCCTATACCTAAAAGCAAGGGCTAATAAAAATTGCCAAATTGAACTTTCGGTCAGATTAGACAACAACATCAACAACAACAATAGCTTCCAAAGGATTTATGGAAACAAATTCCCATTCCAGGTATCTGCTGACATTTTAAAAAAGCCAGCCCCTTTTCTAGCATTCATGAAGGTAACATGAACAATTAAGCAGGAGAAGAGCTCCCGTTTTGTTGTGGAAACAGTCTCCGCAGTACCCTTGAAAATTCATCCTGAGGCGAGTTTGAAATAATTCATGCTTTTGCTCTTATAAAAATATCTTCATGTTTGGAGCAAACAGCCGTGATGCTGGTGGAGAACAGCAGAAATATGACCTGGATTCAAACCTGTATCTTACTGGGAGAGCTGGGAGCTTAGTCTCCCGGTAGGGAAGTGAAATTCAGGCAGCAACATTTGCAAAGCTGCCAAGAGCTCCGGGGTGGCATAAATTCAGCTTGAGGGGAAAACCTGAGTTTAAGCCAGGTGGAATGGGCATGTGGCAGCGTCCGCTGCTCCGGCTGGCGATGGTGTCTGTGCCCTGAGCTCTGGCAGGCCAGGGGATGTGCCTCCACCAACGCCGTACCCCTCTCCGCATGGCTTCCCAGGACCTCGGGGGGGATTTGGATGGAAAAGCTCCCAGGGGTCCACCACACCCTCCACTGTCTGCCTCTGCTCAGTGATTTATTCAGCTCTGTCATCAGGCAATCCCGGGGCCTCGCTGCTCGGGATGACGCCCACTCGCTGCTACAACCCAGCCCGGCCATGCAGCTCCTCCACCAGCTCCCCCAGCCACGCCGCGGATGTCCCCCCGCCGGCACAGGCCAAGGGTGGCTTTGTGAGCACTGAAGGCATCCCGAACCCGCTTTGGCTGCTCCACAGGTCGCTGGGATGTGCTTCCCAAGGAAACGCGGGAGCCTGGGGACAAGTTTTCACACTTCTCTCCATGAACTTAATGAGCCTGACAGGCAAACATGAAGGAGTAAAAATAAGAAAACTTCAGGTCTTTGGCTGACACAGACAGTAAGAGAAAATTGTGCGGTGCTACAGGCATCCTGTGATGCACAAAATATTAACTCTTTGTGGCCCATTTAACGGTCAGCAAGTGATAAGAAGGAGCATGGATACAAATCAGAGCTGACTAGCATCGGCCAAAGAGATTTAGAGGTGCAAGGCTGGATTTCTGGTGCTTCGTGCTGAGCTCATTTCCCCCCCTCCCTTCTCCACATCTTCCCACGTAGAGACAACAAAGCGGGATTGCTCCGGCTGGGAGAGACAGGTAGTAGCCGCTCTCTGCAAGGATGCAACGCCAGGTCGGTATCGCCTGCTGGGAAGGATAAGTCCAGCTGGCCGTACGCTGGACCCATCCAGCGCTTCGCCTTCTTGATTCACGGGACCAGTAGTGGGTACCTGGCAGGGAAAACATGCCCGTTATGGGGGCAGTCCTAGCTGAACGCGTAGTTGCCAGACTGGAAGGATCCCGGTGTGATCTCCTGTGTCGGTGGATCTCAGGGAGGCAAAGACCCCCGTCATTACCGGTTTGTGTTGTGTTTGACATGATAGCTGTGGGGCAAAGGGGCTCCTGTGCACCCCACAAACCTGAGCCCGAGGTAACTGAAAGAGTCCTGGGTAGCTTGGAGACCTTACAAGCTCATGTGGTGTATTGCTTTACGTTAATGCAGCTTTATGATTACATGCTGCTTTGCTTAGATGGGCATTTTAAATAAACCGTTAGCAAATTTTCTTAACCGCATGTGAAGGGAAGATCAGATGTCATTTTTTTAAGGAACAGTAAATAACTCACAATTTTCAGAAAGAGAAGTATTTCTAAAACCAATAAGGAGCCAAACACAAAGTGGTGGCTGCTCCCGAATCCCAGGTTGTGTCCATCGGTCCTGTCAACTCTCCTTATTTCTGGCTGGGCTTGTACAGAGGAGAGACTCGATGGCGATACGCTGGGCCTTCAAGATGAAGGCTGGCAATGCAATGTGCACGTATGTGCATTGGCCAGGCCGGGTGAGGCTGCCAGTGCATGGGGGTTTTTTGTCATTTTTTTCTCCTTAGCATTTGTGTTTGCTTGCTCCGGAGCTGGGTGGCTCCCGGGGGTGTGCCACCTCGCAGCTCTGTCCCTCACCGCCAGCCCCTTCTCCCGCAGGCCCCACGCTGAAGGCTCGAAAAAGGTCAGAGAAGAAATCCCCCTCACTCCAGCCTCTCTTCTTCCTAAACGGGTCACTCTTTCAGGAGGTGAGGAGGAAACACCTTGTAAAAATACCATTGTCAAGGCTGCTTCTAAGCAACGCGGCAGATACGCATACCATTAGCATATAGGGACAGGCAAGAAACTCCCTAAAATTGTGCCTTTCCTCCTAACACCACCGAGCGAGTCACCCTGGCCTCCGGCCAGGCCGGGAGCTCGCTGCCCAGGAAGCACCCGGGTAAGCTTTCCAAAATCTGTATCTGCCCAGGTTGGGAGATAAGAGTCAGGTATCCCGAAAGAGAAGTGCAGGGATGCCGCAGTGAATATTGCTGAATTTATTTTAGGCAGCGGAGATTCTGGCTGAAAGATCACTTGAGAGCATGCCAAAGGGCCAGAAAAGGTAACTGCTTAGGGAAGCTCAAGGTCACCCAAGCCTGCAAGCCGCCGGCCTCTCCTCAGTGACATTGCTGCCCTACGGAGCGACGTGCTGCTGCGGAGGCGAAAGCCCAGGCATCCTCCTCGGAGCATGCGGGCAATGCTTGAAGTGCTTGTGCCCGGGCCGTGCCAGGGGATGACGGGCACGGACGTGCCAGGAGCTGTCTGAACCACCGTAAGGGGGTAGGACGGTGGATGCTGCTACGTCGCTCTGCCGGTTAAAAGCAAAGCTCCCAAAGCCGGCTCTGCGTCCCCTGCCACCAGATGCAAGCAATTTGTTTTGCATTTGGACTGGTAGTCCGGAAAACCGAAGCGCTGTGTTTTTGAGTTTATATTACATGTTTGCTTTCCAGTTTTGTTAATTAAAATCATGTAACTGGATGAGCAGTTACTGGATAGCTTGCAGGGTTTATTCGAAATTTTCTGTTTTTTCTGGATGCTCAAGCATTTGATGCTCTTTCTCTCTCTGCTTGCAGTGCATTAATTCACCTAGCTAGAAACTCTATCTGTCTGAACTGGTAAAAGCATGCATTTGGGAATGGTTTTGTTTCTTACAGTATTTTCTCTTAGTGTTTGCCTACACCTGCCAATGTAATTTGTCAGAATAAACTAGGTACTTTAAAATCATTTTTCATACACCCTTCGTAAGTGCTTCACCATCACTTTGAGAGGGAAGGGAGCAGAGGGACCCATAAGCAAATAAAAAGAAATATGAGCACGTATGAATTCACTGGAGTGATCACTCTTCTTCCTCTTCAGTGAGTTTAATCCATCGGCTTGTCTGGATCAGTCACGTAAGTCGAGAGGCCTCGACTGCATCAGTGAGCTCACCACCATAAATTTCTGGACTGTTTTCCACTGTGATGCCCGCTGTCACCTGGGACGTGGTCAGGCCAAGCCTGCCCAGCTCAGTGACCAGCTCCACATGGAAATGGAAGTGGTTCTGCACGGCAGCCTCAGACCCTGCTGACCTTCTATCGCTTTCAGAGTGGGTCTGCCACAACTTCTTCCCCATCTCCTAGCCTACATCCTCCTATGGCTTCCCACCTTTCGTACCGCCTTTGCAGCACCCGTGTAACCATTTCGGCTCTGCCGGAGCTGTTCCGCTCGTGAGGCCAAGGAAATCTCTCTGCAGGCCATGCAGCAGCAGAATATTGAGCTCCAGCATAGTGGGTATGTCATTAGCAGGGAAAGAGGCATCTTCAAAACGTGCATCGTCTCCAAGCACACCTTGTGCTACTGGAGTAGCGCTAACAGGACTTACTCCACTGAGGGAACATCCCTTAAACCGCCCAGACTTGAAGCTTTACTGTCAGGACGTAAAGTGTGAACATGTGCAAGGACATGCCAACATAAGCAGGATTTGCGTTGGGCTGCAAAGCTCCAAGTAGCTCAGCGAAGCACATCCATGCTTCTTTCGTGCAAGAGTATCACCTTAACTCACCTTAACTTGCCTTTCTACGCAAATCTCAAACTGTTCTGCATTGTGTCAAAGAATGACTCCAGAATTAGATCCAACAAGAGGACCTTTTTTGTTTTTGCAGCAAGTACATTCAGAGACTTAGCCTTTTCAGGGCTTGTATCTTGGTTATTAATAGTATCGCTTGCCTTCTTTTGGAAAATTGAATTCATGTGATAAAGAGGAACTTTATGTATCAAATCCTGATGCAGAAGTTCTGGTATGAGTGCTTTTGTAAAATACAGAAGTGGAAAATGCAGATTATATGGTAGAAAATTATTTTCTTTTGTGTTTTGTTGCAAATTTTATATGATTGAGCCAGCAAAGAACGATGCCAACATTAACAAAAATCCATTACCTGTTGATCTTGTGCCATTTTTGGCAAATTTAGGCAGGCATTGCAAGATTTGATAAGAACTGTTACGTAATAGTTAGTTCAGGCAAAAAATGATTAAAAGAGATCAGTTACCTTACATCTAGTACGCGGTAAGCAGATTAGAAAGAAAAAAACTGGGAAGTGCAATAACTGGATTTACTAATGCCACATAAAATAAAAAGATGAGCACAAATTTGGATTTTTGCACAGGGCAAGTGCTGCAGAATTTTCGTCGAGGAACAATCCTCTATTGGCAAAGCGTAGTCGAACAGAACAAACCAACCTTTTTTGTCTTTAATTGTTGTGATTCTGTTTAAAAGTTACAAGACGTCAATTTTAGCATGTGGAATGCAATTGTGAGAGAAAACGGGCTTCCTGAATTTTCGGTGATTGACTAAAATCCACACACATACTGGTTATTTTAATTTAAGGAAAAAGGATTTTGTTTCTTTATCCTGTTACATAACACTGGTTCTATTCTCCCTTGAACACACAAGTATGTTTATCATTAATCTTAAAGGGAAACAGTCGTCCTTCAAAATCCTTTCTGAATTTTTATCTTTTTTCTTTTTAAAGTTTGATCCCAAATGACTGGCTATGAATTGAAGACGAAAGCACGCTGTTTATTTTTTTTAATTAGATTACTTTAACCTCATTTATGCATAGTTCTTTTACCGTTTTTCCCAACAGCAACAGTGAAGAAAAAAACATTGGTTTAGAAGTGACTTCAAAAATGCAAAACATACGGTTCATACAGCATCCAGCAGGAGACAGAGTACCTGTTATTGCTTTTTAGCTCATTTTTATGAAACTGGCTGGCTTTCAGTTTGGAGACATTCTTTAATAATACCTATATTTTTCATTCTATAGTGCATTCCTTTCAGGGACTTTAAATTGCTCAGGAGCTCTTGAAAATCCCAGTGAAAACCTTTGGATTTATGAGAGTTTTTTATTTCCAGGTAGCTGGCTGTCAATTAACTGGAGACACTTCACTTTTTCCAAAAGCCAGCGTGACCACTTTGGTTCCAGGCTGTTTGGTTCCTCTGGGTTTGCCCCTCACTTTAGGAATCAGCCCCTGTAAAGCAACAGGCATTTCTAAACTCGACTGCTGTTCCGAAAGGACCCGCTCCAGCCTTTCAGACTTGCTAAGTGCCGCAAGTTAATATGTAATTAGCTTGATGAAAGGAAAGGACCAGCGGAGGCAATCCCATAATGGCTAGGCAGTCCCAAATATACGCCAAATAGGCCACCCGTAGCATTAAAATCAGAGAATTTCATGCCAATGGGGCTACTTTTAAAGAAGACCTGTGGTTTTTAGTTGCCTTCGTGTTTGACTTGTAAACTGGGTGCGGGGCTTCATCACCGGCAGGTTCATATGATGGGGAGAGTACCAAAAACACAGGTCATGTTTTGATTTCTGTTTAATATCTTATTTATATATGATTTAAATGGATAAGCTAAGAAAAATTAACTGTCCAGTCCATAATTTCATCTAAAATAAACACAGACTAAAACTACAGCAACTTAGTGGATTGCATGGATTAGTGAGATCTCCTGGTATGTAATAGCAATAGCAACAATTCTATTCCCCGATTTAGTAATGCTTAAAATCTGCAATCCAGAGTCAATGCATGATGTGCAAATCCCTTACAAAATCTGCCTCCCTTTTTCAAGCTCAGGATCCTTTGCTATACAGGGGAACCCCGAAGGTTGCCCCCATATAGCTTTGGATAGGAAATGTGTGTTTGGAGAATTGTTAATGCGATGGACTTATTCAGACCATCTTCTTGCCATTCTTGCTTATACGCTTCTTTACAGACAGTGCTGTCCACTTGTCCCCTAGATTTCTGCTGGACTTTGGGCCTGGATAAATTTTGCCTTTTTTATTTTAACGTTTATACGTAAAATCTTCCCAATCCCTGCAAAACCTCCTCCTTGTTCTTGTCCTGCCTTGGTCCTGAGTCCATGAAACATCACGTTCCCTTTAGCAGCCACAAATTGAAAGGAAACAAGTTTTTCTCCTGAAAAAGGGAGAAATATTAAATCCATTGCGATTTCAAAATGAATGAGAATTTGCAGATGAGCGTATTTTAGATCCTGGTGTGCTATCCCTCCCTCCATCCACCTCACCTGACAGAAATCCGATCTAACTCTGCCGTACACTTGTGTTAATACGCATCCATCTGCGAAATTAGGCACTCGCATCCCTGCCCCTCGAGACCTCGTTTACAGGGTGCGAGTACAGCGAATCTCTTCTGACTTTCCTTCCTTCCCGGTAGATTTCCACACGTTGTAGCCAAGCTGGGGATTTGGCCCAGAGTCTTTTTTAAACTCTGTGACCCAGACATGGAGATTAAGGAAGAGTTATGTTATTGGATTAAACAGATACAGGAGGCGCTCACTGTATCAGCACCCGACACCTTAAAACTCCAGAAAGCAGCTCAGCACGTTAATGGCGAAAATAGTCTCTAAGAAAGAGGGAAAATGCGAAGGAAGGTGATTGCTAACCCGTGCCTTGGGCTGGGGTACAAAAACCTGCCGCTCTGCCTCGCCTGCAAAGCACCCGCAGGAACATTATATTCTGCTTTCTATAGCATCTTAATACTGCATACGCTTCAGATCTGGTATGCAAGTCATCTGAACTGCACCTACCTGCAACCAGAGTGATTTTGGCCTGTCTTAGTTAAGCTTGGGTTACTGCCTTCATGGTGGGGTTTTTAAGAGGTTAGGCTTGATGACGCTATGAACGGCACCAGCGCACGTTGAAATCAACAGAACTGCAGGAGTAAAAATACTAATAGATTAAAGCCAGACTTACAGGAAAAGGATAGTAATTTCAGGCACCATTTATATGCTTAATATTATACACATGCTTATGCTTTGTAATTTGGGCTCTAACTTGTGATTTCGGTTACGTAAGAGAGCCGGAGGAGCCAGAGGCATTAGTGCTGCCATGCGCTGCTGCAGCTGAAGGCAGAGTTCCCCCAAATATTCATCAGGCACATTCCCAGAAGTTGTGCTGTCTCATAATGAAACAGCAGACAGCGATGAACATATTTATAACACAAAAGGACTAATTATTATCATTATTATTATTCCACTTAGTTCCAGGTACTGTTTACGTGCCTCTGACTTCAAAACAGGTTTGGCTGTTGGCTTTTTTACCCTAAACATTTTTTTTCTTTTTAAACACAGAGAGCAACCGTGTGCTTTGTGTGGCTGGCTTTTCTTTTAATGAGTGAGGAGCAACAGAACAAGAGAGAGCCAGAGACAGAAAATACAGGCTTTGATTTCTCTAGAGAACTTGAGCAAAATATTCCACTGCTGTCAGTGGTACAGCTGTGCTGGCAGGATCCTTCGCACAGATGAGGCTCCAGCCGCTACTTACATTTCACCGATGCGACTGCTGGTTCCTGATCTGCATCGAGGCACCCGCACTGCAACTAAGCAAGTGGCTGCACCAGTGAGAAATGTTTTGCTTCGTTCCCTAGTGCGGCCAGAGCCGCCTGTGTTTGCGGTCCCTCGTGGAGTCTCACAAAATACTAGCTGCCGTCAGCGAAGGATGCCTACGAATCCGAAGCTGCAGTACACAAGAAACCTGAATCAGAAGACGTAGGTGGCAGCACATCATGTTATGAGTTGAAACCAGGCTGTTTAGTGGAGATATGCCATCGACTAGCTGCATATATCCTATACCTGTATCTATTTTTCAGTCAAAAACCTATTCACTTTGCAAATCAGTTTGGGTACAGGGAAAAATCACAGAGTGCACTGGAGTCAGGGAAAATCGCTTGCGTGACTGTGGCACGCTGTGCTTGGCATACCGTGCTGCCGGCAAGGAGTGGGCAGAAGGGGTGCAGCTCTCTGTGCTTTTGCATGAACCAGCCAAGGAAATCAGCCTTTTCTAGAGACCTCCCTGCAGGCTGCTGTGATGGAATTTGATCCCCTGGCAGCCTATGCATAGGTGATGGGCTCCAAAGGTGTGCCTCCCAGTGACTGCCGTCCCAGTTTGCGGTGTAGGGAGGCAGGGTCTTGTACCTGGGAAAGCCTGGGAGAGCAAGGCTGTGGGGACTGTTCGCTCTTCTTTGGTCCATCTCTGCTGTTCCCAGTGCAAGGGTAGCACCGCGGGACTTCTGCGAAACACAGATGGCCCAAAATCTCCTTTTCCCCTCTACTCTGCCCCCACAATGCAAACGGTATTTTGCAGTACAGAGGCTCTTACTAAGTCTTCAGCAGGGGTTATATGAAAATGCCTAGCGAGTCTGTATGCTGCCCTGTCCTTTCATTAAGAGAACGAGAGGAGATGCAGGTAGGAGAGCAAGGGCATATTTGAGTCAGATACCCGTTCGCCTGCAGGAGAAAAGCACCGGCTTTCAGTGCAATGAAACCCAACGCGGGACAAAACGTTGCCCTGCTCATTTCTCCTGCTGATCGCCCAGGCCGTACTTTGTTCTCCAGCTGCGAGCGCGGCTGACCGGTGCGGGGGACTGCTCTTTTGGGAGGAGACGGGGAAGAGCAGAGAGACCCCGGTCTCCCAGGCACCTGCCAGGCCACGCTCCCCTGTGTTTCCTCCTTCCAGCAGGAGCCGGCTGCCGAGACCAAATGCCCCAAAAGCCTGGCTGAGCGACGCCGGGTCCAGAGTCCGAGCCCTCGCCACCTTCCCGGGGGGAAAAGTGGCCGCGGAGGAGCAAAGCCGGGGCCCGGCCGCAGGGTCGGGCAGCGCCGGTGACAACGCCGTGGGATGCTTTGTCTGCGAGAAGGGCGCGCTTTGTGTAACGATAAAAAAGAGTAATTACAAAAAGGTACCGACATACAAAATAAGGAGAGGAGAGCCGCGGCAGGCAGGCAGCCCTCCGCTCCGCTCCGCTCCGCTCCGCTCCCCGCCCCGGCAGCCGCGGGGCCGGCTCCCGCCGGGCCGGCTCGGGGCGGCCCCGCTCCCCGCGGAGCGCGGCGGGGGAAGGCGGGCTGCCCGGGGCGGCCCCCCCGGCGGCGGCGGCCGCTGCCCCGCACCGGCCCGCCCCTCCCCGCCGCCCCGCGGCCGCCTGCCAGCCCGGGCTCCGCCGCCGTGTCTGCGGCGTGGCCCCTCCTCCCCCACACCCCTTCCTTTAGGCTCCCCCCTCCCCAGCAAAGAAGAGGCCGTGCCGGTGTTTTTCCACTCAGCAGGATGGGTGATGCTCAAAGCTCCCTCATTAGACAACAGACACGAGAGGTCAGGAAGAAAGCGCTTATAAATTACCGTTTCCTCCCGCTCGGCGCTGCTAGTCGCGCCGCACCGCTCCGCCGGACCCGCCGCAGGGGCGCAGCGGCGCGCAGGCACCGCGGCCAGCGGACGCAGGTACCGGCGCCTCCCGGGCGGGCGGGCGGGCGGCGGGGCTGCTGCTGCTGCTGCTGCTGCTGCTGCTGCTGCTGCTGCTGTTGTTGCTGCTGCTGTTGCTGCTGCTGCTGCTGCTGTTGCTGCTGCGGCGGCGGCGCTGGCGCGGATCGCCGCGGATCGCCCCCCGCTGCCGCGGCGAACAAAGGGCGGCCGCTCCGCGCCGCTCCGCGCCCAGCGGAGCCGAACCGAGCCGGGCCGGGCCGGGGGCGGCGGCGGCCTCCTGCCTTTGTCCGCGCCGCCTCGGGGTGCCCCCGGGCGCGCTTTCCCTTCCCCCCCTCCATTTATTTATTTCTCCCTTCTTCTTCTTCTCTCCCCCCCCTCCTCCCCAGCTGTCTCGTTACCCCTGCGGGTTTTTTCCTCCCCCAGCGGTTATTTCCTCCCCCTCCCCCCCCCACCTTGCGTTAACTTTTTTTCGCGATAACAGTTTGCAGCAATTACCCACTTGCTGGCGGCCCTCCAGCACATCTACGGAGCACGCTTCTCTCCCCGGCTATTTTTGCCCTTTTCCCCTCGCCTTCCCACCCCTCCCCGCTGTATTTTCTCTGGCTGCCGTGCGCTACCCTCGAGTGAAGAGGCTGGTACAGGCAATGCTACATCTGATGCTAATGGGCCTACCTGGTGGGTAATACCGCTGGCTGCTTCTTCCTCCCCCTCCCCGCCCCCCCCGCCTCGTTTTCCTTTTATTTTGTTGATCCTCAGCATGCTGAAATCAAAGTTGCGATTGGGGCTTGGAAGAAAAACGCAGGGACCGCACAGGGCAGGTTACCGAGCTCCGCTCGGTGCGAAGGGGCGATAATTCTGGGTTCGTCTCAGGGTAACTTGGATCCAAAATTCACCCGCTGGCTTTAAGATAATGAATGCCCATTTCTGCCTGATATTGTAACAGGCGGCATGTGGGAGGACGTGCAAGGTTTCCATATAAGAACATGGGAGAATTTATTTCACGCAGGCGAAGAAATGTGCGGAGTATGTGTTATTTATGAAACGGAAGGCAAGCTGTGTTTTCCTTAGGCAGCTCCGAGAGTGGCAAAACTTTGTATTTAGAAATTGTAAAAGCTGATTTCTGCTGTTTAATAAGAGCTACGTTTTAAAGGAAAGCACCGATGAAAAAAAGTAGTGGGAGGGGGTTCAGATAAATGCAAAGAAATACAACTCCACACGTATTCCAGCACGGTTTGTGCCAAGGTGCAAAGATGGAGTTTTTTGGTTAGTTCCCATTTTTTTAACCGTATTGGGAAAGGCATTAAGAAAATGTGCCGAGAGGAGCTGGGTACGTTGATAGTGCTATTTTGGTAACTGCATTTTTTTTTTTATTGCTTGCATGTCAAAATGCTTTGAGTTTTGGACCAGGAAAAAAGTGAGGCAGCCCTGATTGGGGAACATGTCATCGGCTGTGTAATTCGGGGCTCGGATGACAGTTGCTACTGGTTTAGGTTTTATGGCTTTGGGTTTGAGGGTAAATCAGCCCATTAAAACCTGCTGCTGTGGAATTTGGAGGGGAGAGGCTTTGGTGAAAACCCTGATGGTTTTTGACAGCCAGGTGTTTACCTCTGGGTCTGCATTTGGGCGAGCTGACTGCTTTTTGGCATTGCCTACCTTTGCTCGAGTATTACGGAAAGATTTCCCCTGAAGGGTGTTGGGGTTTTTTAAAGCAAAATGTGTGAGCAGTCGAGGCAGCCGGCAGCGTGGCGGTGTCCCTCGCCTGGAGTGAGTCGAGGCTGAAGCACGAGTGTGGTGGGAGGATGTCTTTGTTGCCCTGGTTGGACTGACACCGAAAACTTTATTTTTGGCACTTTCAGAGATAGCATCTTCGTGTTTCCTCTTCAACTGTCTCTTCTCTGCTTTGCATCTTGGGTTGGTTTTTTTTTTTCCCCCCCCTCTTCTCTTTATTCGCCTGCGTCTCACCTTCTCTGTTCCTTCCCCTTCCCACCTCGCTCCCGCTTTGGGCTGCTTTGAGGCTGCACCCACTGGAGGGCGACAGACACCTTTCCCTCCGTGGGGTCCCAGCGCTGCCCCGCGGGTGGGGCGGACCCAGACCCCCAGCCCGCGGGCGGGCCCAGAGAGGAAAGGCCGCTTCTTGCTGTAATTTATTAACCCGCATCTTTTACTGTGCGGTGGTAGGGTTATTTGCTGTCATACTTTGCAGTAAGCAGGAGATTGCAGGTGGCACTGTGATGTTTGGAGGTACCGAGAAGGTGGTTGCATGCTTGGGGGTGCTAGGTCAAAAAAACGTGGGTTTTTTGTGTGTTTAGGGATGTTGGTCTAGAATCCTGTAGAAATTTGGAATGCTTCAATTGCTACCAATTTGTATTTTATTTGACTTTGCTGTAACCAGGAGCAAAATTTGGTATACTACTCTTTGTTGGTAGTCACTAATTTGTAGCTTTTGGGTGCATTGCCTGGAGGTTTCTTAAATGCCAGAGGTGAAATATTTGGGCTGTGGCAGGAGGCTTCAGTCTGCGTGAAGTGCTGTATGAAAAGAGGTGCAACATTGTCATGGAAAAATATGAGGACACTTTAGATGGGCATGCTCTTGCTGCACGGTGCTTGGGAAAGCTCCCGTGCCTGAGCACGGTTCTGTTTGTAAAGCCTCGGGGAGGATCTTGTCTTACAGCTAATTGTTGCAAATATTTCTATGAGCTTTCCTTAAATCGATACTCTGCCTAACCAAGACTGAGCTACATCTTGGTGGCTCCTAGCCAAGTCCCGTGGGTTGGGTGTTCCCAAAGAGATTCTCGGGCACAAGCCCTTCAGCAGGCTGTCATGTTTCCCGGGCAGTGGTGCTCCCAGGATTTTCATCGATGCACCTCAAGACTCGGCAGCAACCCCCTGTTGTTTTAATTTTGCCCCTTCTAGGTTTTCCAATGCCCTATGGTTTTGCCCCAACGGGCAATAGGGCAACGTTGCCCCAGTGCCCCCATGGCAATGCTGCCGGTTCCACCAGTAAGGGGATTCTCTACAGTGGGGCCCTACCCAGGCTTTTAATCATGCTGGCAAATGACTCTGAAAAGATGGTGCTGATTTGTTTCTTTTAGATTTAACCATATTACAACACATAAAAATGGATGGGAAAGCCATGGTAGTTAAAGCCTTTTGCAAGTAATGCTTAATTGATTGGTCATACTAATAAATTGTAGATCATTTAAGAAGTGCAACTTTGAATAGATTACCTAGTAGGATTAATGCCTTCGACGATTTCTCATCACTAACTTAATTTACATGGCCAGAATGGATCAGGGTTATGTTTTTTAAAGTAATCCTGAGTCCAGTCCTCTTAAGTGCTCCATACACAGAACTCAGGTTTATTCTAATGCCATTCTGGGGGGGTCTGCTTGCAGGACTGGGTCCGTGGCATTTGGAAGAAAAGCGTGAGGATTAAAACACAGTGATTTAATATTTGTTGAATTCCTTCCATACATGCATATTTACTTGAATCCTCAGCTGTTGTAGTGCCATGGATTTAATTGATTTGTGCTAGCTGAATATCATCCCAAGGCATGTAAACTCTAGGCAATACCCTTTAAATTGCTTACAGAGTAGCTAATATTGGTATAAGATAATGTGGTAGAAATGAAGTGAAACTGCCACTCTTCATTGTCCTTTTTTTTTCCCCTAAAACTGCCATTGGAAGGGCTGCCCTGCTGCCAGTCTGTGACTCTGAAACTGTGGCTGGTGTCCTACAGCATCTTCTCTCTTTATATCAGTCTCTCTCTTTGGTTTTTTTCCAACGTGTCTAGATTTACACCAGCAAAAAGCCACTCAGCGCCGACCCTAAACCACGCTCCAAGGGCATCCACCAAACCCACCAGCTGGGTTGGTGGAAGGGGAGCGTGAATCAAATCCACGTCCTGCCAGTGAGCTTTAGGTGGGAGGCAGCAGGGCGAGTGGCACGGGGCCGCAGGAGGGTGGCTGTTAAGACCCCATGGGCTGTTGGGAAGGCTCGTGCATTTTAGCAGTTACTGGGTTTCCTGTTGTGGTTCTCTGTCGCCCAGAATGGTGACAGCCTCGAAGAACGCCTTCGCTGCCATGGCTGCCTGACCTGGGTTTGAACGCAGTCGGTGCTTGAGCGCTGGCGTGGAAAAGCGATTATACTGTGCCAAAACGCAGCAGGAGTGCCCTGCTTTAGGGGGTTGGTGTAGGTAGGCTGCCCGTAGGTAGGAGAGCAACCCATACGTCCAGCCACAGGGTTATCAGTGAGCTGGAATGTAGTTAAAAAGTTCTTCCTTTTTTGCTTCAGATCACATGACATTTGAATTTTATTTCACTGCTGCAGTGTAATTTCCTTGCTCTTGAGATGGATATAGTCAAATTTTCTGTGATGTTTTACATAAAATGTAACAGGTGAGAAATGATCTCCTGTTTTGGCATTGGTACTACGTTCAGTGTCTTGGTACTATGTTCAGTGTCTTGATGTTCTTCAAAATACAAGTTCATAGTGATGAAATTCAGAAAACACTATGCATGATAACGTTGAAACATGTCTGACTTACCTTGCTAGACCCATTTTTTTCCTTTAAAATATTTTTTTTGCCTTTTCTTTGTCTCTTTTTTTTTTCAAACAGGAAGAGAAAATCCATTCAGGAGAGACTCTTCTACATGTAAGTGTTATTTTTGCTTGTTTATGAAATTACAAAAGGGTTATAGAGCTCATTAAAATGTTCAAATACTGAACATTTACCGTCTGTTCATAGAAACAAAGTATAGAGCATGTAAAAATAGGCTGTAGTTATACAGTAATAATGCTCAGCAACTGTTATCTTAAATCTACCTGTGCAGTTCTTCTGTGCATATCACTGCAGAATTTAGAAACCATTGCAAAGCACTTTGCAGACATTTAAGCAGCATGCCCGTAAAGTTGGTGTGTAAATCCTGGAGGGATAATATTGAAGTGGTTTCCCCAAAGCAGAGGAGACCCGTAAGTGAGAGCTCGTTTTGGCACCCCAGAGTCCCTGAACCCCAAACCCTGTGACAAGACTCAGCTTCTCTGCCTTGGATCCTACAAAATCCAAGTTCTGCCTATAGAGCCATTTGTTTGTGTGCATGTGTGCTAGTGTGTGCATGTATACGTGGGGGTAAGAGAGAGTGTGTACATGTGTATTTGGCCTCAAATAGCATATAGGTATTTCAGGCCTTTTCTACAACCTGTGGTGATACCCATTAAAATAAGTGTAAATGCCACCAGGCATTGGTGAATACTGTTGCAAATGTTTTGTGAAAGCATTTGGCTCCAGACTGACTGCGCGGTCTGGGTGAGCCCGGTACAGTATTCTTCACGGGACCAAGAAAGATGCATGTCATAAAAATACAACAGTTTTTTCCACACCATCTAGTGACCTGGTTTGCTTGCAGATCTCAGATTTGAAAACTCTTGAGTAGTGTAGGAAGCTCTGCTCTGGTATTTCTTCCTCGTAAATAACTCTGATTAAATGTTTTAAGGGGCTGCATAGATGAAGACTCTCATTGCCTTAATGCGAAATTAGCTTAGCAGGGAAAATGACTGCATTGTTCGCAATGCAGGGCCCGCTTTGCATAACTTCCAAGCATGTACTGCGTCCAGTGGCATGGCAAGCCCACGAGCGCTCACCTCAGGCTGATTGATTTCCCATAAGTCAGCTTTTTTTTTTTTTTTTTTTTTGAAAAATAACATATATCTCGGAATTGCAGCACTCCATTATGCTTGCGTAGCAACTGCTGGTTAATATGTAGCGAAACGCCGTGTGGTAACAAATGTTTTTTTGCTATTGTTGAGCTGGAATGTTAGTTCAGCTTCTAGATAAAAGTGGCTTGCGCAAGGTGCCCCGGTAGACCGTGATTTCTGTGGCTTGTACGGTAGTTCTGTAGGCAACCGTGTTCTGCTCTTCCTCTCCCCTGTGCTTCCCTTCATCCTCCACGGGAGCGAGGGGTGGGCATAGGTACAGGCAGGGAACTGGCAGCCCTTTGCATCCTGCAAAGCACCGGTGTGGGGTTTATATTAAGCCCGTTGCTAGTCAAGCATCTGTTGAAAACACTCTGTTCTGGTTGTGTTTCTAGCAGAAACGTTGTAAGACGCTTTATTTAATAGCTTTAAACCACAAGGGTTTTTTGGATGGTTTTATGGATTTCATAAGACGATCTTTAAAAAACAAAAAAAAAGCCAGTAGTTAGTGAAAGACACCCCACAAAGGATTAAAGAATCCTCCTTCCCTGCAGCTGGAATCCTAGCTGAGAGTAGCTTAAGAGTTTGTATCTTTGAGAAGGTAAATCATCATTTTCAAAAGGTAACAGAGAAGGAAAAATTCCAGAAGGCTTTTGATTATGACCATTTTCAACATTTGTAGCTCATTATTATTTCATTCTAGTGTAGGAAATTCAAACCTCTTGAAAAGGCTGTGAAGCACATGCTTCCCAGAGATTTTGAATGGGAAATAGGGCAACAAAACCACCTTTAAGGGAGGAAGCTCCCAAATAGAGAAGAACCCAAAGAGACGAACCCTGCAGCAGTCACTGTATGGTGTCTGGCAACTGCAGAATAAGCGTGCAGCGCAGATCTGAAGAGCGTTGTCTGGAGATCTCAGTATGACGAACAAATAATCGGGAGTTTCCTAAGTCCAGTACATCTACTCCAAAATGAATGAGTAATGAAAAGGTTGTGGTCCAGAGGCCATTTGCGGTGCAGCCTTCCATCACCTGCTGTGGCTTTTCAACAGCTAACGGCAAGCTTTGAGCATCAGAGCCTCTCCCTTCTGGTTCTGTGCATGAAATATTACGACTTTGACTCGATAACTCTATTTGTGCCTGTCTGTGCAGTGGCTCCCCTTGGCTTCTTCGACTGTGTGAGTTTCCAAAAGCGAGTTAAACTCCGGGGATGGGAATAGCGAGGCTATAGCGAAATGGCAGGATCGTGAAGCATCCAGGACAGGGACCTCTCCCAGGCCCCGTTCAGAGGGGGTTGACTCCTGGGGCGGTGAATGCTCGGTGGGGATTAACCCCTCAGGACTGTGACTTGGACCGGTCACCGTGAGAGGAGGTGACCGCTTTGAGAAAGGACTCTTTGTGACAGTAGCCAGCCATATGTAGTTGTAATGATAAGAAAGGGACCGTCTTATTGTAGTCACTTTGCGACAAATACTACCACAATTCATTACTTTCCATCAGTGCCTCATCCTATGGAGGAATCACCACTGCCCATCTACATTGAGGAGGGGACAGAAGTCCCGATTGGTGAGTGCAGTTGGGATGGGATATGTTTAAGGGGGGGTATAACGGTACTTGGGGTTTATATTCCTCACATTTGTGTATACGCATTTGTCATTGAAAATTGCAAGGCCTGTTGCAAATGTTTTGGGATTTTTATTTTATTTTCTTAATGTAAGTGTATTTTAGAACTCCGGAGGATTGTTAAATACTGCTAGTGTTGGTTTTCAGCTAATCATAAATCGAAGTACACAATTTATGCAGTGACATTAAAAGCTTCCGTGCAGGATCTTTTAAGACAAGGCTGGGGAAGACCACGAGTATCACAAGAGGAAGTTCCCACTTCAGCCTATGACCTTGCTGTTGAGATACTCAGAATAATCTGCCGGTGGGGCCAGCAGTTTTTGTCTTGCTGACACGGTCCTGCCCGGCACCCAGCAGACTCACGTTGCGCACACCACCGAATAGCCAGAAGAGAGTTAGAGAGGTTTGCCGTTACCTGCGTTGCACGTCGGAGTGCTGCACGCCCCCATTTCTGAGCTCTGCTGTGGATGTATTGTCACTACATGGATTTATAGGTTTGGGTGCTGGTTTTTTTTTTTAAATAGCAGGGCAGTCTGCCAGATAACCCATAAAGAAAGAGACTAAAAGATCAGTAAGTTGGACCGTGGTGATCTCTTTGGACTGTAGAAAGCTGTGACTGCAGCATTTCCCAGAGCCCCTTCCTTATTCAGCCCGTTCTCGCTTGCATGCAGTAAGTGTGCCTTGGCTACCACCTTGGGAGTCTGCCCTGTTGAGCAGATGTGTGTCTTCAAATAACTTTTTTCTTATTATATATCCTGAATTTTTCCATTCCTAAATTCAAGCAATTGCTTCTTGTCCTACTATCTTTTGAGCTAGATTAATTACCTTCCTCTACACACAGTACCTTGAAGGTATTTATAGCTGGATCTCAGCCCAGGAGTCTTCTCATTTATAGACCATATTAATTTAGCTCTCCTTAGATCATTTTTATTGTCCTTGTTTGTATTTCCTTTCATTTTCCTATCTCCTTTCTAATCTGTGGAGACTTGAACAGCTCATACTATATCCACTGTGGTTGTTTTGACATAGCATTGTGCTTTAGATTTCCGTATCATCCCTTCATATGTACACATCCAGAAATAGCTTAGCCTTTGACCCTTCCGCATCACTCAGTAGCATCACACAGAGAAACTCTGTTACTTGGCTAATCTTACTTGCGATCACCTTTAGGTCTTTGGATTCACGGCTTTGCAGCTAGCTGCTCCTCGGGCAAGGTCACTGCTCTCCTGAGATGTAGGGCTTTAGACTTCCTAGCGCTAAATCCCCGTCCCATTGCATGCCACTTACTTATTTTACCCAGGAATGATTTAAGACAGTATGCCTCTGTATTGATTTTAATGCCCTGGGCTTTTATCATTTACAAAGAAGTTGTTACTGTTTTAACATACATAGAGCAAAGAAGTACTTACAATTTTATATTTTGATACCTGTTACAACTGTCTTCTGCACATTACTCCAGACTCCTTTCCCAGCTCCATCATTCTTGTTTGCACACCTCCCCTAACTTTTCCTTCCTCTAGTTCTAAAAGTTCATAATGTAAAAACCAACAGGTTTACCCTTCTCCTCGTCTTTATTTTGTACCTTTTCTTGTTATACAATTAATATATTGTTGCTATATCTCTTCTATGCGTGGTACGATGTGGTCTTTCCCACAGCAGATCATCTTTTCCTCACCTCTTCTGGGGTCGGAGTCAGCTGAACGTCTGCTCAACATCCGTCCCCTCTTGTAGAACCATTAAAGCTAAGTTCTGTCATGGCCCCTGGTATTTCACCTTGTCTTTCCCATTGCACTGAAGAAACCTGGACTGCCAGGATGGTGGTACCCGCACCAAGAAAAATACTTTAAGGCTGATGAATCACAAAACTGACCAAAAAAAAAAAAAAGGCAAAACAAAACAAAAAACGCCCTATAAGTGAAAAGCTTTTTAGAGGATGTTGGTTCGGTGCTGTCACGAAGCAGGTTTTTTGGATCAGGCTCTGAAATGCAGCAGTAGCTGTGAAATGGCCAAATTGGGTTGGGGAGGCATCGTGTTTACTTGTTTTAAATAAGGGTCTGGACTGTCAGTACAGCAAGCTGTGGCGGAGGGGGAATGAGTGGATAAAGTAAATGATGCAGAGATGAGAGCAAACCACAAGCTCTGAGTTTGGTATTTGAATGCCTGACGTGGGTCAGGGCTTTTATAATACTTGGATGCAGTATGGAGCATCAAGCTAGGAAGTCAGCTCCAAAAATCTGATCTGGGTCTGGGTCTCAGTTTTGGTCCTACTTTCCATTGAGCTTACCTGTGTGATCCAGATCCAGGGTGCCCATTTGCACCTCTATAGACCAGAACAGGAATAAAAAGAAATCCTTTCTGAGTTTAGGCTGGAAAAGAATAACACACAGTGCAGTTGTTAAAACAATTTAGCACAGCCATCATTTACTTCTAAAAGATTGTTTGGGGAACTTAGATTATTTCCTCATCCAAAACACATTTGGGATAGTATGTGGAGTGCATACTGTTCTGGCCCAAGCCTGAGTGCTGGTGGTAGATCGCTTTGTAGCTTCCATATTTATTGAAAAAAATAGAGAAATCAGTAGGTTCTTTCAGAGTCTAAATTTAACAACCGTAATTATTTCAAGCAATTTAAAAAGGAACATAAATCTCGCTTGTTTATTACAGCTGCTTCATGAAAACAGCAGCTACAAATAATACCCTATAATGAAAATCTAGCTAACGCTGTCATGAATTAAGCAACAAGAGAGCGAGCGTATGGGATCTGGACAAAGGCTGCATTTCCTTCTCTGGAGGGCGAGTCCTTCCATGGAGGAGAAGGCGGTTATTACCTAAACGCTGGTTTTATCTCCTCGGGTGAAATGAAGACTTTGACATTTCTGCATAGATGAATACCACTTTTGATTGGAAAAAGGTCTGAGCTATACTTAATTTTTAGGTACTTTTGCACTTTCTCGAGTACGTTCCTCGAGGAAGGGAGGTAAGCGAGATGCAACAAACATGTTACTAACTCAGAGATATTTCTGAGGAGATGGAGAATATTTTGTGAGCAGTAGCAAAGACTCTAGAGAATAACAGTAAAAGAGCACAGGTCAGACCCTGGCAGTCTTAATTCAGGCACAGTTTCAACTGTCTTCCACCCAATTAAACAGTTCAGGAGATTCAAGGTGAGGAAATGGGCAGAGCAGGTCATTATTCAGCATTGCTGTTCATGCTAAGGTCACGGCCATATTCCTCGGTCACCGTTTGGAACCTGTTGTGTTAAGCACTGAAGAAAACACCTGAGGCCACACGGTCCAAATTTACATTTTATAAAGCAAAAACCCAGGAACAAAATATTTGTATTGGAAATGGTTGTATTTGGCCGGTACGGAACATCACCGAGGGAGTAATTGCCTCCTCGGGGATCAGGGAGCAATAGAGCTGTAGGCTGAGATGTTTATTTATATTTTTTCCTTCCAAGTCACATTTTGAGACATTAGTTTTGTTTAATACCTGTTAAATTAGCTGCAAAGACAGACAAATTCAGGCTCTAATTCTCAACTGATTTACTCCAGCATAGCTTTGTTGATTCCAGTAGCATTGCTATTGCTTTATCGTCGTATAAACAGGGTCAAAGTCAGACCCCCTTTTTCAGGAATCAGTCCTGCTGACCTTGAAACCCAGGGCACTTCTGCTGTAGCTCTGAGTCCCTGTGTGGGCAAAATCCCAGCGGTCCAGTTCTATCTTACTGCTCCATTTTTGCTAATGAATAGCACTGGCTCCAGTGGACTTATTTCAAATGTATACAAGTGGTACGTAGATCTTGTCTATATAGGATTTTTCCCCCCGTTAAATCATCTCGGTATGACGGAAAGCTCCATTAGCACTCTGAAGCCGTATTCTCTTGGTGGTACTCACAAGTCATGGTGTAGCCCAGGCTCATTTGAGTAATCTTGATTACGGGAGAAGAATTTTCTTGTAATTGCACACAGTTTCTTCTGCTGCTGCTCGATCTCTGCTTTTAAGCACCTCGAATGTCTTATTAATGATAAAAACTGGATTTCCAGTCTACTCCTGCTCTTTCACAGACTCACTGAAAGACGGATGCTTTTTTTTTCCTCCTTCGTTAAGTGAATTAGAGCTGGTTTTTAAGTGGGGTAAGCATAGGAGGTGCACCTTTCCCAGGCAGGGAGAGTATTTGGCACCTTATAGAGAGCCGGCTCTGTGTCTCTCTAGGAGGTTGCCTTCCCTCGTAAGAGAAGAGAACCATTCCTGTCATACGCGCTTCAGGGTTTGCTCTTTCGTGGGGTGCTGGCACACAGAAAGCTTGATTTTTGCCAGGTCCTGAGTGCCTTCTGCAAGGTATTGAGTGCCCTCCTATCCTTTGCAGCCAAAAAGGAGTTGATTGCTCTTGGCATCAGGCAAATCTGGACCCAGAAGACCACAGGTAGAATTTACCAATTATTTATGTGCTTTCGCATGCCAGGGGTTGTCTGAATTGATTTCCTTAGCATACAAAAGATTTCAGGCCTTAATGACACTTGCCTGCCACTAAAACCAGTATTTTTTATTTTTTTTTTAAATAATAATATGATAATAAGCATGGCATTTATTGCATTGCCATGGGGAAATTACCCCCCCCCCCCCCAAATTAACTACAGTCCAAGTGACTGTTAGCTCTTTAGAGCTATTGCAAATGTGTGAGTTACGTACCCTGAATGAGCACCATATGCCAATTCATTGTGGCACACTGAGTCACAGGACACACTGTGGAAAGCAATAATTGCTTGGCATGCATTGTAACATTCAGTAGGGGGTTTTGTTTGGTTTTCTTAAAGGAATATGTTTTTACTCTGACAATAAAATGAGTATCGTCTGATATGTGCCACCAGGGACTGTTGCTTATTTGGTACTTAACCTGGAGCTTACCCATTTGTCACTCACCGCACACACCCTCTGTCTCTTTTCCTTTCCGACTGCTTGTGTTGTATGCGTGCAGTGTCAGAATGTGAAGACTGAGCCTTCCATTCGGTATTGTCTTGTCATTTTGTGTTAATCCTCTGCTCCCTTTTCCTCCTCTTCTTCTTTCTTTGTCCGATAGGGAAATTCAGATGGGTTATAAGGAAAAATTGTTCACCCTGAGAGGAGTGAAGCAGTGGGACGGGTTGCTCAGAGATTGTACAGTCTCCACTCTTGGAGGTTTTCAGAGCTTCACCAGATAAGGCCATCAACAACCCAGTCTGATTTTGATGATGGCCCTTCTTTGAGCAAGAGGCTGGACTACGTGACCTCCAGAAGTCCCTTCTAACCTAAATTACTTTATGGTTCTGTTTAATACCCGGTTCCTGTTCTGATTCAGCCGCGGTGCTGTGTGAGTCATTAACTCCTCACTCCCCGTCAGTCACACCCCTTCACAGCAGCATAGAACAGGAGCGACCTCCTGAAGGTCAATGACATTACGGTGGGTTTACTCACGTGGGATCGAAATCAAGATGTAAATGGTAACCTCAGGTGAGATTAGTAGGTGGAATTTGGGTATCTCTGAAATTAGTTGGAATTTTTACCAGGATTTCACTTGAGATCTCTTCAAAACTTCATTAAGTGCCAACTGAAGCTACCAGTTGAAGAGTTTGGTGCGTAATTGTATCGGGACGATAAGTATTTCAAAAGTAAAGATGACCTTTTTCCCCGTTCGGTTACAAATCCCATTCTCTAGCAGCCTTCAGGAGATCTTTGGGGTCTTCAGCATTTAGCGAGCCACCGACTGCCCTCGCTCTGCCGTAACGTGCCGGTTTCCTCACGCGGCTGTAACCCCGTGAGGGAGCTAACGCCGCAGAGAGCATCTGCTCCTCGGCCAGACGCCTTCCCGGCCCTGCAGCTCTCTGCCAAGGAGCTTCCGACGTGCAGAGGGGCATCTGCGAGCTCTAGAGGGTAGCAAAGTTTCATGGGTTGGCCCATACGCTAGCCAAAAAATGCCCTTCGTCAGAATAGCTTTACTTTAATTGTGGCGAAAGAAAGCAAAACCGCACTCAGATTCACCGTATCAGTCTAGGGGATTTTCAACAATGATCTGGGTACTGTAGGGAAAAAAAAAGGAAACTCCCAATTACTAGGAAAACGAAATACAGGAACGGTTTTATAGGGTTTTTCTTTCTAGTCTGCCAAGATAAGGTGATTTTTCTCCATATCTCTCCTTTATCAGCAAGAAATAGATTGCTTATGCAAACACCTTATTTCCCATCAGGCTCTGTCGAAAGTAAAATTTACAAATGGGGCTACCGTAGTGGATTGAGGAAAGACTAAATATGAGCAACTAAAAGCCTTTTTTGTCCCTTTTTAGGCAAGGCAGGATTCTAAAATCCAGATGTAACAGGACAGACTTGCTTTCATATACTTTTTCTAGTGATTGCTGCCCTCCCTCTTCTGTAGCCACATCAATTCTCTCTCCTCATACAGATCCTCCTTAAATGATGCAGAGGGTTCCTCTTTCAAATGTGAAAAAGGTGTTGTGCCATGTAGAGGGAATATAGAAGCGGAAAATACTGTTGCTTAGTAGGGTTGAAGGTCCCTTCTCCTCCGCTCTTCCTGCAGTACACAAGCTATGGATTACAAGTCAAATTTAATAGATAATATTCACGTGAGGAATTTAAGGCAATACACCTGCCTTTGAATCGCCTACATTTCTGCTTCTGCAAGACTATCAGAACTTCACGTAGCTCTTGTACGAGTGTCACTTCCTTACAAAAATCCAGAAAAGTAAACCAAAGGAAGTTCTCTCGCTTTCTACCATTAGTTTACACATGGAGTTGTTTTTATGGCTGTCTCAGCTGTTTGTCACGTACCCATCATTTATGGTGGAACTGCAAACAGTTTCCCACCTGTCTGTAATTAGCTTTTGCACACAAACAACAAAATCATGAGAAACAATTGTAGGCATGATGAAAACAGCTTTGGCTATTAAAGGTTAATGTGCCACATTGGTACCTGGTGTAAGCATGTTCGCTTAGATGAAATTGCCCTAAGAAAGATCCTCAACTGTTCAGCTTTATGAAAACTGCGTCTCTGAACTGGTCAACAGGGGTAGGTTAAGTTTACAGTAGTCAAGCTAGGACTATAAAAGCAACCTGCAATGAAAACCATCAGCTGGTGTTTGTTTGAAAAGATAAGAGATGGAGAAAAATACTCAGGCTGTTCCTATATTGTCATGCTATATTTGGGGATGCTTACCCGCAAAAGCCAACAGAAAAGCAAGTACCTGTAGCCTGCGGGGTTGACGCTGGTATAAAGGTAGCACTGCAGATCTCGTTTCTTGTGTAGGAGACAGCCTTGCTCTTACCAAATTCCCTTCGGAGGCAGCGATTCCGGAATAAATTCGGTGGGGCTTTTGTCCAAGTAGCGTGTGGGATCCGGGTTTTGTTTGTGCTTGGTGTGCGCTCCGCACTTTGCGGGCCGTGGTATGCAGGAGTGGTTTATATGTTAGGTTCCTTGGAGAAGTGAAGTGTTTGTTCTGGCGCTATTTGTTTTTCATATCTCTTGACATAAAAATGAGCGCAGCTCTCCCTAGATGAAAGCTGATGTCAGAGGTCCGTGGTGAAAGCGAACTGAAAATACACGTCTGACTGGGAACCAGCCTGAATCAGGTGATGTTTAAAAGCGTGTTGGTTTAGTGGTCAATACCAAAGGTTTTACTTCCAACTCAGACCTTCAAACCAGGTGGGGAGTGATCAAAAATATGTGGTTTTTGATCAAATAATGCCCATTGAGAGGCCTGTAGGACATAGCGGTATTCCTTCTGAAATGCCCTCCAGGAGCATGGTGAGCGGCTCCAGCGGCCGGGGAAGCTCAGAGGACGGAGCTGCAGCTGGAGACCGAGCCGAGGCTGTTCTGGGATTAAACAAAAAATGCCAGTGTCAAGCCGTGCAAGCCAGCACCTGGCACCAGCTGCATGAAAGCAAATAAATACCGTAGTGTCTACACAGCTTCGCTTTTTGTGTGTGTGTGTGAAAGTCTACAGTTCACCGACCTGTTTGCAAAGTTGCGCTCTCTGCGAGCTTGTTCGTCAACTTGGCCACTTCTTCTTTTAGCACATCCTCTGCAGAAACCCCCGGCGCTCTGTTTTGCCCTGCCGTAGCAGGAGTTTCGATTTCATTTCCTGTGTGAAACTTTACATGCTTAAAGTTTCTGTTCCTTTTTTTTTTTTTTTTTCTTGAAGGAAAGAAAACAACAACAGTAAATTGAAGGGCAGGGTGCTTAGGAAATCTCTGCTGGCTGAAGGCCTGGCAGCGGTGGTGCCCTGGCCGAGCACTGGAGCCACCCCAGTACGGCAGTGCAGCGGCGAGGGTCGTTGCTCCACCTTAGCTCCACATCTTGAAAGTCTACAGCTCATTTCCATCGCTGATTCATATTTTCGCTGGTAATTACTGTCAGCATGAAGGAGGAGTCAAGACTGAAATCAAAAGTACCTTACTCTTATCATTAAGTTTCGGAGCTCGTGGCTCTGTCCTCAGGGCTTCGTAACCTTCTCAGACTTTATAGCCCTGTAATGGGGCTAACACTGCTATCGCGTGCATGTAATACCTGCTTTCCTGGTACAAGCTGGCTGTTTTCCACCCGCGGTGCCCTGTTGCACAACTCCTCCTTCCATTAATGTATGCTAGAAAAAAAATCAGGTGTTATGCAAATGGGGCACAGGAAGAAAGAAGAAGAAAGAGGATCGTTCTCCTCCACCGATGGTGTTGGGATCTAGATTTGTGGGAACAGGCTACTGTGTGACACGTTTAAACAGCCGCCCCAGCTGGGATAGAAATCTGTCCTCAGTTACTGTTTAAATTAAGGTGAATGGATGGAAGCAATAAACCCACAACTCCGGCTTTGTGCGGAGGTGGCCTAGGCAGGTATGGCAACAGCCTGGTTACAAAGCTGATGGAAGCCGTTCGTGAGTATGGAAAACTCCGCTTGTTTTTCCAAAACCATGTAATCTTATACATATATCTGGTTTTTACCTAGTTGGAAAACACACTGAAAAAGTAGAGTAATGGTCAATTAAGAGAAAGCCCTGAACGCTAGCGTTGGTAAACTCAGTAAATTTAAGGCTAAATTTAGAAGTAGTTGAAAAAACAGGTGAGGGTGGAATGATTTATCCCCAAGAAAAAAATTACTTTGAAATAATGAATTCATACATTTTATTGCACGTTTGCTTCACTAAATGGCTTCTTTATTGTTTCTCTTCCTGCACTGGGGCACCGCTCCGTTATCGTAGCACAGAGATTGCTGTTGAACATTAATGTGCGTTGTAAGTGCCTTGCAGATGTGTCACATAGAATCAATACGTTATTAATCACATGCAAAAAATTCAATAGGCACAGTGCACACCACTGACTATTCAAGTTCATAAGCTTTGTGGGCTTTAAGGTTTTTGCTTTTATATGGCAGGATAAGGGACATCACTCAGATTTTGATGTGGTTTATTTGCGGCAGTAGAACGAGTTTAACTGAGACCAAGGCTTACTAGAGAATTGCAATCCACTCAACAGCAGACCTTCAGAATCAAAAGCAAAATAGGAAAATGCTTGTTCCTTTAGTCAAAAGTCGTATAACTACAGGATACAAGGTGGTTGAAGGGTCGAGGATGGGCACAGCTCGTTGACTCTTCTTCGACAATGCCCATCTCGCTTGGAAAGCCATCCCCTTGCCACGCCACTTGGATATACTCCTGCATTTTGGTAAGGGCCCTCTCTTAAAGACGAGGGCCTCGAGACGTGGTGTCACCCAGTGAATTAATGTTTTCTTACTTTCACAGTAGGAGGGCTGGTAGAGTGGAGGGAGGGTGCAGGGAAAGCAGGAGGGAGCTGGTGCTTCTTTCCAGCCTGTTGACAGGCAGGAGGCTGTTAGCTGGCACACCCGGAGGCACTGAATTAGGTCAGCAGTTGGATTCACGTGAACAAAACCAAGCGTTAACTGGATGTTCTCCTGCACATAATTACCAGTACGGTGTACAAGGGATGAGCAGTTTCCCTTTATTCTCCCTGCCTCCACCAGCCCTTGTTTTCACGCTCTCCTTCCCTGTGGTCCTCTTTGCAAGAGTCACCCTTGGGCTTTCTTCTTTGAGGAGGAGACAGAGCAGGAGGACAGCGGCTCTCCGGTGCGTGACGCTTGGTTTCTGACCGGGATACAGGAGACACTATGCCCAGAGGATCTCAGTAGGATGGAGTCGTAAGCAGTGTGATGCCGCGCGCCAGTCCTCTGCTTCGCTGCATCCCGTGCTCTTCCTCGCTGACCGCTGCAGGGGCCAGGGCTGCCCTGGGCCATCTCCCTGGGGAATCAGGCTCCATCCCTCTGAGGCTGGGAAGCATCATCTTCGCTTCGGCCCCTGTGTTTAGAGTCAGGGTCATGTTCCCTCTGAAACCCATTGGAGTCTGTGGATATTCCTTCTCCTCCTTTCCACCCCACACAATGGGAAGGGAGTTTTTAATTTCCTTCCGTTCTGGGTTTAGTTGTAACTGCTTTGTTCTTTCCCATAAATAAGTAGAACAAAATGAGCATCTCGAGTATTACGTGACTGCAGATTTGCTGCTGCTGAAATCTGAGCAAAGATGCAGGATTTTGTAACAGCTCTGCGCTGTGACACGGTACCTATTTGCAGCATTTGAAGAGCATGAATGGAAACACCAGCGAGAAAAAAGCATGTGGGGGAAAAAAGATACCTTTTGTCCAGACCACAACTGATGAAAAAGAAATTGCATTAAGCCCTGGGCTTTCCTTTCAGAATCGACTTCAGCTTTATAAAGGAGTGCATTTTGCTCCTAGAAAATTTTCAGTAGCAGGCTTTCCAGTCAGTCGTAGAAGACTAAAAAAAGCGTAGTAGTGAAAGAAAACGAAGAAGTGAGAAGGGAGATGGCGAGACTTGGAGGGAAAACTGAGAAAGAAGAAAGGACAAGTGGGTAGATGTTTAAATCACTACCCATACCCAGGAAAAAGTAATCAGAAAACGAGGAGTCGGTTAAAGACAAAGAGAACAGTGAGGTGTAGTTCAGGGAATTTTTAGAGGCATTTTTAAGAAGAAGAGAGGCAATGTGTGCAATAAAGGGAGCGGTATGATTTTTCAGAAAACGACGGTATCTTGTTCAATGAAGCAGAAAGACCTTGGATATGAGTTAAGGACGATAAAGGAAGTCAGGTGCTCTTTGGATACTGGTGTGGCCTCGAGGGCTGCCAAACATAGAGGCTTTTTCTTCTGCAGATCAGAAAGACTTGCACTAAAGCCGTAAGTTTGATCAAGGGGCTGTTTATTTTAATCATGTATTGATTGGCCTAACCACACTGCTCCGGGAGGGAGGGAAAGCTGTCAACATCAAGAATTACAGCTTTCAAAGTTCCAAGTAATCCTCGGAAATGAGCCAAACATAATAAATGCAGTTTTATTCAGGACCTGATCCTACTACTGTTGAAATCAATAGCAGCTTTCCCATTGCTCTCAATGAGCGTGGAAGCTGCTTATTTGAAGAGCAGCTCTGATCCAGCAATCAGGGCAGCTAATTTTGAAATATTCATGAATATGAATATAAAATAATAATAATTTTTAACCCACAAATAGATTGGCAGATCTAGGAAAGCTCAATTTTTTAAGGGAGGTTGACTTTGATTTTCCAAGATACAAAAGAAAAAAATGGCAGAAAAATAAGAGAGATGGTAACGTCTAAAGAGGCAATGAGTTTAAGCAGGGTTAGAAAAATCAATTATAATGTGATAAACAGATGTCTTTCAAAAGCCATTGAGATAGAAGAGGAGGAGAGAGCACTGAGAAGCTCAAGGCATGCAGTCTGCACAGGCTGCACTTAGTAGAAAAAGGTCCTTGAAAGCAAAAGCAGTGGTGGTACACATCATGCTGCAAAAATAGTCCATAAAATCAGCAGTACAGCCGTACAGTCATTCCTCAGGCAGCATTCCCATCAAGGTCAGAGACACTCTGAGTATGTACGTTGCTTTTAGTTTTCTAATGGAAGAAGGAGCTAGAAAACAAATGTTCAGTTAGGATTCTAGTCACCAATTCAGTGTGTTGGATCCCTATTAAGAGTTTATATGCATTGACCAAAAAAGAAGTAGCTCCTTTGCTGTGGTTTCTGATCTTCAGACACAAGACAGGGCATGCATTTTAGCATGCGTAAATGTTTACAAATGCCTAGCTGTGTGTACAGGCAGGCTTTCATTCTTGTGTTTCCATCAGCATTTGGAAAACCATTGTTTTGAAGATTATTAAGTGAGGTAGCATCCATGATGAACTCGTCCTCAGGGCTCCTCCTGGAAGGTGTTACCCTGCATTGGTCGCCTGTCTTTGGCTATAAGAAGCTTGGAGCGGATCATTACTGTAATCCCAAAGCAGAAATGGAACAGTGTATTTTCAGATGTGTAATCTGTGGGTTGTCTGTCAAAAAAAGTCAGTGGTTCAGCAGTAATGTGAGTTGTGTCTGTTCCGACAACCAGCAGGTCCTGTCGGCGCTGGTGGCCTTCCCCCATCTGCATCTCTCATCACCTGATCCCTCTGCCCAGTGCCTCCCCCTTCCCCTACGCCTCATTTTTTGCATGTTATGAAGGATTACATTTCAATGCCAGTATTTTTTAAAGGGTATGGGTTAGCTGAGGTGCAGGCTGTACGTGCAAAGATACGATAACTGTAGCACAGTAGATGGCCCAAGCTGGGCTGGCTGCGAAAGCTCTCTGCTTATGGCTAATCTTTTGGTATTTTCAGCTGTGCACCAAAGACTAATCAGTCACGGGGGGCAGCAAGAGAGTTTGGGTTCTCGCAGGGGCTATTTCAAATGAGGAAATCTGTGCAAAGGCCAGATGCGTGATTCTCCTGCGGAAGGAGAGGAGCCCTTGAGGTGCTCCTGGCCGCACCCGGGAGCAGGTGCTTGAGAATTGCAAAGAGCCCGCGCTTGCTCCCTTGTTCTGCTTTTCCACGTTTTACCAGCATCGATTTGACAATCGATCACTTCAACCGCAGTTAATTAGGGTTTGTACCAGTGTACGCGAGAGCAGATCCTGGGTCTGGCCCAGTCTGGATCCCTTCTCCCCTTGCTTTCAGGTCAGGCTGTAGCTGTTTGGCTGGACCCAGCCTAGTAGCACACTGTAAACAGCAGGCTTCTCTACTGCTTTTTATTTATCCATATCAAGTTCATCAGATGAAGCCAGAGCTTCCTGGGGCCATCCGAAGCTTCCTGGAGGAGGTACTCTGCAGGCAGATGTGGCTCCTGGAAGGCAGACGTGTGTCTCTGGGAGGCAGACATGCGTCTCAGCCTTGGGTCGCTCCTTTTGGACTATGTGGTTGTAAGAGCATTTTCTTACAATATATTTCCTTGGGGGAATCAAATGGACTTAGATCTCGGATACCATCCCCACTAAGTGATACAGTAAAAATAACCTATTATTCTCTGGTTCTGACCTGGGCGGTGACAACATATTGTTTCAGCATCTCTGTCAGACTATTTCCCTTAAGAGCCATTTTAACCTCACCCAGTGGGACATAACTAAAGGAAATGAAACTCCAACCCCATTAAGGAAAAAGACAATGCCTTTCACTAAACAAACTTGATTTTCTTGGCTTTTCTTTGCCAAGGAGAATCGCCCGTACCCCCCACCCTTGCAGCCTTTGTAGACAGTTCCTGTAATTGGGAATGGCTGGGTGGACACCAATGGTTGGCAGCAAAGGGGGATAAATCTGACATCCCTTGAACGTGACATGGGCTGGGACCGCAGTCCCAGGTGGCCGCTTAGCGTCAATTCCTATGGTATTGGTCGACGGTACGTGCCTGCCAGCCACAGCTGCCGGCCCTCGAAACACAATCGGGATTTTAGCAAGACTAGATAAGAGATACACAGCAAAACTGGGCTGTTACTAATTTTGTGCAGGCGTTGGATAGGTACTGTACCATGCCCCGCTAGCGAGAGCTGTGGTGGTCTATCTCCTGGCACCCGTACGGTGAAACAGCCACCCCAAAAGCAAGCGGGACCTTGAGGATTTGTCATTTGTGGGCTAAGGGAAAGATCACGATCCATCTTCACACCCCAGCTAAGGCTGAAACAAAATTTACGCTCAGTAATTAGGTTTTCAAGCATGGCCATTAATTTGGGGTGTCTTAAGACAAATTAGAAATCCCTTTTTAAAATGCAGTCCCACGCAGTTAGGAAGTAGCGGTCCGAAAAGGCACCATTGCACACTTTGTGTGCGGGTAATTAGGACAAACCACAGGGTGATCACCTTGTCCCAGGGAGAGTTAGGGTTTACAGAATGCAATCAATTGGTCAGGCTTGCAAATTCTGGGTAGAACTGAGTAACACCTGGGTCAACGTAAATCCACAGGCGAGAAGATTAGAGCTGGCAGAAAAATAAAGAACTCTGTGTTGCAAGAGAAAAGTAGATTCCAAAAATCTGCAATCCTGGAAGAGTTTTTCATTTCAGAGGTGGCTGATGTCTGTAGGTCCCCTCATTTTTTTTACATAAATGTTCCCTGCGTGCCCAGTGTTCTGTTTCGGGGTATTTCGAGTATCAGTCCCCATGGGGAGCACTTAAGCTCCTATTTCAAACCTTAATCCTGCAAGGATCTCTAAATGTATATATCTCTGTGCCCTGTTAAGCAGGTTTATGGCTGTCCCAGCAGTTCACCGAAAAATTGTCGAAAAACCAAGAGCGTACCCTAAACCCTAGGTGTGTTACTCTCTCTTTCGCACACTTTCATCCTCTGTTGATGAGTATTTCAGTAACCCCTGCAAAGAACAGCTTCCATGAGAGACAGTCCAAATGCCCTCCATTCCTCAGCCCAGAATAGCCTGTTGCCTGATGGTTATGACATTCTCCTGCAAGATGAAAGATAGGGATTCCAGCAGCACAAATAGCAAAAGAAAGTGAAATTGGGCTCTCTCCATGCCCGGTTGCTGTTGCAGTGAGGGCAGGACATCAGCCGCCGTGTAGGTACCTCTTTGAAGAAAAGCGGTTGCACCTACTTGGTTTTTTTTTTTTCTCCCCCAAGAGATGACTCCAGGGGATGGTGCAGGGTGGTACCTGTTTGGGGCTTGGAGTCAGATGCGGATGTCCCAGGGAGGTTAAGGCTACTGTGGATCCCTCTTGGAGGCACCTCCATTAATCTCCATGCATGATACTAGGAACACGAGTTAGCTATCGTGAATTAATTCCCTGAAGCAACTAGGTGCCTAAAGGCTGTTTTAGAGCTGGCCCTACCATTTTTATTCAGCTGCTACTCAACTTTATCTCATACCATGTCTCTAACAGAAACCAATAGGAGATATTCTAGAGGGGTATGTGTCCTGGCCTCATACCCCTGCAGTGGGTGGTGATGATCCATCACCTTGTGATGGACTTTCTCCTTCTGTGAGCTCTCTCTGCTGTTGACCAGGAGGTATTGCAGTTGCTCATATCGCCGCCATGCAGTCAGCAGTGGCCTTTTTTTAAAAAGCGGTAGAAAGTCATAATGATTAGCATTGTGAAGATTAAAGTCCCTTTTTAGATCACGGCCTGATAGGCGACTGCTGCTTTGCAAAGGCCACCAATATGTCAGTGGGGCGAATACTGAGCTGCTGTGGTTTCCAAAAATGTTAGCCTTCTGAAACTTTCCGAGGTGGATGGAAAGATTTACGGGTACAGTGATGCATATCTATCTCAAAATCATGTTCGGATTAAAAACTTCCTGCAGAGCTAATGTCAACTCAGGTTTCAGGTCACTGCCACAAGCTAAATCAGGTTAGAGATCAAAACCAGCAAGCAGGTACGAGGGAGGCTTGCAGCTATCAAATGGGATAATCTGTAGCATGATTTTTTTATGACTGTGCACCCATAATGACATGTACAAGCAGGGAATGGTTGTGGTCTGGAATTAACTTGCTGGTTTGCCTGGTTCTGGTGAAAATTTCACGTGCTTTTCAGTATCAAAACACTATGCAAAAATAACTGGTCAGATCCAGCTGAAGTCACTTGACTTATGTGGGGAACGAATTGGCCTCATATGCCTGGGATCTGAGTTAACATAAGAGCTACAAGTTATTCTGAAATTGTTTTCATTAGGAAATCCTGGACAAAAAGGCATTTGTTAGAGTAATTCTTTCTGTTACTCTTTTTACACAATCTATGATTTTTGAACGTCGTAAATTATATATATAAATTATAAAACCAGCTATGATTGAATATGCTTTGGGTTTTGCATCGGGTGACTCATGCCACTGACTTTTTAGTTAACTAAGGAGCCATCATTCTTGGCAAACTGTTCAATTGCATAGGTGCATATAAGACAATAATTGAATATAAAGGTTTATTTTTGTCCCTTTACTGATGTCAAGGGAAAACAGTGCAGTTATGAAAATGGAATAAACTGAAAAGATTCCTTCACTTCCTGCAGGCTGATTAGAACAAATGACTTTCCGTTCCAGTTTTTATGAATGTATAGTTTTCTGAAAGCTTTATAATACTTCAGGGAAAGGAAATTGCAGGCAATAAATGATATAGGATGGTTCAGGTTATTGGGAAATAGAGGAATGGGTTTTATCTGGAAAGGTGAGATTTACTAGTCTGCTGTATTTCACTTAAATGTTTGAGAAGGAATCAGATGCAGTGATTTGTACCCTATTACGGGCACGAAAACAGCATGAGACGCTTGCTCAGTAACACCATTTGCTGACGCCGGTGCAGCGTGCAGGCTTTACACACCTTTTGTCTGCAGCCAGCAGGTAGGCAGCGGTGACAAACCTTTGCTGTCCCCTCCCTGCATTGGCCGCAAAGAGGTGACCGCAGAGTCCAGGGGTGGTTTGTCTCTCCTGGTCAGCGAAGGCAGCAGATGTATTTTCATATCTCAGCTTGATAAACAGCACTGGTTTTTATGGAACTTGAGTTTGGTTAAACAGTTCTTGCAGTGTTAGAGAGCTCTACCAGTAAAGACTGTTTAATAAACCCAGGGTATTTTTTTTTTTTTCCTATGTAGAAAGCAGAAATATGGCAACAAAGGAAAAGCTTCAGTGCTTGAAAGATTTCCACAAGGATATCCTCAAACCTTCCCCCGGCAAGAGCCCCGGGACACGGCCTGAGGATGAGGCAGAAGGAAAGCCGCCCCAGCGGGAGAAGTGGGCGAGCAAGATTGACTTTCTGCTGTCCGTGGCTGGTGGATTTATTGGTTTAGGCAACGTCTGGCGGTTCCCGTATCTCTGCTACAAAAATGGCGGAGGTGAGTATTTCTTTATTTCATTCTCATGAATCAATCCGTCTGCCTCATGCTTGCTATTTTTCAGTGCCTTCATCCAGTTTTTAAAAAGAAGAATCACACATCTCTTTTCTGCCGTCTTCATCAGTCTTTGGAAGAGATTGTTTTATTACTTGTTTTTGTTAAAACAATTAGGGAAAACCAAAAGCAATTTAAAATTTTATACTACTGAACCTTTTCTGCTCTTTTACTCCTGCTACAATTGAGTCTGAGTTTTATCCAAAAGACATGCTATTAATATAGACCAGTAGGATTTCAGACCAGTGGATTTCAGAATAAGAGCATTCTGAGCCACATGAATCTGTTGTGTGCCTAACCCCATTGTTATTGCAGATTTTCACTTTAAAAAGGTAAGAAAATGCCCTCTCCAGCTTCATGTACCCATTCCACTTACAGAGTTTGGATATGAGCAAAAATACCCCAGAATAAGATTATTCTATACTACTATTAAAGTATCAAATATGTTGCTTTGTTTATATACGTCTGTTAACATTTTTTCGACTACCTTGTGTAACGGCACTCACTTCACCTCAATTTTGTACTATTATATTTTCTCAACAGGTGCATTTCTTATACCTTATTTCATTTTCCTGTTTGGGGGAGGTCTTCCCGTGTTCTTCCTGGAGGTGGTGCTAGGACAGTATACCTCTGAAGGTGGAATTACATGCTGGGAAAAGATCTGCCCTATTTTCACTGGTTAGTACATCTTGATGTGCTTTACTGCTTAAAGACACCTCTGTAAACCATATGCAGCAACACTCTTCCCCTCATTGTCCATTAATTCAGCTATTTGCTGTAGTAATTGAGGGTATGATATTGGTTCCTGGAAAGGTAGAAGTCAGAGAGTCTGAAGGACAAAGTAAGGTATTGATTTTGATGCTATCGTCTTGTTAACTGGCAGAACTGCCGATAAGCAAGAAAGAAGTTGCATATTGTGCCTTAAAAAGGCAGTTGCACATTTTATTCACAGCTATCGGAGAAGGTGTTGTTTTGGAAGGCTAGAGCCTTTTACATGGCCTTCGTGAAAGCACCTTCAAAATACTATTCTGGTCTGGAAATCAAACTCCCTCTGTCATATGAAAGCTTATCATTGGCGTCCTCCCTCTGTTACTGATACAGCCAAAACCTGGACAGCATTTTGTGGTAGGATTCAGGAGAGGGACTTGGACATAACCGAGCAGGTCCTGGCAAACAGGCATGTTGGTCTGGTGTTACTCAAGGGCCTTTGCCAGCGAATGAAGAATCACTCACTGCTCACAGGAACTATACGAATGCCGTTATGGAAGTTAACTAGAATGAAAAATGAAGGACAGGTTAGAAAAATTACTGAGGGTGCCTGTCTTAGGTATAGATTACTCATTACAGCCAGACAGCACAGGCAGAATCATTTGGAATAATGAGACTCCTCAAATCCCATTTGGGAAGAGTGGGCACTCCATGATGACGTGTCTCTACCTCTGCCACCGCCGCTGTTCCAGGCATCTCTCTCCCCTTATGTCACCCCAGGCAGAAGTGAGGGCTTTCTCCATGGCTCACCCTCCCACCTAATACTCAGAACGCTGCTGAAGTTGATGTACTTGTGCTGCTTTAGCTCCATTTTCTTCCTCCTCCTTCCGCTTTTATGAAACCTTTTTTTTTTTTGAGGAAGGAATGTTCCTTGTTTAAATAACAATATCCCAGGCATCCGTAAAGAGAAATTGTAGCCCTAATAATGTGACTAGCTGTATATCCTGAATGAAATGCAGCTGTACAGAATAAATGGCACTTGCTCTGGTTGTTTTCACCTGGCATAAAAATAATCTCTGGTGGTAAAGACTTTTGTTGCAATAAGGTTTGAAAGTATAAAATATGAGGCAGGTATCCCACGTGCTGGGGTAGCCATCAGAGTGATGTTAAAGGGAACCTCATAGGCTTTCCGTCCTCTTGTAAGACACTGCTCTAAGCTTTTAAAGGAAATCTCTTTTTTCCCCTGTTATTCCTAAATGGCAAACTTTGTAAGCTTTTTGGAGCTAAGAGATTTTCAGTAAAGAAGACTTTTCAGAGTCCTTTCATTTTGTATTAAAACAAACAGTGACTGCTTCTGACTTAAGATGTAGTATGCATCTGCTGGTGGAGCTCAACTGCCGAGCTAGGAGAGAGATACCAGGCTCAGAACAGTTGTTGTATTTGGTTGAAGCCTCTGCCAGAACAGCATTCCACCACCTCCTGAAGTTGTGTAGGACTCGCCCTTATCTGCCCATGACCTGCTTATAAAAACAAATAGGGAACATTTTTTATCATCAAATATTGATAGCAGAGTTAAACATTGATCTAATTAACCGTAACAGCTACAAATATCATTCTTCCTTTGCACAAGTGAAACTGGGGCAGAAGCAGCAGCTTTCACATTGATAGCTTCGGAATTTTCCTTTTCAACTCATTCAAGAACTGTCTTTTTTTTTTGCGCATAGGCTGAGCCAAGCCAGTCGATAAGTATGAGTGGTGCAGGGGCTGCCCAGCCGAGCTGCCTCCAAGGAAGCTGGCTTGGGGGACGGAGTGGTGAGAATGATGTTGCCCAAGCAGGTACCTAAGATATGAGATGGTGTAGCTCCCAAATAAGTGAAGTGTGATGCCTTGATTTCCTTTTAATAAAACTTGAAATAGCCGGGTTAGTGTTAAATTGGGTAGACGTCCTGCAGACCTCCCCTCCGATGTGGTCAGCAAACCACAGCCAGAAACTCAACCCTGAGTGCCCTTGCTCGTCAGAGGAGGTGGCAGGGCTGTGCTTACGTGTGATCGAGTTGAGTTGAGCTTCCAACAGCGGTGTGGTAGAGCAGGATACAAGTCCACAACACAGCGGGAATAGCACCAGCTCCACGAGATCACAAGGCACCCTGGCAAGAAGCGGCTGTCACTTCTGCTCGTGTTTCTTTTCTCTCCCCCTCTCGCCAGGAATTGGTTATGCTTCCATAGTGATTGTGTCCCTTCTGAACGTGTACTACATCGTGATCCTGGCCTGGGGACTCTACTACCTGTTCCAGTCGTTCCAGAGCGTCCTGCCATGGGCGCACTGCCACCAGAAGTGGAACACTCCGACCTGCGTGGAAGACACTCTCAGGAAGAACAAAACGCTCTGGATATCACTGAATGCCACTAACTTCACCTCTCCTGTCACGGAATTTTGGGAGTAAGTACCCCCTCTTCGTGATGCCTTTGGGGTGCTTCGGTGGCACGCCAGAGATTTTATGGAAGCCCCATGGGGAACGTTAGACGGGAAAAGAAAATTGCTCTGGATGTCAGTTGCTTGAGTGGTGTTTGCTACTGGTTCTCGCCCATCCTGAGGCAGACTGGTCAGTCTGGGAGCAGTGGAGGAAGGCATTCGATGTATAACTGCGTTCATCCTAGAGCGTACAGGGAGCCCGGTGTAATTTCTGATTTGGAAGAAAACTTGTTTCCTTCTTGGTTGCGATTCTCTTAAGCGCAGCATGAGAACAGAAACAAGTCACTTCAGATGCCCCGATAGCAGGGATTTACAAGGAAAACAGCGACAGATCAGCCCCGTTGTGGTTGCCTTTCCCTCTTCCCCAGCTGTTAGCATTTGCAGTACACTTTGTGAAGCTATAACACATCTCTTATCACTCTGACAACGAAGCAAGGCATTGACCTCACCAATAAAACCAACAGAGGCAGTGAACGTTGTCCTGTACTGTAGGTTTCTCAGGTCATCTTTGTTACACCATTTTTCTCTGCAGTCTCTGAGGAGACTCTGTTTTGCCAGATGCCTGGATTTCTTCAGGCCTAAGCTACTTATTCCCATTTCTCTCTTATTTTTCAAGTTTTAAATTCTATTGCATAACCTGATTTCTGAGCGGGCATGACCTCAAAGCTCTGTGTGTTTATATAGGCGTCAAAACATAGCAGCAGAGGAAGACACCTGTAGGGAAACTTATATCCAAAGGATCTACAAATAGCTTAGGAAGAAGGCTGTTTTTTCTTGGCTTGCTCAGATGGTCAATTAAGAGTAGAATTAGTTTCTGACCGAGCTTGGCTTTTTCAGCATGTTTAAAGTCCAGTTTGGTCCCTGATCAACTTGTACCTACTTCTCTATTTTTAAAAAGAAGTGTCAGCCAATAGCCCCAGCAGGAATGATGTTCATGCCAAAGATATTTGGCATGCATTAGGTTTGGAAAAAAATACTGTTATGAACTGTGCTAAAATTTGTAACACAAGAGCCAAAATACAAAGGGCAGATTGGATCTTGGATGAGCAGTTTGTCAAGAGGCACCGGTGACCGGTGTGAGAGACAGGGTGCAGGCTGTAAGGGCAGCCGTTCTCACCATGCCATGAGCACTGCGTTTCCATGTTGAGCATCAGATACTTTCCCAGGTGGCTTCCTCCCTTGTAAATATGGAGGGAGTTGGAAAAGGTTTGTTAAATGTACCTTTGGATATTTTAGGGGAACTTAGAGGCAAGTTGCAGCAGAAGAATAAACAGCTCTCACTCCTTTGGACTCTCCCGCAATGACTTTGGGACTGAGGGCCTTGAATCCAAATGAGTGGCTGGCTTGGTAGGATGTTCAAAGGTTTCCTCAAGGCCTTCCTAAGACGTGTGGGTCCACAGTGCTGCCCCTGAAGTAGAGTTACTCTCCCAGGACTTCAGAAGCACTGTGTTCATCTCCAATTTTGTGCAGTAATTTTGCTCACAGGTCCTCTTGTACCTGGAGGCAGCCATGAGCTTAGCAGCCTCCTGATGTGTCCCTGGGGTTGTCCTGCTGCTCCAGAAGCTTCTGCTCCTGTAATGCACAGATTTATGGGCCAGGTTGTCTCCCTGGGGCCCCAGGTGGCACGTCCACTTCAGGAGACTGAAGCTACCATAGCAAAAGGAAACAGGGATGGGAGTTGGAAAACGGGTTGTAAAAGAAAGAGTAGGGTCTCCAAGACCTCAGGGGACACCAGAGCTTTCCGTGGGTAATAACACAGCAGGTACGTGGTGAAGGGCCTTATGGCAGGGCAGCCTGTCCGTAGGTTGGGGGAACAATGTCCCCATGGGAGCACGTTAGGGGTGGAGCTTTTAGTTAAGTTTCCTCTAAAAGAAACCGAGTTTCTGGCCTCAAAACTCCCCTGCAAGCTGAACCAAATCATCCTGTAGGTAGACACAGCCTAAGAGATGTAGTCAGGCTGGAGGTGCATGAGGCTGGAGGACAAATCCTTGATCCTCACAGCACTTTCCCCTTCCCTCCATCTCCCCCTCACTGTTTCTGTAGCAGAGCCGGAGCAAAGGTTGCTCAGCGATTAGCGCTCGTGGAGGCGATTCTCCTTGTACTTTGCAGCCACTTTAACTTTTGTCCTCAAATAACAGTTTTAAACATCATAAACTGAACTCTTCCCTGGAGTCACACTCGGGAGGAGTTTGGCTCCGTAATCCTACTAATGCAGACATACTGTCCACAGCTCACTGTTTCATCATGAGCGAAACTGCCCTTAACAGACCAAGCTGCCTTCGGGACTCATGGCACTTACAGAAGTATTAAAAATAGCTGTTCTCTCTGCATAAACAACTATTTGTGTCTTAAAGTAAGGACAGAGATCACGCAACACTGTTGTAACTAAAGTAATGTAGCTTTTACATGGTGCAAGCGTTTAATATCCCCAGTTTTTCCCCAGCCGTGCTACTATTCTTTATAGTTCTGAAACTAAAAATAATTTCAGGAACTTTCAAGTACTTTGCCATCATAGACAATGCCAGCTGCCAGGCAGCCAGCTACCCGCATCGAAAGGACAGGTCAATAAATAGTCTTTAACTGAAGACATCCATCTGTTTTGTGGCACAATTAATTCTGATTTAATTCAGGGGTTTGTGAGTATTTGGTTTCTGAAACCCAATACCATTTTTATTGTGGGACATTTATGCAGCGTCCTCATCAGTATTGCTTTGTAAAACTAATGCTGCCCAGATATAATTGACCACATTGATGCATTAACCTCTTTGCGTTGAATAACACGTGTCCTTCTCAGCCTGGCTGGACGTATAGTACAGCCTGACATTTCAGTTCATTTGAATTAATGTTCTGTGCAAATCACATGCTTGCTTGAGCAGCAATAAGAGGGGGTTAAGCAAATCTGGCTTTGTATCAGGAGGCTTACCTCTTGATATCACATGCTTCAGGTCTTATTTCTGAAGATTTTATTTTAAAGTCCAAAACCTTAAAGGCTTACACACGTATTAATACATAAGGGATAAGTGTTATGGGGTAATTATGGTTGAACAAAACCTCTGATTGTCTGGTGCTAGCCAAGTGTTTATAAATATTTGGTAATCAGCAGGCTTTATTCGTCCAAATCGCAAGAAAGACGATCACATGCTAATGGTATGTAATCCCGAAGGGAGCAACACAAAAACTAAACAAAATCTAGGCGAGCTGTCTCTGCCTTTGGGGGCAAACTTGAGAGTTTTAAAAATTGTTTCCTATTCTCCTTCTAATAGTCTTCTGGAACGACTGTTTCAGTGTTAAGTTATTCTTGTCCATCCAACACGAAAGGGTGCTTCGCCTTTCCTGGTACGAAAGGTCCTGTCTGCATTCACTTGATTAACGAGCTGGAATATCCTTCAAGCATTGCATAACTCTCCTCATTTTATTTCTGTTTATGTTCTAGAGCCAGTTACGGCTCCTATTACAGTTCCATATTGCACATCACTAGAACATACTAGTGTACGAACAAGGTTCAAGCACTCGTGTTTACAACAAACTTGGCCCCGGCCTGTTGTCCCATTGATTATGTATGAGTGATAGTTAATGGCAGCATCAAGACTATAAATTAGAATTAGTAACAACTTCATGCATAAATGGCATGAAGTTAGTTGAGCGGGCTGGGCTGAATCTAAGCAGCAGTGGGTTGTGTGGCAAAGTTGCAGAGCTATCAGCATGGCCCGGCTCGTGCCCCTTCCTGAACTTGAATTTTCAGGGTGTCGCAAATCCCGGTTGAGTGCTTCTGCGGCAAGAATATCTCGGGTTAGATTTCATGAAACAATTTTAATGCTGAGGCTCCCCTGGTAATTGTGAGTGGATTCCTTGAAGTAATCAGTCTTTGCGAGACGTGATAACCCGGGACAGAGAAAGCCAGCACGTCACTTGCTGCCTCCCCATAGAAAAGTACCATACCTGGCTCTCAGGAACCCACTGGGTTGCCCTCCAAAAAAGCTTGAGAGGGTTGCTGGGGCAAACTGTAGGTGAGATGACCATTTGCTTTTAGTTCCCTAATAAAAAGCAAAGAAGCCTTAGCTGAATGCATTAATAGAGCTCCCTACTCCAAAACGCATTTACAGTTAATTATTCATGGCTTCCTGAGAGCTAGCTCTATAGGTTGCCTTTTTAATATGAACTGCCCCTTGGATTGGAAGACTGCCATTTATTTTTTAAAAAGCCACAGAAGGTTGCAGCTGAAGTTTGTCGTCTTATAAATGTATTTTCTTCTTTTGTATACGCACAGCAAGTTTTTCCCCGGTTTCTTTAGGCTCAGGTGAACCAGGACTGCAACTTTATGCCAAATATTCATTATCGAGGGGTTTCTCGTAAGTGCTGAATAGCTGTGCTGATTAGGGCAGACTTACCCTGTCTGGTGCCAGTAGTCCTTTTCCATAACAAAATGCACACACGTTCAGAGAGAATAAAGCATTTGGTGTGAGAACACATTCACACAGGTAATCCGAGTGAATTTGGCAAACAGAGACACAAAAACAGATGGATGAGGGTTTGACTCCTATTAAACTGGTCAATCCAGGTTTTTTTTCCAAAAACTAATTGCAAATTTTCCGTCGGTGACTTCATTCGCTATTATTTCCTTGGTAGTAGGGGGAAGAAAAAAAAAAAAAGTTTAATTAATTCAGGGGAAAACCAAACCACAGTGGTTTGTCTTGTACTGGATCCACACGCAAGGCTGCGCACGCCACGCTTGTGGGCCCGACCCCGGTACGGCACCCCGGACTGCTGTGGTCTCGGCTCTCCCCGACTTAGGTGAAGGAAAGCGGCTGATTTTTACAGTTGTCTGAAAATAAAATGTAATTAACAGTTTGTTACGTAGCGAGGTCATTTCTCTAGTCTCGGGGCAAGGCATTTCTGTTGTGATTGAGGTCAAAATTCTCGACTTAAAAAAAAAACCTTGCAGAAACTCTTCAGAGTTTAGTAGGTCCATTTGCAGAGGAGTTTTAGCTAAGTGAACGGTAAGAAACAGTTTGTGCTTTCGCACATATTTGACAAATGAAGTAAGTATCAGGTATGAGAAGGTGTGTCCAATGTGTGAGGACAGCGTATGTTGCACGAAAGTAAAAAAAAAATAGTTTTAAATCAGTATTTGGCAATTACCTGTGGCAGTTACCAGAAGAGAGAAGCCTTAATGAATTTTTCCCCTCAGGAACAGAGTATTTGGATGGTCAGATGTTGCTCCCTTAAGACCCAGCTTACGATAGGAATCTCTTTTTATTTGTTAACCTAAGTGACAGAATAAAGTTTACCAAATAGCTGGAGTTAGCGAAACAAGACCCTGGTGGCGGCGGTGCTGAGGGCGGCCAGCGGCGCGGCCGGGCAGCGTTTCTGCGCGGGGGCTGTGGGGGGAGGACGGGTAACGGCTGCAGCCTGCAAAGCCGCGTGGCGCGATGGTTTCTTGCATCGCTTCTTGCCTTCCCTCCTTGCGGCAGGCTTGCTAATGAACTGAAAAGGAAGAGAAGCACGCGGATGCAGGCCAGTTGCACGTGTCCGTGATGGAGACATCGCGTGCAATGCGGCCACGTGGCTTCAAAGCCGGGGTTCGGGGCAACGCCAGGGTGAGCTGGTCTCGCGTCTTCAAGGGAACAAATGTGAAAGCTGCAGTGCTTTGAGCGTGCTTTCTTATCTCATCCTGAGGTGGTCACAGCCTGCTAAAAAGAGCTTAAAATGAAATGCTGTGCAATATATTGAACGAAAGCGTCCCACAAACCTAGAGAAGATGTAGGGCTGCAAAGCTCAGCTTTGCTCACATAAGCCATGCTGACTTAGCGAGCAGCGGTCAAAGGGCAGGGATCTTCCCATGCATCTGCTGCCCCACACACCACCGTATGCGCCGAGATACCACAGCCAGACCCTGCGTCAGCTGAGCTCCTACATCTCTCTTGTTTTGTTTCCTTTCAAATATTCAGGCGGAACGTACTGAGCTTGTCATCGGGAATTGAAGATATTGGTATTATCAAGTGGGATCTCGCACTGTGTCTTCTCCTCGTCTGGGTGATATGTTTCTTCTGCATTTGGAAAGGAGTCAAATCCACTGGGAAAGTAAGTGCTCTTTTACCCTTTTTATAATCATTGCAGTTAGCAGATGTTAGGAATACTAAGTAATGCTGTTCTTAAAGTTACTCATCATTTCCTTGAAAAATACGTATTTTTGCACTGAATAAAAGCGGGACTGGGATTCAGCTGACTTCGGAAAGTCATTGCCGGTGCCCAGAATGCCTGTGAGTCAAGTAGCCGTTACTGGAATGGCATCAAGGTGCAGATACAAGCACAGTCTGAGTACCACTTCGCCTCTCTGAGGACGAGCGTCCCGCTGATGCGTGTCATGAGCGTGGAAGGTCTTCGGCTTGTGATGTGTGGTGCGCTGGGCTCCCCGTCCGTGCTCGCACACCAGCCCAGTTCACTCGCAGTGCAGTGGGGTGGATGTTAACATAGCTGTGGTAGGGATGGTTTAAGTCAGTGGAAACTGCTGGATGCATGGCATTTTTGAAATGCCGCTCACTTACAGAAGAGGTCTGTGCAGACATAGGAGACTAAACTTAGGTACTCATTTAGACGCACTCTCCTTGACAGAAATCCCAGATAGTTTGTGGTTTTAGTCTCATCATGTGCTCTTTAGAATCATGTTTTTCTCCAAAGGATAACAGTTAAATCATTCCTGAACCTCATGCTACTCCAGTGCAAGAAACAAATTACAGCAAACCTTGGTCAATCACTTAACAACATGAAGCATGATATTATTGCCCCTTGCATACAACTTGTGGTTTTAAACCTAGTTTCATGAGAAAAGGCTTTTGAAGCCATTGCATATGTGTGGCTCTTAGCTTTCAAGGCTGTTGGTTGAGGCAGCGTTTCAGATAAATCTAACAGAGGGCCCAAGATGCGAAGTTCCCACACGTTTCTTGTCAGCTAGGTGGAAGGGAGCGACCCCGTCAGTGTCCCACCTGAGGGAAAGGCCATAGTGTGAACCCACCTCGCATCAGCCCGCAGAGAAGTCAGGAGAAATGAGCAATTGCACATACCTCAACCGCAGAAAAAGCATCATTTACCGCTTTTACCTTGTTACGTGCTGCAGAATCAACCAGGAGACAAAACTCCGTAGGAGACCAGACCTCATTAGTTCCACTGTTGACTAAACTACTTGCTTTACTGTCGTTTCTGTCTTGCTTTCTGTGATATTTATCATGGAGCCTCATTAAAACCATGCTGGTGCCTTACCCTGGATTCCTGCCAGCTTTGCCCCAAAGCACAGCTTCCACACCTCTGAAGCAGACGTTGGCAAAACTGTTTGCTTCTCTGTTCCCTCTGATTGATGTGGCCCGATGAGGTGATGGTGTAAGTTTTATAGTAAAGGTGAACGCAGTAAATCTCCCGCAGCAGCCGAGTGGAAGTGCACATTTCCGCGGGAGCTTTGGCGAGCCTGGTGTCTGCTCGGTAAAGGTTACGGTAGCTCTGAGAGATTTTTCCAAGCTCCCTATGGTACACTATTTCAAGGCCCTGTGAAGGTAATAGGTTGAAAACAGGTCTGCTAAAATCAGTTCTCTAAAAATTGGTGTTTTCTGGAAATCCAGCAAAATGGTCTCATTTCTAAGGCAAGGTGGTTGGTGGGAATTCCCTGCCTCCTCTCTGCAGCATCTGAGCTCATGAGGGTGCGGAGCCAAAGCCCAACAAAACCATTGGAAAGTCTCCGGTTGACTCCATTAACTTTGGGGTCAAACAAAAGTAAACTGTAAACTCTAATGAAGGACTTGAATTATTTGAGAAGTCTAGTTTACTTTAGTAGATGGTTGTTTATAGCACTTCCCTGCTTTCCAGCGTGTTCATGGCTCTTTGAAGAGAGGAGGGGGGAAAAAAAAAGATAGTTTTTAAATATTGTAGTAGTGTATTGGACAAATAAACGTGAAATCGTGAGGAAAAATAATAGTTGTGCTTATGCTTTGGATAATGTGCTTGATCTTAAAAATTCCTCCAGCGTAACGAGAGAATCCTTACCTGCAGCGCAAAGGCTGCTTTGCGAGTGTTGTTCACTTAGTTCCTGCAAGTCCAGGAATCTCTTTCTTGTGAGAAAACTTTGATTTTTCATAGGCCTGGCTTATATTAAAAAAAAATAGAAAGCACAGAACCCCCCCCTTTTATCCTTCGAGTTTTGGTGAAACCAGGCTAATGTGCAATATATATTGTCAGTGGCAAATATACAGAAAATTCAAGGGGAGAATTAAAAAGAACGTGTATGAAAAGGTTTCCTTTCATTTTATGAAATCAGTCCGGCTCCATGAATTATTATGGCAATGCAGGCTTTGAGTTCTGCTCGTTATTCTCAAAGGACACACTTAAGAAGAAAAATGGTGCATCCCGGGAGCTTTGCTGTAGTTAAACAAATTCTGGAAAACAGAAAAAAAAACATTTTAACTCATGGCAGCAAACTGTAATTACCTGGGGGGATCATCTGACTCCATGAAGAACACCCTCTCCTGGGCAGTGGTGATTCTTGACTGTAACACAGTGGTTATATAAAAACTGAGAGAAAGCACTGATGAGCAAAGAAAACAAAATGTTAGAGGTCAAAAAGTGCAGGTCTAAAGATAGAACTGTCCAAATGCAAGCTCAATTAACCCTCGCGCTGGAGATTAAAGCAAAGAGCTCTTTCATCAAATGAATGAGAAGATAACAAGAAGAGAAGAAGTAGGCTGTTATTCAAAGAGACTGGGAATAGAGGTTAAAGATAATGAAGACATATTCTCAAAGCTGGTTGAATAGAGCCTTAGTTTCCAATAATGATGTTGCTGAATAGGCAGCAAGGGCAAGAACGAAGTTACGGGACTGGAAATTACCACTGTTGAGGCTGATGCCAACCTGAAGGGCTTCATGCGTTCAAGGCGATGGGAAGGGAGACACAGGAGCACGGACCAAATTCTCTTCATCTCTGAAAGAAGTGCCTCGTGGAATTGCCTGGAGGAGCAGTACTGAGGCTGCACAGCAAAGTTAGAGGTAGCAGCAGAGCTTGCAAACCAGTTTGCAGGTTTTAAGTTCAAATAAAGAATAAGGTAATGCTTTAGGCACCCTCGGCAAGGGGATCTCTTCAGCTTCCCTGGTGAAGGTGCACTTGCCACGTGAAGAGGACAAACAGGGCAAAGGCAGAATTTCTAACGAAAGTCACGAGTTGTTTAAAATCCTGCGTGTTCTCTGCCTGAGTGACATGACCGCTGTCTGGGGGGCTCTGGAGGGGTTAATGAATCTGCGTTGCCTCCAGGCCTACAGCAAGAAGGTGATAAAGACCATTAAACTGAAAGTAGACACAGAAACTCAGGTCGGGTCCTTTCTACGTATGAGGGGCTTTGAATTCCCATCGTTAGCTCTCTCTTGATTCTGGAGGTGCCAGAATGGTGTTCTTGACTGCCACAGCCTAAACATACTTTATTTTTTTTTTTATTCCAGGTGGTGTACATTACTGCCACGTTCCCATTCATCATGCTCCTTGTTCTGCTCATCCGTGGTGTGACCCTGCCTGGAGCTGCAGAAGGCATCAAGTTTTATCTTTATCCTGATATCTCACGGTTAGCTGACCCGCAGGTACAGAACCAGGATGGGGAGCAGGACGATTTCCTACGCAAAGGGGGATGGTGGAGGGTGATGGTGGTCGTGTAATGGCAATAGTTTTTTTTTCCACAGTCTTTAGAGGTCCAAATATAGCATGAACATTAATGCTGGGTTATATTTTCCAGAGATCTGCTTGAGAAGGTCGCTGCTGTATGTGTTAATGCATCTTTCCATGTGTATGTATGTGTGTGTATGCGTGTGTATTTTTTTTGTGTCAAAGGACTCTGAGGCTGTAGACTCTGTCCCGTTATAGAATCTCAGCTTTCTTGTTGGTAAGGTAAGGGAGATGCATTTTTTTAATGAGGATAGTCTTTAGTTTCAAAGGAGAGACACACGTGAGCTTCACAGATGGAACAACAAGCGACAACTGTGAGTACCGGTGTCACTACGCTCCCACTGCTCAACACGAGGAGGTTGGGAAAGACGTGAATGAAATAACAGAAGAATGAAAAGCCATGAAAAGGTGGAGAAAAATGCTTTCTGAGGCACAGGAACTACCGTTCGCTTAGCCCTGGCTAGTGGAGCTAGGCTTACTCTTTCTGTATAGGCTGTGATTAGATAAAGATTCCTGTCTGTGCTCAGAGAGTGCAAATATGTGACACTTGAGCAGACCAGCATCGTTTCAGCCAATAGTGATCGCGTGAGAAATGCAAAGAAAATGCAATAGCCTCCAAAAAAACCAAAAACAAGGGATCTTTGAAAGTAACAAAATGTTGGTCACAGTGAGAGGGAATAACGTCTGTCTTTGCTATTTCTTTCTAATGAGTATTTAGTTAAAATAAAACTCCAATGATAGCTAAATAACTGAAGTAGGAGAAGTGTAATTGAAAGAAATATTGTGGAAATTCATTTCATTCTGTAGTCTTGCCCTCTTTATACAAGAGACACACAGGAGACATTATATTTTATGAATGAATCTTCTTTTATGGAACTCTATCATTTTTATGGTCTACTATTAGCCCTAAGCCCAGAGCATCAGCCAATAATGTAGAAAAGATTGACGTGAGCTGGCAGGCCCCCTCCCACGGTCTAGCAAAAGCATCATCTCCAAGGAGCCACCAGTCAGCAAGGTGCTGGCGAGCAGTGGTGGGAGGGAGAAGGTAGTGGTCTGCAGTCTTAATTCTCACTCACTCGGACTCCTCGGTGGTTTGTACTGGCGTTAGCAGACTTGCCTTAGCAGAAAGGAGGGAACAGATGGGATTCAATGGATGCATTTTGATAGCTTGCTACGTATTTACTAACTGGGAAGTTGATAGTGTACCGTTATTTCTGTCTGTATATTTTTTTTAATGTAATGAGGAGAAAGAATCATGAGAGCGAGATCAGATGCATATCGTATAAAGTGCGTTGTATTTTGCTTGTTTTCCCCCCACCCCTATGGCTTTTTATCTTGCATTTGAACAGATACCGAAACAACCAGAAAGCTAGAAAAATAAACAAACCACATACACAACCCTGTTTCTCAAGCTTTTCCCATCCTCAGTGTAGTGACTCTGTCGGCTGATTCTGACTGAAACGAGTGACAACAGAAATGAGTGATGTTATAAATACTTCTGCCTTTCCTATGGTGCTGAAACACGTTTATTGTTGCGCCAACAGGAAGGATCAGCTGCATGACTAAGAAACTAGAAATACTGAGCATCTCTGGGGAGGGGATACAGGAACTGTTGAAGAGATGATGTTCTTGTAGGCTCTGACGCTAACCATTTTCTTTTCCCTATAAAAGCCAACCTTGCAAATGTGATGTTCTCTTTCCCTCCCTCCCTGATCCTTTAGCTGTCACCCTCAATGGAAGCAATTATTTTGTTGATTTTGCATAGTCTGAGCTGTGTGTTTGCATTGAGTGTTGCGATGCGACGATGCCGGTAATAACAGTCTCTCCGTCTTTCCCTCTAGGTCTGGATAGATGCAGGGACACAAATCTTCTTCTCATATGCAATCTGCTTAGGAGCAATGACTTCCCTGGGGAGCTACAACAAGTACAAATACAACTGCTATAGGCAAGTTTCCATCCAAGGGGGTTTAGTGTTTTAGCTAAATGATGTAAATAAAGTAGGGACAATGGGTTAATTTTTTTTTAATTAACTTGCTCCATGACATATGTGTGACTTAGGGACTGTTTG